>NC_134238.1:28218870-28843870 GCF_965152275.1 Natator depressus
CATGCCTAGAGGAAACAATATGTCTACAGCCTGGTCTTTTCTTCATTGATTTGCGATGCTACACTTTGTGAAGGTGAGCAGGGGAATTAGGCACTAAGGATTTTTTGCCCTATTGTACGCTACAGATTTATGTGGTTTGAGGGAAACAGATTTCACTATGTGATTCTTATAGTGCCTCCACGATGAATCCGCTACATAAAACTCTTCAGAACATGAAACGGATAGAAGAAGGGGGGACTCCTTCTTGTTAGTGCTTTATGTTCAGGTTAGTAGAAGGGACTGAACATCTGGGAAACCTCTTTCTTATGCCTCCCCTTGATCCACCTCCACCTCAGATGGAGAGAGAAAAATTTCTGACAGAGACCTGGAGTGAGGGGATACCTTGTGGTTACTCTTTTGAGCAGCTTTCATCCCCTGAGAAAGAGGTAGTTCCAACTGTAGGTTTATGCTGGACTGGATCCAGAAGGGGGCTTCCAAAGTTCCCACATGGAATGGAATGCTGAACTGTATTATGCTGTTCAGCCACTAGGTGATGCGGTGTGTAACATGCCTTATTTAAGTTAACCTCAGCCATACCTGCCAGTATATTAAAGTGTCTTAAAGTAAACACATCTCTGGAGTATCTTTCTGGAAGGAAGCACCATAGCCAGTTCATATCTGCCCAAATCCAAAGGTTCAACGGACTCCTTGGCCCAGTTGCTGTTCTGGGAGACAGCACTGGGCTGGCATTGCTGGCAGGGGTAGCCCTAAGCCACTGCAGGGCTGGGCAGAGCACATGATGCAGAAAGGATGGAGGCGTTGGTCCTAAGGTCCCTCCTTGCTCTGTCTTTGGATCCCTGTCAGTAGCCATCCTGCTCTTCTTAGCCTGCTAAGCAGGGCTGAGCAGGGAGCACGGAGTGAGGAGAAAAGAAATCCTCTCTTCTGATAAAAGCAGACACTGACAGCCTGGAGATTTAAACCCTTCCCCCCTCCCCTTTTTTTCCTCCTTTAAATTTGCTCTGAAGCTGGTCTGCAAAGACAGAAGAAATCTTGCAGTTTTGAGTTTATCAGATGTGGAGCCACACTGCTCCTGCTTCTGATTGACAGATTTAGTCTGCCTCCAAGGCTACGTCATGGATCTTTGGCCATCATTACAAATAAGAAAGGGATATAACATACAAGCAGAACAATCAATGTGATGGCTCACAAACATTTTGTTAGTCCCATGATTTATTTATTATTATTATTTTTTACAAATTCTTTCAGTAGGGTTATTTTAGGAGGGGATTAGCTGGAAGGAAAGACAAAGGAAGGGAGAGGCCAGCAAGTATTGGAGCAAACCCCCAGTCAGCCCGGGGAATAGAATGTTCAGAGTGACAACTGCAAAAAGCAGTCTGATGACATCATCCATGTCCATGGGCCCCTGCTTGAATGGCTTCCTGGAGCTGCTCTAGTATCTCCGACTGGTTTCTCCCTGCAGTTTCTTTCCTGAAGCCCACCTGGCTATGGGGAATGGGGATGCTATAAGGCTTAAGCTCCTCTAAGCTGGTGTAACCAGCGGAAGATGTGGCACAGTGTCTTTAGTCTCTTCCTAAAGTGCCATGCATACCTATAATGCTATATACAAATATTTAATAATAAATCATAAGAGCTACCGTCCCAGGTATGCATTTATTGATACTGACTCTTTAAAATGTTCTGGAAATACTTCTTCCACTAGATTATTGGACTAAAACAATGGTTCTCAACCTTTTCTATACTGTGGATCCCCGGGATTTCCTTCCCATGTAGCAATATGGGAAGGGCAGGATCGTCTCAATCCCCGGACACCAGTGTAATCTCGCAGGCTGAAGAACTCTGGATTACACCATAAAAATGCTTCCTATTACTGAATGAACTCTAACGGGTAGAACTATGCCTCTGTTTAGGCACTCACATTTATTTTATACTAGGGTTAAAATAAAATATACCAATAAAACAGGCGAGATGAAAACCATAACCATTCTTTTGTTCTCAATAAGTAAGTACAAATGAGAGTCAGTAATTAAGTCATCCCAAATGAGCACTGATAGACCCTCTATAACACATCACACTCATGTATTCTGAGTATGTCACATATAGAATACAAAACTATTTTTGAATTGTTATTGATTTTTTCAAAGTTGTGACTCTTTTTGTATGCCTTCACCTGTAAAGGTAGGTGCCTTAGTTCTACGTACAGCTGTACGTCTCATTGAATGGGGAGGGAATTATAGCTAACAAAACTTGAAACATTTCTATGATGACATATCTCTGCTATATAGTTGTGCTAGCAGCAGCCTTCAAGGGCTAATGCAGCGTTTCTGTGGCCACAGCCTCCTGAGCTGTAATGGGAGGGGTGTAGCCCTGTTGACCAGTTTACCTCTATTATATTCACTGCTTTGCATTATATTCCACAGTAATGGCTTGTATCCTATAAGTCACTGGCTTCAACAGTTAGCATGAGGCTTGAAGCCTACTAACTTTGGCGTATATAAATTTAGGTGACTCATAAGTTTTGGGGAACTGGAAGTACAGTGCAGGGGGGAATTTTGTCCATAATGACATCAGACAAGCACAGAACATGAACTGACACCAGCTTCTGGGAGGTTTTGGATGGAACATCTGACCGCAAGAGTGCCACGGCAACACGGTGGATAAAAATCAATGATTTTTTTTTAAAAAAAATCACCAAAATTGGATTTTTTTAATTTAAATCAGATTTTTTTGATAAAATGCTTTTTGAGGAAAAAACTTATCTAAAGATAGTTTTAATTAAGATACATTATAGCTCAAAGATATATCATCATGGAATAGGGATTATAAATTCTAATTCTATAGTAGGAGACAATATATTCATATAATGTTTAAGAAAAGTTTTGTAAATGAGTTCCCATAGTTCATGGATTAGAGACCCAATCTTATGGGATTCCAGGGGCTTCTGTACAGATTATTTAGGTTATTCTTTCTATCTACCCAATGGGACTCAGTGCTCAGTCTAGAAGACACCATCAGAGATGCATAGTTTTGCAGTTCTCAAACTGTGGATTTGTGTCTCTAGAGATAACATGCTTGTTAACAGCAAAAATGCTTTCAAATAAATAAATAAATAAATAAATAAATAAATAAATAAATAAATAAATAGAGGTGAGAAATAACAGACCTCAACCCTATTGTCCCTTTGCAAATTTGCGTACACAGAGGCAATCCCTTACCTCTCTCTAAAAGTGCAAAGTTTCAAACAGTCCTTGAGCAGCATATTTCAGAAGTATTGAGGTCTTTCTGAATGTGGCCTTCATTGATTTGAGATCTACCATACCATTCTCTCTCTAGAAGGGAAAACCTATAATGGTAGCAGGCCGTAAAAGAGAGCCAGTTTGGGAATATTTTAATGAAGTTCCTCTATCCGTGAGTAAGACAGACATGCATGCAAAATGCAAACAGTAAAGCAAAGAAATGCAAGGTTTGGTTTCTCAAATGAAACAACATGATGAGAAGTGTTCCTTTTCAGGAGGAAGCTGCGTTGAAGATGATGAAAGGAACATGTCTGAACATGCAAGATCTTCAGGTTAGTAAACTTTTTTATTTCAGACTTCTTTCTTAAAGACTGCCTGTCTTGCTCCTGGACTATTCTTAAATTCTCATATTTGAGCAAAAAATATAGTTGTTATTCTATAGCACTATCATTTTAAATGCAGTTGTGATAAAAAATAAATAGCTAAAATAAGCAGCTCTTCCTTTTACAATTTCACTTTTAAAGTAGTACTGAGTGTCTGTGAATGCAATGAGTAATACTAAATGAGCAGCATGGTAATAATAATTAAATTACTGCGCTGACTTATTTTGTTTAGGAGAATCCTGTATGTTGAGGATGGATTCTGAAGACTATCCACCTTCAAGACCACCATCATTTTCTATAGTTTCAGAGTTATCTGCCAATGATAGTGTTTCACTCATATCATATGTCACATAGCTATAGTATATCACCTGTAGCAAAAGGAAAAAAAATCTCCATCATCCAGAAACAAGCACAGATAAATTTGTGATAAGAACCAGCAGATTACAAAAAAGATAATTGATGGGGAAATTGCCCGGTTTGTTTATGCAACAAACTCTCCTTTCCGTATGACTGAGAACCCACTCTTCATTAACATGGTTCAGTCATTAAGACCAGGATACAGTCCACACAACAGACCAGATGTCGCAGGCAAATTGCCCGATAAAGTATATGAAAGAGAAATTGAGCAGTGTGCAAAAGGTCTAGAGGGTGAAATTGTTAACCTAAGTCTTGATGGCCAGAGCAATGTCCACAATGATCCTGTTGTATGTGCTTGTGTGATAACAGAAGAAGGGAATGTCTTCCTTACAGAAACAATTGATACATCAGGAAATGCACACACAGCAGAATACTTACAAGAAATAGCAGTAAAATCTATAACAAACTGTGAAAAAAAAATCAAATGTCTAGTATGCAGCTTGGTCACAGACAATGCTACACATGTATCCAAGATGAGAAGAAAATATTTAGAAGCGAGTCCCAAGCTAATAACATACGGTTGCAGTGCTCATTTGATGCACCTCCTAGCCAAAGACTTCAGTGTTCCAGAAATAAAGGCTAATGTTGTTAAAATTGCAAAATACTTCCGTAACAATCACTTTGCAGCAGCTGCTCTGAAAAAAGTGGGAGGAACCAAGCGAACTCTCCCACAAGACGTGCGATGGAACTCAGTAGTGGACTGTTTTGAGCACTAGATCAAGAACTGGCCTAATCTGATGACAGTTTGTGAACAAAATCGTGGAAAAAATAGACGGCACTGCCACAACCAAGGTTCTCAACATAGGGCTTAAGAGAAATGTTGAACACATGCTGAGTACCCTGAAGCCTATTTCTCTAGCCTTGCACAAAATGCAGGGAAATCACTGTTTTATTGCTGATGCTGTTGAATCTGGAAGGAACTGAGTGATATCTTAAAAAGAGACATATGCAATGACAGAGTTAAATTACAAGCATTAAAAAGACAAATGGGACAAGCACTATCTCTAGCACATTTTCTTGCAAATATTCTCAATACTCGGTACCGGGTCAAACCTTAACTGCTGAAGAAGAGGAGATGGCTATGACATGGACATCCAGCAACCATCCCTCCATAATGCCAACTATAACAAACTTCAGAGCTAAGGGTGAACCATTCAAGAAATATATGTTTGCTGATGATGTTTTAAAGAAAGTCACACCAGTGAACTGGTGGAAGTCACTTAAGCACCCTTCAGAGATGGCTGAAGTGATAATCTCACTTTTAACAGCAATAGCTTCTTCTGCCGGTGTAGAAAGAATATTTTCTTCCTTTGGACTAATTCATTCCAAATTGAGAAATTGTTTGGGACCTCAAAAAGCAGGAAAGCTTGTTTTTCTTTTCCAGATTATGAACAAATAGGAAAATGAAGGTGAAGACGACTGAGTCAGCTACAGAAGCCAATATTTTAAGTTTCTCATGTTGACCTGACTCACATAGTCAATTTAATTTTTGTTTTGTTTTTTTAAATATTTCATTGAACTATTTTAGTTAAAAACAATTTTAACAAAAACAAACCTGATTTTAAAAAAACTTGAATGTTTAACTAAATTCAAAAATTTATATGCTTGCTTTGTTAAAATATTATGTTTGCTGCTGAAGAAAAACATCCAGAATATATAATGATGTTGTTTTAGTTAAATAAAACAATTTTAATGTCTGTCTGGTGATGTTCTCCTTATACAGCATGGCAAGAAAATCCTCCAAATATTAATGATTAACCTGTTGAATTGCAGATAGTTCACCTCCCAATTACTTCATAAATATCTGCTTCAATTACCTTTGGTAAATGAAATAACCAAACAATCATTCATTTTCTGATATAGCTGTTACACGAATCTGAAAAGTTTTCAAAATAAATCGCTTTAAAAATGTATAGTGTGTTCCTTCTAAAAGTGAAACCTACATCTATCACTGAGTTGTAAAGAACATATATATATTGAGGTTATAACCAGCAAGAATGCACTTTTATGTAGAAATCTATGATTAAATCTAGTCTTCCTTTAAATCATGATTTAAATCAATTTGATTTAAATCAAATCCACCCTGCATGGCAACGAAGTGACATATTTGATAATGGGGTAAAATCATAAATACACTAAACTATAGAAAAAGGACATTTTAATATTGGTAAGAGGAGGAAATACAAATAAGGAAGAGGGGAGAAACCCCTATTGAATATGCATTAGACATGGTAACATCAGCATAGCATATTATAAAAGTGGCATCCCAGGACAGTAGGGGAGAGAGATGTAGCCCTTGGGAGGGGTCATAATGATGGCCACTGGTCAAGATGAGGAAGGTGACGATGATGAGGAAGATAATGGTTAACATTTCAGGTTGTTCTGCAAGGGATGTTATGAGTACGGATGTTCAGATGTACTTTCTGTATTATCTCTATCTACCTTTCTGAGTTAGTGTGTGTGTAACTTTGCTAAATATATTAATAAATTATTTGTCAATATAAAAGAGTTCCTATTGTGTGAATGTTGCACCTGCACATCGGGGTTCCCAACAATACAATTGTAATACTGGGCCTAATCTGTCAACCCTCAAAGTGATAACTGGGAATTTTTATTCATAATCTATAAACCAGGCTACACTTTCAAGCACCCCCTCCTTGTTGCTCCTGGATGCACTGCCTTGGTTGCTGGCGCTACCAGAAGGGAGTGGGCCCGGCCCCTCTCTGGAGTCACCTAGGGCACAGCGGTGTAGGAGCAGGCAGCCAGTGAGTTCCCTGCTTTCCCAAGGGCAGTGGGGCTCAGGCTTTGAGCTGCAGGCAGGGCGGCAGGCTCTGGACATGGGTCTTTGGGCTCCAGCCCCTGGCTGCACGATGGCAGGCGGCAGGCTCCGGCCACACAGCTTTGGGCCCCCTCCTCCAGCTACAAAGCTTCAGGCTCAGGCAGCAGGGCTTCAGGCTCCAGCCCCCCGCTATCTTCCCCAGGTCTCATCTCCCCTGGCCCCACTGCCTCCCCCGACCCTCCATCTAAGGCTTAATTTGTCCCCAGGCTTGCCAGGGCTGAGTAAGTCTCCTGTGAAAAGTGATACTTGTATGTTTGTTAGTATCACTTTTCACAACAGACTGGCTAGCTATCAATAAATGAATTACAACTATTTGGATGTGTATATGTGCACATTTATTTGGTTATCCTAAAGTTAATTAAGTATTTTAAAAAAAATGTGAGAGCAGCCAGGAACTCTTACTGGTGGCCACATTCTGAGGCCACCAAAAAATGTATTCTGAGAACTCCTGAGCTAGTGACAGCCTCTTATTACAAGTCTGGCACTATACTGAAAGGAGAATTGGGCAGATTCTAATGGAGTTCAACTCATAAAAATACCTGTGAAGTGTCTTTCCTAAGACCCAAGTTGCATTGTTAAGTATACTCCAAACATTTCCTGGTGGAAGTCACCTCCAGTCACCTAAAAGATACCCTCACTCCCTACTTCAAATCTCACAATTAAACATGGTACTATCAGTATATTCAGTCTACACACATAGCCAGCAACTGCACTTACATTTGTATGACAGGTGCTGTTGTCTCTTTCCTTTTATACTTTTCCTTTATGAGAATTTTGTTTGTTCAAATGACTAGTGATGCCAGCCTTAACTGCCTACTTACCCACTTCTGCATGCTTTCTTCTTCTCTACCCCTACCCTACATACTGAACACCCTCTCTGAACTGATTATGTCAATAACATCTCCTCCTTCAAATCTCTTCTAAAGAACCAGTAATTTCATAATACCTTCCACAAAATAAACCAACTGATAATGGCAAGTCTGTGGGGTAGTCGGGTATATGAAAACTCTCTATAAAAATTTTAAACCCTGGTAGAAACAAAGTAATGATGCAGAAAGCAGTTCAGACAGTCAAGGTTCATAATAAATGCAATTTCTCATATTGATATCACCTCCACAAATGGTATATGTGCATTACATTCTTCTGCCAATATCCCCTTGCACACACAAAAAGCATTATCAGACCCTTAAAAGGGACCTCCTGATCCCTTTTCTTGTATTGGTCCATGTTACAAAAACTTTTAAGTAATTTACATAACTATAAAGACAAATCCTTCCATTACCAAAAGTAATAGCTGTTACAGAGCTGGTTTTCCACATCTCTTTATTTGGAAGTAACTTTGCAATTGCTTGCTTAATTAAAAGAGGATTTTTTTAGCTGGATATTTTTTAATCTGAACTTTTTAATAGCTCTCTCTTCGATATAGATATGAAACCAATTTAAAACACTAAGTTATAGGAGACACTGTTTATTGAACTAATAGTAACAACAAAATATGCATCAGGGTTTGTTTTTTTTTAAATATCTTTGTCAACTAGAGTAACAAGTACCATTTCTAGGTCTTGCATCTTTAGAAAGTTATTTTAATATAACTGCTAATTAATAGTTATGACCCTTTCAATTTAGTATGTTTTAATTTTAGAACAGCTCCCAGATCTGTTATAGCTATGGCATCGTGTTTTATGACTGTACCGCACGTGAATTACAACATTTAAAATTAAATTAAATGAACCATAATAATCAAGCCAGTTCAAACAAATTGTTTTTTGATGTAATCTTTATCAACACCAATCACAGGATTTTGTTTAAAAGCAACTGGACACAAGTATTAAATTAATACGTCTATTACTTATTTTCTCTTTAACAACTAACTTGAAGATTAGAAATAATATACAAAGTGGATCTAAAATAAATCTCTTTTCATGGAATTGGGGTAAGCAAGAATAATGCTTCATACGCAGCAGTTAGTTAGTTCTTGACCTATTAAAAAATGTAATAGTTACTGTACCTTATAATGAAAAAAATGGAAAAAAAAATCTGTATCGTGCTTTTATAGTACCAAGGCTGCATTCATAAATGGCATTACTGAGGTGAATACTGAATATCTTATGAAATAGAATCACAGAATATCAGGGTTGGAAGGGACCTCAGGAGGTCATCTAGTCCAACCCCCTGCTCAAAGCAGGACCGATCCCCAACTAAATCATCCCAGCCAGGGCTTTGTCAAGCCTGACCTTAAAAACCTCAAAGGAAGGAGATTCCACCACCTCCCTAGGTAACACATTCCAGTGCTTCACCACCCTCCTAGTGAAAAAGTTTTTCCTAATATCCAACCTAAACCTCCCCCACTGCAACTTGAGACCATTACTCCTTGTTCTGTCATCTAATACCACTGAGAACAGCCTAGATCCATCCTTTTTGGAACCCCCTTTCAGATAGTTGAAAGCAGCTATCAAATCCCCCCTCATTCTTCTCTTCTGCAGACTAAACAATCCCAGTTCCCTCAGCCTCTCCTCATAAATCATGTGTTCCAGTCCCCTAATCATTTTTGTTGCCCTCCGCTGGACGCTTTCCAATTTTTCCACATCCTTCTTGTAGTGTGGGGCCCAAAACTGGACATAGTACTCCAGATGAAGCCTCACCAATGTTGAATAGAGGGGAACGATCACATCCCTCGATCTGCTGGCAATGCCCCTACTTATACAACCCAAAATTCCGTTAGCCTTCTTGGCAACAAGGGCACACTGTTGACTCATATCCAGCTTCTTGTCTACTGTAACCCCTAGGTCCTTTTCTGCAGAACTGCTGCCTAGCCATTCGGTCCCTAGTCTGTAGCCATGCATGGGATTCTTCCGTCCTAAGTGCAGGACTCTGCCCTTGTCTTTTTGAACCTCATCAGATTTCTTTTAGCCCAATCCTGCCAGTGTCACTGGATTTAAGGATCTGACAATGGACATATTTTGCATTTCTCAATAAAATATCACTTACATTAATATAGGAATTTTGCTCTGTAATGTTTTACCATGTACCAAAATACTCAATTTTTAAAGATTCAAGAGTTATTTTATTTAAAAAACCCATCAAACCATACACAGACACTTTCAGCTCAAATCCAAAACATTTTTACAAAAATAGTTCTCAAGTCCTTATTTGTTGTGTAGGGTTGTAAATTAAACTAAAACTTTAAAGAGGAACACTGATTTACATTTACAGGTTCAGATCTGTTAGCATGATAGGTGGTCCCCAGAGGTGGTAGAATTAATTAACTGTTATTACAACTCTGGCTATTTCAGTAAGGCCTAGCTCCAGTCTTGCACCAGGACTGCACTGCACGAAGGGAACAGAGAACATAAAAATGAGTCCTCATCCCAAATAACTGGCAAGACAAGAGACAACTTGTGAATACAACAGTGAGACACAGAGGAACACAGATAACAAGATAACATTGGTCAGTATGATAGGCAGCAATCTCAGCACACTAGTGGCCAAACCACTGTTAAGTTTTTTTTTTGTAGGCATCACAATAAATGAGCATTTTAAGGAGGGATTTGAAAGAGGGTAATTAAGAGTTTTGCAGATGTTTATGGCAAACTCCTCCCAAGAATGAGGGGCTTCGTGAGAGAAAGAATGAAGGTGCCTGGTTGAAAACTGAATAAGTGGGAAATGAAAGCTGGCATCCTGGTCAGATCAGAAGCAGGAGTCGACAACTCAACAATGTATGAGAGATGGTAAGTATTCAAGTGGTTTTATACTTCTGCCTAATAGTCAATGCACTAATTTTAACACATCACACTAGTCCAATAAAGCAGGGATTTGGAGCAATCAAATTTTTGAATTGCTCCACTCCGGCACCAATAGTGACTGCTCCAGCTCCGCTCTGCCTCAAATTAATTTTTAACTAAATAAAAAAGTGCATACTGTAATTTTGAAAAAACATTTTTATTCAGACTTTTAAAACAATTTAAATGTCATCAGCAATGATACAAGCTACAATCATTCATAATTCATTCTGTAAAAAATTATTGCAGCCATCAAGTCGTCTTTCATAGCCTGCCGCAAATCATTTAAAATTAACTTTAAAGCCGAAAACAGTCGCTCTACACTAGCTTGAATTGTTGGCATGCTCAAAGCAATTCTACAGGCAGCCTGAATGCGGTGAGGGTAGTTGTGAATGGCCTCAAAAACAGACAACTTTTAGCCTACCAATAGGCTCCATCACCTCACAATCTTCCCGAAAGTTTCTCTCGAATAATGCTTCATTACAATTATGAATCGCAGAAACTAGCTGGCGTCTTTCTTGTTTATCCAATTCCTTTTCAAAGGCATCATCTTCTGAAGAATCGGTGCTTAAATTATCTCCATTTCCCTGTGATGGTTGAAGACGTCTCAGGGATGGACGCTTGAACAAGTTCAGAGTGGAGACGGAAGTTTGAGAACAGCCTGCTACTTCTGAAGGATGTGAACTTTCCGAAACCACAAATTTGATTGTTGATGACTCCTTTTGTTGTGTTTCATTTTCTTCAACCTCTTTCGCAGAGTTCAAATGTAGCAATAGATTTTGTTTTTTTGAGTCGTCAAGCAATATCAAGGCACCCTTCCTTTGCCTTTGGTATTTCCCTTGAGGTAAGAAGAATCTGATACCGTGGGTCAACATAAACTCCAGCAAGGAAATGAATATGGTCAAAAAGCTTCTCTTCACGTTTCTGCATGGAGGACAGAATTCCTCCTGCAGTTTGTCCACCATTTTCTTGCAAGAATTTTCACAGTTTTCGCCATTGCTTCATTAAAACTCCCAGGGTTACATCGACAGCTTGAAGATTCACGGTTGTTTGGTTTGGCTTTGCCAAGAGATATTGCAGATTCTTCACTTCATCCCATTCAGCTTTTGTTAATTTGAGTTCTCTTGTTCCAGCAGCAGCCACTTGTTCACAGTCAGATTGAAAAACGAGAAGCTGATCAATCATCGCAAATGTTGGACCCCAGCAAGTCACAGAATCCAATGATTGAGTTACCCCATGTAGATCAAGCAGAACACTTTGAATACTTGGGGTCTGTAGTTTGACAACGACTTGTCGAATTTTTGCCCGAAATTTCTTTGCATATTCTTTGTTCAGTCCATCCCAGATTGCCAACTGAAGAGTGTGAATACCACACCTCATAAGTTGGACTTTTGAGTTATCCTCATGAAGCCATGTTGGACATACGAGGCAAGGGTCATTAACCCATTGCGCAGCAGCATCCATGTTGAGTTCGATTTCACCCATTCCTTTAGTTCCTTCATCAGCCAAAATAGCGTTAGTTCTGTCCACATCACGGTTCTCAGAGATAGAAATGGTTTCATTGTCCTCGCTGAAATTTTTGACGGCACACGTCATGTTTGCTGCATTGTCAACGCAGATGCTCAGCACGTGCATTTCACTGATCCCAAATGTTTCTAAAATAGCTTTTACTTGATTTTTCACATACGAAGAACTGTGACACCCTTCAGTGTCGATTATGTCCACGGTTTTTACCACAGCTTAATCTTTTCCTTCTTCGTAGTACTAAGCATTGATTGCAAGTAAATTTCTGTTTCCATGGGTTGCCGCATCCATTTTCAGGTAGCACAATTATTGCTCCAAAGCTTTCTTGAGCTCTTCGCAACCAGACTCAGCTGTGCTGACAACTAAATGATGAACCGCATCGTGCCTCGTCGAAACGCCAAGCTGCCGACCCCTTTCACCTGCAATTGTTTGGAATCCTTTGTTCTTTAGCCTGAAGGTAGTGAGCGGTGTTGAACTCAAGCAAACCATTTCCATCAGCCCTTCACGGAAAGTATTGGCATCAATGGTGACTGTAATCTTTAAGGACTTCAAATATGAGTCAAGTTTTGTTTGTTCAATTTTGGGTTTCTTTTCAGATGAAGCTCCGCAAAAAATCTTTTCTCCAGGAGTTTTGAAAGAGCCAAATGAACGTCGTTTAGCCGCGTCAGCTTTCTGTTTTGCCTCATTTTCCTGGTCCTTTTTTGTAACCAGAGCCACATACTTTTCAGGATGGTTACGTTTTACATGCCACCAAAGGTTGAAACTTTTCACGGCACTTGCTTCATTTGTCTTGAAGCTACATGGTTTGAGCTCGCCATTCACTTCCTTTTCCACCTTGCACATTGCTGATTTCTTCTTTGCTTTTCCCAAAAGCCCAAATTTGGGCTTATCAAATTCAAAAGTGAAGACGTCGCTGGGATCCTTTTCCATAAATCGGCTATCAATCATGGGGGGCAGATTTGATTTTTTTGTTGAAGCCATGGCCAAATCTTCTTCTGCTGCTACCGTATCCAAATGGTTTTTGTTACGATCTTCGAAAAGCAGTGAACAAAAACATTAATTTTTTTTATAATGTACCTGCTTGTGATATCTTAACCACTTAAGGTACTTCCAATTTATTTTGGATTTTCTGGACAAAAATGATCGCACCTTCTTTTTACACAAAATTATTATTAAAGTATATTTTAATATTTTAACATGTTTCTTGCAGTTTTAATGAAGTAAGAAGTATTTTAATACACATAATTAATATAATTTTTATTTATAAATTGCAAGTTAGTTTTTCTTATGAAATTTTGCGGTAAAAATATTCAAAATATTTTCCAAGTTTTTAATATCTCAAAAATGCTTTAATATAGATATATCAATGAAATTTGGTATTTGCTGTAGCGTTAGTACATGCTATCACTGTTCTACAACATTAATTGTTGGGAAGTAATGAGGCTACATGTTACAAGGTTGAAAATAAGCTTTAACGGGAAAGAGGATTCAAATTGCAAGCACAGTCCTTTTAGTAAAGAGAGCAAATTTTCGGAAATATGTTTTTCCTTCATCAGCCTGAATAGATTATACAAGATAACAGGTTCTATCTTGTATAATGTTTCCAGCCGATGAAGGAAAAACATATTTCCGAAAATTTACTCTCTACTAAAAGGACTGTGCTTGCAATTTGAATCCACTTTCCCATTAAAGTTTATTTCCAACGTTCTATCATACAACATCATTCAAATAAAATTATTTAAACTACAGGCGTCATGAACTGGGGGGACTGGGCCAATTTTATTTAATATTTTTTAAATGTTCCACTATTTAACAGATATGACCCTGGAATATGATTTAATACTAAAACATGCATTAAAATGGTACTCTTCATTTATTTTGTATAATTAACCGTTTCCAAGAAAACTGTTTAAAAATTTTAATCTGCTTAGATGCTTAGAATAATACAAACAATTTTACTTATTACTTATTTTTCAACTTTGGAACCATACATTTTAAATGTAATAATAAATAATAACTAAAGATTATTAACTTATTATGGAACATAATATTACCACTCGTAGCCGGGGCAGTCGACAACAAGCCTTTCTTGAAATAGGAAATAAAAATGACCAACTGCCAGTTCAGGACGCCTATGGTTTAAATAATTTTGGATAATGTAATACGATAGCACATACTAACGCTAAGACACAGACATAATTTCATTACTTTATATTAAAGCGTTTTTGAGATATTAATCAGAAATTAACTTTTCATCACCTCCTTGAAGAGACTGTAGCTCTCTTAGGAAGAGTTTTAGGACACGTGTTCACAGAAACGTTTTTTCTTAAAATAACCTAAGGATTCACCCCCGAAGTTGTGTTGGGCATTTTCCAATCACTCTGGATATATCACAAAAATCACTCCTAATTTATGCAAAAATGTTTACTGTATATTTATATGCCTGCTGCCGGCAACTTTTTCAGTAAATTTAAAATTACGAACAACGCTACCAAAAGACCATTGAACAGATGACATATAAAATAAGTCTGCCAGAGAGATACGGGAGCATGTACAAATGAACAAATGTACCAGTAATGGGAGCCCATGTGAGAAATGAACTTAAGTGGTTAATATCTCTTGCGATATCTTAATATATCAATAAACAAAAACATTATTTTTTTTCCAATATACCTGTTTGTGATATCTTAAATGTTGCGTCTTGCGTCACACTTCACTTTGCAGCACTCAGCGCATCTCATTGATCAACGCTTACAAAAGAAGTATCAACACATACTAATCTATCTAACTAATCTACGCAAGTACATACTCGCCTAACCTTGGCGCAAGGGTGGGAGCAGTCTGCAGTGTTGCCGGATGTCTGATAATTATCTGATTCTTTAATAAAATGTATCTCCAAAAAACGTTGTAATTTTCTATCTGTACATTAAATCTTGATTTCGGCCAAAGTGAGAATAACCGTGACATATTACGTAAAGTGGTAACGTAGATGTTAATATCAACTGTTATACAATCTGAAACTTTTTGGCACCTTTAGGACTTTCTTGCTAAATATTCATTTTGGATTGAAAATGAAAAAAACACTGGAGCAGTGGAGCAGTCAAGATTTTCTGTGCTCCGGCTCCGCTCCAGCTCTGGGCAAAAACCTGCAGCTCCACTGCTCTGCACTCCAGCTCCAGGCTCTGCTCCAAAGCCCTGCGCAATAAAGGAAGAGATTGACATTTGCTCCCTAGGAGGAGAAAATGCAATGTTTAAGATGAAAAGAAGAAATGATATGCACTGACAGAGCTAGATTCAAAGGGAAATAAGTACTAATGCACACTTGAGTAATTCTGTTTTCCTTCAACTTTCACTTGCTCCCTTAGCACTGAAACACCAAAGTAAAAAATGGTGGAAAAATCAGTACTCTCTGTTAGAGGGCTTATTCCCCTTCACCCTCCCACTTCCCTGGTCCTTCTCACATGAACAGAGAGCAACAATATCCGAAGTCCGAAGGTGCAAACAATTTGATGTTTATTGGGGTGAACTTCCAGCAAGCTTAAATCCAAGTCCCTTGTTCCTTATTTTTGAATCCCAACTTATTTCCTGTTTGCCCCTAATTTATATAGTAATATTCTCAGCTATACTTTAATCAATCATTTTACTGAAATGTATCTAACCAATCCTAACATATTGTAACATGATTAGCTAAACAGTTATATCCTACCACCTTAATTAGTTTACACCCAGCAAAATTAATTATACAGCAGAAAGAAACAATCACAGAACCAGACAGAGACCATGCAAATAAACAATAGCAAAGTGGGAACTACAATGACAAAACAATACAGAAGTGAGGATTTCACAACTGCACCTATAAAGACATAAGGGTTTCCAAACTATGTTTATTGATAAGTGAGTTCTTAAACAGAAAACTATCAAACTAAATTTCCTTTTACATCTTCTAGGCTCTTCCCTTTATCAGGAGTTGATAGACTGGATCACCTCTCTAACAGCTCCAGATTACCTTATTTCAATATGATTGGTTTGATATGTGTGAGGACGTGACCATATGCTTTTCAGCTTATGGCTGCTCCCAGTGCTTAGCCAAGGCCTTAGCTTAAGAACAGAGCCTCAGACTGTCACAGTGAGAGAAGGCCCTTACACAGGCAGACAGAGATTTTGATTCTCTCTTTTATACCTCTATAACTAGCTAAATGATAAACATAGACCTAAATTCTTAAAGTATAGGCCTTACAGACGGGCCTCAATATCTATATCATAACAATCTCTAAAAGCTGAGTGTGAAGACTTATAGTCCTATCAGATTAATAGAGATTTAGGCCTTGTCTACACAGAGAAGTTATACCTAAATTGATTTAATTAAACCAGTACAAACCCGTGTCTGAACACAATTATATCAGTTTAAAACTGTTTATACCAATTTAGCTTACGTCTGACTTTATCAATGCAAGCTATACCAAAATAAGTCAGATTTAAATCACATAAAGAGTACTCACCCATAGTTTTGCATTGCAATTTAAAGTCACATCTTTTAGTTAAACTGGTGGAGAGATGTGTTGGAGAGACATGGGCTCAAAATAAGCAGCGGAAAAACAGATTATATTGCATGAAATTTCAATGAACTCCAAAGAATCATTCTTGAAACAAGTTGGGCAGACAACACTAAAAAGGCAATGTTTCAAGTACCCGGGTTCCAGATTCCAGGAAAAGGGGAAAATGGAGGATAAAATTAGAGCTAGGATAATGCATCCTTTATATGGAGAGGGATAAGTGGTGTAGTATGTGACATGAACATAACATAATCTCAACTATACATATAAAACGATGGGGTCTAAATTAGCAGTTACCACTCAAGAAAGAGATCTTGGAGTCATTGTGGATAGTTCTCTGAAAACATCCACTCAGTGTGCAGCAGCAGGCAAAAAAAGTTAACTGAATGCTGGGAATCATTAAGAAAGGGATAGATAATAAGACAGAAAATATCATATTGCCTCTATATAAATCCATGCATGCCCACATCTTGAGTACTGTGTGCAGATGTGGTTGCCCCATCTCAAAAAAGATATACTGGATTTGGAAATGGTTCAGAAAAAGGCAACAAAAATGATTAGGGGCATGAAACTGCTTCCGTATGAGGCGAGATTAATAAGACTAGGACTTTTCTGCTTGGAAAAGAGACAACTAAGGGGGCATATGATAGAGGTCTACAAAATCATGACTGGTGTGGAGAAAGTAAATGAGGGAGTGTTATTTATTTCTTCTCATAACACAAGAACTAGGGGGTCACCAAACGAAATTAATAGGCAGCAGGTTTAAAACAAACAAAAGGAAATACTTTTTCATACAATGCACAGTTAGTATGTGGAACTCTTTGCCAGAGCATGTTGTGAAGGCCAAGACTATAACACGGTTCAAAAAAGAACTAGATAAGTTCATGGAGGATAGGTCCATCAATGACTATTAGCCAGGTTGGGCAGGGATGGTGTCCCTAGCCTCTGTTTGCCAAAGCTCAGAATGGCCACGGAGGATGGCTCATTTGATGATTACCTGTTTTGTTCATTCCCTCTGGGGCACCTGGCATTGGCCACTGTCAGAAGACAGGATAGTGGGCTAGATGGACCTTTGGTCTGACCCAGTATGGCCATTCTTATGTTTTTACGTAACTGTAAGATCAAAAAGAAAAGTCTATAAAACACTGGTCTGTCCAGTTTTAAATATGGAACTGTTAGACAACAAAGAATAAATATGAACAAATGATCTGTTCCACAAAAAATGCAAACGTTGAGATGGATGAGTGATGTAAGCAAGAAAGACCACATGAGGAATGTGTATATTAGAGACACACTCAAAGTAACATCCCTACACAAAAAAATGAAGGAGTGTAGGCTCAGATGGTTTGGTCACGTAAAGTGCATTCCTGACAACTACGTATGTAAGAGAGACCAACAGATCAAGGCTGAAGGAAAAAAACAGAGAGGCTGACTCAAGAAGAAGTGGTGGGATGTCATAAAGATACGTTAGCATGTAGTGTGATAGAGGATATGGTACTGAACAGAGCACTTTGGAGGGGGACGACCCATAAAGCAGACCCCATTTGATGGGATTAATGTAAGGAATAAGTTAAACCGGTACAAATCCGTGCATGGACGAAGCCTTAGAAAGGATAAACTATTAAGAATGAGATCCACGAGAGATCAAACTAGGGACTTACAGAACTCAGCTCATAAGGATGTTACTAATGTAGTAGTAACTGCTTCACTGTTACCAAATGTACCAGGCACTGTAAATCCAGTAGACACACACACCACAGTTCACTAAATATACTTGGCCTGCCTTCACTTTCTATAAATTTCCCTGAATGTCCATTTAAAGCAGCAAGAAACTATACAGAATTGGGAGGGGCCCAGCAATGCAGAAGATGTTTAAGGGAAAACTGAATAATTTCCTTTGAATCAAGTTACTTCCTTATGTGGCTGATCCACTTTGTTAAATTGTATTTGGAGAGAGGGATAGTAGAAGGACATAAAAAGAAAAGGAGTACTTGTGGCACCTTAGAGACTAACCAATTTATATGAGCATAAGCTTTCGTGAGCTACAGCTCACTTCATCGGATGCATACTGTCAGTATGCATCCGATGAAGTGAGCTGTAGCTCACGAAAGCTTATGCTCATATAAATTGGTTAGTCTCTAAGGTGCCACAAGTACTCCTTTTCTTTTTACGAATACAGACTAACACGGCTGTTACTCTGAAACCTGTCATTATAGGACATAAACGTTCCAGGACCTTTATAAATATAAATTCAAACAACTGCAAAAATGTCCTAGGTATAACAAATCACTTTTCTATGATAAAACTTTGTGACAAAACAGCTTCTAATTTGATTTTAAATTTAGTGTAAAATCTACCCCACTCCAACTGCTTCATGTTAGGTAAAAGACTAACACGGGGTAAACAGGCACTAAAAGTCACAGTTCCAACTGAGTGACAATTTCCCTGCCACAGTGGGCTGTCTTCCAAGGACCCCCTTGCAATCAGGCTAGGAGGCATGCAGGGGGTGGGAAGAGTGTGTTAGGAGAAGGGTGCGGTAGGGGGCAGCTAAGTTACACCATGAACCTTTCCAGCCCTCAGAGCAGTGCATGATCAGGTTGGCACAAAGGTGGCTTAAAGCTACCTTAACCCACCCTGGGATGTAAGTTCCACAATGTATCTCTTACATGTTTAGCACAGAATCTCACCCAATATGTTTAAAAAATTAAGATACTTGCACAAACACACACATACCATATTTTAATTAAAGAGGGGGAAATAGGTAAGTAAAATTCCCCATTTCTAACCAGTAATTCCCATGACATTAAATTTTAATTCCTTTAAACACATATTTTAAAAAAAGTTTGGTTTACACAAAAGTCTAGGCTATCTCAAAGGGTTCTAAATTTTGATGACTTTTACCTCAAAGAATTAAAATTACCTGGGACTTTTAACTGTTTTGGACCAATGCCGAAAAACACTGCTAAATCGAGGGACTTCCAGTTTTACAAAAGACCTCTATATCTAGTATTGCAAAGCTTTCCCGTGGTTGCATGTTTCTAACCCTTGCAGATCTGAAATAATTAGGGCTGTCGATTAATTGCAGTTAACTCATGTAATTAACTCAAAAATTGTAATTGCGATTTAAAAAATTTAATCGCGATTAATCGCAGTTTTAACTGTACTGTTAAACAACAGAATACCAATCGAAATGTATTAAATATTTTTGGATATTTTTCTACATTTTCAAATAAATCGATTTCCACTACAACACAGAATACAAAGTGTACAGTGCTCACTTTATATTTATTATTGATTACAAATATTTGCATTGTGAAAATAACATTGCATTTTTCAACTCACCTCATACAAATATTGTAGTGCAATCTCTTTATTGTGAAAGTGCAACTTACAAATATAGATTTTTTTTTTACATAACTGCACTCAAAACACAAAACAATGTAAAACTTTAGAGTCTACAAGTCCACTCAGTCCTACTTCTTTTTCAGCCAATCACTAATACAAACAAGTTTGTTTGCATTTACAGGAGAAAATGCTGGTCCTTCTTATTTACAAAGTCACCTAAAAGTGAGAACAGGCATTTGCATGGCACTTTTGTAGCTGGCATTACAAGATATTTACGTTTCAGATATGCTAAACATTCATATACCCCTTCACGCGTTAGCCTCCATTTCAGAGGACATGCTTCCATGCTGATTATGCTCACTAAAACAAAATGCATTAATTAAATTTGTGACTCAACTCCTTGGAGGAAAATCATGTGTCTCCTTGTCTATTTTACCCACATTCTGCCACATATTTCATGTTATAGCCATCTCGTAGGATGACCCAGCACATCTTGTTCATTTTAAGAACGCTTTCACTGCAGATTTGACAAAACGCAAAAAAGGTATCAATGTGAGATTTTTAAAGATACCTACAGCACTCAACCCAACTTTTAAGAATCTGAAGTGCCTTCCAAAATCTTAGAGGGATGAGGTATGGAGCATGCTTTCAGAATTCTCACAAGAGCAACACTCCAATGCAGCAACCACAGAACCCGAACCTTTAAAAAAGAAAATCAACCTTCTGAAGGTGGCATCCAACTCAGATGATGAAAATGAACATGCATCGGTCCATATGGCTTTGGACTGTTATCAAGCAGAACCTGTGATCAACATGGATGCATGTCATCTGGAATGGTGGCTGAAGCATGAAGGGACATATGAATCTTTTGTGTATCTGGCACGTAAATATCTTGCAACGCCGGCTACAACAGTGCCATGCGAACCCCTATTCTCACTTTCAGGTGACATTGTAAACAAGGAACAGGCAGCATTATCTCCTGTAAATGTAAACAAACTTGTTTGTCTGGGTGACTGGCTGAACAAGAAGTAGAACTGAGTGGGCTTATAGACTCTAAAGTTTTACATTGTTGTATTTTTGAATGCAGTTTTTTTTTTTTACATAATTCCTCATTTGTATGTTCAACTTTCATGATAAAAAGATTGCACTACAGTACTTGTATTAGGTGAACTGAAAAATACTATTTCTTTTTTTTTCTTCAGTGCAACTATTTGTAATCAAAAATAAATAAAAAGTGAGCCCTGTTCACTTTGTATTCTGTGTTGTAATTGAAATCAATATATTTGAAAATGTAGAATACATCCAAAAATATTTAAAAATAGTATTCTATTATTGTTTGTCAGCGCAATTAATTGTGATTAATTTTTGTAATTTCACGATTAATTGTGACTAATTTTTGTAATTGCTTGACAGCCCTAGAAATAATGAACCACCAAAGCGTGTTGTTATTTTTACCATCTTGTCTAACTGGAGGGTTAATTGTTATGACTGTTTTAAGAAACTTTTGAGAAGCATTAATCACAATGTTTTACACTGAAAAAGAGAGATAAGAAGGTGTCCTTCTTATCTCTCTTTTTCAGTATAAAACATTATAAGGCGTAACCTTCAGTATAAAACATTATAAGGTGTAATCTTCTTATTTCTCTTTTTCAGTATAAAACATTATAAGGTTCCTTCCCCACTGTTAACCTGTTAAGGTTCCTTCCCGACTCCAAACTCTAAGGTACAGATGTGGGGACCTGCACGAAAGACCCCCTAATCTTATTCTTACCAGCTTAGGTTAAAAACTTCCCCAAGGTACAAACTTTGCCTTGTCCTTGAACCGTATGCTGCCACCACCGAGCATTTTAAACAAAGAACAGGGAAAGAGCCCACTTGGAGACGTCTTCCCCCAAAATATCCCCCTCCCCCCCCCAGCCCTACAACCCCTTTCCTGGGGAAGGCTTGATAAGAATCCTCACCAATTGGTACAGCTGAACACAGACCCAAACCCTTGGCTCTTAAGAAAAATGAAAAATCAATCAGGTTCTTAAAAGAAGAATTTTAATTAAAGAAAAGGTAAAAGAATCACCTCTGTAAAATCAGGATGGTAAATACCTTACAGGGTAATAAGATTCAAAACATAGAGAATCCCTCTAGGCAAAACCTTAAGTTACAAAAAGACACAGCTTATTTTACCAGCCATTAAACAAAAGGAAATCTAATGCATGTTCTAGCTAGATTACTTACTAACTTTACAGGAGTTGTAAGGCTGCATTCCTGATCTGTTCCCAGCAAAAGCACCACAGACAGACAGACGAACCCTTTGTCGTGTCCCCCCCCCAACTCCAGATTTGAAAGTATCTTGTCCTCTCATTAGTCATTTTGGGTCAGGTGCCAGTGAGGTTATCTTAGCTTCTTAACCCTTTACAGGTGAAAGGGTTTTGCCTCTGGCCAGGAGGGATTTTATAGCACTGTATACAGAAAAGTGGTTACCCTTCCCTTTATATTTATGACAGAAGGGGAAGGCAAAATTAACATCACATCTGGGAATAAAACCGTACAACTGCTGGTTCCCTTGAGAACTTGCTCTCTCAGTGTGTAAAAAAAAAAAAGTTCACCAAAATCAAGTCATTTGGGGTAACAAGAAGGAAATATATACTATCGCTGAAAACTGAGATATGAGTAAATGCTAAGCATTCCTGCTATTCCTAAAACCTTTGCTTGCTCTTGAAGAGGTTGCAAGGTTGCCAGCAATGAGAAGGTTTATGTCATTCTATCTCAAAGTTTTCAAAACTGCCCTTGAAAAAAACATTCTGAGGCTGGCTTCAGCCTCTTCCAGAAAGGACATTATTAAATAGGGAAAATGAGAATAAAAGGAATGATATACGTTTGTGCTCAATTACTGAATTAACATACTGAGCTAAAACAAGAATACAATATTTTTCTAAATATTTATTTCTGCTGATCTAAGCAGACATAGAGCCACACAAATAAAAAGTGAACCAGCTGCTCCCTGTCCATATACGTTAACATGGATCTTTTGGGTTCATAACCTTTAATCATAGAATACAATATCAGGGGTGGAAGGGACCTCAGGAGGTCATCTAGTCCAACCCCCTGCTCAAAGCAGGACCAATCCCCAATTTTTGCCCCAGATCCCAAATGGCCCCCTCAAGGATTGAACTCACAACCCTGGGTTTAGCAGGCCAATGCTCAAACCACTGAGCTATCCCTCCCCCCTACGTTCACAGGGGTTTGTTAGTTATTTGACATTATAGCTATTTTCATTAAAATTTTAACCTCAGGTTCCACTTGGATATCTTCATCTATAACATTACAAAATATATTTGAAATGCAGAGTTAAAATATCATTTTTGTACATTACTCTCACTTGATCTGTTAAAGAGACAAGAGAGAGAAAGCTTTTGAAAGATAACAGGCTAACCTTTAGGTTTAAATTTAATTTAGCACATACTGTTGGATTGTCACAAAAGGATGCACAACTTCAAAAAGCACCTGATCCAGAACAGTTTCTCAATAACCCCTCATTAAATAACACTCACTATTCTGGACTTGGCTTAACACAGGCATTATTTCTTTCAATATGTGTACTTGTCCCAGTGCCCAAGGCCCCGGTCAGTTCATCTCACTAGCACTATGGTATTTTGATATCATTCTGCATCTCAGTCAGGAGAGAGTCACTCCTAACTCCTACTCCTTCTATATAGAACATTACCTCAGCTCCCCTGAGCAGACTGAGGTTCATTCCAGCTTCCATTTACTTTCAGTATCCTTCTTTTTGTTCTTAAAAGACTAGCAAACAATTTTCACATATCCCTCTGCCATGCACATTTTAAATTTGTTTCCCAGTAGCCCTTTCACACATCTACCATGATACCAGTAGCATTTTTAAACATATCTACCATGTGTTCTCTCTTCAGCCAAATTTCTGATTTATTGCCCAGCCAAAGGTTGGACCCTCAGGATGAGTCCATTTCTTCAAGAACAATCACAGAAATTAGACACAAAAAAGACATGTTTGGTCACAGAATCCATCTCTCGGATAACATAGTACTGTTCTCTACAGTACATTTGCCAATGATCTATCAAGACTCAGTTTTAAATGCCCATCAGCTACCCTGGGAAACTATTCTTTGAACTTACAGATCTCACATGCACATAAAAATAAATTCATATATGCCAATGTCCAAATGACCCTCTCATCAGGAATAATTTATTACTTTTTGTCCCTACCACCACCTATGCTTCACACAATAATTTTACAAAATAAAAAGTGTCTTTTACACTATTTCAACAAAAATGCATGGTTAATAAACCTTGTAATTCAGTATTTATATGCAGATCAGAGACTTCATTATGAAAGCATTACGGAATTGCCTTTCATGGCTTCAAATATCAATTACAGAAAAATGTTATATGCTCCTCAAGCATGAAACTGAGATTTGGATGGAGGGATTTCATAACTTTGTATATGTTACAGAAATCTTCAGCGTGCAACAGATATATCCAGATGCAGCATTTTTATCATCCACAGATTCAACTACTCTCCTACTAATAAGATATAGGAAAGTCACCAAATTGATCATTGTACATGGAAGTGTATCATTAATATAACTTCTGGGCTCAAATCCACAAATTCTACTTGGACACGAATAGAAATTCTATGTCCTTTGCTAAATCTGCTAGGAATAAAATAGATAAGGCTTGTATTGGGGGAATTTGGGTATTAGTAATTATTTTTCCATTGATTACCAAAAAGCAAATATTGAATGTGGAAACCAAATGTAAAATCAAACAGAAAATATAAAAATATAATAACTGACATTCACTAATTTCGAATATAGCATGTATTACGAGGACAGCAGAATAAAATTTATAAGACATAGTTCCTCTATATGGAATACTTAAATTTGGAGGATTAGATTCAAATGGAAACAGTCATGGAACTCTCACCTGAGAGGAACTGCTTTTTTTTAAAAAATGTACTCCACTCAATATTATCCACACATACTAATGTATCACTTGATACATAACTTGACATATATTTCCAGGAGACGAGTAGCTTTTAAAACAAAATTACTTCAGTTATGCATCAAACTAGGGACCCAATCAGAGCAGATTGATTAAGGAGACATGAAAACTTCTCCACTAGTAAAGGTCATAATGATTATCCAAGTATTTGGATGATTTTCCCTTTACAAAAAAAAAATGGTCCCTTGTACCTTGACAACATTGAGTGGCAAGGCGGAGCTCTGACTCCCTCTTCAAATAGGAATTTAGAAATTAGTTATTGAATGCAGTGTGAATTCACTTAGTAAAAAACTCATTGTTTGCGGCTGTTCTTTGAATACATTCTTTCCCTTCAGTATTTATGCATACACAGTAACATACATATATACAAAAACATACACAGGGTTCAAGTAAGGTATTGATGCTACAATCCTACAGTTCTCTAGTGTCAAATGACAGTAACAAGTTCTAAAGCAAAGGATATTATTTAAAAAGCCAAAATCCACATAAAGAGTTTTCATAACATCTGTAATTCCTTCTACACATAAACATGGAAACATCTACAAATGAAACCAGAACATCACTAAAATCAGTTAAAAACTGAACTCCCCTTCTGACGGCAGAATGATGAGCTGTTAGAAAATAATATTTGCTAGAATCATCAGAGGAAAGGAACCAAATCAAAGATAAACAGAACAAATTTATATAGAAGTAACCACTTGAAGCCAGTGTTATACAAGGAGTTTCCTTTTCAATGATATAAGCCAGCTGGAGGCATTATCAGGAAGCAACAGCTATTTTACCACGTGAGAGAGAAATAATAAAACTGGCAATAATAATTAACTTGTAGACTAAAATGAAACTGTTACAGGTACCAATTGATGTGAGGATGTTAAACACTATAAAAACACTTTCTGCGCTTATTACTGAGTTTAAAAAATTCAGTAAGATTAAAATGCCTCCTGAACACACTGCAAGTTCTGACCAGTAAACAAAGTTACAAAATGACTTTTTGCCAAAAAATGAGGAAAATAATCTGAACGTAAGAAACATAACCTCAGAAATGTGGCCCAACAATATATTTCGCCATGTGTAAACACATTCAGTTGTGTAATCCTGTATTGCACAAAAATAGTCTGAATTTTTCAGTCATGTTAGACATATCTACGTTCTTAATTCTGGCTATTTCACCCCTTGTGCCTTGTAGAGGAGTGTTTCATCTCTAAACAAACTGACCACTGGACTACTCGTCAGCTAAATAAGATCAAACAAAATCTATATCAATGTGAAAGGTAAAGTCTTTCCCCAGCTCCCCAAAAGTTACTTTACCAATTAACCATAGTGACTGAGGCACTAATCCTGTGAGTGAATCCATGCAGACAGCTCTCATAGGGCACATCTACGCTGCCCTTGCAGTTTCCGGACTACAGGGGTGTGAGCAGCGAGCACCAAAGTGCTGTGCTGGAACTCCTTATGTGGACACTGCAGGCATGAACTAAAAGGCTCCTATTTCACATTAATGCAGTCCTGTTTGAGGAGGACTATATTAATGCAAACAACTAGGAACCTTTTAGTTCACGCCTGCAGCAACCCACACGGGGGAGTTACAGTGCAGCACTTTGGCGCACACTGTTCAGACTCCTGTCCAAACTGCAGGGCAGCACACACATGCCCAGAGTCTGCATGGCGCCCTAGTGAAGTCAATAGAGTTCTAGTCTTGTGAATCCACTTGCAATGTTGGTGCTCAGAAGTATAACCACCCTTCATTAAGAAAAGCACCTAAACCTCTTTGATAGGATGCATGTCTTTGCTGATCAATAAAGCAAGAGTTAAACATAAGCTATTTTAAATTTATCCTAAAAGATCATGATCTAGAACATATAGCAAGGAAGAAAAAGTAATGCATTATTAATAAGAAAGTACTATAGTGAAAACTTTTAACATATGATACAGTTTTAGTTAAAAATTCTTTGAGACTAGGATACAAAGTCACCAATTCAAATCTTACCCAGTCAGTTAGGAACTGGAAGTTGTTACCACTGCACAGATACTTAGTGGGCAACGTGAAATGAGCTGGTACACAATTTAATGTATTGGTGGTCCCAGTGCCCATCCACAGCCACCACCATTTGGCACTGATTGGCAGGCCTGTCAACAATATCAGCAGAGACAACAAAGCTCTGAACAATTTTCTCTCTCCTAGAGGTGGTTTCTCAGGGTTCAGCACACTGCTAGAGCAGAGAACTTAAACTGTTGCTGCCTTTGCTTTCTTTTCTTATGGATACACAACAGACTTCAGTCTCTAGTCAATTTGGTATACTTCACCAGCCCTACTTTCACTTTAAAAAAAAGCTAAAGCTGAACTATTTTGTCTTCAAAAAAGTATTCTTTGAAAAGGACTATTTTGTCAACAGAAATTAATTGTATAGAATCAGGGTTTGATGCAGTTTATCTAGCTTGACACAAAGAAATTTTCAACAGATCCGTTACCATTTTCATTATTAGGAGAATCAGATTAGATTTGTTAAGTAGTCTGTTTTACCAAGATCTCATTTTAAAGGGCTTCATAGCATTTATTCCTTTAGTATTACACACACACATGCATGCACACACATACCCCTTCCTATTCTTCTTCCAATCCCATCTTTAAATCCTCAGTTGCCTGTAGACATGTCCCTAGACCAAGTCCTCAGGTCCTTACCCCACACATATCCATGTCCCTGCTTGCCCCTTTCCAACCAGCTATGTTTAGTCAACACTGTCTTCAGCTAAGACTTCCTTCAAACCTAAAGTCCATGATGCTTAGTGATATAGCTGGATCAGATGCTGGGAGTACACATGTACAAAGAATTGATGATCTTACAGTGCATTAATAATGTGAGCTACCTATGTTCCACGACCAGATCCATCCATGGAGAAGATCAACCCACAATCACTCCAGAACCCAAATCTGCTGCATGAATTACAATTCACATATTCTGCCTCTTATGGGGGGAACACATGATGGAGCATTTTCAGTGGAGCTATCAGCAGAAGACACCTTTACACCAGGGACAGTTTTATGATGTTTAAAATAAGGCAACCATGCTAAATCTCTAAAAAAAAAAATCTACAGACAAAACTCAAATATGTTGGCTTAAAATCATCATGCTGCCTGCATTAATATGACCAGATGTTCTTCCAAACAGCGATAAAGCTATTTAACGTTTCAATGTTTTTTATGACCACTCACATAAAGCAGACTAACCAAAGATAATTACCATTGACATTTTCACTGCAATTTATTTGGACGTCACTGCTCCTTGTGGAGGAGTCAAGTAATAAATGGGCACTCTTAAAAATATCACATATGCACCCAGGATGATATCAAGAGACAACATTACATGAATCTTTTCCACTTACAAATAATAGTAATGAGTTCTTACTGTATTATCCATACTTCGTTAGGAGAATTATGAGTATAATTTCCTCATAGCTCAACAAAGAATTTGAACAGTGGAGAGCTTTTACTCATCATGAAGATGTTGGTTTAAAAAGAATAGGCAAATAAAGGAATGGCAGTTCAAGCAAAATCTAAGGATGCAAAATCAAACTAAACTTCTTAAAACGAGAACACCAGGTTTCCCTATTCAACTTCTGTTTAATATTTTAACACAAGAAAACCTATGTTTGTGGAACAGTTAAAACAAAGTCAGGAAATGCAAAATTTCCCAAAGCAACAATAATTTAGCCACACTGCACATCCTACATAATCTGTGGCATTCATTTGATAACAAAAACTAATATATTATTCATTTAGCAAGGAAAATATTAATAGAAAACAGAACACATGTATAATATAGCCAAGTTAATGTTGTGGTAGGAACCTTCACATTTCATTTTCTTGAATTTTTTAACTGTGCAACCTTAATGAGGCCTCCCAGCAGCAAAAGAGACAGAGAGGAGGTTGAACAAGGGCTCCTTACTCTCTCACCCCACCAGAACCAGATCACCCCACTGAGGATATAACTGTTAACACACACATACCCATCCACCCCCTTTGGAGTGTGTATTAAAGCCTAAGTGCTGTTGTTGTTTTTGTTTGGGTTCTTTGTTTTGTTTTTTAAAACAGAAGTCTTTAGTCTCCCTGATGTAACTGTACCCAAGAATTACCTGGACAGCATTGTTTACCAAATCCATCTCTAAATGGCTACCCAAGACATTATCTATCTGAAGTTCAAAGTTCAAAGGCCATCACAATATTTACAGTTTACACAGTCATCTTTTAACATGTGGGATACTTTTGGCGGCCATGTAGTTACTTTAGTTCAAAATATTAAACAAATTGGGAAACACTTGTTGCAACATTGATTTTGTACTTCATGTATCATATACTATAGTAATTTTATTAATTGTAAAAACTATCCACATTGTGAAGTGTGCCTAGAAAAATCTTTTCTATAGACTGTGTCATTGTTGCTGAATATTTTTCTCACCTAACAAGACTGCTGGGGCAGTCTCGAGCCACTGCGCCCCCTCCTCCCCCAGAGCACCAGTAGTGGTCTCAGGCTGACTCCCACCCAAGCAGCAGCGGCAGTCTTGGGCTGTGCCCCCAGACCTCCCCACCGAGCACCAGCAGCGCCCCCAGGTTGCCCCCTGCCACAAGAAGAAAAATTTGAGAATGGGCACAGTACAACCATCAATTTGGCAACGTAATTACATTAACATGTGAGAAACCAAACTATTTATCTTCTTTGAACAAAGACTAAAATATCGGACACTGGACAACTTTTAAACTGTTCTGAATGAAAAAGTGTTCTTGAAATGCTTTATCACCATGCTTCACATGGTGAAGAGAGAGGGTTGGGTTTTTTTATGAAGTACAAAATGGAATAAGGGATACATGTCAGCAGAAATGTGAGGTTTCTACAAACTTCGAACTTTTTAAAAAAAGCAAAAACTACATAACTACAAAATGAAATGCAAATTATTAGTAAGAACTTTTTAAAAAGTAGTAATTTTTCTGCCTGTACAAAATAAAATATTTGGCTGCCCTTTCCTCCTCCTCCTCCCCCCCCCCCCCCCCCACATTCTTCAAGATAATAAGAAAGGTGTCTATAAAGGTGTTTAAAAAGGTCTCTAGCTCCATCTACTGGATAGTTGCCATCACAACTCCTGTTGCAGAGGAGCAGGAAAGAGCGAATACATATCCACAACAATACCGACAATTATCTCAAATTCAAAATTTCCTCTAGCTTTCTTTTACTATTAACTCACCATATCATAAACTTCAAAGATCAAGGATAGAAACAGGACTTTAGTACTTATTCCAATCTGGACTTTTCCGTTACACCTAATCTACTCACAAAGTTGCACTGGTTTCACAAAGGTGTGATTCTAAACTGATTTGCTTTAACCAGTGCAACTTTATAAATGAATATTCCTAAAACAGATTTAAATGGATATATCTGTTTTGCTTGTGCCATATAGGCCTATAACTGCCCACAGAGAAAGTTGCACTTGCTTAACTAACCTGATTTTTATTCCACTTTAAGTGTAATTTCTGTCGGTAAGCAAGCCTATACGGATATCTCATCTTGGATGATCTGCATTATTACAAGCGCCACTTGGTCAAAACTGATCTTATTTTTATTTTCAAATCCTCTCCACTGCATCCCTTAGTCTTGATAACGTAACCTTTGGCTCCCGCTTCACCCGCCCCCCGCACACACACCCCCCCCACACACACACACACAAACACTCCCCTTCCATCACATCTAAGCAGGGACCAAACCTGGCACTCTAACACAAGATTTCAAAGATCTGTTCTTTCTTTCCTTCTTAATCCAAACTGCTCATCTGCACCTTATTCTACCTTGAATCCTGTAACCTTCTCCTACTCTTCTGTCTTTCACCTATTTACCTAGCACTCCTGGAATCCATCAAAAATGCTGTTGCCAAAGATCATCTTCTTCACCTACTCCTTTAATCACAAAACACACACCCGCTGAATCCCTTCACTCCCTATCAAGTCATAGAATCACAGAATATCAGGGTTGGAAGGGACCTCAGGAGGTCATCTAGTCCAACCCCCTGCTCAAAGCAGGACCGATCCCCAACTAAATCATCCCAGCCAGGGCTTTGTCAAGCCTGACCTTAAAAACCTCAAAGGAAGGAGATTCCACCACCTCCCTAGGTAACACATTCCAGTGCTTCACCACCCTCCTAGTGAAAAAGTTTTTCCTAATATCCAACCTGAACCTCCCCCAATGCAACTTGAGACCATTACTCCTTGTTCTGTCATCTGATACCACTGAGAACAGCCTAGAGCCATCCTTTTTGGAACCCCCTTTCAGATAGTTGAAAGCAGCTATCAAATCCCCCCTCATTCTTCTCTTCTGCAGACTAAACAATCCCAGTTCCCTCAGCCTCTCCTCATAACTCATGTGTTCCAGTCCCCTAATCATTTTTGTTGCCCTCCGCTGGACTCTTTCCAATTTTTCCACATCCTCCTTGTAGTATGGGGCCCAAAACTGGACACAGTACTCCAGGTGAGGCCTCACCAGTGTCGAATAGAGGGGAACGATCACGTCCCTCGATCTGCTGGCAATGCCCCTACTTATACATCCCAAAATGCCATTGGCCTTCTTGGCAACAAGGGCACACTGTTGACTCATATCCAGCTTCTCGTCCACTGTAACCCCTAGGTCCTTTTCTGCAAGTCAATTGGGTTGTCTTTGTTTTCAAGTCTTTACATAATTTATTCCTAGCCTCTCTTGCTCCTCTTGTTTCCTTTTGCTTTCCTCCTTCACCCCACCAGTAATGCCAGCCTCAATACCCCCGTTCCCTTCTTTCATTTCCAACTTTGTCTTCTTCCAGGCTTCCCACATGCAAGAAATGCCATCCCAAAACTATGTGCTAAGTTGTCTCACTCCTAAAAACACCACCGCCACACTGGCTACAAGAAATTTTAATTGAATTTAAATTTGTTAGGCCTTTTGACCCTAGGGCCTGGATTGCTTGTCATGTATACATTTACAAACAACATTATAATATACAATACACAGATCTAAACCATGGTTAAAATGAACCACTTTTGCATCAGAAAAAATAACCATTCCTTGAAGACAATTACCCCAGGTTTGCCTACTCATTTTCAGACCCTCCACCAATACAATGTAGTAATGAAAAGATTGAGAGGGGTCTGGACTGAGGGTTTTCACTTCTGAACTACTTGAAATATTTAGAATTTTTTTTAAAACCTAAGGTCTGCCATAAAGTTATAAGCCCTGTCCACATCTTACTATTGCAGCGTGTAACAGTGTAACAGACAGAAAAGGCCACAGATATTGATGGTGGAATTTATGTTAACAAAATATTTAGTTGGAAAAAATTAAGTGAATTTAAAGCTTTTTAATCTTAATGCTATCTGTGTCCTGCCCGTGTATATACCTGAGATTCTTTGCTGTTTTTTAAAAGCTTTATTACATTTTAAATAATACACAAAAATAAGGTAAAAATATACAAAAAGATACTAAGATACATAATGAGCCAATAATTCTTTCATTATGTCCAATATCCCAAAGCAAAATACAAGAAAAGGAAGACAGACAGACTCAGATCCAGCTTATATCTAATATACATACAGGGTCAGTATCAAGTGAAATACTCAGCTACAAAAGTGCAGGTGGTTAGGAATATTATGGTGATGAGTGTGGTATAAAAACCTATAGAATATAATAGAATAGGAATGTTTTCACATTGTCAAGATTGAAAATACAATCTCTTTCAAATGTATAAATCAAAAAAGTGCAACAGATAAAGTGATACTTCCAATGCTGAACGATTACAAAGTGATTAACAATGCATCTAGGTATGTGGTGTAATTTGTGTTTTTTGGTATAAGTATCTACATAAACAGTTACTGTTGCTACCTTAAAAAATATTGACAACATACTTAAAACTGGTTTTAGTTATTTTGGAGGAATGTCAATACTTTAGACCTAAAATAACAGAACGAAGAGACACAAAAGCTGTACAGAATTATATTAACTTGTTTTATTAATAAGCTAAATATATTCTCTATCTTAAAGTTGTTTTTCTGGATGCAGTATGATAGTGACAGTGGAAGTGTCTCTACCTCACCCCTCCAAAGTTATCAAAAGCTTGATTCTGAGTATCCAAGGCTAAGAAGGTAGTTCAGTTTTCATATGCAGTAAGTTTTTCGTCTCTCTGCTGAGACTACCCTACCATCAAAGATACCTAATCATACCCCATATGATGTTGGTTTATGCGGTGTGAACATATATCTAATAAAAAAAAGGAAGGACTACAAATTCACTTCATGTAGGCCACCAAAGAGTTGTCAGTGGTAATGACTAGAACTGGCTGAAATTTTTCAGTCAATTATTAAATATGCAGAAAAATGCAGTTGCAAGTCAAATTCAATGAATAGTTTTGGCCAAATAAAAAATGGGGGAGAAAGTTTTGAAAAAGTCAAATTGTGTAAATTTGACACAATATTTTTTAATCAAACTGTGACAGTTCAAAATTTTGTTTCAAAATGTCATTTTGAATCACTGTTCAAAATGCTTTATTTGACCTGAACAAAAAATTTTCAGTTTTTCATTGAGAAAAAAATAACAACAAAAATAATTTTGTTTCAAAATCTTTTCAGCAACTAAACTGAAAAAAATCAATTATGCACTCAGCTCTGTAATGACTGATTCAGTACTGGACTGTATAAGCAATTTAGTAGGATTTATCTTTTAAACCTACGTGAATCCAGAAGCCTCTATTGCAGGGGTCGGCAACCTTTCAGAAGTGGTGTGCCGAGTCTTCATTTATTCACTTTAATTTAAGGTTTCACGTGCCAGTAATACATTTTAACGTTTTTTAGGTCTCTCTCTATAAGTCTATATATTATATAACTAAACTATTGTCGTATGTAAAGTAAACAAGGTTTTCAAAATGTTTAAGAAGCTTCATTTAAAATTAAATTAAAATGCTGATCTTACGCTGCCAGCCCATGCCAGCCAGGGCCCCGCTCAGCCCACTGCCGGTCTGGGATCCCGGCCCTGCCCACATAGAGTGGGTACCTACCTTCTCCCTGGTTCTAGCTCTTCCTTTCTCTCTGCACTGAGCTGAGGGTGGGAGTGCACTGAGCACAGGGCTGGGGGTGAAGGAGCAGGCTGAGGGTTGGGGTGTAGGGTCTGGCCAGGAGCTAGAATGAGGGAGGGGACTCAGGGTTGGGGCAGGAAGTTTGGGTATGGAGTGCTTACCTGGACAGCTCCCATTTGGTGCAAGGGGCGCAGGTGGGAATGTGTGTGGGGGGGGGGGGGGTGCAGGAGCTCTTGGTTGGTGCTCAGGGTGGGGGTGGGAATGTGTGGGGTGCATGAGTCAGGGCATGAGGTGTGGGGGGGCTGGGTATGTGTGGGGGGTGCAGGAGTCAGGGCTGGGGGTGTGTGAGGAGGGTGCAGGAGTCAGGGCATGGGGTGGAGGGGGCTGGATGTGGGGGGGGGCTGGAGTCAGGGCTGGGGTCGTGAGGAGGTGCTGGGGTCAGGGCAGGAGGCTGGGAGCGTGTGGGGGGGTGCAGGGGTCAGGGCAGAGGGCTGGGGGTGTGGGCTAGAGTCATGGGGGTGCTCCCAGCCCCCTGCCCAGAGTGGCTCACGGCAGGGGGTTGGAGGGGATATGCAACTGATTCCACCCCCCCTTTCCCCAATGCCCTGTCCCCACCTCTTCTCAGCCTCCTCCCTGGAGCAGCGAGCACGCTGCGGCTCTGCTTCTCCCCCTCCCTCTCAACGGCTAACAGCTGATCGGCAGCAGGGAGGGAGAGTAGGCGGGGCAGGAACCCAGCACACTGGAGGAAGAGGTGGGGGAGGGGGGAGCTTGCCTGCCCTGCAGCAGCAGCTGGCAGGACCAAGCTTCTTCACCCTGCCCCGGCGGGCGGGGCGGGGCGGAGAAGAGCAGGCCAGGGAGAGCAGGCACGCTGCTGCCTGCCGGGGTCCCAGCCGCCAGCCCAGCAGCGGGCTGAGCGGGGCTGGCGGTTGGGACCCGACAGGCAGCAGGGTGCCATTAAAAATCGGTACGCGTGCCATAGGTTGCTGACCCCTGCTCTATTGGATACTTCCTACCAGTCAGAAAAAAATAAAATGGTATTTAGTGTTAAGTAACCCCAATAAAGATTAAAATAACATTGGTACCTCCTATTTTCAGCCAAACGTGCACCTTCATCTTTCAGCTGTTTACTTTTCTCCAGGCAGTCTTCCAACAGAATTTCCTTTCTTCTCTTAGTGGCATGGAGCCAGTCAACATCATCATTATCAACTAGACCTTTGTCATCAGCAGCTTCAGCTTCAAATTGTTGGGAAGTAGCCTTCGAAACCTTCTCACCAATCTTCCTCTTCCACCCAAAGGAAGCCATTCTAAAAAACTAGATGAAAACATTTTTTAACAATTTGGTTTCTACGTGTATAGAGGGAAAAAAACATCATACAGTAGATTAATTTGCTCATCTTGATACAGAGAAAGTAACATATCAAACTGCCATTCAATCACATGAATATTGAATTGTCTGGCAGTCTAGTGACCGCACAAGGCCAGTGTAATTTTGAAAGTATATGGGAAACATTTCTCTGTCCGGGTGATTAAAAAGAGAAGCAGTTGTCTGAAGTTGCTGAAAGCTGTAGAATGCTGAAGTCGTCCTAGCAGAGAGAGAGAGAAGACAGAGGCCACAAGATGCATCAAGATGGTCAAAGATGCATCTAAATTACAAAAGCTTGTGATAACTAGGATGTGTATCGACTACATTTTAGAAGGTTAATGGAATTTAGGGTACTGGTCTAAACCTATAAAGCTCTAAATATCTGGGGAACTGCACTCCTCTCTGCATCGTACTGCTACTGTGCTATCAGCAAGGTGCTCTCTGTGAAGGGCCTTAATTTTTTTACCATTGGGGCAGGCTGAAGGTTTCTTCCCCATTCAGCACGGAACAGCAGCATGGTGGGTGGGGGCAGAGACGTTGGTGCAGGTGCGGAGGGAAAGGTCCAGAAGAAGATGAGTTAACCTTTATTTTTGGCAAAGCCACCGAGAGCCAAGGAAACGCGGATGATTTGTTTATACTAAGCTATAAAGCTAAATAAATGGCACGTATAATGGCACGGCAGAGACTCGGGGGAGGAGGGGGATCTGAGATTTTGTAACTTGCTGTTCAGCAGCTTACGCGTCCCCCTCTGCGCCTATCTATTCCATTCGCGGAGGAGCTGCCCTGACTCACAGCCACAGGCTCTGGGGGCCCTGGTTCAATCTCCGGGGCCCCCACCAGCCTCAGAGAGGGCAGAGGCGCTTTACTTGAGACTGGCCGACCCCAAACCGGCGCGTTAGCTCAGCTGACAGCCGCAGCCCCGGAGCCCACCCCACTGGCGGAGCGGGCCCGAAAGGGGAGAAGAGCCGAGCCGAGCGCGGCCAGGGCGCGGGGGAGGCGGGGTGGGCTCGCTGCCGGGGCCCTACGGAGGGAGGCCGTTACCTTGCCCCCTCGCCAGCTTTTGCTCTTCCGCCACCTGGAAACGCACGACCTTTGAACCCGCCCCGCACGGAAGCGGAAACAGCTGCCACCTGGGGGGAGGCGGAAGTTGTTCCTCCCGGCCTGCCGGCTGGTTCCCCCAACCGCGGAGAAAAGAGCACGGGGCGGCTTGACCCCGCCCGCGGACTACAACTCCCAGCAGGCCGTGCGCCCGCCCTCTCTCTGGGGCATGGGGGGGCCGCGGGCGCCGCTCTCTCGCGCCGCAGAGAAGTGGGAACTTCTCTTGCTAAGTGTCAGGGCGTGGCCGTGTTACAAAAACAACACGGAGTCCGGTGGCACCCTAAAGACTAACAGATTTATCTGAGCATAAGCTTTCGTGCCTAAAAAACCCCCACTTCTTCAGGTGGAGTGAAAGTTACAGATGCAGACATAAATACACTGACACATGGAGTGACCTCCCAAGTGGCGAGCCAGTGCTGACAGGGCCAATTCTATCAGGCTGGCTGTGGTCCACGCCCAACAATAGATGAGGAGGTGTCAATTCCAGGAGAGGCAAAGCTGCCTCTGTAATGAGCCAGCCACTCCCAGTCCCTATTCAAGCCCAAATTAATGGTGTTAAATCTGCAAATGAATTTTAGTTCTGCTGTTTCTCTTTGAAGTCTGTTTCTGCAGTTTTTTTGTTAGAGTATATAGCTACTTTCAAATCCGTTACAGAATGTCCAGGAAGATTGAAGTGAAGACATGCCGGTGAATGAGCCTCTGATGGTGTGGCTGATGTGGTTGGGTCCTCTGACAGTGTTGCTAGAGTAGATATGGGGACAGAATAGGCAACGAGGTTTGCTACCGGGATTGGTTCCTGGGTTTGTGTTTCTGTGGTGTTGTGTGTGGTTGCTGGTGAATATTTGCTTCAGGTTGGGGGGCTGTCTGTAAGTGAGGACTGGCCTTTCTCCCAAGGTCTGGGAGAGTGAGGGATCGTTTTCCAGGATAGGTTGTAGATCGTTGATAATGTGCTGGAGAGGGTTTTAGCTGGGGGCTGTATGTGATGGCCAGTGGTATTCTGTTATTTTCCTTGTTGGACTTGTCCTGAAGTAGGTGATTTCTGGGTACCCAGACCAGGACAGGCCCAACAAGGAAAATAACAGACCACTGGTTTCCTCTGAACCGCGGCTAAGCAACAGGCTTAATTTAATAATCGTGCACCTCATCTGCATGGGGATCAGGGTGCAGATGAAAAACACAGGAACTCCCAAGCTGTCGTTTTCCAAAAAACTTGCCCCAAACAATTGCAAGCTGTGAAATAGCCTGGCAAGGAACTACATGTTCTTCTTACCAAAGTACTGTCATTAGAATATTTGCTCTTCTCACAGTGCTTATTGATTTTCTCACAGTGTTCATTTTATTCAAGAACCAAGGGTGCCTCACCTGTCTCTCAATGATATGAGCACTGAGTTGAAGTACTGACAGTTGTTATCCAGGAGACTGAGTAAAATATTTTTGCCAAGCATGCAAACAGCAGTCAGTATTCACACTCAGCTGGTCCCTCCACATTACAGTGGATGAGAAGCTGGATATGAGGCAGCAGTGTGCCTGTGTTACCAAGAAGGCTAACGGCATATTGGGCTGCATAAGGAGGAGCATTGCCAGCAGATTGAGGGAAGGGATTATTCCTCTCTATTTGGCACTGGTGAGGCCACACCTGGAGTATTGCACTATAGAAAGTATGTGGACAAATTGGAGAGAGTCCAGCGGAGGGCAACGAAGATGTTCAGGGGGCTGGGGCACACGACTTACATGGAGAGGTTGAGGGAACTGGGCTTGTTTAGTCTTCAGAAGAAAAGAGCAAGGGGGGATATGATAGCAGCCTTTAACTACCTGAAGGTGGGTTCCAAAGAGGATGGAGCTCGGCTGTTCTCAGTGGTGGCAGATGACAGAACAACGAGCAATGGTCTCAAGTTGCAGTGGGGGAGGTCTAGGTTGGATATTAGGAAACACTTTCACTAGTGGTGAAGCACTGGAATGGGTTACCTAGGGAGGTGGTGGAATCTCCATCCTTAGAGGTTTTTAAGGCCCAGCTTGACAAAGCCCTGGCTGGGATGATTTAGTTGGTGTTGGTCCTGCTTTGAGCAGGGGGTTGGACTAGATGACCTCCTGAGGTCTGTTCCAACCCTAATCTTCTATGATTCTATAGTACAACAAAGCATCTACTCTGCTGGAATTAAGGACTCTCTCCTCCCTTCCCAAACAGGGACCAGCTCCAGGTGGATCAGCACATGGCCAGTACCATGAGAAGCAGCAGAGTAGAGGCCTTTGGTCACTCCCCCCCCCACCACACCCCAAAAGGAAACAAACATGAGAAATGGTCTAGAAAGTGAGGTGATTATACCTCCCCCCCAGCTTTCCCTCAGCACTGAAATGAGGCTACCAAAGAGCTCTGCTGTCTTACAATGATGAAGCCATGAGCTACAATCCTTTGGCTCCAGCCTCACCTCCATGGGCTGGACAGGCAGCCACATTACTGCTCTAATGCATACATGACTAAACAATAAGTGTTATATACCTTCCTCTCTCCCAAAGCAGGTCAGAGCAACTGAGACAGCTTATTTCCATGAAATTGATGTCTGATGCCATTGACACTTCCTCTTCCTGCTTGACTGGACCCTACTTATTGTCACTATTAGACAAGAAATTGGTTAGACAATAAGTGCCCTGAACTCCATATGCTCCTTTAGGTAGTCTTGAAATTTGCTTTGCATCATTGTGGTATTGGGTAGGACTAATGGTCCAAATTTAGGATCAAGAAAGTTGACCAAGAGGTTCCTTACATATAGCTCCCTTAAAAAAAATAAAATCATACATTTCCAAAAAATCACCTGGTGATTGTGTGTCTTTATTTTTGCAGTGCACAGAACTGCAACTCAACCTAACCAATTTTACCTACTTTGAATTTATCTCAACTTTGGCCCAGCATCCATAGCTGCTTTGGGAAAACGGCATTGCAGCTGTTATTGAGGGTCAAATTTGTAACTCCAGGCCAACCTGAGCTAAACTGATGCATCACAGAGACTGAAGCATGCTGCAAGACTCCGCCTGCAAATGCTCTAACTTTAACAGTATGGCGTCACAGGTTGTGTGTAGTCCAAGGTAACCCTAGTCGTATTTAAGATGAGCATTGCACCCATGAACTGAGAGTTTGAACCCTCCCTTGGCAGCTTTCAGATAATCTGTTATGCAGATTTGTTCTCTGTCTGCGTTGTGCAGGAGTTCCTTTTGCAAGTTTTGTTCTGAGCTCCAAGTTTCTGGTTTAAGGCCTGAAGTTTTAAAGTGCTTTAAAATCCACATGGCCTCTCTGATTTTATTTGAGTAGTATCAAGGAAAACAGCATTAATTAAAGAGGGAAGAATGAAAGATTCTCTTTTGAAATTAGCATAATGTAATCACAAGTCATGCACCTGATAAATTTCCAAAACAAATGAACTGAGTGTGATCAAAGGAAAGCAAGTTGTGGGTCATTTTGTCAAGAGGTTCCCGATACACTATCTCCTTAACATGAGCTACTCAACATTTTTGGTGCAGAATTGGGGAGTGGCATAGTGGTAGTGGGAATTGGGAGGGTGCAATTTAGGGACTGTGCCCCACTGCCAACTCTCACCTTCTTGGGCTGTGCTTTAGAACAGCTACGTCCCAACCCTTAGTTCAACACTAATCTTTCATCTGAAGTCAAGTTTTGTGGTGTTGATTTATGGGGTATAAAGCAGATCAAACTGCTGAGCTAGTGTAGTTAGTAGAGCTATAAAGCATGGTTATTGATAAATATCTTGTAGAAGATAGTAGCATCAATAGTGAGCATGCTACGGAAATGAGAGATGGAATTCATTCAGTGGTCACAGTTATTGCTATTCCATTAGTTTAATCTATACTTATAGTTTTCTGGATTTGAAATAAATGTAGCATCCACTTTAAATTAGTATACAAAATTTTATGGATACCAAAAAGACAAAGTAGCATGCACACAATTTTCAAACAAGAGATGAGTATTTTATATTGACTAACATACAATTTCACATCCTTGAAAGGTAAAAAGTCATACAGCTATAACAAGCATTTTTCATTCAGTATTGCCAAAAATTGCAATAGGAAGTAGGCACATCTTGTTTGTAAGAAAAAAAAATGTCCATTTCTTACAACATACAATGGTAATCAACTGACAGTAAATATTTATTTCAATGTCAAGACATATGGAAAATGGTCTCTGAAATATTGCACCACAAAGATGGACTTTTACCACCTTACCAGTGTAAGTTACATTACACGTGGACAAACAGATTTATCCACATTTTATGAACAATTACAATAAAAAAGCAAGAATATTTGAGGGGCCTCTCCATGTATAGCAAGCTTAGGGGGAAGGGGGGGGAAAAAAGAAAAAAAAAAAAAATCTAGAAAGCAGTTTTCAGTATTCGCTTTGCAATTAAAGATGTAGTTGATTAAGATCTCCCCAACACAGCCCCACTATGCCTTGCAGTGAAACAATTTGTTTTGATAGCCTATTGCCAGATACTAATGCAACATTTTAAGAAAGTCAGCTTTATGTGTGATGAAGAAAGTAGTTTAAACTGTCAGAGTAAAAGTTTGAAACAGATGAATGAAACTGGAATCAAATAGGTTAAATAGTCCCAATTCTTCCTTCACTGCCCCGTATTTAAAAATCAATTCAAATGAGAAAGCCTTGGGCCATCAAAACTGACTTCTTATACCAATAAAATTTACTTTATTTAAAACTATGCATTCTGCCAGAAATATATGTTAAACTTCATACTCCAAGACAAAGTAAAAACATGGTCGCCTTAAAGCACAAAAGCTGGAAAAGTATAAAAATGTAAAGCTTATGCACTTTGACATTTTACATGTGTGTTGAGCATTACAAAGTATTTGCAAACCAGGAACAGCTACAGGTTGAAAAGATTTCATCTAACATATGCAAGAGAGACAGTTTAAGTGTTTCCAAACAAGGAAATACTGCAATAAAAAACTGTGCGTTTGTTATGCTATTTGTGCAAGTGCAACATTTAACAATTTCAAAATAAAACAGCATTGCTAAAAGGGATCACAATAACTTATTGAATAGATGTATCAGAATTAATTCTGACAAGACTAACTTTTAAATAGTAGAATTTGTAATTGGTCCCCCATCCTAACATCTAAATTCCGTCAGCAGTATAAACCCAAAGCATCATCTTTAAAGAAAAATACAGCTTTCTGTTTTGAAATACAGTAGTGTAATCCTGCTTTATAGGGACCACGTGTGACACTTTTCTGAAGACAGGCAGACAAGAGTTGAAATTGAAACTTGTACCCAGTTACTGATAGACCATGCAACTCCCAAATTCATAATGCTAAGACACAGCAAATCCTGGGGCTTAAGCAGCTGCAGGTTTCTTCAAACTCAGTGCATATTAGAAACACTTATGAACTTCTAGAGTTAGATAACCCAGATTATTGTACTACTCTATGCAAGGATAAACTATTCTTACTGCATCTGTATTTAGCAGTTCACTGCGGGTAAATCCTGGACAAACTGAACTCACTGGCAAAACTCCCATTAACTTCTGTATGGTCAAGATTTCACTCTATATGTTTGGGTTCTCTTAATTATAAAGTGGCACTGTAAAGAAAAACTAGGGGGAGGAAGAGATCTAGCAGACTCCATTTTGAAGTTAACATACAACTCAACTGTAAGATTAAACATTTTCTGGCATAAACAAATTGCTTCAAATTTGTATTTATCATAGTTAAAGGAGCAAAAGTACATCCAACTACAAATAGAGAAACATTTAAAATGTTTTCATTATGTGCATGTGCTATGATTTGTCCAATATTAAATTAAAAAAAATCAAATTTCTTTCTGCAAAACTGAAACAGACCTGCTAAATTTAGAAGCCTTAAACTATTCATGCCAATTATGTCAGCATTTGTGATCAAGTGTTAAAAGTTCAGTGGAATATTAACACTCAAATTTACGTGCTTTTATTAGCATTGACCAGTTGTATATTTCAGTTTAAATATGACTGATCAATTGCACTGTTAACTTTAGAATCATTTAATTAAAAACAACAAGATGTGCTATAAAATGATTTGGGCATCCTAATCTAGATAAATAGTTCCAACTGCAAAATGAGTTCTATACAGTCCTATAGCTGACCCAGCGTGTGATATAAAGAACACTGATAATTTAAGAATAAACTCAGTGTCAGATTCTGGAAAAGCACTCACACATAGGGCTAAGGAATACACACATAGGGCTAAGGAATCCTCAGCCTGTAGCAGCATGCCAGGAGCTGATCCACTGCTACTACTCTAAAATGGGCTAGTGAAACCGAACAGTTCATGAACCCACTGAAAGCCTTCCCTCTTGTGGAACACTGTTTCATGGTGCATAGGAGACAGAAGAATCTCCTTTGTATGAGCCTTCTCAAACCTTGTGGTATGGGACCACAATTGTTTCACTGACCTAATATAGCCCACTGGATTTCATCTTTAGTGCTTACTTAGTATTCAAACTCATAAGAAATGCTGACTGTTTGAACTCTCCAACATATACACAATCAAAATCTACCAAAGTTATTAAAAAAGTAGTAAGTTATGATTTGCTTAAAAATATTCGCCCAAACTAGCTTGACTATTTACTGCCAATTATAAGTGGGATGAACACCACAGCAGCTTCAACGTGTTCCTGCTGTAAGACAACTGAATGGTATACTGAAACTACAATTGCAGACTGTGCCCAACAAGTCACTCTCATAGGCCACTGGGCTAGTAGGTGAACATTTACCTACACTGCAACAAATTACCGCCAGTGTAAATACAAATAAAACGGTCCTTATGGTTAACAGTAATGTTCTATGAAGCCTAATGTGCACTCAGTGTAAAATGTTGAGAACCACCCAAAGGCCCTGTAATTTACTGTACCTGTATTATACTATTGAATAGTAGACAACGTAATCATAACTCACTTCAGCTTCAGTGTATTAGAGATCTAACTGCTCTTAATCATGTTTCAATCCCTGTGCAAACTGCATTATGTGGCTAGTCTTCAGCGCCTTCGTTAATTGTAACTTGATTATAATTGGAAGCATTTGACTATGATTTAGGCATGCTTATTGCTACAAAAGAAATAAGCCAATCTTTAAAATTATTGTGCAAGTATTTTAATAAGATTTGCACACATCTCAAAAAATTCTATGGTGTGACTCCCTGATCTTGGGGTTAAGTCAGCTGAAGAAGAGTCAAATGAAGATGTCACTGATGAGGTAAGGGACAGATCTGCAGATTTTCCTTGTGCATCACCATCAGACTCCTTCTGACAAGATCTATAGCTGCTCACAGAACCTGATCTCTGCGGTGTGGTAGTCCCAGATTTTGCTTCAATAATTTCATCTAGAAAAAAGCGGGAAAAAACGATGAAACACTTTATAGCGGCAAATATAACAAACAGCCACTAAACTGAGAATTTGAGGTCCCCTCACCCATTAATACCAAGTCTTTGAAAGGTAATCTTGTTTTCTACTTTTATTTACACAGCATTTGCATATGTATGTTACAAATCAAAATATATACAGCAGATGCAGCAAACCCTTGTATTTTTTCACAGGGTTAACACAGGTGTTTGACATTCAAGTTACTCAAAGACACTTGTGCACTGGTTATCAAATTAGCTGAAGAAACCAAGGGCAGTAACCCTCTAGTCCAGTCTTCAACTATCTGCTCAAATTAGTTTACAAAAGTATGTTTGCATTGAGTTATGCTCTATCTAAACCATGAACTTCTACAATTTTTTAAAATAAGTTTAAATATTTAAATTCACACTGCTGAACTTGTCCTTCACTTTGCAGTTTTGGCAGACCAGTTTATGAAGCCGAGACTGGAATTCCATAGTAAAGATTGTAAATAACCATCTACTCTTATATCTGCCACACCCACCCCAAAACCCAATTTTGTATTAACAATTCTGTTCGAGATTTTGATCTGCAGACTTCGGTCACTGGATTTTTTTTGGCAGAGAATATGGGACAACTTAGCCTGACAAAACTAAGAATGCAATCTTCACCTGGAAATAACGTGTGAATCTGAAGTAAAATCCTAGCGGAGACAAGGCAGTTTGTAGTTAACAGATCCAGGTAAAGACTAGTATGCCCCATTGTCTTGATCTTGACCTGCCAACTCATGTGAAAACTGCAACTGCCTTGTCTTTGCTAGGATTTTACCTCAAAATTAGCTAACAAATTAAGCCCACCCACACCTTTTTTCCTTAATGAAGACAAGGCCCCAGGTCCTTAAGGCCTTCCAAATCGCATTTCTAACTGATATTTAAGTGTGAAAGTCCGAATTACACCACTACAGTTTCTTCAATTGTTTATAATTATATTATTCCAATAGTTATGTATTTATTCTCCTTCATATACCATCAATGCTACGGAAATCCAGTAAGTACGTCCTACTGTCCACCTGGTATAACTGTAAACTCATTTTAGAATATGTACTAGTCACTGGATTCTTCCTTCGAACACGCAAGTAGTATGGATTTACAACCTGGTAAAGAATACAGATAAAATAGTTAATTTCCATTATAATTTTTAAAGACCGTGACAAATAATGTATACAAAACACAAACCTCCTAAAGCAGGGGTGGGTAAACTACGGCCCGTGGGCTGGATCCGTCCCATCAAGGCTTTGGATCCAGCCCACGGCCCTGTACCACTCCTGAAAGTGGCCAGCACCACGTCCCTGCAGCCCCTGGGGGACGGGGTGGGGGAAGATGGCTCCAACTGGCTGGGAGGTACCCGCAGGAAGGGCGGCACATGGAGGCCTCTCCCCCATCCCAGGGCCGCAGGGACATGGTGCTGGCTGCTTCCGGGAGCAGCGCAGTGTGGGGCCAGGGCAGGCAGGGAGCCTGTCTTAGCCCCGCTGTGTGCCACTGCCATCCCGGAGCTGCTCCAGGGCTGCACCCTGCACCCCAACCCCCTGCCCTGAGCCCCCTGACATACCCCTCCTGCACATTAATCCCCTGCCCTGAACCCCCTTGTATACCCCGCCCGCCCCCCCTCCTCACCCCAACTGCTTGCCTTGAGCCCCTTCCTGCACACCATACTCCCTCCCACACCCCAACCCCCTGTCCCAGCCCTACATGCAATTTCCCCACCCAGATGTGGCCTTTGGGCCAAAAAGTTTGCCCACCCCTGTCCTAAAGGAAGGTATCAATTTTGTGTTTTAAGCTAAACATAACCATCTGTCAGAAAGCTTTTTGTTCCCTCACCTTCCATTCGTAATCCAATTGTTTAATTGCTCGACAAACTTCTGCCATGATGTCATTTGGTCGACTTTGACTCCGAATTCCTAAATGCCACTTAGCTCTTCTTACACCTTGGTGTTTTGACTTTTGTGGGTTGAGCTCATCAAGTGTGTGACGTGGCCGTGGTGCTTCAGCTACTAAAAATGGCACTCTTTCAGGATGAGGGCGAGACAAATGGTGATCATCAAGAAAAGAATCGGGTGGGCTTGTTGCCAAATAGAAGTCTTTGGCCTCATTCATTATTCTTCTGTTATCTATAATGAGGTGATAGGCAACTGCTAAGGGGTCTTGATGATTTCGGCTATATAAACAGCTTAGCACCTCCTCTTCTGTGCATTCAAACTTCTCACACACTTCTTTCAAGGCTTCGTCATCAATCATGTTTGAGCTATAGGATGGGTCTTCAGGAAAGAGATACTTGGGAAGGTCCTGCTTGAACCACTCATGCTCCCTGGATATAAAAATAAGTAGTTTTGAGTTCAGCCACACAGATTTTATGTAAACTTTTAAGGAAAACTGAATAGTTAAAGACAAACTTTTATTAATTATGAGATTTAGTAAAGCATTTCATTGTTCCTAAAAAGGAAAATTGTTGATGTCAGGATAACCCACGAAAGCTGAAACCGAAAGCTCTATTTTGTTTTAGGTCAGGTCAACACCAGGAAAAGGAGGTGTGTTTTTAAAAAAGTGTTAGTACACACCAGGCAAGTTGTAGTTTTACTTGACATAGGGGGTAGAGGTTCATACCGAACTACAATTTGCTTTGTCTACATTAGTATTTTACATTGTATTGGCCACCTTTTTCACCTAGCATAGACATGGCCTTAATATTTCAACTCTAGATTATACCCTACTTGAACCACACTCTAGTAGGTTGTTTGTCAACTCCTTGATGGCAGTAACAAAAAACACAAACTCCTTATTTTTGGAATTTTCAGTCTGATTCTAACAATGTTTACTCATTGCTGATCATCATGCATTAGGTGTCCCCTTCTCCTCCCAGCCAGACCGGAACCAATAATTGATTTTTCGGTCCATAGGCTTAACCCCCAAAAAAGTTTTATTTGACCTGAAATAAATTTTTTTTGTTGTTGTGTGTTTTTCAGTTTTAAAAAAGTCCAGCTAAATTTTGAAATAGTCAAAATGTTTTGTTTTGAAATGGTTGGAAATTTTTTTTAAATTTTTTCTGCCAAAAGTATTTCTTGAATTTGACCCAATATCCACATACTACTTGTGCATAAGAAAGGTCCCTAGTCCTGTTATATAGAATAACCTACCTCCTTGATAGGCATTAGGACAGGGATTGGTAGATGTAAAGAAACTAGAATTTTAACATTTTGTTAGCCATCGTTCATTCTAATCTGTATTCAAGAGTCAGCTTCCCTCACTGCCCCCAAAAGTTAGTAGACTTAAACTGCCAAGGAAAGGGTAAGAAAAGTCTGTCAGACGACAGCCTTTTGGTACTGTCTGGTATTAACCAACATACAAGAACAAAGATTTACAGTTTACATTTCAAAACACAATAAAAGTTAAAATACAGCAGAAACCTTATTTTTCAAAGTTGTCTGACCCACTGGAAAATACAATAAAGAGCAGATTTGTCATTTCAGTGCATTGAGCTAGCTACATAAGAAATGTCCAGTGATGTGTCATGAAACAAGAATTTTGCAATGACAATTGGTAGTAAAGACTATGAAAATATTACAATCTTCATCTAAAGATATGAAAATGTAACAGGGCAGTTAATCAAGGAAACCAATAGATTAATTTTGCAATTTGTCCTGTACAAGGAGTGAAAGCATGGTCTTATGGTTAAAGCACTTGCTTCGGTATCAGATCTAACCCTACCCTGCCACAGTCTTCCCCAGACACCTTCATCACATCACTTAGCTTCTCTGTACCTTATTCGTTAAAAGCATCTGTCAGATTAGTATGCCCCCCACCTACCAATTAGCACAATTATTATAAGGCCCAGTGTTCATAAAGCACTGATATCTTCTGATGGAAGGTACACGAAAAGTATATTACACACTAACATTAACACTTATCTTTCTTTAGGATTTGTACATCTTTATGTCTCTTTCTGCCCTAATCCCAATTTTTAGAAGGATCTCTTTTTCCCCCTCAAGGATCAATACAGACACTTCAATATCTTGAACTCCAACACCTTTTAAGTGTATTAGTAATAGAATTCTAGGCATAAGCAGATTTTGCCATTTGGAACCAGAGCTGTCAGATTTCCAAAAGCCAAAACACAAATATGTATACCAATGGAGAGTAACAATAGGTTGTATGGCAGAACCATTTTTATGAACGATTTCTTAGTTCCGTTGATTTCTACTGTGGCATCTGTGATTAGACATCAATTATTGTTTTTTACCTAATGTCTCTGATTGTAGCTCTCTTCATGGGATCCACCTGCAGCATGTGTTTCAGAAGGCTAATAACAGATGGATTCAGATATTGAGGGGTATAAAAGATACCGTCACATATCTTCTTAAAAAGCGTTGGCACGTGATCATCATCAAATGGAAGGGTTCCACATAACAGAGCATAGAGAATAACCCCACTGCTCCAAATATCTACTTCTGGACCTGCATATAATCTGGAAAAGGTTATCTGTTAATAAGTTATAGTAGCACAGTACATTTAATTATATATCTTTTTGCAACTTGTTTATATGTTGTAGTAGTTAAAAGAACACAGACAAATTGAGGCCTACCAGCACTGTTCAGGGGAGGCACAGTATGCACATGATTGTGCAGCTGAACTCCACCAGACAGGTAGGGCATGGATGTATAGATGAATTCTGCTCTGCCTTTGTGTGAATCACACATCTATGTAATTTACCATAGTGCTAAATTGAGGGGAAGGCCATACTACAGTGACAAGGCTGGTCAATGTAAACATGTATTTGGCAAATTATATCCAAACCACAATCATCATCCTAGGGGGAAGGGAAATTAAGTTCCCATGTTTCCTTGTCCCATTTACTAATAAATCAGATGCCTGGATTATGCTCAGCAACAGTAACTACTGCAGTGGGGTGGAAGTCAGTGGGGTGTCCAGAACAGACGCCATTAAGGGTATGTTTATCCTGCAAACGGAGGTACAATTTGCAGCTCGTGTAGGTACTGTATACTTGTGCTAGCTTTAATCTAGCTATCTTGTAAAAACAGCAATGAAGATGCACCAGTGGCATGGGCTTCAGCCTGGAATGTTCAAACTTGCATAGTTCCCAGGGTACATATTTGCATTGCTAGCAAGCACAGCTGTTTCTTCATTGCTGATTTTTAGCAAGCTAGCTAGATTAAAGCTAGCATGTGTATACCTACACAAGCTGCAAGTCACATCTGACTGCACTCTACTGTTGACTAACTGTGTTGGACGATTTAATAGTTGCAGGATTGAGCTAAAATAGGGAAAGTGACATTTGGGCCTAATATGCCACAGTAAAAGTTCACACTAATACCAAACTTTCCTGCCTGGAACTTTTCTATCTGTTAGTCAGAAAATAAAGTGCTACTTCCAAAGTGTGAACTATGATTCATTAGGTCAGTTGTTCCCAAACTTTTTAATAAGGCAACCCACCGACTGCATTTGGGGTTGGTTTTTTTTTTTTGTTTTTTTTTGGTGACTCACCAGACACGTATCCCCTCATCTGCCCCGGCACCACAACCCTAATTCTGGCCCAGTGCAGAGAGGAGGCCTGGTGGAGATGGGGAGCGAGCCAGCCCACCCCATCTTCACCCTGCAGTGGCAGCTCCTATCACATGAGACTGCACCTACCTCCAGGCATTGCAACATGGTGCACGGAGTTGTAGAACCACTCATATTTGGCCAGTTTCCCCCCATGACAAAGGGGAAGCCAGGCCAAACCTGAATGGTGCTGCGACCCTGCACTAGAGCAAAAAGCTGGGCCCAGCCTTCCAGCACAGGAGCTGCCACTGCAGGGTGAGTGTGGGGTGAGCTCGCTTTCCATCTCCCCCAGTCCTCCCCTCTGCACCATAATGTTTGCCTAGGTCAGGGCCCAGTGATGGGTTAATCCACCACTGGACATGGCGACCCATCTGGGACCTTCCTGCGATCCCCTGGTGGGTTGGAACCCACTGTTTGGCAAAATACTGTACTAAACAGACCATTTTGGTAATTCTGGAAAGTGATAGATACAGTTTATGATATTCACTGTACATGAATTTTCTAGTTGATAAAACTGCATTTTTACCAAACTGACTTGGATACAGCATACACACACTGCATTTCGGACTACTTGATACAGTACAGTGACACTAGTGGTCTAGTCAGCTTTATTGGCCCCTTCAATCAATGTATAGGTAAACTTCAAGAAATTAGCAAGGGACAGAAAGTCAACGTTGAGCTTGTGTACTATAATATTGTCTTGTTATCTTTAATATTGAATAGCAAGGTATTTTTCAACTACATGAATACATTTATCGAATATAAGAGATACTACCTTCCTGAAATTACTTCTGGTGCAGCATAGTTAGGGGAACCACAGCTTGTTCTTAAAAACTCTCCATCTGACATCATATTTGAAAGACCTGAAAGTGTACAAAAGCAGCTACTAAAAAAATTCAGCTACAGGAAACTGATTACATACTGTATGGGCATCTTAATCCAACCACTAATGCTAATACGAGTAATAAGTTACAGTTTACTTTTTCTAAATTATAAAGTACAGCAGTTTAGAATTACTGAAATGTGTACAGAAAAAGAACAGTGCAGTGTAAGATGTTGCATACAGTATACCAGAATTTAGTTTTGCTCTTCAGCATCAGTTCAATAAAACTAAAGACATGTATGCACATGATCTAGGCATGCCTAAGAGAATACATCCGTTCCAAGACGCAGCAAGAAAAGTCTGTTTTGGAAATGTCCAGAGACATAATGGAGGACTCAGTTGTTCTAAGGGAGACACAGGACTGCAGTAAGGTGGGACTTCAACAAGAGAAAGCATTCTTAACAGTGATTGCTTCCAAATGCTTGAAGTGGAAGACTACCACAGAACAGTCCAAGGAATAGCCTCTACAGAACACAAGATTCAATAGCAGCTCTTTACAGAACAGTATAGTGATTATACCTACAGCAGCAGACGGGCACTCTCTCAACATCCACTGGGGAGCTGCAGACTACAGCTTGGATAGGATTGAGTGTTCTGGCTATGGCTTACTGCATTAATGCAATACTCCCTTTTTTGAATCTAAAGTGATAGAGAAGAGTGCCTCAACCAGTTTTCATACTTATTAAACTGAACAGGTTTCTTTATAAATACTCTTGTTTAGTTAAATAAGTTCAACAGCTTTGCTAAAATTTATCCACGGTAATAAAGCCATTTTAACAGTTAATACTGCATTTTGTTTTGCTGTAAAAGAATAAGTAATCGTTCATCTAAAAGCATTCTGCATATCAATGTAGTAAAACCCTTTGACAGAAATAATTAACAGGACTCCCAACCCCCAATGTATTTGAACACCATACCTTTGAAATAATTGAATACTTAGCATTTATATAGCACCTTTCATCAGAGATCTCAAAGCGCTTTACAAGGGCGGGTATAATCCACTATGTCTACAAGAGAAATATCAGGATTATGTAGCAATATGGATACCTGTCTATGTTTATATGGCAAGAAGGTTTCCTAATGCTGGCAGTCCTGAAAACTAGCTGCCCCTGTCTTTCTGTAGTTGTATTTTGTGCTCTTTTATAGCAAGTCTGTACAAGTAAAGAACTATAACCTTCCTTCCCTTGGCTAAGCAGACAATACATAGCAAGTGCAAGAATTAGTAAGAAGTTAGTTCCTCTTTTACCTTTCATTATCTTAAGTTTCAGTTTTATACTGTCAACATCATCAGGGTAGATCTTTTTACTTTTTTAATTTTAAGTTGAATTTATAGTTAGATATGGAAAGTAGTACTGAATAATAGTACTAAGTGCTATACCATCATTAATGCCTTTCACTAGAATGATGTGGTTCTTATGAAGTTTGCTGAACCGTCCTTGTGGATCAGAAGACATTGAGTTATTAAAACAAAAGGTGGATAGTTGTCCCGATTTTACCAGTGGAGAAAGATATAGAAGATAAGGAACTTGCCAAAAGTCAATTTTGAAATAAATGGAGTAACATGCATTAAATGCTAAATACAATTTAATACTTAGTGACATTTTTGTTCTACCAGACCAGGCCAGACTAATTTCTATCCAGTCACAGAAAACGTCTGGCTCAAAGATGGCCTATAAGGAGAAGAAAACTGTGCACTAAGCAATGTTCTCATATTTCTTTTTGGGACACTCCTTAGGTTCTTGTACTGTGCCCATCACCATGGTATCCAAGTATCACAACTCCAATAATTGAATATTTTCTGCATTAATAAATAGCATCTGATGAAACTTGAACATGATCAAGTTTAGAATAAAATAAATGCTCACCAAAATCAGCTATCTTGGCATTCATGTGTGCATCAAGTAGTACATTTTCAGGTTTCAAGTCTCTATGTACAACCATATGCCTGTGACAATAATCCACACCTGAAAGGATCTGCTGGAATAAACGTCTACTCTCCTTCTCATCAAGCTAAGAAAGGAAAAGAAGCCATTTAAAATACTCTTATCTGTCCAACATTTTTCTTGAATCAGCAAGTAGTAAGTATTATTTGTATTACATTTCCATGCAAGTCAGTATTTGGATGCAATAAAAAATGCAACAGGTTACACTTAAGTATTTTACAGCCTGGACACTTTACAGATAAAACAACAGATGGGAAGATGAACTGACTACCACACAATGATTCAGTGGCAGAGCCAGTAGTAGAACCCAGAATGAATTTTTCTAGCCCACAATGCCTTAAACAGAACACTTTTAAGGAACGTTATCCACTGAGTTAATTACACAGTCAAAACTTGCTTATTCCAATCAATTTCAGAAGCATGACTGTCATAGGGGTCATGTGATTAGGAACATACATCCTTGGAGCTCATGCATTCTCTATTTTTGCTTTATGTAGAAAAAGCATTTGATATATCGGATTGAAACAAACATCAAAAGTTGCAAATTCAACTTGATCAAAACCTTTAGAAAGTTAAAAATGAAAGGTTACATAAAGTTATAGTCTGCTTTGCACAGATGCAGTAATTTTGACTGATTAAAATTAGTATCACTGTTCAATTAAAGAGGCAAGTGCAGTTTCAAATAAGAAAACTACATTTATGAATGAAAGTTTAAACTAGCAGACGCCACTTATTAGTGTTAGTTTCAGAGCAAAGTTTACTGAGTTAGAAAAAGGATAGGATACTTTGAGACATGCTACTGCTAACTGAAAGACTAGATAAGAACAGCTCTTCACCTAGCGAGAAACATTTTTGCAAAAGTGATTACAAAATGCGATCTACTGTTTTGTAGAGCTGAAGGTCGTCTTACCCTTCCATTTTTACAGATATAATCGAACAGTTCCCCTCCAGAAACATATTCCATCACCATGAAAATGTCAGATGGTGTACTGATGACTTGGTACCTGATAAAGGTAACATATCTATTAATTCCACTGCACACCCACAAGATACAACTAGTTAATTATAATTAAAACAGCATTGGGCTTGTTAAATTTGGATATAAGCTATACTTTAGAACTAAATATTTCCTATATGAAATTAAGTTGTTCAGAAATCCCTGTTTCAGTATCTCTCATCAGGGAATGGGACCACTGCAGCAACAGGTGGAAGCATATTAAAGAGAATTTACACTTCTGAGTAGGAGGCCTAGTTTAAGCCAGCAGATTAGGAACAGAAGTTTCTCAGGCCTATTAAAAATATTATAGCCCCCTTTCCATAACTAAAAAAAAAGCTAAGGAAGAGACAAGTACTTGTTAGAGACAAAGGGCATCACTATAACACAACATTATTCTTGTTATTGTACAAGGAGTCAAACATTTAAATGTTTTTAAAATACAAGCAGGAAGGGGTTTAAGGACTTTAGAAGGGGTTTAAGGAGATCGAACAGTTGCAGAGGAAGTTAGGAAGCTTACTAAAGTAATGTAGAAGTGGTTAATTGAACAGTTTGTTTAATCAACCCCAACATGCTTGGACTTGTTTTCTCGGTTTCCTATATGACATTTTATGTACAAGTTCTACAGCACCCAAAAGCCAGCTACTACTTCCAGAACAAACAGAAAGACTAGGTCTCTCCCTTGATTTTACAGTCTATATTTAGATGTGATGTGACAAGTAGGGGTAACAGTAAGACGGTGGATGAAGACAGACAAGCGGCAAAGTCATGTGGTGATTCAGTTTAGGCATGCCATGTATACTGGTGGTACAAATTAACTAACTTCTTGTAGACACAACAGAAGGACTGCAGTGTTTTCTTATAGAAAGATTTCCCAGGGTAAGGGAAAACAAGTTTCAGCATACCTGGTCACGTTATTCTTGAGCTACACTGACAAGAATGAGCTCTCAGACCACCTGGGTGATTAATACTTGCTAACTTGTAAACAATCAAAATACTGAACAGAATATATTTTAATACTCAGATTTCTAATGCATCCTGAATTCTGAGGCTCTTATTCTATCTTACAAGACTATTAAGGCAGTTCATTCTTGTTTGATTTAGTTTTATATAGTTTAATTTGAGATATTTCAGTTTAGTGACTCATTCTTTATCATCTAAATGACTTGTTAGTATCTTACATTACAATGAAATTCTCTTTAATATACTGCATTATGACTACTTCTGAAGTTATTTCTAACCAACAACATTGTTTAAGCCAGTATTTCCTAAACTTTTGAAAGCTGAGCCTCCCTTGAAGAAAATTAAACAAATGACATATGGTATCAGACATATCCAACAGGAGTGGTCATTCATTCAAAATATATTGTTTAGATCTTCGTAATATGATACTATATAAATGTCAACCTTGTTAACTATTTCACTGCTCAAAGAAGATGGGAAGTATCACTGGTCATCCCAGGTACCACACCCCCTCTAAAATAAATAGGACAGTTTACACCTCAGAGCTAGTAGTTCAGGTGCTCTGAAAACTCAGGCCATGTCCACACTACAGGGACTATAGCAGCAAACTGTGCTGATGCAACTATGCTGGCATAATCTCAGTGTAGATACAGCTATTAGCTATTACACACCCCTAACAAGTAGCCATGTCAACCTAAGTTTTAAGTGTTGACCTGGCTTTAGCCAGACATTACTGCAACAGTTGCACTAGGGTTAGGTTTTCAGGGTTAACTTCAGGGTTACAGCTAGAGATTAGGGCCTGGTCTACATCCTGAAATTACAGCTATCCTAGTATGTCAGCTACATGTGAATTCCTCTTCCCCACACATAGCTCTGCTGGTATAAGTGCTTTTGCGGGTATAGCTTACATTTCCTGGGTAACTGGTGTAAACTGTGCTGGTATTTATCCCAATACAAGCTGCATCTATACTATGAAGGTTTGTCAGTATGGCTGTGCCATAAAAACTTCCCAAATGTAGACAAGGTCTCACTGTTTTCAAAATAGAAAACTCAATTCTGGAAAACATCTGAGACACCTCATCCCCTGTGCCCACTAGTCCTTTACACCCTCTCAGTCTTTGAGGGATGTGCCTCATATTTTGGGAAACATTATCTTAAACTAATATTCTAGAGACAGTGAGATGAGTTTGTAGAGAAAAATTTTATATTGCGGCACTTTAGCCACGAAACTGTCAACCTTTAACATGTTGTGATTTTAAGATTTTATCAGCTGAACAAATGTTTAGAAGTGGAAAGAAGTTGTGGCCTATTGTTAAGAAGGGTCAAGATCACAACAGGGTATATTTCAAATTAGGGCAAGCAATTACTCTCTTTTTTTTTTTAAAAAACAGAGAATTTTAATCATTCTTAGTTGATACAATGAGCTTGAAACCATACTTGACATTGCTTAATCAATGTTTGTCTTCATTACAGCTGGAACTCTCTAGTTTTTAGGTGTTACCCTAATCCAGCTCTAATATAAAAAGCCTCCCACCCAAGCATAGTGGTGCTTAACACCTGAGCTAACTGGCCCATCTCGGAGTACAGGCTAAAACCTAAATGCTGCTTACACTTTGACTGGAGCTCTCACACATTGCAGTATGGATGCAGGATAAGCCACTTAAGTGCTGATAGTCCTCCGTGCATTCCTCCAACCCCCACTCCCACCTGTGACCAGAACAAGAGGGTCGGGAAGGAATTTTCCTCCAGGGCAGATAGGAAGAGGCCCTGGAGGTTTTTCACCTTCCTCTGTAGCATGGGGCACGGGACACTTGCTGGAGGATTCTCTGCCCCTTGAAGTCTTTAAACCATGATTAGAGGACTTCAATAGCTCAGACATAGGTGAGAGGTTTATTGCAGGAGTGGGTGGGTGAGATTCTGTGGCCTGCATTGTGCAGGAGGTCAGACTAGATGATCATAGTGGTTCCTTCTGACCTTGATATCTATGAGAGACAAGTTCACCCACAATTCACTAGGAGAGAACCAGAGCAACTCCACTTACTGCAGTGCTAAGTACCAGGGGATTTAACCCTACAAGTTTTAATGCTTCATATGAGCAAAAGTAATAGTGTGGATGCCAGATGACTGCAGAATTGCTCCTCACAGATTAGGCAGGCCAACCCAGGTGCTCACACCTGAAGGCTGATCACTTGAGTTAACTCTGCAGTGAGGACACACCCTTTAAGAGTTCTTCCCCTTCTATATACTAAAGTCATGTATGCCAGAGATTACCGATTCCCTGGCTCAAAGAAACTTCTAAAGAGCAAACCTACATCTGGATACACCATACTGCAGTGAAGCTAGAAAAACACTTTAGGGCAGAATAAGTCTGGACCTCCCTACAAAAACTATTTTCCTCAGCTCCACCCCATATTACTCAGCCATACTGCAAACAGAAAAATAGGGTCCAATATAACCACTTAATACTAACTACCAGTTGAGGACAGAAGGGTTGTGTGTTTATTTCTGTTAGCAATTCCATTTATGAACACTAGCTTATTGATGAGTTTGCAACCAACAAAGATCTAAGGAAAGATATCATCTCGTCACAGAAAATCAATTTCCTTAAGATGCGTTGCAGCAAAAGCACTGGAAAAAATCCCATATACCTGAAATTGGACAGCTGCTGGAGGGGAAAAAAGTTACTGCTCCAATAAAATGTAACATTGCTCTCTACCTTTAAGTTTACACTGTTATATTTGATATTTTAGGTTATTTGTGTTCCAGGTCAACAATGCTAATTATAGAGGTAATAAAAATTAAAAACTTACAGTTTAATTATATGTGGATGTCTAAAAAGCTTGAGGTTCTGAATCTCTCTGCGGATTTTTCCTACTACATCAAGGCTGCGAATCTTCTGTCGATTCAATATCTTCACTGCCACTTTGTGCCCAGTCAGCTCATGTTTGCCAACTGCCAGGGAAGAAGGAACAGTCAGTCAGGATTGCCAAGCACTCTTCAGAAAAATAAATCTCATTTGGAACCTTGTGTGGTCTGGAAACACCCAAGCAAGATTAGAGTATTCCTCCTATCCCCATGATCCTGGAGAAGGTTATAGGTTAAGGTTTGTTTTGAAGCTCTCCCTCCTCTGTACTTGCAGGGTAAGATCAGGAGTCAAGTTAGAAGTACAAGAACATACACACACCCCTAATGCACTAGCTTTGTGTAGTAAGGGATTTTGTATGTCTTTCAGGGCCTTGATACTTTTTCATGTGTTCCTGCATTTTTGCTGCACCTCAAAGAAGAGAATCCTCAACTGAAAGGCTATTTTGTATTCCCATCATTACCCTTCTTGTTAAGCAGGGATCCCATTGGCCTACTGTGCCTAAATCACCTAAGCTTTTTGGCTGATTTGCTAGCAGGCCCATACTTCTCTGGAGCTATCATCTTGGAAGTCTGCTCCCCCCCCCCCCCCCCCCCCCATGCTCCAAGGAACATTCTTCTTCTGACAATAATCAGTCTTAGGGTTTTCTCCCATTACTTTCTACATAGAGTTATTGCCTACTTTATGCTTCATCAGTTACTTTGAATAACTGCTAAGAAACCTTCAATCACACTTTACAGTTGGCAATTAAAGTCTATTTATCTACACTTCAGTTCATCTGACCCCATATACAATTTAGAATGGTTATCTTACCACTAGTTATTTACAGCACACACACAAATTAGTGGTAGCATATATAAAAGAAACACTGGTAAGGTTTTGGGTAATAATTGCCCAACCACTGAGGAATGGTTCAAAAAATATGGAAAGCTGTGGTCATGAAAAAGTTAAACCAATTACAAACCCAGCAAAAAACACCGATGACAGATAACTCAACATCGAAGTAGTTTTTAAAATACTGAGCTTAAAAAATGCTGAACCTTTATTTTAACTGGTAACCCAATCTTTCCCCCCCCAGTCCAGGTTTAGTAGATAGGACAAAATTATGGTTCAGGTTCAAGTAAAAATACCAGTTCAAACTGGTTCTCTGGTTCGACTCCCTAATCCTTTGTCAGATTATACTCGGTAAACAGTGAGTAGAAGCTATGGGAAAGATTGCAGTATCTCCATCTCCTTTTAATTTATTGAACAAAAACGGCCTGTAAGAATTTGGAAGTTAAACAGTGAAGCTTAATATTCCTAAATAACTTAATATTCTAATGTAGTGATTAGCCCTTGCCCTAATTCTGCTCCTCAAGTCTTTCTTCCTCTTCGGACTTTTCACCAGCTCTTGCTCCCAATTTCCCTAGATGTTTCCAACAGTGAAAGGCTCTGGCGGGGGGAGGCAGCAGGGAAGGCTCCAGTGGCTCCCTGCTGAAGTTTTCCACGGCAGCAAGAAAAGGCCCTGGCAGGGGGAAGATCACTCTCAGTTGTATTAATAATCCTGACCTGCTGTGAGATGCATCATCCTGTCCCTAATTTGCCTGTATAAAAATGAATGGATTATTGTCAAAAACCTTGAAGGCAGGGACTGCAGTGTTACTAAATTTTAAACCATACTATTACTACTTTAGTTACATAGAAGGGTTATTTATAAGAGATTGTGACAGACTATTAAGAAAACCTCAAAGTAGTATTACACAGAATATTTACTGCATTAGTCAGCACAGCAGAACCAGCATGAAGTATGGGAGAATAACCAGAGCATGAGGACCACAAATGTCAGATGGGAAAGCTTTCCAGTGTAAGCTTTCCAAAGGTGTGTAAGCTTTCGCCCTGTAAGTGCAGGATAGTTCCCTGTTAGGATATTAACATCTCATCACGGTCTTGCAAAGACCATTTATGCAGCTAGTAGCGATGAAAAAAGTTAATTGACTCAGAGGGAACAGTCCGCTTTTACCCAAGTCTACAATAAAAATGATATAATACAGCAATAAAGAGTCAGAGGAAAATTACAGTTCTTAGAGCATTTGTCCACAAAGATCCTACTATAGGTTGTCCATCAACCTTTTAGCCAGCAGTGTCCATTGAGGCTGTGCACATCTCACAACAAGGTGTTGTTGGGGTTCAATTATTCTACTGATAAGTCCTCCGATAAACAAGGCTCAATCAAAAATAGATCAGCACAACGCAGAAAGGTCATTACTTTATAGGGAGAACAGTTTCACAGCACTTACAGCTTTCAGTCTGTCCCAAAGTGCAAGCTCAACTCTATTCATATATATTCCCCAGTTTACAACAGACAAGATTTACACATCAGTTCTTACCAGTTTTATCTTGTTTTGAAAGTAGCTCTCCAAAAGGCAAAGCTTATCTGCACTAGCTGTAACTTGGTACAGCATGCATGTTGGTTAAGCAACAAAATCTTTTATCTTATCTTTCTGGTATGTTTCTGCAACTAGCACAGAAATTACATTTTACATTTCCCCTCAGTTAAACAACTTAAGAGTGAAAAACATTCTTGGAAAAAAAACTTAACATTAACATAACTCATAGCTAAACAATTTAGCATAGCTATCACGTTTTCAGAAGGTTTTGTCCCTTATTTGATTACTGCTAGGTATTTTCTTTTCTTAGTTGCACAACACACCTTAGACAGTCAAACAAGTAGTTACAAACAATTTACATATTTTTGGTGAATACATCTCCTTCCAGCTCTTTGTACAATTCCATTCCTTATCTGGTAAAGCTACCAGTGCAGCATTACCTATAGCTTGTAAAGCTACAGTTATAAGATACAAGTTTTCCACTTCACTTATGGCCTAGCCATAAAACATAATGGGACTTGGTTCAGTATTGTCAACCATATAAAGACAAGGACATCCTCAACTGCCACTCAGTTATTTCTTACCACCTGTGTTAGCAAGTCTGAGTCCTCAGTGTTCTGTTTCCCCGTAGCAATTAGATAGTTTAGGATTATAATTAGCTTAGTGTTGTTTGATAAATTAAAACCAATTGGGTTAAAAAACCCAAAAAATCAAATGTTATTCCTCAGTGGATCTACTCCTCAGTACCAAGGCATGACTAATGGTGCAGAGAAAGTCTCCAGAGTTCAAAATGTACCCTGCATCAGAGGCTGCTGTAACTGTTAATATACACACTGATGCTTGGTTGGTTTGTCTAGTGATGTGACTCTTCCAGTGTGCCATTTGTAGCTTCTCTCCCTCCCCCAAAGTGCACACAGATGGGTTGTGATGCATGTGAAAAATTATTTTAGATGGAGAAATCTATGCAGTGTGTCTGATTCAAAGGAGCAGCTGTTGTCTGCTGGGAAATCAGCTTCAAGTGCCCCAACTACATGGATGTCACTCCAGAAAATAAAATCTGCTAGTCAAGAAACCTCAGGCTGCTAGGAAACACAGAGTTCATTCACCATCTCTCCTTGGGTCAGGCAGTAGCTTCTGCTGCCCACGACAGGAAAGATCACAGATCTCCTGGTGGAGCTTAGAACCAAGCCAAGAAGAGAACAAATGTTCATCGTGCTCATGTACCAAAATCAGCCCCTTCAAAATCACATTGGCGCAGAGAGCCTAAGACTGAGAGCTTGCATCTCTTACCTTTTGTACTGCTTCATCAGTGATCAGCGTCACCTCGATGACAATGTTGTCATGTGCACAATTGGCCTCAGTTATCAGCACTGCAGTCTGACAAGACTTCTTCCGAGAGTGTACTTCCAGTACTGATGGTCCCAGTTCTGCCTTTATCTACTAAAGCTGCATTTACATTTCAAGTGGACATTATGATCACTGATGAACCAGAGCCTTCATTGTTAGACATATCTCTTATCACGTGTCCAGGGTTCTGTTGGTATGGGAACCTAGAGGTACCAAAGATAAAAATCCCTCCCTGTCCAGTCTCATCAGTATGGGTAGCTCCCTTGCAGGCTTTAAAAAAAATCAGAGACTTTTCTGGTTTCCACTCCACAGATATCTGCACCTCCATTAGAGAAGCTTTACTTTTCAGCATCCTCTGATCCTAATGATAAGAGTGTCTAGGAGGCATTTGCCTTAACACAGATTATTTCATAGGAGTGCTCCTGTCAGAAGTTCTCCTCAGCACAAGCCTCATGCTCCGGAGAGGTCTCTCACCTCATGGTTCCCTCCATTGTGGCACTCTATGTTCTTCCTTTATGGGAAACTGACCCAACCCTATTAATCTCAGAATCCCATAGCCTCTACTGCCTGTTCCTTATTCTACTTCAAGGTCCAAGAGTAAAACTGCCTCCTCCTAAAAGTTCTGCTAGGGAACCTCAATCTGTCCATCAGGAATCACTACAACCTGAAGACCACAAACCTCTTAGTGAAGAGGGAGACCTTGTGGAAGAATATGAGGCTCAACCTGGGCCTCTGCTTAATCATCCTCCTCACCTGATGAGGGTATGACTCCTTACAAGTACATCCACTATAGAAAATTTCAGGACCTTCCAGGGCCTTCTCAAAAGAATGGCAAACACCTCTGAGATCTTCATGAAATTTTACAGGACAGTGACTAAATTTGACATTCTGCGTCTGAGCATACTTACCATACTGGGCCCTGCAGGTGAGAGAAACCAGAAGACAGGCATTCTCCTGCCTAAGAATCTTGCTAGAGTACGGATGCCTGGAGTGATGTAGTGTGTTATGTCCAAAGACAGAAACAAGTGCATAGGGAACTTTTACAACAGAACTTTACAACTGTAGATCTGGGCTAAGGAGCCCAAGAAAAATGTATCCCCTAGGGAGGAAAGTTTACTTTTCTGCTAGTTTGCAGATTCATATAGTCATTTACCAATACTTACTGGCCAAGTACGATTACATACAATGGGACAAAGTTTTGCAGCTATCTGAGAAATTTCTTTCAGAAGGTCCATCAGTGGCAATAACCATTTTGCAGGTCTCACTGAGTACCTCCAACACTGCAACCAGATCAATGGTCACTATGAGAAGACCATTCTGGATGCAGTCATCAGGAATTCCAAAAGAGGTTTAAGCCACGAGTGAAGATCTGCCTTTTGAGTGCCATGACGTTTAATTTTAAAACTGATGAGATACTGCATACACTGAAGAATTCCAGTCTGACATTCCAATTTCTGGCTCTATGCCATCTCAGTAGAGAAAACAAACTTTTCATTTTTTAAGGCAGAGGCCTCAGTCTTCCTTATACCTGTATCCTCAGTGATTTTTCCTAGAAAGAGACCTCATTTCCAGAAAAAGAATTCCTTTGTGTCTATACACTCTTCATCAAGACCAGTCACAGAAGATCTTTACACCCCTTCTTTCCTCCCTTTGATTCCGGTTTTGTTTTTTTTCCCCGGTATATAGGCTGCTATTACCTAACACCAATGGGTCTTAGAAGTTGCACAGAAAGAATTTCAGTCTCTGACAGCTCCACATCCCCATACCTCTTTAGGAAACTTCTCAATACACTACTGAATGCAGAGAAAGATACTTTGATTAGGTGTAGTAAAGGAAGCACCAGAGTTTCTTAGCAACTGTTTCCATTCCTACTACTTCCTCATCCTGAAAAAGAAAGGTGGATGGTGGCCAATTTCAAGTTTCGGATGGTCATCCTTTCCTTCATAATCCCTTCCTTAGAGCCCACAAATTGATTTGAAACTCTCAACTTGCAAGACTCGTACTTCCATTGTCAATTTATCCAGCACACAGGAAGTATCTAGGATTCACAGTCAACAGACTTCATCTTCAGTTCAGAGTACTTCCATTCAGCCTGTCAACAGCTCCAAGGGCGTTGATCCCTAAATGAGTTCCTATTAAAGTCCAGTATTTGGTAAGTACAGAGGTCTTGTCTTCTCATTCAAACATATGGCTGATCATAGGTCAGGTCAACAAGGACGTTTGCACAGTTCCTCAACTGCTTTCCATGGTAGGCCTCAGGATCAGCCAAGTCAAGTCTACCTCACTCCTGCTCAATCCATAGAACTCATAACAGCGATCCTAGATTCCAGGTCAGCAAGAGTGTTCCTTCTTCCAATTTTTTCAACATAAATCACATCACTGATCACATTCAGTCTCCCCCAACTAAGGATTTGTCTCAGCCTGCTGCATTGTATGGCACCCTGTAATTATATGGCTATATGCACAGCTACCTCTCTGGTCCCTTCCCTTTTGGCTGAGGACATTTCTTCAGCCAAACAGACACAAGTTCCTCACAAGGTGCCATCATCTCTCCTTATTGGATGGCTCCTCCAAGTGTCTGCCAAGGTGTTCAGCTTCATGTACCACCCCCTTCAAAAGACTCTTGTGACAGACGTTCCTGAGATGAGTTTGGAGAGCTCCCCAAACACAAGGTATATGGTCCCAAGCAGAGAGTCTCAACTGCACAAAAATGTACTGTATTTCGGGGCAGTTAAGTCTAGCTTGCAAGACATTTCTGCCCCTCATTTAGAGCACCACCATTCAAATTCTGTCAGACAATACAATTGCTATGCAGCACATAAGCAGATAATCACTGTTATGTCATACAACGATATATCTGAGACTAGCATCCTATACTGGATCAACCCAATAGCTCTTCACCTTCTGGGGACACAAAACAATTTGGCAGATCACCAAAGCAGAAAAAGTTACCACAAATGGGAGTTGCAAAGGTCAGTTCTGATTATGAATCAGGTACTCCAAAAGTGGGGGTCTTCCTTTGTTAGGCCTGTTTGCTACCAACATGAATGTAACACATCAAATGTTCTCCTGGGGAGGAGGAAGTCTGAGTTCTATAGCAGATACATTTCTGATCCAAAAGAACAACAATCTGCTTTATGCCTTTCCTCCCATTCCATTAATCCCCAGAGTTCTAAGAAAACTTCACCAAGACAAGGCCTGGATGATACTGATAGCCCCAGCCTGAATATGCCAGTTCTGGTATTCCAACCTGAGACATCTATCAATCAATCCACCTCTTCCACTTCCAGATCTACCAGGCATCATTTCCCAGAGCTAAGGCCCTGTACTTCATCCAACCAAGAATCTACAGCACGGAATCTTGCAGCCCGAGTTCTGTGGAGAGATCATGGTTGGCAGCTGTACAAAAGATTTGGATTCAAAGTAGAAAGCCCTTTATTAGAAAGCCAGATCAAGCAAAGAGGAAATGTTTTTTTCTACTGTGGTCTATTCAGAATAATGTCCAAACCCCAGACTCTCCTATATCAACCATCTTCGATTACTCATCTTTAAGACATGTTGAGCTTTCAATTAGTTCTGCTAGGGTCCACCTGGCTGCTATTTCAGCTTATCCTCCACCAGTGGATGGTCACTCAATTTTTCTCTCACTGTGCAGTATCTAGATTTATAAGAGGCTCGACTGATGTGTTGCCACCAAACGAGGAGCCATTTCCCCCTTGGAACTTGAATACAGTACTCCCATATTTGATGGACCAGCCATTTTCACCAACGGTAACATGTTTTATTTTCCCTTTCTGTTAAGGACGTGTTCCTAGTTGCTAACATCTTGACTTGCAGGTGGGAAGGAATTCATGCATTAATGGTAGGGTAGCAATATATCATTTCATAAAGACAGTTACACTCAAACTGCACCAAAATGCTTACCCCAAACAGTTTAAAACTTTCATACCAACCAGTTTATACACTTGAGTGTTTTCTCCTAAACCACATAATTCTCTTGCAGAGAAGAAATTCCACACACAAGATGTACGTAGGCCTATGCCCTTTTATCTTTGTAGAAAAACATTTTCATAAGTCACCTAGACTTTCTGTGGCTTTTGCTAATAAATCTAAGTGTCAGTCTGTTTTCTCTGAGACTTTCAAAATGGGTTAGAGACTGCATTAAGATGGCTTATTCTGAACAAACTTGCTATTCCATCTTGAATTAAGGTTTACTCCATTAGGGCCCAGTCAATATCCGTGGCTTGTTAAAGAGGAATCCCTATTCCCAAATATTTGTAGAACAGCTACCTGGAATCCAGTTCATACAAGTAGTCCCTATCCACTGTCACAACTTCTAGATCAGATGTCCAGTTTGGCAAGGCTCTTCTACAGTCAGATAAAATAAGGATGCCAATCACTCACAATAGGATTCATGTGGACAAATACTCAAAGACAGACTACTTAACATATTGTAACAGTTCTCTGAGATGCCTTTGTTCATGTGGATGCCATGACCTGCCCTCTTTCCCTGCTGATATGAAGGCATTACTTGGATTTCTGAGTTAGTGAAGGAATCCAGTTCCTATTGGGGCTATTCCCAGGGGTATGAGGGTGTGTAGGGTGCATGGGCAGCTCCAATGGACAATGCTGGTTAAGAGGCTCAAGGAGTGTGCACACACCTATAGTGAGATGTTTATGGACAGAAGCATCGTGAATAACTTTCTACTGTAAGGTACTTAACTTCTTTTTATGAGTTAGAACATTGTTTCAAGTTTCTTACACTCAATGTAGATATCCAAAGAACCAAAATCTCACTGAAAAGAGGATCCTAAGGAGGAAATTAGGCAATAGTGAGCTTTTCAAATGTCATGAAACTTTACTATCACCAGAACAGTTACACACCCAATGTTTTCCATTATGAACACTAATATTTTGGTTGGCTATAAAGTTAGCTACCCTGCGAAAGGAAAATTCAGAAATGCTGCTGTAAGGGACTGGCTATAACAGATTGTTCAGGGCTCAAAATGTATCCCATACTGCTGAATCTGAATTGTGAGCAGAAATATTCGTTAACTTTGCCAACCAAAAAAATCCATTCCTTCACCTGGTTGGGCAGTTTTCAATCTGCAAGGGAGACACGTTTTTCTATCCATGAATCTCAGTAAAGACTCAATTTTTGTAATTGATCTTCCTTTCTTGTTAGTACACAATCTTGTGTTTTCTACCATCGATAAACTAAACAACAAACAGTAACAGAGGTGCTGGAACAATTTGTATGGGGGGGGTGCTGAGAGCCACTGAACCAAACTGTAAACCCTGTATATGATTAAGCCACTTCAAGCCAGGGGCTCATCAGCATCCCCATCACCCCTAGTTCCAGCACCTATGAATAGTAAAATGAAATAGTTGTTTACTATTTCCAAGAGAAAGATTGCCATGGTTTTAAATTAAGCTAATTTACTAAGGTACTTCCTGTCCTCAACCCAAAATGTTGCAAGGAGTTCTGGCATGAGTAGTTCAAGGCAACTGATACAGGCAAAATAGACCAGACTCATTGGTGACAGATTGTTGGTTATTTTACAGATCGTTGGTTATTTTACAGATCCCGTTTTTGAGATGAATTCAAAGACAGACCTCAGAGCTCAAAATATCATCTAGATTTCTGTAGGAAAGTGAAAAGAAGCAGGTGGAGTATTTTCTTTTTTAAAGATATTCAAGACATACTGAGTAAGGACAAGCATGTAATGGAACAGAATTCTCTTTTAAATGGAAACACTTTCCACTGATAACAAGATCAAAGTTTCACTTACTTTCAGTATGCTTTTAAAAAAAGCATACTAGTTTCAATATACCCATTAGTCCTCCCAGACAAGGGCTGCTACAGAAAGCATTTTCCTCTCAGGTTAATGTGCCATTCAATCTATGGAGGCTAGAAGCTTTAACAATTGTATGTATGCACCAAGACATGCTGAGGGGACTGTTCTGCACAGTATGTGTGTGCTTTGATCACAGAAATAGAAGGCAAGAGAAATGGAAGATGGCATCCTGTGCATGGGACCTGAGTACCAAAAGAGCTGGCAGTCCTAAAATAAAGGCTGGCACACACTGACCCTTTAAAAGATCCCTGGTCCTCAACCTAAAATGCAAAAAAGTGCTGTTTTCATCTGAAAATGAGATTTCACAGATTCATAGATTCCAAAGCCATTGTGATCATTTAATCTGACCTATCTATCTAACATAGAACATAGAACTTCCACAAAATAATTCCTAGATCATATCTTTCAGAAAAGCATCCAATCTTCATTTAAAAATCATCAGTGATGGAGAATTCAGCACAACCCTCAGTAAATTGTTCCAATGGTTAATTACTCTCACCATTAAGAATTTGCACCTTATTACCATTTGAATTTGTCTCGCTTCAACTTCCAGCCATTGGATCATATTAAGTATACCTTCTCTGTTATACTGAAGAGACCGCTATTAAATATTTGTTGCCCATGTAGACACTTATAGACTAATCAAGTCACCCCTTATCCTTCTCTTTGGTAAGCTAAATGGATAGTTTCAAGGAGCTCAATCACTACGTTTTCTAATCCTTTAATCATTCTTGTGGCTTTCCTCTGAACCCTTTCCAATTTATCAACATCCTTCCTGAATTGTAGGCACCAGAACTGGACACATTATTCATGTGACTGGATTTAAAAAGATGAATCATACTAAATATATAGTTTCCTTGAGGGGAAATGAAGAGAACAATTAGGTTCACAATATAATTTTATAAAAAGAAAAGGAGTACTTGTGGCCCCTTAGAGACTAACAAATTTATTTTACTTTCCTAGACTCAAAATTCTGATTCCATCTACATGCTTAACATTTTCCATTTAACTTAGTAACTCCAGCTACTGTGGGCACCTTCAACTGCACAGATGTTTATGTCCATCACTGAGACTCTGCAGGACCAGCCATTTATTTGCAGAGAGGTCCAGGGAAGCCACAATTTCACTTACCCCCCCAACCTCTAAAAAGCAGCTGAGGATGGGCCACTTATTTAAATGGCATCTACTAAATTGATTCTATGAGTAGTCACTTAGGCACACAACCCAACAAAGTCCCATTTTGTGTGTCTCTATACCGCATGCTTCTTTTGGGAGCATGTAGTATACCTTTCCATGTAGCCCCCGTTAACACCTACATAAATAGCAGTGTAGACGGTGAGGCATGTCTTAGCCAAGTAAAGACATGTCTGATGGTGTTGGTATGTACATGTACAGACCCTACATGGCTCTCTACTTGCCCATAGCCTAAGCCATGCTTCCCTGTCTACACGGATATTTTTAGCAAGGTAGTGTCCTGCTGATGGAGTCTTTCCCTGAGAAAGATTCCAGCAGTGGGAAAAGGGAAAGAGACAGTGTGGAAAGACCCTAGCAGCTCCCTGCCAGCCGGAGCCATTCACCACCATTTAGCAAAAAACTCCAGCAGAAGTGTGTGAGGGGAAATGTTAGCAGTGCGTTTCCTTGCCATTGGAGTCCTTTCCCACCATGGGGAAAGCCTCCAGCAGCAGGGAGGGAAGGCACAGTAAAGGCTTTGGCAGAAGGGAGCTTCTGACCTCTTTCCCCACTGAAACATGTAACTTACACACAGTGTGGATGAACTGTGCTCTTCACTGCGGCATGTAGCTACACATACACTACATGACCCCAGAAGTGGTATATAGCTTAGATGTAGCCCTAGTTGAACTTTATACTCTTCAAAGCTAGAATTATTTTATCATTCCTAAAAAACATTTTAAATCATAGGCAAAAGAGAATCAAACATGTACTAAGCTGTCAAGTGTATCAGTAATAGCTTGGTTTGTTTTTTTAAGCGGCAAGATCCGCAACTATACTGATGGATCATCTCTACTTATGGCTAAAGGCAGTAGCAAACATTTGCTAGTGTTCATCTGCAAAAATTTGCATCCAGTAGTTTATTCACAGTACTCACAATTTATCAAGCCTCATAAGCCATGCTAACAAAAACTCAAATGCCAATGTGGAAATTTTTAGGAAACAGGTTTAGCCTAGACTGCAGTTTGCATAATGAAGCTGTTCTGTCAACATAAACTAAACCTGTTTTCAAGTTTAGAAGAGAACACAGTCAAGATTGAAGGTTGTTTTATCACACTGTAGCTTGAGTTTGCTTATTTTAACAAGTAAAGAATCTAAGTTTAGAGGACCTTTGACTCCTCTTAAAAATAGGAGTTAAACAAGTTTATACATATTAAAATAAGTCATAAGTGAAAGTTATGCATCTTTGCTGAGCAACCACATTATTTGACCACTTTATCATCACTTCCACATTACCTTATTTTCTGGTTTGGCCATATGCAATAATTTTATTGTTAAGTGCTTCATTGAGAACATATTTGGGCATTTTACAAACTAAGATTTCCAGCACTATTTTGGGCGTTGGAACAAACAAAAAAAAAGTGCACTATTTTATCTTTAGGATTTACTTTTGTCTCCAATCTGTATCTAGAAAAGTTTCCCCTACACTACTTGCTATAAGTTTATTACTTTTTTTTAAATGGAGGAAAAAAGTCTTATGAAGAATCTTGCTTCCCCTAACTGCATTTGGAAATGTGAACTTTTTACCTTTTCCAAGTTTCCAGTCGGAATCAGAACCAATTTAAGATGTAAGATTTTAAATTAGCAGGAAAAAAAGCCCCACAAACCTAGATTAAGGCAAGCTCCTTTACTACATAGTTTATTTAAAAAAAAAAAAAAAAGGTATGCTGACTCCTATTAAATATATTTATGCCAAAATGTTTGCTTAACAAAAGGGAAACTAGTTTTTAAATTCTAGCTTCGCTAATCTCTTGGTTCCTAACCTTTATAGTATTTCAACCTTGACTGCAGATTCCTGAAAAATGCAACAGTAAAAGCATTCCTCCCAGAGAGTGCTGGACTTGGAAGCCAAGGGTCCACCACAGTTACTGCCTAGCATAGTGGCTCTCAAGCTGCCACTTGGGACTGCCTTTATCAACATAACAAAGTATCCATTTTCAAGAAGTAAATGATTCCTGTTTGTTGAAGCCAAGTCCAGATTTGGAGGTTCCATAAGACCTTCTGATCATCTTAAAACCTCTCCACACAGTGCACAATTTAGGTCCTTATCAGGGGCTTTAATGTATATTCAACTATGATCAGATTTGTTGAGGATATCAAAAATGGAGACACAGCATGAGACAGAATGACAGAACCAAACAGCAAAGTGAACCAGCGGTGGGGGGAGTAAGGCAGAGGAAATCACTGAAGGCTGCAGTCCAACCAGAGGAGATTTGCTACTATAAGTGACAAATTTTATATGCAAAAGCAGGGCTTTGGAGCAGTGCTCCGGCTCCGCTCCAGGCAAAAACCTGCAGCTCCACTGCTCCAGAGCTGCTCCGTGCTCCGCTCCAAAGCCCTGTGCAAAAGGAAACAGTTCAGTAGAGATACTGGGTGCAGGTTGGAGTGATGTAACCAAACTCCGTTCATGAAAGTGTCATCTTCTCCCTACCCTTTTCCCCCCAGATAATCAAGCACTATAATTTGTATAGGAAAGATATGAAAGAGGTAGTTAATAAAGGGATACATGTTTGCTTCCGATAATGAACAAGCAATGAAGAATAAGCAAAATTAAGAAATGTCATAATGACAGTTAAGTTTTCCAACCCCTCTTGGAGAGAACACCTTCTTACAGTGACTCCATATTTCTTTGCAATGATCTGATAGCTCATCTAAAGTGGTACGCTGAAACTCCAAACAGCAGCAATCCAACAGTCAATACGAAGAGGAACATTCCTATTTAAATTAAAGCGGTGTCTGAATGTTTCATACATCTGACTTCAAGGTTTCATAGTGTCTAAAAAGACTTTTGAAAGGGGCAGTGATTAGTTCATAAAAATAGAATTTTAATTTAATAAGAGTAACTCTGCATAGTAGGCACTTCAGTTTTTGGATTTCTTTTTACTAACTGCAGGTATATATTTTTATGTTATGGATCATAATGGCTTAACTACTGCAGAATGTTATTTTCTTGTCTTTCAACTAATTTTTTGGAGTTTAGTTTAACCCTGTTTTTCACACCCCATCACCATTTTCTGGATGAGGCACATTCTGGCTAGGGTTTGGCTCTGTTGTGGTGCACAGCAGCTTTACAGGATCTCACTACCATAATCGCAGTATTCATAGGTGAAGAAAATTTCATCCCTTTCACAAGTCCAGATATTCTCAGGTCTAGGGCTGCTGAGATTACATGGACCAAAATCCTCATGCTGCTTTTGGGCAGATGGATTCAAGGAGAATGAACAGATAGTGGTAAGGAATGAATCTACTGATGGAACAAGGTCTGATGGACTGCTAGGTGCTGGATTTTCCTTTGGATGTGGCAACAGCATGCTCCCTTTACAAATTTCCCAGTGGCAAGAACAGCAGCAAGCTCTCTGCATTCACTCTTGCCATCTATGCCACATCTATACTGGGAACTGTGTCACGTTAGAAAACTGATTAACATGATGTTAGATAATGACAACATCCGGTACAGACAAGATCAAGCTGTGCTTAAAGTTTTGTTAGATAGTCATGGGTTACCCCTAAGGTGACGAAGCCAGCTGACATTTAAAACAAAAACAAAACAGCTTGTCCTCATCCATCCTAACCTCAAAATAGGGTTTATCATGCTGGCTAAAAGAAAAGGAGTACTTGTGGCACCTTAGAGACTAACCAATTTATTTGAGCATGAGCTTTCGTGAGCTACAGCTCACTTCATCGGACGCATACTGTGGAAATTGCAGAAGACATTATATACACAGACACCATGAAACAATACCTCCTCCCACCCCACTCTCCTGCTGGTAATAGCTTATCTAAAGTGATCATCAAGTTGGGCCATTTCCAGCACAAATCCAGGTTTTCTCACCCTCCGCCCCCCCCCCACACAAACTCACTCTCCTGCTGGTAATAGCCTATCCAAAGTGACCACTCTCCTTACAACGTGCATGAAAATCAAGGTGGGCCATTTCCAGCACAAATCCAGGTTCTCTCACCCTCCGCCCCCCCCCATACACACACAAACTCACTCTCCTGCTGGTAATAGCTCATCCAAAGTGACCACTCTCCCTACAATGTGCATGATAATCAAGGTGGGCCATTATTAAGGATCTACAACCTATCCTGAAGGATGACCCAACACTCTCACAAATCTTGGGAGACAGCCCCCCAACCTGAAGTGAATACTCACCAACAACCACATACCACACAACAGAATCACTAACCCAGGAACCTATCCTTGCCACAAAGCCCGTTGCCAACTGTGCCCACATATCTATTCAGGGGACACCATCATGGGGCCTAATAACAGCAGCCACACTATCAGAGGCTCGTTCACCTGCACATCTACCAATGTGATATATGCCATCATGTGCCAGCAATGCCCCTCTGCCATGTACATTGGTCAAACTGGACAGTCTCTACGTAAAAGAATAAATGGACACAAATCAGACGTCAAGAATTATAACATTCATAAACCAGTCGGAGAACACTTCAATCTCTCTGGTCACGCGATCACAGACATGAAGGTCGCTATCTTACAACAAAAAAAACTTCAAATCCAGACTCCAGCGAGAAACTGCTGAATTGGAATTCATTTGCAAATTGGATACTATTAATTTAGGCTTAAATAGAGACTGGGAGTGGCTAAGTCATTATGCAAGGTAGCCTATTTCCCCTTGTTTTTTCCTACCCCTCCCCCCCCCAACGTTCTGGTTAAACTTGGATTTATGCTGGAAGTGGCCCACCTTGATTGTCATGCACATTGTGGGGAGAGTGGTCAGTTTGGATGAGCTATTGCCAGCAGGAGAGTGAGTTTGTGTGTGTGTGTGTGGGGGAGGGGGGGGGGGGGAGAAAACCTGGATTTGTGCTGGAAATGGCCCACCTTGATTATCATGCACATTGTAGGGAGAGTGGTCACTTTGGATAAGCTATTACCAGCAGGAGAGTGAGTTTGTGTGTGTATGGGGGGGGGCGGAGGGTGAGAGAACCTGGATTTGTGCTGGAAATGGCCCACCTTGATTTTCATGCACGTTGTAAGGAGAGTGGTCACTTTGGATAGGCTATTACCAGCAGGAGAGTGAGTTTGTGTGTGTGGGGGGGGGGGGGGCAGAGGGTGAGAAAACCTGGATTTGTGCTGGAAATGGCCCAACTTGATGATCACTTTAGATAAGCTATTACCAGCAGGAGAGTGGGGTGGGAGGAGGTATTGTTTCATGGTGTCCGTGTATATAATGTCTTCTGCAATTTCCACAGTATGCATCCGATGAAGTGAGCTGTAGCTCACGAAAGCTCATGCTCAAATAAATTGGTTAGTCTCTAAGGTGCCACAAGTACTCCTTTTCTTTTTGCGAATACAGACTAACACGGCTGTTACTCCGAAACCTGTCATGCTGGCTAATATTTTCCAACACAGTATTTTTTCGAGTGCAAACAAAGCCATGTGCACATGAACATAGAATCTCATTCAAGAATCTCCCCTCCTTAAAAGATTCCCCTCCCCCACAACTTAGAAGCCAAACACAAACTAAACTAGTCAGGCCTGCTTTAAAACAAAATATTCCAGTCCTATGGGTCCAGAATCTTAGACATATTTGCTGGCTTAGCCCCATCCTTCCATTAAACTGAGGGAAGCTATCATCTCGTCAAACTCAGCTGTGAGGGGTAATTTTTAATTTACACATCCACAATATATGAACAGGACTCTCACATATTTTAAGATATTGAGAATGTTGGGGTCTAGTGGATTCCGCACAGAAAGTCCTAATCTCAGAGTTCTAGTATTGGCAATGTCACGAAGGGTATGTCTACATAGCAAAAGAAGGTGTGATTGTAGCACAGACAGGCATATCCACACATTTTAATCTAGTAACCCACGTAGCAATAATAGTGAGGAAGTGGCAGCACAAACTTCAGTGCAGATTAGCTGCCCAAGTACAAACCCACAGGGATCTGAGGTACTAGTTTGGTTGCTAGCCCATGTTGCCACATCTTCACTACTATTGTGATTTACTTGCTGTGTAGAAATACCCAAGGCCATACAATGAATTAGGGTACATCAAAACTTTTCTATGCAGCTGTTCCTCCATTTATAAACTGGGGAAACTTCCTGCCTTACAAAGCTGCTGAAATGACTGTTTACGCAGCAGTTTACATTGTCAAAGTTTCATTTTAAGTCCTTTGGTGGCAATATCACAAAATTACATACAAAGACTAAATTAATGTTAACTTTGATATTTTTATTGCATTAAGCAGAATATTCTAAATGCAAGTGTGGTTACAGTCACTCTTAACTGAAGACGTGATACTGAATTTCAGCAAGTAAGTAGTTGGGATTTTTTAATTGGAAAAAAGCTATTCCTCTTCTAAACAATGGTTACTTCTTGTTCTAAGACAGTAGGTCCCACCCACTGTCAAAATCAACAAATTCAATTGTAGTTTCCCGCTAATGGTTACAACACAGCAGAGGCCATTTCCACACCACTGTCTACTGAAGAGGATTTCAGAAAGCATTGCACTGATTTCATTATTTTTCCATGCTGTAACTACATTACTGAAGCTGGAACCTAGACGTTCACCTGATGCCTAAACTGAAACGCCAGTCTCACAAGTGTGTCCACCTTCCACAGATGTCCCAATGAAATATCACCCCTGCACTCAAGAGCTGTCCCTGACACAGCTATCGGTCCTTCCACTGGGAGCAGAATTCCAGGAACTTCAGGTTAACAGTCTTTGCTCTGTTTTGCTTTACCAGCCTACCTCACTGGTTTCTGGATTAAACTTCCGGGCCATATGAAAAAGCAGGAATTGCCATACCAAACCCGATGATTCACCTAACCCATTACCCGTCTGAAACCGCGAAAATGACGGCTAATCCGTGGGGAGCTCACTGTGATTAGCGCACATGATCAAACGCAGCCCCGATCGCCTTTATCATCCTCGCTGGTGCCAGCGGAGGCGAGAGTCCGGTCTCCCAGGAGGGGCAGCGGTTGGCTGCAAGGCGCAATTGCTGCCCGGCAGATAACCGGGCTCCAGGGCTGCGCGCTGCTGCAGCGCCGTTAGGATAAAGGCAGGCACGTGTCAGGAGCAAACCGCGGACTCCGGAAGAGCCCAGCCACAAGCGAAGCCGAGCAAGGCGCCCGAGCTGCTCAGTACGTGCCCAGGCCGCATGGCAGCCAGGCCCGCCGGGCGTACGCCTCAGGCACGGCGCGGGCCCCACCCGCTCAGGGGACCCAGCGCGGCGGCGCGCACCGCGGAGGCTGAGGCCGGAGGGGAGCGGGACTGGGGAGGGAGAGGCGCCTGCCCGCAAGGGTGCTGCGGCGGGTACACAGGGCAGGAGACGAGAAGGACCCAGCTCCCTCAAGCCGGCGGGTGGGGTGAACGGCCCCAGCTCCCGCAGGGCAGACCTTGCAGCCCTCCCCGCCACGAGGGGAAAGGGCAGCAGTTCCCCGGCCCCTCGGGGAGGAGGGGGATATCTCCAGCTCTTACCCTTGACTTTGCCGAAGGTGCCCACGCCCAACGTGTCCCCCAGGATGTAGTGCCCGATCTTCACCCGCCCGTGTTCATGTTTCTGTTTATCCGCCGCCGCCATCTTGAGCCAGGAGCCGAGTCTGCGCATAGCGATAGCTCAGAGGGATACAGCGGCTCGGGGGGGAGGAGCAAACACGCAGCGCCCGGCCGCACCAAAACCCGGAAGCGGAACCACAACCGGACACTAGTAGCTTATCGCCTTCCCAGGGTGCACCTGGCAGGGGCGCGGCGCAGCGCAGATGGGCAGCTGCAGGGCTCGCGCGCCGGTGGGGTTCTGAGACGTGTTTCCCAGGCTGTTGCTCCGTCCTGGTCCTGTAGTTGTCCAGGGCTGGGGTTGTGTGTTGCAGCCCTGGGAGCTGGGTGGGATGCTAGAGATGGGATATTCAAGGGGAGAGATTGGGGGGCGGGGGGAGACACTGAGGAGGTGGGACTGCAAGGGGGACAGATGCTGGACTGGGAGAAGCGAGCCACTGCTTGGGGAAATGCAGAGGGGGAAAGGCTGGGAAAAGGCAAGGCAAGCCGCGGAGGACAGAATGCGAGGGTGGGGTAAGGGGGCTAAGCAGATTTCCAAAATGCAGTCAATCCACCACCTGCCATAAGGGCTGAAGGCAGCCGTCCAGGAGGGCGTTTGGGTGGATGTTAGAGAAACTGGTGCCCATCTCAGACAACCAGCCTTCCCTGCCACCTTGCAAAGGTGAGTCTACAGGTAGGGGAAAAGCTGAATCGGGGACTATCACTGGACGGTCTGGAGTGAGGAAGGCAGAGTTTTAAGTTATGATAACTTATGACAGGCTTGATGAAGACGCTCTTTTAAGTGCACATGTGCCCAGCCCAATTAGTGTTACCAGCTCAGCCAGCTGGCAGTTCCTTCAGGAAACCAGCATCTCCAGAAAATTAAAAAGCTTGCACTAAATATTCCCAGTTTTCAGGGCCACCTGGTCTCCTTAGTAATGCCAGAGTGGGGAGATCTTGAACATACTGTGTACTTATAATAAAAATACTGTGAGAATGCACCATTATTCATATTTGAATAAAATGTGGGTTCAGTGCAAAGTATCGTTAGACTGCCATCAGAGTGGGATTTCTTATGGACTGCGATCTGGTCAGTTGTATAGTTTTGCAGAGAGGGAATCTGCCTCTGTAAATAGTGAAGTGACTTTTTAAATGTAAAGTTTTAGTATTAGGGGCCAGGCTTCTTCTAGAGAACACCTGCAAGTTTCTACTGATGCTAAATGATGCTCCTGTATCCTAATCACATTTGAGATGCCAGTAACATAAAAACTGCTGTATTTTTCACTTCCAGGAACCATTCAAGATATTGGTTATTTACTTTGCAGTTAACAAATATGTACCCATCCCCAGTTCTTGCCATATATGCCATGTTTAAGCATCTAAATTAAGAAATAAAATTGACAATCAATTCAAAGAGACCCCCATTCCTGAATAAATAAAATTCACTCTGTTCTAGCTTTGCTAAAGAAATGACCTGAGAAAAATGCTAATTTTACAAAGATATACACATGTGCTTAACTTCAATTTGAGTAGTCCCATTGAAGGGACTAAGGGTTATCAGGCCAGCTGAGGGAGAGGATTCTAGAAGCAGGGAACCTCTGCTGAGCATCCTTGCCTCCAGAGTTCAACTGTGGAACCATGGAAGGAGAGAAGCACTCTAAGGTAGTGAGCACCAAAACCTTATGGGGCTTTAGAGATTATAACCTACACATTGAACTGTACCTAGAAAAAACATTAGCTAATACAAAGAGGAATGCCTTATGAGCTCAAAGTACAGAATAAAATGACCCACAACTAGACCTGTGAAGTCACTGCATTTTGAATTACATCTATAAATTCAGTCTTTCACTTGGTCACCCTCCTCCCCAACCTTTTCATCATTTTCAATCATTTGGGAAGTTGAGTGAAATTTTTAGTTGTTTTGGATGTGCCCATGCGCAGTTCAAATCCTGTTGCAGGAATAAAAACAAAAAGATAGGGCAGTCAGCCAACCCTATCAGGTAACCTAGAAGAGCCTTAACTCCTCCTACCACAATGATAAGCACCCTGGGTTCCCTAACTGGTCCTACTGACAAATTGCATCAGCACTGCTTGCAGAAGAGAAGGAAACGTATTGAACCCAGATATTACAGCACTTCCTCTTTTCTTGAATACAATGCTGTACACAAGTGAGATTGGTGTGCTCTGCTTTCCCAGCCCCTACATCCAGTCTCCACTGAAGACTAGATTCTACTACTCTTACTGATTTCAATGGGCCCGCTTCTGGAATAATTTGCTACTCAGAGTAAGAATAGCCACACCTGGCCCTGAAGGAGTAAGAGAAATTGGCAAAGAAGAGGAGAAAAGGAAAAAGCTTTGCTTGCTGCTTCTTTGTTACAGTGGTAGGGCGACATAAGTTATGATCTATAAAGCCGTGAAAAGTCTGTGTGCCAGCTACCTGTGGGAATGCCCCTCTCCCTGTGGCACATTGTAGTGACTAAGGTATAATTTACACTAGAAGAAGTTTGCTAGTATAGCTTATACAACTCCCCCAAATTTACCAAGCTACACTGGCTAAAGCATTTTTTTCCATTATAGGCAAATAGACAAGGGCTTTTGCCGATATAAAAAAAAGTGTTGTTTAAAAAAAAATTACACCCCTAAAGTTACAAATATCTTCAAAGGTTACTAGTGTAGCCCTGGCATAAGTTGACCTTTAGGTTTCTGGTTGTCAGATCCTAGAACTGTTCACAACTAGCAGCAGGGTGTTCTCAATTAAAGAACCTTATAAAAAAAGATTATGCTCACTGCAGGACACCAGAGGCAAATTAGGCAATTTTCATTTAGTCAGGCCTTCAACTCACAATTGATGGTCACAGTGAAGGGTGCTTTAGCAGATAGATTTATTTGACTGACGAAACATCTGCAGTCAATGGCTCCAGAAACTATAGTACTGTACGTATGCATTTGTATAAATTTAACTGTAGTTAGGTTCATAGGTGCTACATATTGAGAGACACTGAACATATTTCAACAATTAAAATATAAAAACAGTCAAGATTATTAATTTAAATACTCAAAATTTATATTAATCTTCAATTTGACTTACTGCACAACCTGTATAATTATATATTTAAGACCACAAACAGAGCTCATTAGAAAATGGATATTTGTTGCACATGAAATTCTGACATTTTGAAATTTACTTCCTGTCCAAATCAGGACAAAAGTAAAAATTTAGAAATTTACCACAGAACAAAAATTCTGAAGTATTTTATATAGGAAGCATCAAAATGACATCTAAATATTTTGTTTCAATAATGTTGAAATAATATAAATATAAAAGATATAAATATTGAATAGAATATTAAAATAAGTTTTGAAAAGTGAAACAAAGTTGGAATGAAATAAGTCAAAACCAGATGAGAGACTAAATGAAATTTCCATTTGAATTTGAATCCTATTGAATTTTTTTTGTCAATGCTTTCCTGAAAAATGTTTAGATTTTGATGAAACAGCATTTCCTAAGGAAAATCTGGTCAACATTTTTTAAACAAACAGTATATTCATGTATGCATTTAATAATTCATACAGGAATAGGATGTACAATATTTGTTCAATGTGTTCTAAGTAAATACTATGAAAATGTTAACTTTTTTCCTTTCCTGAAATTTGTTACCATAACAATATGTGGGTGCCTGGAAGATGTTATCCAATGAGAAGTCATCATCCACCTCTCTGGCTTAATTTGTAGTATGTTATAGTTTATATAAGATCTGTATTACAGTTATTGAACTTGTAGACTTTCAAACTCTATTAGTGAAGCCAAAAAACCTTTTAAAGCTCCAGAGTTTGTTCTTGAAATGGTTATCAACTCCCTGGTGAAAGGCACTCTTCTGTAGAGATCATTAATCTTGCAAGAGAATCTGCTTCTGCATCTGTTAAAGAATATTTCTTACATTACACACCTCCTACCTAAATATGAAATACAATAATTTAAAACCGATTTCAAAGCCTATTGAAATTAATTGAAAAAAAGACTCCCATTTACTTCAGTAGGTTTTGGATCAGCCCTTATTGCAGAAATTAGAAAGTAAGATTTTATTGTATGTTTTATTTCTTGTAAATATCATAAGGATTTAGTCTTCAAATTTCAAACATTATAATTAGCATTTTAATATTTATCTGACACTTGACTGTATCCTTAACCCTGTCTTTGTAAAATTGTGATAGGGTCACAGCTAGAAACTTGTCTAATCTGGGGCTTTTTTTTTTTTTTTTTTTAAAAAGCCCCCTTTAGATGAAGCCCAATTACTAGAAACTCTAGCCACAGGAGAGAGAGAGAAACAATGGCTGCAGAAAATAAGAATTACACTTGTGTGTGACAGCAGAATTTGACTCAAAATGCATAGTATGTTAACCAATCACCTGTATATTTTTAAATTAAACAGGAATTTGGAGTCAATTTAATAAAGCAGTTGCTAACATCTACAGCAAGTGACCTCTTGAAGTCAAAATGAAACCTTAGAAGGCACAATCTCCTGTTTACAGGAAATACAGACTGTGTGTAATAAAAGCTAATGTGAAGAAACTATTGGATAGAGTAACTGAAGACAGATCCTAATTTTATTTTTGAATATGTCTACATTTGTGTCCAGTTCCATTATTAGTCACAATTCCAGTTAAACTGATGTCCTTTAATACCACACAACACAAATAATGAATGTAGAGAGAACAAGATAGCACTAATCAAGATAGTACAGCAGCAATTTTTCATTTTTATCACTAAATTTTGACGTGCACTAGTGCCTTAGCTAGAATAATAATAAATCGCAACGCTATTGTCTATAAACTGGTTGCTCGCTGAGGTCAGGAAAATATTTTTCTCCTCTGATACTGTACAGTAGACAAAGTGCACTAGGGTTTTGTTTTTTTTGTATACCTTCCTGTGAATCATCTGGTATGCTACTCAGAGGATCGTTGGTCTCATAGCATGGAGGCTGTTATGGACTATCCATATCTGAACTGATCTTCAGCACCTTCAGCATGTTTATACTATGTTTATATTTCTTATACAGTTAGGATTATTTCTGTGGTAGAATAACTAATCTCCTTTAGTTGCCTTTGTTTCACATGGAAAAACTCTGCTGAGCAATGAACATTACACAGTGGCCTTTTCACTACCTTCCCCTTCTTGGGCCCAGTGGACAACTTGCTCTCTGTCACAACAGGTCCACTCCATTCTGATCCAGTTTGTTTCATGAAGACTTGCCACTTCCCCCCCCCTTTGTTTTTAAATGAAGTTTGTACACATTTTAAATGTAAGTTTTGAATAATTTTCCCAGTGGAATCATTTTCCTCTTTCAAGCTTCCGTCCCATTAGGATTTGTTTTAAAGTAGTACCTCTTCACACAAGAGGGTAAGATGGCTTTGTGGGTCAAGGCACTGGCCTGGGACTCTGAAGACGTTGGTTCAAATCCCAGTTCTATCACAGTCTTCTTGTGTGACCTTTTGTAAGTCACTTAGCCTCTGTTCCCGCTCTGTAAATTGGAGATGATACTTCTCTACCTCATACTGTGAAGATAAACACATTAATGATTCTGAGGCACTCAGTAACTATGGTGATGGGGACCATATAACTAGATACAGTCCCCTGGGCCATGGATGAAACAACTCGTCAACCCATTCATAAAGGATATAGTCTGATACTATGACAGTAACTGCACCAGGTTTAACAGCCAAGATAGGGAATGCACAGGTGTTTGCAAAGTGCAGGCATGTGATTTTGCACATGCAAAAGCTGAGGCCAAGTAGATGTCTACCTGAAATTTTATTCCCAAATGTTATCAGAAATAACTAATCTTCCCCCCCTCTAAATATACAATACAATTAAAATAATTATTAATTAATGAATCCATTTATCAAGGAATAGCTGAAGATTATTTACATTGTAATTAATTTTGCATTATAACTATAAATTTATAAATAATGTCAGGTACCCAATTTCTTTACAAATCCTAATTAAACCTCTAATTAATTGACATCAATGGCCTTTAACAGTTGAAACTTAGAACAAATAAATAGAACAGAGAACAGCATGTTCTGTGGCATTTAAGACTTGATCCTGAAACACTCTTAGGTCTCTGAATTAAATGATTAAAGGGTTGGAAAAACATGGCTAGCGATAGACCAAAGAGCCCGATCCTCACAGGTATTTAGGCTCCTGTCTTCCATTGCAATCACTGGAAGTTAGGACCCTAAATACCTTTGAGGATGTAGGCCAAGAAGCTCAGTCTATTTAGCTTAACAAAGAGAAGAATAAGGGCTGATGGGATCAGTCTATAAATACCTATATGGGGAACAAAAAATTCATAATGGGATCTTCAATCTAGTAGACAAAGGTGTAACAAGACCTAGTGGCTGGAAATTGAAGCTAGACAAATGTCAGATGGAAATAAGGCACACATTTTTAACATCAAGGATAATTAACAATTGGAACAACTTACCAAGGGTCAATCTCCATCATTGACAATCTTTAAATCAGGACTGGATGTGTAAAAGGTATGCTCTAGTTCAAACAAATTAATTCACAGAAGTCCTATGGCCTGTGTTATATAAGTCAGACGAGATGATTACAATGGTCCCTTTTGCTTTATAATCTATGAATTCCTATTAGTTTCAGTGGAATCTGGAGGGTCTTCAGCACATCATTGAATTGGACTCTACTAAAGTAGAGAAGCCAAAAAAAGTAAATATGGTGTAAGGGGCTGCGGAAGACTCTGTGATGGCCTAGGTAGGGAAGAACGCTTTCTTGTGCAGACGGTTACTATCGGTAAGTGTCAGACATGAGAAACCAGTCAAAACCGATCCTCAGCCGGCCTTGACTGCCTTATGTGGCCTCTTGCCAGTAAAGGAGCACAACCCCTTAGTAATTATACATGAGCTGATAATGTTAAGCGTATATTAATGCCTGCTATCCGCCCCTTCATTGGACTCCATCCCAGGCATTGCTCCGGTGCGCTGGGCTCTCCGCATCCGTGACAGCAACGCTTGGAGTCCCCGTTGAGGGTGTGTCACTTACCTTCAATAAAGCCAATAATTCACCGCTTTGCCGCGTTTTTCGGAGCACCTCTAGGCCTCCCGGGCATAGAACAGAACATATGGGAATTCCTAATTTGCTTTGAAGAAAAATCTAAGTGGACCAGATCATGCACCTATAAAATCCACACCTGAAGTTTTGTGGGAGGGATAGGCTATTTTAATGGCAGTCTTTTGCGAAGATTGTGGGAAGTGAGCAGCCCAGTGTTGGATGGGATGCACATTGTCCACTGACATTTTCCAAAAAGATAATACATTTTAGGGATGAATTGCCTTTCTTAAGACACTTGCTGGGGTAGGAGTCAGTCCTATGAATAGCAATTGCAAGGGAGTGGGTACAGTGCTTAATTTGTAATGAAAAAGGTGTCAGGGCTCAAGCATTTTTTTTACTTTGATAACGGACGTGGTGAGCCCAGAGGTGCCAGGGCTATGAATGCCAAGCCTAGAGGTGCTGGGGCTCAGCTGTGGCAAAAATTAAGCACTGAGTAGCCAGGAGAACAAAGCCATGGAATGTGAATCCCATAGTCTCTCATGGACCCATTCTAGGGGCTTTGTAAACAGGCCCTGCCACTCCCTTTGCAGAAGAGCAATGATTAAGAAGAAAATCCTCCTGGACATTTCCTCCCTTCATACTCTGCTATGGGAGGGGGTGATCTGATATAGTGTATCTCTTAGTTCAGGTCAAGCAATAGAACATAAATTGAAGAGCAGGCTAAGGCTATCATAAACTCTCAGCTTTCTGAGACACAAATTTATAGTATGTGCTTCAAGACATTTTTGGATGCTTTCTTGCTGTTATTGCAGAAAAAGTTGTTCGTCTGTTTGTATGACATCTTATTACGGTGAAGGAAAGGCAAGCTTCTCCCATGCAATCAAACATCTCACTATGAAGAAAGGGACAGGGATTTGGAAGAGGGGGGGAAAGCAAAAGGAGGAAGATACCCTCTTCCCCCCTAAAAGGTGTGTTCCAGTGTCATTGGTTTACTATCTTAAGCCACACATCCTATTACACGGTTACTGGAGAGTCGTACAAAACCTCATGCAGCACACTAACATTTATCTCGCCCATTCTCCTGTCTTAGATGCCTGAAGAATGGTCTTTTGGGAGAAACTTTGCACAAGCTGCAATGATAACTAGAAGCCTACAAAACCACTGAAATTAACTTGAGTTGAGGGATGAGTAAGGCTACAATTTAGTCATGAGGTTTTTGTAATTTCCTATCTTTCCGTCATATCAGGATAGTTGGTACTTGTTCCATTAATATGTTCCTTGAGAAACTGCCAGCTCTCCTGAACTTTATCTCTTAGATTGTTTTTGCAAGAGGCCTTACCTAGCAGTTTTCTGAGCTGGTTAAAGTCTTCTTTTGTTTTAGCTCCATTATCCTTATTCTGATGCACTCCCTCATTCCTTTCATGATCATTTTCACCCAAATTGCATTCAGCCTTCAGATACACAGCTAATTCCTCCCTGTTGGTCAGAATCAAGTCTAAAATGGCCATCCTGCTGGTTACTTCCTCCATTTTCTGAAACAAAAAGGTTTCCACAATACATTCCAAGAACTTACTGTAAATGTTGTTGTGACGGACTGTGATGGGTTGAAATCCCTTCTGGGATGCCACCTGATGTACTGGGATTTCACTGAACCTCCCCTGCTCAATCAGCCTGGGCTCCCTCTCCCTGCTTTGGCATATTAGGCTCTCTGGCCTCTTGCAGCACGTACACGTACACACACACAGAGGTAGGGCCACACCCCGTTTTGGGAGATAAAACCCAAAATAATACTGTCTTGCGCTGTACAGAAAAATCTGCACAGCGCAAGCTCATAAAAATCCACCCTCTTCCTCAATGTGAAGAGTTATGCACAACTCCTTGCCCGTCCTTGCCCCCAGCTAGAAATTACATAAATGGGAGTTAATAAACATATTTATTTAGAATATAACTACAAAAGGTGAATTTTAAGTGAATATAAGAGATAACAGAACAAAGCAGATTACTACCAAACAAAAATATGCAAGCTAAGCTCACTATACTTAACAGCTTACAAAATGTAAATTCTCACCCTAAATGTTATTTTAGACAGGTTGCAAAGTTTCCGTAGTTCAGAGTTCCAGTTATATTCTTTTTCTAACTGGACCCCGTCTCAGTCTGGACTCCCCCCTTGCCTTCCCTTCAGGTGGCGTTAGCATGTCTTTCTTCTTGGGCAGACAGGCCATGGAGAGGAAGAATCTCATTTGCCTTCCTCCCCAGCCTTAAATAGGATTTACGTAAGGTGGGAATCCTTTGTTTCCCAAACTTGACCCCCCCCCCCCTTCCCTTTTAGTGGAAAGTTACAAGCAGTCCAATTCTCAACAGTTGATTGCATTGGCCTTGTTAGCACTACAAAAGTAATCAAGGTGGATAGGTTGTACGATCCCTCACTCTCACAGATTTTGGGAGACAGGCCAGTCCTTGCTTACAGACAACCCCCCAACCTGAAGCAAATACTCACCAGCAACTACACACCACACAATAAAAACAGTAACCCAGAAACCAATCCCTGCAACAAACCCCATTGCCAACTCTGTCCGCATATCTATTCAAGGGACACCATCATAGAACCTAATCCCATCAGCCACACCATCAGGGGCTCGTTCACCTGCACATCTACCAATGTGATATATACCATCATGTGCCAGCAATGCCCCTCTGCCATGTACATTGCCCAAACCAGACAGACAGTCTCTATGCAAAAGAATAAATGGACACAAATCAGACATCAGGAATTGTAACATTTAAAAATCAGTAGGAGAGCACTTCAGTCTCCCTGGACACTCAATAACAGACTTAAAAGTGGCAATTCTTCAACAAAAAACCTTCAAAAACAGACTTCAACGAGAAACTGCAGAACTGGAATTAATTTGCAAACTGGACACCATCACATTAGGCCTGAAAAAAGACTGGGAGTGGATGGGTCACTACAAAAAGTAATTTTCCCTCTGCTGATACTCACACCTTCTTGTCAACTGTTGGAAATGGGTCACCTCCACCTTGACTGAATTGTCCTCGTTAGCATTACAAAAGTAATCAACTTGAGAGTAGGCCACTTCCACCTGAATTTAATTGGCCTCATTAGCACTGACCCCCCACTTGGAAAGGTAATTCCCATCTATATACTACTTACCGTATTTTCCACTCCATGCATATGCCCAAATAAATTTGTTAGTCTCCAAGGTGACACAAGGACTCCTCGTTGTTTTTGCTGATACAGACTAACACGGCTACCACTCTGAAAGCAGTCTCAGGTAATGTTTAGTATCAGGTGACAAGACCACCTGACTCTGTAGTATTACAGTATCCATGAGTTTAGTGGCAGTATGGAGGGTCCACAGGAAGGCCAAGCCTTTTCACACTCCATTGTCCTCGCTGATGAGCCATCTGCCCTGTCTGGCTTTTCCATTGTTGTACCTGAAGTGTTAGCAGTGGGCATCACCCAAAGTAGCATAGTTTAAATACAGATATATAGTCAATAACTTCAGATACAGAAATGATACAGGCATACAAATTGGATAATCATATTCAAGAAATTATAACCTTTCCAATATCTTATGAGACCCATCTTGCATACAGTACATCTCAGTTATGTCATATTTACATCATAAGCATATTTTCATAAAGAATATGGAGTGAAACATCACAGTTGTGTTTTGCCATATTACTTTTCCAACAGATGTCGGAGTAGCTGAAGTCCCCCATTATTACCAGGGGTTGTGTTTTGGATATTGTTTTATAAATGCTTCATCCACTTCCTCTCCCTGATGTTGAGGTCTGTGAGTAGACCCCTACCATGACATCACCCCTATTTTTTCCCCCTTTTATCTTTACCAAGAGACTTTCAGCTGGTCTGCTTTTCACTTTTTTCTGGACCTCAGAACTACACCACCTTTTTTTCTTGCCTGTCCTTGAACAAACTAAATCTCTATACCGGTAGTTCTTAACCTATTTACCATTGTGGGCCACATATGCAGCCCACGTCTTACGTGGGCCGCATCCAATACTACTTGAATGGCCCTGAGGATGTCACATGAGCCGCAGCTGTGTGCAGATTGTGCCACAGGTTGAGAACCACTGCCCTATACCAATGTTCCAGTCAAGATTTACCTCACCAAGTCTCCGTGATACCAATTAAGTCATAATTTGGCTATGTACTAATATTTCCAGTTCTTCCTGTTTTTCCTCATATTGTGTATGGACATCTGAAATGACTTCCCTCTTGTTGCTCCTATGACCCTATTGTAACTTTTCTTATTCCCTTCCCCCCCCACCCCTGGTAAGGCCACTTCTATGCTTACTTGTGGGATTTTGTCACCTGCCCCCTTTGAACCTAGTTTACAGCCCTCCTCCCTAGGTTGGTGAGTCAGTGTGCAAAGAGGCTCTTCCCCATCTTGCCCCAACAGACCTTCTTTCTGAAACAGTATCCCATGGTGGAGGAATCAGAAATCCCCCCCATCAACAACATCCGTGCAGCCATGCATTCATCCTCAGGATGTGCGTGTCCCTGCCTTAGCCCTTACCCTGAGACTGGGAGCATAGACAAGAAAACAACCTGCGCCCCTGACTCCTTTACCCTCACACTCCCAGAGCCACTGTAGTCACTGTTGATGGTCAGACCTGGCAGTATCATTAGTGCCTCCATGGATAAGCAGCATGGAGTAACTGTCAGAGGGACAGATGATCCTCAGCACCCTTTCCATTGCTTCTAAGATGTGGGCTCCTGGCAGGCAGCACATCTCCTGAGACATCATGTCAGGTCACCACATGGATGCCTCCATCCCCCATCTTACTTTAAATGCAGTGAAATTCTCTCAGAGACTTTGGACAAAAAGTTTACCTGCACCAAACTAGAAAACAAAACAGCCTCTACCTATTTTGGTCTATTAGGTTTCAACAAAACTTGAGAGAAATGTGACTTAACTAACCAACCTGGAGGATGTCAGAGGAGAAAGCTATCAGTTGCCTTTTCCAAATCCTCTAAGCTATAGCCCTCTACAGAACCAGAGAGGATTCTTATAAACAAAGGTCTGATCCAAGCTCTGAAAAAGAGATGGCAAAAAGACTAAAACTGATTACAATCGGGTCTGAATGGTCCTGTTATTGATAGGCTAGTTATCAATAAAGGGATATTTATTTAAAAGATTTTGTTTTGTTTTTAGAATATGGACATGCTTAAGTGTATTGGAAAGCTTCAGAACGTTTAAAAAACTGTAAACTTTAGTTCTTATAAGTGCTTCACTCCTACCCTTCAAGAAAAATGGTTCTCAAATACAAAGTGTGATTTTAACATTAAATAATTCACCAGTAATTATCACATGAACTATTTTATGGTGTTTCTTACAATAATAAACATTAGTAGTTTAGCAGATTACAGCAAAGCAAGAACCTGGAAAAACTGATGATATTCAGTCTTCAGTCCACAAATTCAACAATGTTCAATTGATATTGACCAACAGTTCCAACAACTGTACCTATATAAGACTTTTCTATCATTTATGAAATTCCCATGAATACAATATAAAAGTGTAACTGAACATTTGCACATTTTTCACTTGGTGTTCGAGTAATCAACAGCTTATTATACTGCAGTACTGAATAAAAATCCCCTTTCATTCCTCTTTCAGTGTTACACACATTATTGATTTTCTGCTCCAGCACTTCTATTTGATCATGACATAAGTTGACCTTTTTCTGACAGCCCAATATATTTCACATCAGGGAAACTGACAAGCAGTAGTAGCAAAGAGCTAGGCATTTTTCTTTACAACAGCATATTGGTTTTTTTAGTCAGTAGATCTGATTGCTCACAAAATAAAAATTCCTAGGTCAGTTGTGTCCTTGAAAAAAAATCAGAACTTTTTTTTACCATGTAGAAAAAGAATTTACATACTGTTGAAGGAAAGACCTAGCAGGTCACATCTACTATTGTTAGGTGTGTCAGGACAGAAGCTTTCCCTATGCTTCAAGGGCTGGGGATGCTCTCATTCAAGGAAGCTGGAGAAGTGGGATATATCAAAGCATTCAATACTAGGAAGCTTGCCTAACCATCCTACCTTCTTTTAATTTCATCCCCATTTGCTCAGTTACACTTCTGCCAGGATGGGGCACATGTGCTATAGATGCATCTCATTACACATACGACGCATAGGCATTTTTTAGCCGAACTATACATACTTAACAAGACTAACATGAGAAACCATCACCACAGCAAATTACATAGTTGTAGAATTAAAAATGCTTTTGAAATTAAAATGAGTCTTAAAAGGTCTCCTTTAACAAAAGTGGTAATATCAAAACAATTGATGGATAGAGTGGGTTTCTGCTATCATAACAGGATCAGCTGAGGGAAGGAGAGTGGGGCAGTAGTAATTTTTCCTAGTTTAGAAATGGCCCAAGTAGATCTACAATTACATAATTTGGATAGATCTGCTGCACTCCCTCCCCAATCTTTATTTGCTCGTGCTCTACCATATACCCATCTACCAGGCTGGAAATAGGTATATGGTAGACCTTTACCATGAAAGTAATCATTCTACAATACCAGGCCAGGTCTAGGTTATGGAAGCAAAGACATGACTAACATCCTTTCAAAATATCAGAGTATAAACTTTAGTAGAGTATAAACTCGTGACTGACCCTTCTTTCAATAGTGTAATAAGGTGAAGTAACAGTTGCTTGTTGACACCCTGCACTCCTGACCTGTTACAAGGTGAAACAAAAGGAACCATAAACATCTCAGCCTGGTTTTAGGCCTACTGTTGCAGGAAATGCTCACCTTTGCTGTCTTGCCTGTTCTGCCCTCCCTCACTTAAGGGGCCTCAAGTCACTGCACCCAGCCTACACTCACCATACAGCAGTTTTTCCAATGGCATCATCCTGAGAGAGATAAAGAACCAGTTGTGGGTGACCAACCAAGTCTTCCAGGGCAGGCTATGGAGTATCAGAACCATCAACACCCATTCCGAGAGATTCCTAACCAGCCCTCTCCCACAACATACAGACTAATGCACAAAACATCTGCTCATTTAACCTACACAAGTAACTCACACATACAGCACATCCCTAACCCCCAGAGCACTAATCCCCGGGGACGGGGAGGAGAAGAGAGCGGGGAACCCCCTCACACATGGTATCTTGATCCTAGCAACAGAATGTTACTGCTGTCCTGCTTTTTTTGTTGTTTTCTTTTTGGAGGAGCAGGGGAGGTGTCTATCCAGATGCCCGACCCTCAATTGCAGATTAGGTCTTGTTAGTAATAAGGACTAGGCTAAGGCCACATGTTCATTAGTGACTTAAACACTATTCTTTCCATTAGTTGGAAACTTCACTCAACCCAAATGATGACTCTCTGAACAAATGGGTTAGACACTTTTTGCAGACCTGTCTTTTTTAAATTGTGAAAAACAGTGAACAGAACATTAGTACACTAAAATAGAAGATAAATAAGACCAGACAACCCCTTTTTTAAAAAAGTTTTCCCTTAGAACTGCCTACTTTCAGAATATAAGTCAATAAAAACTTTACATACTAACGTTAAATGACAGCCATCAGCTAAATAAAGACATAAGTTATTCTTAAAGTACACTCCAGTGCATATAGCAACTCTATTAGGATGAGAATATTTATAGTTCCTTCGTAAGTGAAATGCTTTCTTTTAGGCAGAATAAGGAAAAAATGTGCATTTATATTCATATCTAGAATTGTGCACAAATTAGTAATTATATCAACCATAAGCGATGTATATGTAGAAGACTTGTTATGCAGAAGGGAGTTTTGAAATTATTCAGCGTAAAAGTTGTGTTGGCATAAAGAATGCTTATATACTTTTCCCATAAAAAACTTCAGTGTGGATTGCACTCTCAGCAAATTTGCAGATGATACTAAACTGGGAGGAGTGGTAGATACGCTGGAGGGGAGGGATAGGATACAGAAGGACCTAGACAAATTGGAGGATTGAGCCAAAAGAAATCTGATGAGGTTCAATAAGGATAAGTGCAGGGTCCTGCACTTAGGATGGAAGAATCCAAGGCACCGCTACAGACTAGGGACCGAATGGCTAGGCAGCAGTTCTGCGGAAAAGGACCTAGGGGTGACAGTGGACGAGAAGCTGGATATGAGTCAACAGTGTGCCCTTGTTGCCAAGAAGGCCAATGGCATTTTGGGATCTATAAGTAGGGGCATAGCAAGCAGATCGAGGGACGTGATCGTTCCCCTCTATTCGACACTGGTGAGGCCTCATCTGGAGTACTGTGTCCAGTTTTGGGCCCCACACTACAAGAAGGATGTGGATAAATTGGAGAGAGTCCAGCGAAGGGCAACAAAAATGATTAGGGGTCTAGAGCACATGACTTATGAAGAGAGGCTGAGGGAGCTGGGATTGTTTAGTCTGCAGAAGAGAAGAATGAGGGGGGATTTGATAGCTGCTTTCAACTACCTGAAAGGGGGTTCCAAAGAGGATGGCTCTAGACTGTTCTCAATGGTAGCAGATGACAGAACAAGGAGTAATGGTCTCAAGTTGCAATGGGGGAGGTTTAGATTGGATATTAGGAAAAACTTTTTCACTAAGAGGGTGGTGAAACACTGGAATGCGTTACCTAGGGAGGTGGTAGAATCTCCTTCCTTAGAGGTTTTTAAGGTCAGGCTTGACAAAGCCCTGGCTGGGATGATTTAACTGGGAATTGGTCCTGCTTCGAGCAGGGGGTTGGACTAGATGACCTTCTGGGGTCCCTTCCAACCCTGATATTCTATGATTCTATGATTCAGCAATTACAGTATTTAGATGAACACTCTTAAAGATAGAAATATGATCAGATGAGAAATCACTTAAAGGAACGGGTTTAATGAACTTCAACACAACACTCTGTCAGAATCTATTACACACACTCGCGCGCACATATATAGATACCTTACCATTTCACGAAAGTAAAATATGTGTAAAAAAAACCTGACAATTTTTTTTCTGGATTAGACCATTTATTTTAACAAACAGATGAGTCCTTAAGATGAGCTGGATGCTGCAACGGCAGCTCTCTTGGGCTTAGGTGTTGTTCCTTCACGGAATCCATTCCTGTACGTACAAAAACAATAAGAGTTAGTATTTTTTGAAAGCATTTTATATTCCAGGCTCCATAAAGTGGTATTTATTAGAAAGTTTCAGACAATGTTTTTGGTTCAGCTTATCTCAGTTAGAAGTCAAAATCACTATGGAACTCATATGTTCAGACATTTTTTAAAGAGAAACATCATTGACAAGCTGCTCATGAACATTTCAGTGTGTCTATTTAAAATTTCACTCCTAGTAAAGTTATATTACCCAGAAGTACAGGTCTCAACATAATGGATGCAATCCTGCAGTGCTTACTCAGGTAAACTCCAGTAGAAATAATTCTATTTTTCTTTTCCCAGCAAGTGATTTTTGAAGCCAAGGGGAGTTTCACTTTAGTAAGTACTGTATGATTAGATGTAAGGCTACTCCAAACACAAATCCCTCAGTCTCCAATTACTAATGAAGTAAAACTGAAGCAAAGTGAGAGCAGCTAGGGAACAAACAAACAAGGGAACAGTCACTGCAAAGTTCACCAAGATAAGGCAATTAAATGCAGCTAACCAATGCCTTGGGGCCATGTCTACATAAGTGATCTTACAGCCGCACATCACTGTGTAGCTGCTCTATGCCGACAGGAGAGAGCTCTCCTATCAACATAATAAAACCACCTCCACAAGCAATGTTAGCTGTGTCAGCAGGAGAAGCTCTCCTGCTGACATAAACACCGGTATAGACAGCACTCTGTCGGTGTAACTTATGTCTCTCAGCGGGTGTTTTTTCACACCCTGAGCAACTTAAGTGGTAGCACAGACATGGCCTTAGATGTATCCAGTAGCAGGTTGTAGGAAGCAGGACATTATGTGATTTATTACAACTTTTTTTTTTTGACAGCGGCTGTTAGGAAAGGACTACGCTGGCCAAAAGAATAAGAGCTAACACTGACTCTAGCTATAAATCTTTTTTGGACTTTCAAGAGCAACACTACAGACATCACTATCAAATCAATGTTCATTTTAAAGGAAGTTTCAGTTTTATTTTATACCTTCATGGAGCAGTGATGCTTTAGACTACATATGAACTCTATGTTGAAACATGAAAGGCACAACTTTAAAATGATTAATTCTCACTTTGAATGCAATTTCAACTTATCAAACATAACTCTCTCAGTTGTATAAGTTTCATGTTCCTGGATTAGTATTACTGTAGTATCTATACCAAATTGCTAACTCATCAACACTGGCAATCATGGCATTTCTTGCAAAAGGAACAGGCTAACAAAAAATATGTTAGCTATTCATGGGCTGTTGTTATGGAAATCAAAATCAAACATTTCTGTTTCTCTTTTATATGATGTGATTTCCTCCACAATTTAAAACAAAATACTACGATCATAATCATATCCTGGGATTCTGCTGGTAATGCCACATGTGGGTAAAAAACTCTGAAATCTTTCAAGGACCTGTTACAAGAAGTTCTGCTTCAGGAATTTGTTGAGTTACAGGTAGTTACTATGCAACTACCACCACCCAGAAGATAAAAAAATAAGTATTCTTTCAAGTGGACAACTGGCCCAATTCTGTGAGATGCAGAATGCCTTCAACTCACTTTATCAGTGCTTGGCAGAATCAGCAGATCTAATAATATCATGAAGTAATCTGCTCAAAAACAAGTGCTGGACAAGACATACCTTCTAAAAAGAGATCATTTTAGTAATGAAGTGAAACTCCTTTAAAGTCTGCTAGAACAAATGTAGTCCAAACATGCATAGTTCAAAAAGTCCAAACAAAAGTGCAAAAACAAGCAAGCAAAACAAAAAAAACGAATTATCCCAAAGAGACTGTATTATCATTGTGTAAAACCCCCTCTAACTCCTTTCCTCTTGGGTTCTTCACAACAAAACACTGGTATAGTTACTTTATGCCCTATGTAGCCCCCATTAACTGAGCTTTCCAAAGCATTTATAAACATTCATTAAACCTTTGGTGACTTAGGTAAGTTCACTTGGCATGTTAGTTGCAGATCCTACATTAGGACTCAGAACTGCAAGTCTAAACCAATGGAGAATGCTACCAAGGTATGTTGGGTTAAATATATGAATTATCAAATACCTTTTCCATCACAAGATGTTTACAATAAACTGAAAAATTTAAGACTACATACGTACTGCATAAATTACAAAAGAAAATGGCAATAAGTATTCATTTAGATAATGGGTTTTTAAAAGGTATTTGAAGTCTGTGTAAGATCTCATGTTATAGTGTAACTTGCATGATTGAAATTCAGTGTTGTACCTGAATCGACGGTAGACATTTTTCAGGTGCCTCATACGACCAGTACCAGTGGTGTTGCGTCTTTTAGCCTTGGCACTCCAGTTATCTAGAATGCAATTTACACAGATTTATTTTGTTTCACCTACACAATTAAGTGTATAAAATGAGATAGGCAAGTACCATCCCTGTTTTACAGTGGGAATAAACCAGAGCAACAGTAATACCACTAAAATATTTTAAAATTTTAAACCATTAACAATGGTTGTTTCTACAGGATACATTGTATATTGGAGAAGTGCAGCTATATGCAGAGCATCCCATTGTACGCGTATTTTCTCATAGAAGTTTCTCTATGTAAATAAAGAAAACAGAAGGTGCATTGCAAAATACCACAGAATTCCTTATATTTTTTCTATTAAATCACAAAAAAACCACACTGGTTTGGTTGTATTCACTTAGACAGAACCATCACTTTCACAAGTGACTATCCTGGTATTGTATAAACAGTTTCTTCATGAAAAACTAATTCAAAGAACAAGTTTACACAGATAATTTTTGAAGGTTCCGTACTTACACTTTCTCTTGCGCTTAGCAGGATACCCACATTTCCCACAGGTGGATTTCTGGAGATGGTATGCCTTGGATCCGCAGCGACGACACAAAGTGTGGGTCTTATTGCGGCGCTTACCGAATGATGATGTTCCCTTAGTCTGAAATACAATTCAGACATTTGCATGTCAGAAAGCTGTATTAAATAAAAACACAGTTTTGGCTAGCACTTAACCACATACCTCAAAACAAAGTAAAGTCTTCTGAAACTCTCACATTCAGACATTTTAAATGAAACAACCAAAGGTACACACAAATGCAGAAGTGGAAATACATCTAACATACACATCTCAGTTTTACATATCACATCTCACTTTCTTAAACAGGAATTACTTACATTTCTGTATATCCCACCTTTATGACGGAAAAAATGAGATAACACAACCGCTTAGAAATTTTTACAGATTCCTAATTCTGTTCTCAACCCCTCAAGTGATCTCTCATTGTGAGTATACTGGGGGAACAGCATCAATTCACCAACAAGGCAGGCTCGTTCTGCACAAGCCAATGATACATTTTCACAGTTTTCATCAAAAAGACAACTCGGCAGGATCGTTTTGACAAGTCACAGATCTCGGCTGCCCTCCCTATCTCATGTCCCCCAATGTTTGCCTGGCTCCCCTTATTAAAGCGCTACCACAACCCCTTCTTGCACCACTGAGCCCCAACGCGCAGGAGGCTTTTACCGGATCTTTACAGGGCAGGTTGGGGGTTTACCCTTCAATACCGAGCTCTAGTAACGCCGCCTCGCCAGCACAAGGCCTCGCTCCACGCAGAGCCCCGTGAGTTCTAGCCCGGCGGGGGACAGCGAGGGAAGATGCTCGCGGAGAGGACCCGGAGGCGGAAGACCCCGCGGCCCCAGCTCTCTCAGGGGGAGCGTGTCCAGCTCCTCCAGCCTCCGAGCGCGGCAAGAGGGAGCAGAGGCCGGCCGCGGCAGCTCCCGGGGCGGCGCCTCCGCGCGGGCCCGCCGTGGCCTTACCGCAGAGGCAGCCTAGAGCTCCGGCGCGCAGCTCCACCGTGGCGTACGGACACGCCGGCCCCCGGGCAGCCTCTCCGCGCCCCGCAAGGCCCCGAATCCCGCTGGATGGCAGCGGATTTTCCCCGTCCCAGTCCTGGCACTCACCATCTTCCTCCGGCCGCCAGCACCAAAGAGACCCGGGCCCGCCCACCGCTTCCGCTATATCCCGCCCGCCACTTCCGGGTGCTGCGGCCAAACCGCTCCGCCCGGCCCGGGGAGACATGGCGGGGAGCCTGCACCGGAGGGCCGGGTGGCTCAGCGGGGGAGCCTGAGGAGAGGGAGACGGGGTGTCACGGGGCGGGCGCCTGGGGGAAGGGCCCAAGGGGTGACACGGGGGGAGAGCCTGGGCCCGAAGGTAGAGGGGGACGGGAGGCGGGAGGCGGAGTGACACGAAGGGAGCCTGGGCCCGAAGGGAGGGGGACGGGAGACGGGGTGAGCGGGTGACACAGGGCGGGAACTTGGGCCGGGGGAGGGCCGGGATGGAAGACGGAGTGACACGGGGGGAGCCCGGGCTCGAGGGGAGTGGGGACGGGAGTTGGGGTGACATGACTCGGGGCCTGAAGGGATGACACGACAGGAGAGCCTCGGGGAGGGTAGAGGGTGTGACACCGGGGGAGCCAGGGCCCGGGAGATGGGGTGACACAGATGGGGAGCCTGGGCCCGAGCAGAGGGGAAACACAGGGGCAGGGCAGGGGGAGGAGATCCGGTGGCCCACAGCAGCTGCGTTGCGGGGGGGGGGGGGGGGAGGGGGTTGTTTGCCAACCCTCCAGTGTTGTCTTGAAGCATCACGAATTACAGCTTAATTCCCCAGGTACTGGTGTGAGCAACTAGGGGGGAGACCCTGGGGAATTCTCACAGTGATTATGGGACTGGCTTGAACTTCTTTGCTGGCCTAGGAAGAATCTGCTGCATCCACAGGTCCTTATTTTCCACTGGGGCAAACTGCTGGGTAGTAATTGTAAATGATTTTCCCAGTAGTTCAGGCCTTAAAACTGTTATGTCATGTGATTAAACCTCCCAGAATAGATCCAACCAGAACTGGCAACTTTAGCATAGGGGCACCGGCCTGGTGGGGGGCAGGGACAGGGGAAAGGGAGGATAATATGCAGTGTCACCATATGCAGGAGAGTAATATGCAGTGTCACCAATCCCAAATGCTCAAAAATCATTAGGTTATTTTTAAGTAATCTACCATTTGTAGACAGATTCAGATGTCACTACTTTGCAAACCTTGTAAGCACCACTTACCTGTCTTCGTACTGACCTATACTGTTGCTCAACTGTGACCTACAAAGCTTCTTGAATTGCTGGATATCAGAATAACATGTATGATAATCTCATTCATTTCAAGATTTGGGACTGATGCTCAACAAGGCCACCTCTCATTCTCTTTCGGAAAGTAATGCAGTGTGCTACAGATCCTGAAAATACGGGATAATAGTTGCTTATAATTGATAAAGAAAAGTCTCCCAACTCCACAAAACAGTCTTAAACCTTCTAGTACATAAAATGGACTTGGATTTACACATTTAACGAAGTTAATTATTATATGCAGTGTTATTCACAAGTATAATTTCTTCCACACTCATTTTAATCCATGGAACAAGTCAGGGATGTCCCTACTCTTAATCCCATTTATAAGTCTAGCAAAGGCTCTTGCTTGTGATTATGTTCAGGAAGAGTCTGACAATGTAAGGCATCATAATAGACTTCATAATTACAAGTGAATTCATCTTTTTCATTGTTCCAGTACTGCAAAGGGACTAAAGCTGCTTGAATGGTCAATTGGAGTATTCCCTCTGGTGAGGTAAACAGAGTGCTGGTACAGAATCTGTAAACCACCAGCCTCCTGAACACTTCCTTGGATTATGGAGGTGGGAGGTGTTGGATGGACACCAGTGGGATGTATTGTATTGTATTAATTTAGATGGACTATATGACACAAAGGTGATCATTTGACCCTTAAACTGTCCAACATTACACAGTTTTAAACAGGGTTTGGGGTTTCATATACAGAGATCTCAGGCTGCTTAATACTATGGCAAACACATGGTTAAAAGGGTTTTTAACCATGTATTAAAAATACAAAAAAGAAGGAAAAACAAAGTGTTTGAAATGTAAAGAATTACGTAACGCTTTTATTTTAACATCCTTTTTTTCCTTTAGCCTTAAGAGAGTCTTTAAAGGGGGAGGGAGGATCCTTGTATGAGAGTCTCTTAGATGGTAGTTGTCTTTTTGGGGAAAAGAGAAGAAGTTAGGTGAGATGGGCTGGAGCTGTTGTTGATAAAGTCTGATCCCGTTTCCTAAAGGACAAAACGAGCATAAACACATAATAAAGGGGAAGGAAAGGGACAGCAAAGATAGAAAAAATGTCTCTGGTGTTGAGTCTTACTTGCAATCTCGCTGCTGGAAAAATACAGGCACAGCACATCGTCATATTAGACACTTGGGGTATCTACTGTGCAAATAGACACCTGCAGCTGTCCTATGCCAACTGACTTGGGCTCATGCGTAAGGGGATGTTTAATTGTGTGTAGACGTTCCAGCTCGGGCTGCAGCCTGAGCTTGGGATCCTCCCACTACTCAGGGTCTTAAGAATCCGGGCTCCAGCCTGAGCCTGAATATCTACACTGCAATTAAACAGCCCCTTAGCGCAAACCCGAGTCAGTTGGCATGGGCTAGGCATGGGTTTTTAATTGCACTAGTGTAGACATACCTTCTGAGTGCTGGTAAACTTGTACACTACTAGCATCAGGCTGTTTAGGGCAATGCTTTTGCTGCATTTTTCTGATCACAAGCTTACAGCAGTGTTGTAAAATATTCAGTATTGACCAGCTAGGCTGGACTCTTATTAGGCAAAAGGAGAGGGATAGGAAAGAGAAGAAATAAGGTAGGGAAGGAAAAGGACATGTGGGGTGGGGGGAGGGGAAGAGAGAGAAAGAGGTTGATATCCAGGTAGTGTTTGGGATTTAGCCAGTGCCAATGGAGATAAAGTCATGTGGCTTTCTCTCTGTGGCCTGGTCTGGTAAGGACATCTTTCAGGATCGGTATGGAGACAGTCCAGGAACCCAGGACACCATAGGAAATCCAAACAGCTCAGACAGCATGAATATATGTTACAGCGTACAAACCGGATCTGGGCAATCTTCCTTATATAAACCTTGCTATGTATATTTTAACTAATGTCCCTTCCCTGTTTTCTATTTTGATCTCAGGAGCTTAGGAGATGCTGCAGTGGCAGTGGACAGACTAGCATGACAACAGCCACTAAAGTAAGCACATTGGAATGTGTGCCTATGTACATGTTTAAAAAATATTTTAGTCCCATGTAGAACAAAAAATACCCAGTTTGGAAACGTGCTTAGAAATGTTAATAAAGGTGTATTTTGCAGTATCTCTTTGAGCCTTTAATTAGTGCTATGGGAGGTTGGGATATTGGAAGTGGGGAATGGGTAAATCTAAGACTGACCAAGTACCATCTCAGCTGTTCTCAGCCCTGCATGCAGACAGTGAGTGAGAGTTTTGACAAGCAGCTCAGTGTTCAGAGTTGGCACAGCAGCATGGGAAGGAGCCTTGTAGGCGTGCCCAGAGACTCAAGAAGTAATTATACCATTGCAGCTACAGCACAGCACTTCCAGTCCACACTAGTACTGCATTGGTGCTAGAAAAACTGGTGCACTATTGCAAGAACTTTTGTGGTGAGGATCTGAAGGACCTGATTTTCCACTGTCTTTCACCCTGTGTAGTCATTTATACCTGTGCACAGTGAGTTACAAAGTGGATGTAAAATACTTTGCACAGGAGAAGATGATGACACAAGTAAAGCTTTAGGCCTGAGATGTCCTACAAACATAGCAGGTGCTTGTAGTACCAAGTTTCTTTACAAGGCCAAGGAAGCTAAAAGCTCTTTTCCAAACTGAGATGCCTCAAGCCATGAGTGCTTGCAGCTCCCATTGAAGTTTGAACATTGTGACCTAGATGGCTGCCTACAATCACACAAGAAGTCTGTGGCAGAGCTGGGAATAGAACCCAAGGCAAAATTTTCAACAATGTTTACTAATTTGGGGTGCCTTAATTTCTGGGTGCCAACTTGATTTTCAGAGCTGTGGGCATCTGCCTCTCTCTGAAGTCATTGGGAGATGCAGGTGCACTGCACCTCTGAAAATCTGGTCCAAAATGTATCAAGATGGCACTCAAATGATGAGGCACCTAAGATTAGTGGACACAGTACTGAAAAATTTGATCCCATATATTTGCTCTCCTTTAACCACAAGACAGTTTATTATTTCTAGTAAGAATGTAGAGCACAGCAACATTGATTGCCACTAGAGGACAGTGTAATTTAGCTGAGTCCTTCCTATCCTACAATTTACTAAGAAACCCTTTGATGACTCTCTACTAAATGACTGTGAATTGTGTCAGTTGATTGAAATTCATATTACGAAGTTTTAGTTGTGCTTAATTCTTAAATCTCTATTACTATAATAAAACGTAAACAAAGATGATACATATGTGAGAAGCTGGGGCATTCATTCAGAAACCAGTGAATGTATAAAAAGCTTCTATTTGATTAAAATGATTAAAAAAGAAAATTGGTAGAAGAAAAATTATTTAGTTTAAGAGATTGCTTGGTAAAATGCATAATAAACAAGCAAAAAATCTTTCAGCAAAACTGACATTTCTGCCTCCAGCCATTCCTACATCTTACTGGGAGAGACCCAGTTCAGTTCTGGATGTTCAGTTCTCTTCTATATGTAACAAAAGATACCCATAATCCCTTCACTCCCAAACATTAAAATATTCCTCTTCCACAAAAACAGCACAAAAAATTAACTCACATATAATGAAACCAAATCTACCACAATTTAGTGAAAATAAGGTTTCATAGAACTCATATTTTTAATGCAGGAGTTCTTTAAAGGTTTTTATAGTGTGGTTGACATCTGAGTAGAGAGAATGTCTTATGGACATCTCTCCTTCCATTCATGATTGCTTAGACCCCACTTCACCTCCCATTCTTGTTAGAACTCTAGCAATTGCTCACATGGATAAATAATATTATGAGAGTAGTTAATATACTTTTAGCTTCTTTTAATGCATCTTAGCAGCTGGAAATGAGGAAGGTCACTACCCATAACCAGCTAGTTCTCTTCAGACCACAAGCAAAAACTATGTGGACCACCCGTGGTCCATATATCACAGTTAAGAACCTCTGTTTAATGTCCCCAGTCACAAATAAATATGCCTGCAACAAAATTACTACTCAGCTATTGAACTACATTTCTCAAAGCACTACAGGTGTAGTGTCATGGTTTGCATCATATTCGGGTATAAAACACTCCATTTTCTACACATTGGAAGAGGCTCCTAAGTACAAAGAAGACACCTAGGAACATCACAGTATTTCCTTTTTCTTTGGCCATGCCTTTGCATTAAAAAAATATCAATTAACCTACAACAAATCAAGTACTTTTCAACAATCAATAAATAATTCATCACTTCTTTCTGGCCTCATCTTCACTGCAACAGTTACCTTGAGTTAGGCCGTGTCTACACTAGCGAGCTTACAGCTGTACCAATGCAGCTGCACCATTGTAAGATCAGTCATGTAGCCACTCTATACTGATGGGAGAGAGCTCTCCCATCGACATAATAAAACCACTTCAATGAGCGGTGTTTTTTTCACATCCCTGAGCGACATGAGTTTTGCTGATATAAGTGGTAATGTAGACACGACTTCAGTGAGTACACTTAAGTTACTATACTCATGCTAACCTAGCTCAAGTTAGGGCAGGTGTACACTAAAAATTCAGGTTGACCCAGCTATGTTGCTCAGGGGTGTGAAAAATCCACACCCCTAAGCAACAGTGAAGCCGACCTAACCTCTGGTGCAGACAGTGCTATATCGACAGAAGAATTCTTTCATTGACCTAACTGCCACCTCTTGGGGAAGTGGATTAACTATGCAGATGGGAGAGCCCCTCCCATAGCCCTAACAAGAGTCTACTTTGTAGATACAGACTTAAAGCAACCACAATTCAGAACAACACTGGAATTATACATAGTGATTTGATTAGCAGCAGAGTGTGATTAGATTAGCAGAGTGATTGAATTAGCTGCTAATGAGTTGTTGCATCCCCACAGAGGATCAACATGATTTGAATTTAATTCCTCTTCCCATCTAATAGCTAGCTCAAGTTTAAATCTCAAACTAGAGATTTTTGTGTATGGGTGGGAGTTAAGTTGTAACTCAACCTAACTGTGCTGTGAAGACACACCCACTTGGATATATAATTTAATGTGTAACTGATTTCATAGAAGTATTTACTTTTTCCCAGAAATAAACTCTCCTTTAAGGAACATGCCTTGTAAATGTTCCTTTTTCCACAATGTACTTTCTGTCTCAGATTTGCATAGCTCAGGATTACCCCAGGAAACACCAAACCGAAAAGATTTGCGATTCTGCAAAAGAAAAAAGAAACAGCACCTTACACACCTGTTCATACAGATACACCCCGCCCCCCAACCATCCTGGCTGTGGCCTATGGGTTGTTGTTTTTTAATTCTACCATCCTGCACAGACAGTCTTTGGTCATTATGGTTAAAATTTTCCTACTTGGATGCCCAGAGTTAGACTCCTAAATCCATATTTAGATATCTAAATGTAACAGGCCTGATTTTCACAGCTTTTGAGCACCCACAACTCCATTCCCCCGGATTCCTTTCTCAGCCAGGCCCAGTTCCCCCCTTGCCTCCCTGTCCAAGTCTTCCCCCTCTTACTGGCTTACATTCCCTCTCCCATTCAGCCCTCCCCTTCACAGGTTTCCAGTCTCCTTGCTAGCCAGTCTCAGTCTCTGGGTATGTCTACACTACGGAATAAGGTCGAATTTATAGAAGTCGGTTTTTTAGAAATCGGTTTTATATATTCGAGTGTGTGTGTCCCCACAGAAGTGCATTAAGTGTATTAACTCGGCGGAGTGCTTCCACAGTACCGAGGCTAGAGTCGACTTCTGGAGCGTTGCACTGTGGGTAGCTATCCCACAGTTCCCGCAGTCTCCGCTGCCCATTGGAATTCTGGGTTGAGATCCCAATGCCTGATGGGGCTGAAACATTGTCGCGGGTGGTTCTGGGTACATATCGTCAGTCCCCCCCTTCCCTCCCTCCCTCCGTGAAAGCAAGGGCAGACAATTGTTTCGCGCCTTTTTTCCTGAGTTACCTGTGCGGACGCCATACCACCGCAAGCATGGAGCCCGCTCAGGTAACCGTCACCGTATGTCTCCTGGGTGCTGGCAGACGCGGCACGGCATTGCTACACAGTAGCAGCAACCCATTGCCTTCTGGCAGCAGACGGTACAATACGACTGGTAGCCGTCCTCGTCATGTCCGAGGTGCTCCTGGTCGCCTGTGTGATCAGGAGCGCCTGGGCAGACATGGGCGCAGGGACTAAATTTTTAGTGACTTGACCAGGTCATTTTTTTTAGTCCGGCAGTCAGTCCTATTGAACCGTCTTATGGTGAGCAGGCAGGCAATATGTCCTTCTGCACCGTCTGCTGCCAGCCAAAGATGTAAAAGATAGATGGAGTGGATCAAAACAAGAAATAGACCAGATATGTTTGTACTCATTTGCCTCCTCCCCTGTCTAGGGGAATCATTCCTCTAGGTCACACTGCAGTCACTCACAGAGAAGGTGCAGCGAGGTAGATCTAGCCATGTATCAATCAGAGGCCAGGCTAACCTCCTTGTTCCAATAAGAACAATAACTTAGGTGCACCATTTCTTATTGGAACCCTCCGTGAAGTCAACCCTGTAAGCCGTGTCCTCAGTCGCCCCTCCCTGCGTCAGAGCAACGGCAAACAATCGTGCATCTGAGTTGAGAGTGCTGTCCAGAGCAGTCACAATGGAGCACTCTGATTGGGCTAAAACATTGTCGCGGGTGGTTCTGGGTACATATTGTCCGGCCCCCGTTCCCTCCCTCCCTCCGTGAAGGCAAGGGCAGACAATTGTTTCGCGCCTTTTTTCCTGAGTTACCTGTGCGGACGCCATACCACCGCAAGCATGGAGCCCGCTCAGGTAACCGTCACCGTATGTCTCCTGGGTGCTGGCAGACGCGGTACGGCATTGCTACACAGTAGCAGCAACCCATTGCCTTCTGGCAGCAGACGGTGCAGTATGACTGGTACCCGTCCTCGTCATGTCCGAGGTGCTCCTGGCCACGTCGGCTGGGAGCGCCTGGGCAGACATGGGCGCAGGGACTAAATTTTTGGTGACTTGACCAGGTCATTCTCTTTACTCCTGCAGTCAGTCGTATTGAACCGTCTAATGGTGAGCAGGCAGGCAATACGGATTGCTAGCAGTCGTATTGTACCATCTTCTGCCGGGCAGGCAAGAGATGACGATGGCTAGCAATCGTATTGTACCATCTTCTGCCGGGCAGGCAAGAGATGACGATGGCTAGCAATCGTACTGTGCCATCTTCTGCCAGGCAGGCAAGAGATGAGGATGGCTAGCATTCGTACTGTGCCATCTTCTGCCGAGCAGCCATGAGATGTGGATGGCTTGCAGTCCTTCTGCACCGTCTGCTGCCAGCCAAAGATGTAAAAGATAGATGGAGTGGATCAAAACAAGAAATAGACCAGATATGTTTGTACTCATTTGCCTCCTGCCCTGTCTAGGGGACTCATTCCTCTAGGTCACACTGCAGTCACTCACAGAGAAGGTGCTGCGAGGTAGATCTAGCCATGTATCAATCAGAGGCCAGGCTAACCTCCTTGTTCCAATAAGAACAATAACTTAGGTGCACCATTTCTTATTGGAACCCTCCGTGAAGTCCTGCCTGAACTACTCCTTGATGTAAAGCCACCCCCTTTGTGGATTTTAGCCTCCTGAAGCCAACCCTGTAAGCCGTGTCGTCAGTCGCCCCTCCCTCCGTCAGAGCAACGGCAGACAATCATTCCGCGCCTTTTTTCTGTGCGGACGCCATACCAAGGCAAGCATGGAGTCCGCTCAGCTCACTTTGGCAATTAGGAGCACATTAAACACCACACGCATTATCCAGCAGTATATGCAGCACCAGAACCTGGCAAAGCGCTACTGGGCGAGGAGGCGACGTCAGCGCGGTCACGTGAGTGATCAGGACATGGACACAGATTTCTCTGAAAGCATGGGCCCTGCCAATGCATGCATAATGGTGCTAATGGGGCAGGTTCATGCTGTGGAACGCCGATTCTGGGCTCGGGAAACAAGCACAGACTGGTGGGACCGCATAGTGTTGCAGGTCTGGGACGATTCCCAGTGGCTGCGAAACTTTCGCATGCGTAAGGGCACTTTCATGGAACTTTGTGACTTGCTTTCCCCTGCCCTGAAGCGCATGAATACCAAGATGAGAGCAGCCCTCACAGTTGAGAAACGAGTGGCGATAGCCCTGTGGAAGCTTGCAACGCCAGACAGCTACCGGTCAGTTGGGAATCAATTTGGAGTGGGCAAATCTACTGTGAGGGCTGCTGTGATGCAAGTAGCCCACGCAATCAAAGATCTGCTGATATCAAGGGTAGTGACCTTGGGAAATGTGCAGGTCATAGTGGATGGCTTTGCTGCAATGGGATTCCCTAACTGTGGTGGGGCCATAGACGGAACCCATATCCCTATCTTGGCACCGGAGCACCAAGCCGGCGAGTACATAAACCGCAAGGGGTACTTTTCAATAGTGCTGCAAGCTCTGGTGGATCACAAGGGACGTTTCACCAACATCAATGTGGGATGGCCGGGAAAGGTACATGACGCTCGCATCTTCAGGAACTCTGGTCTGTTTCAAAAGCTTCAAGAAGGGACTTTATTCCCAGACCAGAAAATAACTGTTGGTGATGTTGAAATGCCTATATGTATCCTTGGGGACCCAGCCTACCCCTTAATGCCATGGCTCATGAAGCCGTACACAGGCAGCCTGGACAGCAGTCAGGAGCTGTTCAACTACAGGCTGAGCAAGTGCAGAATGGTGGTAGAATGTGCATTTGGACGTTTAAAGGCGCGCTGGCGCAGTTTACTGACTCGGTTAGACCTCAGCGAAACCAATATTCCCACTGTTATTACTGCTTGCTGTTTGCTCCACAATATCTGTGAGAGTAAGGGGGAGACGTTTATGGCGGGGTGGGAGGTTGAGCCAAATCGCCTGGCTGCTGGTTATGCACAGCCAGACAGCAGGGCGGTTAGAAGAGCACAGGAGGGTGCGGTACGCATCAGAGAGGCTTTGAAAACCAGTTTCATGACTGGCCAGGCTACGGTGTGAAAGTTCTGTTTGTTTCTCCTTGATGAAACCCCCCGCCCCTTGGTTCACTCTACTTCCTTGTAAGCTAACCACCCTCCCCTCCTCCCTTTGATCACCTCTTGCAGAGGCAATAAAGTCATTGTTGCTTCACATTCATGCATTCTTTATTCATTCATCACACAAATAGGGGGATGACTATCAAGGTAGCCCAGGAGGGGTGGTGGAGGAGGGAAGGAAAATGCCACACAGCACTTTAAAAGTTTACAACTTTAAAATTTATTGAATGACAGCCTTCTTTTTTGGGGGCAATCCTCTGTGGCGGAGTGGCTGGTTGGCCGGTGGCCCCCCCACCGCGTTCTTGGGCGTCTGGGTGTGGAGGCTATGGAACTTGGGGAGGAGGGCGGTTGGTTACACAGGGGCTGTAGTGGCAGTCTGTGCTCCAGCTGCCTTTGCTGCAGCTCAACCATACACTGGAGCATACTGGTTTGGTCCTCCAGCAGCCTCAGCATTGAATCCTGCCTCCTCTCATCACGCTGTCGCCACATTCGAGCTTCAGCCCGCCACTTACTCTCTTCAGCCCGCCACTTACTCTCTTCAGCCCGCCACCTCTCCTCCTGGTCATTTTGTGCTTTCCTGCAGTCTGACATTATTTGCCTCCACGCATTCGTCTGTGCTCTGTCAGTGTGGGAGGACAGCATGAGCTCGGACAACATTTCATCTCGAGTGCGTTTTTTTTTCTTTCTAATCTTCACTAGCCTCTGGGAAGGAGAAGATCCTGTGATCATTGAAACACATGCAGCTGGTGGAGAAAAGAAAAGGGACAGCGGTATTTAAAAAGACACATTTTATAAAACACTGGCTACACTCTTTCAGGGTAAACCTTGCTGTTAACATTACATACATAGCACATGTGCTTTCGTTACAAGGTCGCATTTTGCCTCCCCCCACCGCGTGGCTACCCCCTCAACCCTCCCCCCTCCCTGTGGCTAACAGCGGGGAACATTTCTGTTCAGCCGCAGGCAAACAGCCCAGCAGGAATGGGCTCCTCTGAGTGTCCCCTGAAGAAAAGCACCCTATTTCAACCAGGTGACCATGGATTATATCTCACTCTCCTGAGGATAACACATGAACGGATGTTGCTTGAACGCCAGCAAACATACACTGCAATGCTTTGTTGTACAATGATTCCCGAGTACGTGTTACTGGCCTGGAGTGGTATAGTGTCCTACCATGAAGGACGCAATAAGTCTGCCCTCCCCAGAAACCTTTTGCAAAGGCTTTGGGAGTATATCCAGGAGAGCCGCGAATGCCAGGGCAGAGTAATCCTTTCACATGCTTGCTTTTAAACCATGTATAGTATTTTAAAAGGTACACTCACCGGAGGTCCCTTCTCCGCCTGCTGGGTCCAGGAGGCAGTCTTGGGTGGGTTCAGGGGGTACTGGCTCCAGGTCCAGGGTGAGAAACAGTTCCTGGCTGTCGGGAAAACCGGTTTCTCCGCTTGCTTGCTGTGAGCTATCTACAACCTCGTCATCATCATCATCTTCTTCGTCCCCAAAACCTGCTTCCGTATTGCCTCCATCTCCATTGAAGGAGTCAAACAACACGGCTGGGGTAGTGGTGGCTGAACCCCCTAAAATGGCATGCAGCTCATCATAGAAGCGGCATGTTTGGGGCTCTGACCCGGAGTGGCCGTTCGCCTCTCTGGTTTTCTGGTAGGCTTGCCTCAGCTCCTTCAGTTTCACGCGGCACTGCTTCGGGTCCCTGTTATGGCCTCTGTCCTTCATGCCCTGGGAGATCTTGACAAAGGTTTTGGCATTTCAAAAACTGGAACGGAGTTCTGATAGCACAGATTCCTCTCCCCATACAGCGATCAGATCCCGTACCTCCCGTTCGGTCCATGCTGGAGCTCTTTTGCGATTCTGAGACTCCATCATGGTCACCTCTGCTGATGAGCTCTGCATGGTCACCTGCAGCTTGCCACGCTGGCCAAACAGGAAATGAGATTCAAAAGTTCGCGGGTTCTTTTCCTGTCTACCTGGCCAGTGCATCTGAGTTGAGAGTGCTGTCCAGAGCGGTCAAAATGGAGCACTCTGGGATAGCTCCCGGAGGCCAATACCGTCGAATTGTGTCCACAGTACCCCAAATTCGACCCGGCAAGGCCGATTTAAGCGCTAATCCGCTTGTCAGGGGTGGAGTAAGGAAATCGATTTTAAGAGCCCTTTAAGTCGAAATAAAGGGCTTCATCGTGTGGACGGGTGCAGGTTTACATCGATTTAATGCTGCTAAATTCGACCTAAAGTCCTAGTGTAGACCAGGGCTCTGGCCCAGCTCCTCATCTGATCTCAGTCTTCCCCCCCATCTCACTGGCTCCCAGTCATAGAATCATAGAACCATTGGGTTAGAAGGGACTGCAAGGGTCATCTAGTCTAATCCTCTGCCAAGATGCAGGATTTGTTGTGTCTAAACCATCCAGCCTCCTTTTGAAAACCTCCAGTGAAGGAGCTTCCATGACCTTCTTAGGCAGTCTGTTCCCTTGTCCTACTGTTCTTACAGTTAGGAAGTTTTTCCTGAGATTTAATCTAAATCTGCTATGGTGTAGTTTGAACCCATTGCCGCTTGTCCTGCCCTCTGTGACAAGAGAAAACAATTTTTTCCTATCTTTTTTTATGGCAGCCTGTCAAGTATTTGAAGACTGCTATCATATCCCCCCTTAATCTCCTCTTTTCCAGACTAAACATACCCAGCTCCTTCAATCTTTACTTATCTGGCTTGCATTCCATCCCTTTGATCATCTTTGTCACTCACTTCTGGATCCTTTCCAGTTTCTCTACATCCTTTCTATACATTGGTGACCAAAATTCGACACAGTATTCTAGCAGAGGCCTAACCAGTGCTGAGTAGAGTGGTACTATCATCTCCCGTGATTTGCATGCTTGGCCTCTGTTAATGCAACCTAAAATTGCATTTGCTTTTTTTGCAATAGCATCGCATTGTTGACTCAAGTTGAGGTTGTGATCCACCACCACTCCCAGATCCTTCTCAGCAATGTTGCTGCCAAACCAGTTATCCCCCATTCTGTATTTGTGCATTTGTTTTTTCTTCCCTAAGTGCAGCACCTTACATTTGTCTTTGTTGAATTTCATTTTGTCATCTATAACCCAGGTCTCCAATTTATCAAGAAACCTTTGAATTTTAGCTCTATCCTCCAAAGCGTTGGCAACCCCTCCCTCCCCCACCCTCCCAGCTTTGTGTCATCTGCAAATTTGATCAGTGTGCTCTCTATTCCTACATCCAGGTCATTAATAAAGATGTTAAATAACACCGACCCAGAACACATCCCTGTGGAACCCCACTTAAGACTTTCCTCCAATCTGACATCATTTCACTAAAAGTTACTCATTGTTTGCAGTTGTTTAACCAATTATGTATTCTGCCAAGCCCACATTTCTCCAGCTTACCTATCAGAATGTTATATGGGACTGTGTCAAAAGCAGGGCTGGCCTTACCATGAGGCGAACTGAGGCGGCCAGCTCAGGTGCCAAACTGTGGGGGGAGTGGGGTGCCACTAGGACCCAGAGTGTAGAAAATTGTGTCTGCTGCTGGTGCATATGTATTCTCTCTGCTCTAGATGCACAGAGATGGTGGAGTGCTGTGCTGGAGGAAGGAGAGCACAAGAGACATAACAGGCAGGCAGGAGAAAAGGTGAGAGGGAATAACAGAAAGCAGGAGGAGCTGCAGGGAGAGAGAGGAGGAGGAGCCTCTTACATACCTCTCTAGCACCCCCAGAAGCCTGGACTGATTAACACCAGCTTCTCAGGGAGCTTCCTGTTTCCTGCTGCTTCCCTGAACCCACTTGAGGAGAACAGGCAGCCAACTGAAGTAGTAGGAGCCAGTTAGGCCATTAAGATGCTGATATCTTCCCTCACTCAGGCCCTGCTACCAGCCTGCTTATTTGCCCCCTTCAATTGAGTGTTGAGAGCCACTATAGCTGGCACAGAACAGCAGTCATGAGTGAAAGAAGAAAACTCCCCTCTGGGGCAGCATTCAGAAAAAGAAAGAAAGCAAAGGAAGCTTTTCTATCTAAACAGGAAGGAGCTCTCCAGAGATACACAGACACAAATGTTCATGGTGAGCCTTCCGGCCCCAGTGTGGATGTGAGTGGTGAGGAGATGCCTGATTTTCCAGTTAGTCAGAGTGCAGGTGACCTGGCAGCTACTGCAGCATCCATATCTCCATCTCAAATGGATGTAACCATGCACATTCCTGAAGAAAAGTGTAGATCAGAGAAGAGTGTGGTGGAGGCGCAAGAAACAGCTGCTGCTGAGTTTAGTTCCTTAAGTCTTGATGATCCAGGACCGTGGACCCACTTGAGCAGTAGCCTGAGGGACTTCCGTGTCCTGCATGGGCCACAGCAAGTGAAAAACTTCATGTTCCCCAAAGACAATGAAAATAGAAGGTTCCATCCAACACATTACTGGCGTGAAATCCCCAAGGGTGACAAAGTGGAGAGGCCATGGCTTATGTACTCAAAAACACAGAATGCTGCGTACTGTTTTTGTTGCAAACTCTTCCAATCTAATGTTCCAGCCACATTGGGTTCTACAGGAACAAAGGCTCATTGCCATTTGAGAATGCTTGCTACCCACAACCTAGCACTGCGTGGCACTTCAGATCAGCTGTATGTGCCAAACAATGGAAACTTCCTTAAAATTGTGGAGCTGATGGCTGAGCTTGATGCTGTACTCCTGGAGCATCTAAGAAGAGTCACCACCCAAGAAATGTACACACACTACTACCTTGGAAAAACAATTCAAAATGAGATCATACAGTTACTGGCAACAAAAGTCAAACAGAAGATTGTGGCAGAGCTGAAGTCAGCAAGATATTGCTCTGTTATTCTGGACTGCACACCTGACATCAGCCATACAGAACAAATTACTTTAATGGTGCATTTTGTAACAACAACAGAACCTAGTAAAAATGTCCCTGCAATGGTGACTGTCGGAGAGCATTTTCTAGAATTTATTGACATTGATGATACAACAGGAGCTGGTATGACAAATGTGCTTCTTAAAAAGCTGAAAGATACGGGAATTACAATAGGCTGACATGAGAGATGAGGGGCTACGATAATGGTGCCAACATGACAGGAAAGAACAGAGGAGTGCAGACATGGATCTGAGAGTTAAACCCTCGTGCTTTTTGTGCCGTATGCAGTTCTCATTCATTGAACTTGGTGGTGAGTGATGCAGCATCAGCTTCTAGTGAGGCTGCTGAATTTTTTAAATGTAATTCAAAGCATCTATATATTTTTCTCTGCATCAACTCATCGATGGCAAATTTTGAAGCAACATCTGGGAACATCCTCTCTGACAGTGAAACCACTGAATGCCACATGATGGGAAAGTCAAGTGGAGGCGATAAAGCCTATCAAACACCAAATTGGGAAGATAGATGATGCCACAGTTGCCATTATGGAGGATAATGCTATGACAGGAACTGTTTGTGGGAGAACAGTGACAGAGGGAAATGGAATCACCAGAAACATACATAACTTCAAATTTCTTTTGTGGCTTAGTGTTGTGGCATGACATACTGTTTGAAATAAATGTTGCAAGCAAGAGACTCCAAGGTGTTGACCTTGATATATCTGGAGCAATGGAACAACTGGACAAAGCAAAGTCATACCTACAGTCTTACCAGTCAGATGAGGGATTTCAAAATGTTCTGAAGAGTGCAAAGAAGTTGGCAGAGGAACTTCACACTGAAGCTATTTTCCCATCCATTCAAGAATACAAGAGTTACCGAAGAAGACATTTTGATTATGAGGCATGGGATAATCCCATAAGAGACCCCAAACAACAATTCAAAGTTGAATTCTTTAACCAGGTGCTAGATTGTGCAATACAGTCAGTTGAAGAATGTTTCATGCAGCTCAAGGAACACAGCAGTATATCTGCGATGTTGTATGATATTCCAAAACTCCTCACTGTAGCTAAAGAAGACCTACACCAGCAATGCAGGGCACTAGAGACAGTGTTGACACATGATGACATGCGCAATATTGATGCGAGTGATTTAGGTGATGAACTGAAAGCCCTTTCAAGATACATTTCAGCAGGATCAACTCCAAAGGAATATATGTTCACAGGTAAGATGACCACCCTCTTTCCAAATGCTTTTGTTGCTCTGCGCGTACTTCTAACACTTCCTGTAACAGTTGCCAGTGGAGAACACAGCTTCTCCAAGCTTAAGTTAATAAAAACACATCTATGCTCCACAATGACACAGGAGAGGCTAGTCGGCCTTGCAACCATCTCAGTAGATCATGAGCTGGCCCAGACTGTGGACCTTCAGGAAGCAGTTTAAATCTTTGCAACCAAGAAGGCATGGAAAGCACCACTTTAATTATTCAAACAGATAAAAATGCCAGTGTTTACTATGCAGACAAGAAAAGTTACATTTGCTGTTCAGGCGTTTGAAAGTTAAGTGTTACTTAAAATTTTTGAAGAAGGCATTTTAAGTTGTTAGTTTTCCTTTATTGGGGTAGGTAACAGAGCAGTAGCATGAGAGGAATAGAACAGGAAGAAGGCAGAATTGAGACCTTTCAAAGTTTTGGCCCAAGCGAGGGGGTATGGGGGCGTCATTTGAGCTCCCCGCCTCAGGTTCCAAAATGTTGTGGGCCGGCCCTGGTCAAAAGCTTTGCTGAAGTCCACCATCCCTATTTCCTTCCCCCCTTAGCTCCGTGTTGCAGTGTCTGCTTGGTCAGTCCGAGGGCTTGTCTACACTACAAAGTAAGGTCAGCTTAACTTCACTGCTCAGGGCTGTGAAAAATATCACGCCCTGTGCGATGTAATTAAGCAAACCTAAGCCCCAGTGTAGACACTGCTAGGTCTACAGAATTCTTCCGTTCACCTACCTACCGTCTCTCGGAGAGATGGATTTAGTACAGTGATGGAAGAACTCCTTCTGTCTCTGGCATAGCTATGCCACTGGAGCATTTACTCCACCCCTGGTTCCTTGTCCTAATTTACTCCCTCTGTCACCCCACTCCCACTCCAGATCTGGTTCTTGTGCTCTCTGCATTCAAGCGGTATTTTTTCACAGGAACAGCAAAAGGCATATTCATGATACAAAGGCCACCTCTCTCCCAAATGTTAGGTTCCTGCTCCACAGCATGGAGATGCTAGGGCTTCTCAATGAAATGACTGTAAAAAAATTTTTAACATGGATAAAGCAATGTATTTTTTCCTAATTGCATTCTCAGAAATGACTAACCATTTTTACCAAACTTTAAAAAATATTCAGCCTGAACCAGACACCTGGCATGAAAAAATTCAGCCTGAATGGTTAAAGTTTGGCAAAGTTATGATCAACTGAAAACAGGGTCTTATAATGAGGAGTGTCAGGCAGCCCTAAGTACAGAGATGTCCGGATTGTGGCCGTGGACATTTTGTCATAACATTTCTTCCTTTATTTAATCATATTTCTTTAAGAAGTGTCAATCCAAGTCTCTAGGTGCTTGCACAGATATTTAAATGTACAAAATTAAGGATAATTACAACCCACCCATTCAAAACAACCCCATGTCACAAAATATGCTTTAATAACAATCCCCCACATCAGACTATCCACTGTCATTCAATCTGTTCCTTAGCAAAAGCCGGGGGAGATAGATGAGTCTTGCAGCAACCAATTCAGGTGAAGCTGAATCAACAAGACTCTTTCCTTTGACTGTACTGTGAGTTGGATCAGGCCCTAACCTTGATGTTCACATTGAACAGGAAGAGTGACAGAGAGAAATGTGTGGTTCCCCATGAGAGAGCCTTTCAGGCAGATGAGGAATCACCCCAGGAGCTCTCTCTCAGACCTCTCAGAAAGAAAGGGATGAAGCAGCCTAGGAGAGACTCCATCTACCCCATTAGAAACCACAGACTTGTCATTAAAACATCATGCTCCATAACTGTCTGCCACATTGAACAGTTCCACATTTCTGTATGTTGAGGATGTTATAGTGGAGATAATGAAATGCTTTCTTACTTCCTGCAGAGCCAGAGAATATGATTTCAAAAGGTCTTTAAGTGACAGTGTATGATTTCTGCTAGTTGCCCTCTCTCACACTACATCCGTCTCATCTGGACACCAGCGTGACCTGTGGAGATGGAGTCAAGGCATTCAAGGTCACTATACTGATAGACAAGGACAAAAGATCATTATAAAGTCCTACCAAGCCATCAATAGAATAGAACAGTCAGCAGAACAGTATTTTCACCTAGAACTCTCTAGAAGTGCCTTGGCTCCATTTACCTAATAGGGCAAACAACTGAAACAACCATCGCCCTGACAGAAAGACATGTTCCTTCCTAAAGCTAAGGAGAGTCACCAAGAAGGGTGTAACCTTCAGTTCATCCCAGTCTAAACCCAAGCTGCATTGAACTGATCCAGAAACCACTATCAGCCCTATGGTTGTCATTCTATCCACAAAACCAGAGCTGTACCAGAAGACTTGCCATCTTCAAGAACCATCAGCTTTAGCGACTCCAGTACAACTGCAGAGGGGAACTTGGCTAGCTCAAAAGGGGCTCTATGGCATAGCAGGACAATTAGGAATAAACTAATCTTGGTCCCATCTTAACCCCATTCCCAGGACACTCATTTATATGCAGTTTGGAAAGGGAGACCTAAATTTAAGGCCAGATTTAAACAAGATGGTTACATCACACTATTAATTCTTTCTTGCTTCATGCAGAATTGCATACCCTGCCAGATGCAACTATGCCAGCACAGCACCTTCATTTTGTCATCCAACCAGTTATACATTTATTGTCAAGTGTCTCACCTTTATTTAAATTATGGAGGCTGATAATTTTACTAGACACCAACCTTGCCTTAAACAGTCTGACCTAAGAGCATGATGTCTTGATCCCCTTTTCCCAGGAAGCTGCTATACATCTTGTGCAATAGGCATGAATGCTTGACAGAAGCATTCATTCCCAAAGGTAAGAGGGTAATTCAGTTTCCATGACCCAGTCAGTCTTTGGCCTCTTTGCTGAGGCTGCTAACATTGGTGCCAGTTAGTGCCAAATATGGCGGTTAAGGACCACATTTTCAAAACTCTGCACCTAAGAATATGAGCCAATGCAAACTGTATAAAACATACATGAGCTACGTGTTGGGAATCTGTTTTGAGTTCACAAATGCAAGTTTGCCACACACAAATCCTTAAGGCCCACTTCTTCACATATTCCAAGGAGTGATTTAGGTCCTGAGTTCTGAAAAATATAACACATGCTTACAATATTGTGCAAAAGCAAAGAAAAAAATCTTTGTCACAGTGAATATTATTAATTAGAAAGTCAAAGAAGTTGAAATACAGCAAACTGTGTCACTTAGGCTTGATCTGGAAAATAATAAAAATAATCCTAAAATAATTTTTGTTTACTTATATGTACTTATAATAATTTACCTTTCCTCCCAAAGCACTTTACAAACATTGAGCTTGATGTGCAACTGATCCAAATGATAATTTTTTAAATAGATCATCACGTTGTAGCCTGTCTGGAAAGAGTAAAGTTGTTTTAGAACGTTGCTGCCCTACTTTAAATATGTTAACTCATTTTAAAGTAGGAAAACCTGCCATTTGCACAAGCTCTTCTGCTCATTGTTACAGAATTGTTTGGCTTTCTTTTGTGTATTTATTTGAATGCTCTGATATATGCACAAATTATAAAAAAATCTGTCGAGACAAAAATGAACTAGCTGATTGTCAATTCTAACTTTGTAAACAGTGAAAGCCAATTCCTCAGCTGGCGTAAATTGGCAGAGTTCCATTGAAGTCAATAAGTTTACTGCAATTTACATCAGCTGAGGATCTGGGCCCAAGTGTTTAAGGACCAATAAAGTAGATCAGTGCTAGTCTATAATTACAAATCTTTTCCTCTGTTTATTCTGGAACGTATTTGTCTGGCTCCAGGCAATTTTCCATTTACTGGAAACAAAGCACACATGTTGCATCTGGGAATTCCACTACAACATAACATCTGCAGTGCCTGCAGTTTCTCATTTTCTTTCTCTTAATAAGAACTGTTAGGACTAGATTGTGCCGAGCCCTGCAAGCATGTGCAAAGGGAACACAGAAAGTACATGGAGCTTCCTGAACTATCCCATACCTACATAAGGGCCAAGGTGGACCACGTGCTTTACTGAGTGCAAGTCTAGTATGTGTAGCAGTGCTAACCTCTCCAGAGTGGCTGTGGAGCAAGCTGGGCACAAAGGCTTGCTTTTGCTGCACCCCCTTCAAGGGTGGCACAGCCGCTGGGCTCTTTGGAACTGTGGTATTGAACATGAATCCTGCTTCCAGTGAAGTCACTGGGGACCAGATTTTCAAAGCTATTTGGGCATCTAAAGATGCAGATAAGCACCTAGTGGGATTTTCAAAAGCTACGAGTCACCTAACTCCCATTTTGCTAGGCACCTGTCTACATCTTTAGGTGCCTAAATACCTTTGAAAATCTGGCCCTCGGAGTCCTGAGAAAAAGGGCTATTTTAACTTCAGCTCAGCTTCCCCTTCCCCTTGCGCAGATGAGAGGGGAAGGTCTATAAGCCTATGTCTACACTGGAATTTCTACTCATATTTTAACATATTAACCAATTATTGCAAATTTTAGCCTAAACAGGGCACAAATGTTTGTCATTAGTTGCGCTTAACCCAAGTAGCAACAAAAGTTTGTGTCCTAGAACAAACTTTTCTCTGACAGTCTGCCCTGAGATAGGCACTCACAGTTATGAGCCACTCCAGACAGCATGACAGTGTCTACTTTCGAATTTACAATGGTGTTAATTTTTTAGGTATGGTTTAACACGTTAAGTGTTGGCATACCAGAAGAGTGTATGCTTGGGAGAGGGAAAAAATACTTTGGGGAAGGTTGGGCTACACAATAAAAAGATCACAGGACTGGGATGAATCCTAAACGGGAATTTTCTATTCACTTTGTTAACTTATTTTACTATCATATTATAAATACTAACCCTTGAGGAAGGGTTGCTGACTGACTTTTTTCTGCTGAGTCATTCCATCAGTTTACAGGGAGTTTTGTCATTGACTTCTATTGTAGCAGGGTAACAACCAGTATGTCTTTTTCAGGCCCAGTGCTTCTTGGCTCTCTTGCTTTAGTGGTTACTCCAGTGCCAACTGTGCCTTAAAGGCACAATACAGTCCTTAGTAAATATGCTGAGGAGTATATCTGTCTCTTACTACGTGCCTGTACAGTGTCAGGCACAATGGGACCCCAGTCTCATTTGGGGCCTCTAGATTTGTTATTACATTAGTGCCTAGATTTGAGCTTTCTGTTCTTGGAATTGTTGTGTATTTTCTTCTTTCATTATCATCCAAAACTTCTCCAAGCCATTTGCTAGCTTGAAGTCTCAACAGAGCTGTACAATGAACAAGTCACTTTCAGTTTTATTTATAGACAGTTTCTAGTCAAGTTCGCTGTCAGGTTCTATACATTTTTTAGCTGCATTGTTTGGGGTGTAAATACTGCATGAATGTTTATTATTTGCAAATAAAAAAGTACAAATAAATCACCATTAATGCAAGCATACAAACAGAAATATTTGTATTATTTCATTATTTTAAAATATCATAGGAGCATAGTGGCCCAGAGTCTTTGCTACAGTACAGCTGCCTTGAGTTAAAACTTCTGGTGCAAATGGGCTCTAAAGGCAGTGTAACCAGCAATGGGAAAATTACACCAGTACTGGGGGGGTCTTCCATTGACATGGATCCAGCATAGCTTTGGTGTGGCCATTGCCAAGAGGCAAGGCCAAGGTTCCTTTAAACACAGCTGAACCCACCTGCCAAATTGGACTTTTGAGGTTGTTGGTATCTGGTTTGACGTAGCTCAGTCTCCAGGCTGCTCTATTTAATGTTGGGGGGTCTGAACCAACATATAGCCAGCCCAGAATCAAGGAGTGCAAAAGTGAGCTATATGTCAGCTTTGCGTGCATTAAACACTACTACTCACGCCCCCACATTGGACTGTGTTATTGACCACAGCAAAGAATCTAGCTCACTGTCTTAAATTTTGCAAAAGCTTATTTTCACAAAACTTAAATTTTGGATCCAGTTAGAGCTGACAGTGTCTCTATGAGAAGAAAGCACATTATGAGAAGCATTGAAGCTGCACACAGAACTAATTACAAACCTCTTGTGCAACCTGACAAAATCTTGATGAATTTCAGATGGCCCTAAGAATGTCATTGTACTTTGAAAAACATAACTCTGAAAGCCTTTCTGTTTATGTCAAGTTTTGCCTGTTAGCCTTTTTTCCTAGCTTTCCTTCAAAATAAAGGACTTTTTGTTTTCTTTATTGAGAGGCATTTATTACATTTTTGTTCCAAATTGTTTTGAAACTTCCTGAAGGAAAATGGAAAGATTTTGTCTGAAACATTTTAAGCAAAGATTTTTCATTCAAAAATTCTCATATGAAGAGTTTTGTTTTCTGATCAATTAATAACAATATTTCCAATAATAATAATGCAGGTATACCGGAAGAACTGGAAGTATCATAGCCTCATAGTTGGCATTCAACTCTGTACAAAGCCTGAGTAATTAGACTGTGGATACTATATTGAAAAGCACCTAAGTGACTTAGAAACCTAAGTCCCATTAAAAAAATAATCAATGGCACTTTGGCTCCTAAATCACTTAGACATGTTGAAAAACTTTACCCTTTTGTCTTTAGGGCTTATGAGGGACAGATACCCCACCCCTAAAATAACTTTACTGTTAGTGTATGTTAGCCCATCTGTGTGCTATGTGTGATTTTATGTCACTGGATCCATATAAAGCACAGAGGCAATGGCCCCTCCTCCACCTACTCCTATTAGCCCCTTCTTTGCTACCTATTTGGGACCAATGGAGTCCTATTCCCTGCCATATGAAGTATATATGTCTTCCCCTACATAAAGCCCTACCATAGGCCATTTAAGTGCTTGTGCCAGCTACATGCCACTCCTTACACAGGACTAGGTGTCATGATTTAGCCCTAAATAATTAATCAATAACATAAAAAACCTGCTGGCACATGCAGGAATATTGGATGAATTTCCGCCCTGAGCACCAGACCAACACAAGGCTGTACCACTCAAGTCACACTTAATCCCTCAAAATTCAATGTAGGCACTGAATGATGAAAATGTGCCCTCGAGTTTAATCTAACATGAATTCATGCAAGCTAGGAAATTCTCTCAGCATTTCACTTTTGTTTGTTTTACCTAGATACTCCAGCACACATATTAGAGTATATAAGGAAACATTCTGAGAGGTCCCTTGGGAGAAAATCATTTGAGTTGTAGTTGGTACAACATTAATGTCATTTGACACATTTTACGGAGGTGCATCCGAAGGTACTTTACATTAATCCCTGAAATGTAATAAATACCTTGAAAGCAAAGCAGATAATTGCAGCTAATTAGAAAAAGCCAGGTGACATTAACACACCCATTCAAATCCAGAAACGTTCAGAGAGAGAGCGAATGTCACAATTAAAAACCATAATGCCAACGTGTTCTTTCTCCACCCAACTGTGATTTGCTCCCTGGCATCCGCAGCAATCACAGAGCACAGATTATACTTGGGAACATAACGGATAATGAACTCAGACAAAAATGAAGATGCAAGGCCATTTAAAGCCTTGTAAACTATGGAGAAACCTTCATATCAATCCTGTAAAAGTATCAAAAGACTACAGGGAAATATCACGGATGTAATTATGTACTGGCTGACCTTAGTTTGAATTAAAATACGGACAGTAGCATTTCATGCCATCTCCAGACTTGGCGGAATATCAGTAGTCCAGTGAATGAAGCATTACACTAATAATTCTTGTGGTATAATTCCCATTTTGGACAAGACAATTTCTGCCTTATGGTTGGCCTTTTGCTTCTTTTTCCAGATGTTTTCACACAACACTACTGTAATAGAAAAGGGTGCAACATTGGGTGCACTTCTCAATGTATAATAAAAATAATCAGCAATGACCCTTAGTTGCTGTAATGAAAAACTACTGCAAAATAGTTGCTAGAACAAAAACTAGTTCCCCAGATTTTGTTTGGGAATATAATGGATAATGAACCTGGACAAAAATGAATCAGGTAAAAATCAGCCATCTCTATCACTTAAGTTCCACTTCGCTTCAACACAGGGATGAATTTCACCTCTTGTGAATAGTCATATAAATTAAATACTATTTGGCCTGTGTAGGTGTTTGCAAAATAATTCTCATTGATTTTACTGGGATCAAGGCCAACCCCATCATGTTATTGTTTTCCAGCAGAAAGTAGCCTTAGGCCTAGTCTAAACTACATAGTTTTGTCGACAAAAGTCAGGTTTCGTCAACAAAACAATGGAGGCGTACACACAACAATGCTCCTCCCCCCCGATTTAAACTCTCTTGCTACACCGACATAATAAAAACACCTCAATGAGCAACATAGAGCTTTTTGCAACAAATGTAGAGTGACGCAGTGTCAGTGCAGATACTGCGCCTGCTTATGTCACCCTAAGTGGCCTCCAATAGCTGTCCCACAATGCCCATCATGACTGCTCTGGTAAGCAGTTTCTACTCTGCTGCCCTGTAGCTAGGTAAAAAGGCATGCACTCCTCCCCCTTTAAAGCCTTGGGAATTTTTGAAATTCCACTTCCTGTTTGCTGCGCGTGGACAGCTCACATCACATCTTCCCAGCTGACCATGATGGCTTTCCACAGCAAATGTGCTCCGGCCTGGAGTACACTGGAGTTGCTGGATCTGTTGGGACAGGGGGGAAAGGAGGCTGTGCAGTTGCATCTCTGATCCAGCCATAGGAACTCTGACACCTAAGAGCAGATTGCTCGTGGCATGGCTGAGAAGGGGCACAAAAGGGACACGCAGCAGTGCCGTGCTAAGATCAAGGAGCTGAGGCAGGCGTACCAGAAGGCAAATGAGGCCAAACGTTACTCTGGTGCAGTTCTGAAAACATGTGGCGTCTACTAGGAGCTGTATCTCATCCTCAGTGGCAACCCTACCTGCACTGCCAAGAGCCCTGTGGATACTTTGTGGGGATTGGAGGCAGCGGCAAACAGAGTCAGCTGCAAGGATGAAGTGGTGGATGAGGAGGTTGAGTTGGAGGAGGACAGGTGACAGGCTCATCTGGTGGTGTGACGAGTCAGGACCTCTTTTTGACTCCAGAGGCGTCTACCCAGTCCCAGCAGTCCAGATCTGGTGTTCCTGAAGCAGGAGAGAAGAGCTCATTTTGCTTTGATAGTGCCCGGTGACATGAGGTAGAGGTGTTCTTTATTTTGTTACATGGTGCACGTGAGAGAAGGAATTGAAATGAACAACACTAGGTACTGTCTGCATCTGCTTCACATTCCCCTATGCAGCGGGGGCCCATGCAGAAAAGTTTGTTAATGCTCACTGAGATCTCCCAAAAATCTTCCATAGAGATCTCTAGGAAACTTTCCTGCAGATACTCTGCAATCCTCTGCCAAAGGTTCCTTGGCAGAGCCGCTTTGTTTCTTCCTCCATTGTAGGAAACTTTTCCATGCCAATCGGCAATTACTTCTGCAGGAACCAAAGCAGCACACAGGCGAGCAGCATACGGACCTGGTTTGAAGATGCACCCTTGCATCTTTGGTTACCCTCAGTAGTGGGATTTCAGCTTCAGTCGCCCCCACTTCTGGAAAATGGTTCCAGTATTCAGAATAGTGTCCCTAGGTGCTTGAACTGATCCCCTTCTGAACCCACCTAGACCCTTTGTTCTGTCTTGCACCACCATCCCCCCACGGCCAAATTCACCATGTTTGGTGCTCTGGCCATGCTGCATGCTTGCAAAGGAAAGTAGAAAGAGGTGTGTGTAACTTTTCTGATCCAAGACTGTGAGTGATCCAAGACACACAATACTGACTCTGTTTATTGTTTCTTGAGGGCCAGCTCCTACACACTGGCGTAGCACCTCTGTCAGATAAGGAAACAAATGAGGAGGAGTTTTGCAAAGTGCTGCAATCATCAGATCAGGCCGAGAGTGAGCACAGAGCATGGAGAGAGACAATAAATGAAAAATTAGAAATGGATAGCTAGGAGAGGAGACAGAGCCAGAAGTGGATAATACAGGGTCAGGAATAGATAATAAAGCTCATGGAGGACCAAACAGAGATGCTAAGGTCCCTGATTGCACTGAAGGTGGAACACATGCATGCTCAACTCCCCTTGCATCCCATACAGAACTGCCTTCTTTGCCCTCCCCAAACTCCCACACACATTCCTCTTATGTTCCTGGCCCATTGCAGTACCTCTTGCACTCCACCCTTAGGGATATTTCCCATAATGGCAGCTGGACTTACACTCAACTGTGAGATCCTCACATCAGAGGGTGCTGCTCACTGTCATGTCCCTTGTAAGAAATGTTAATCTGTGTATTGCTGTTTAATAAAAATTTAGTCTTACAAAGACAGTGATTCTTTATTTGTGACCTACACAGGGTGGTTGCAACAGAAATTCATACACAGTGTCAACTGGCACATTTGCAGACTCCAATTAACACTCAGGCAGGAATCATTACAGGGGTCATTCAATGTGGCAAGTAAACAATGCTTGGCTCAATTCATTACAGAAATATACATTACCAGAGCTCATTGTCAAAATGCTCCTTCAAAACCTCCTTGATTTGTATAACCCCCCCCACCCCCATTGAGCAGCTCTAATAGCCCTAGTGTCTGGCTGCTCAAAATCAGCTGCCAGGCAATCCACTTCAGTGCTCCACCTCTGGGGAAACTTTTCCCCCTTGGCTTCACAAATATTATGCAGCGCACAGCAGGCTGCTATGACCATGGGAATATTTTCCTCATTGAGGTCTAAATGCCAAATAGGCAGCACCAGTGACCCTTTAATCTGCCAAACGCACATTCTACGGTCATTCTGCACCAGCTGAGCCTCTGTGCTGCTGTCAAGGTTTCTGGTGTAAGGCTTCATGAGCCATGGGAGTAAGGGGTAGGCTGGGTCTCCCAGGATCACTATGGGCATTTCCACATCCCCTGTTGGAATCTTCCGGTCTGGAAAGAAAGTCCCTGCATGCAGCATTCTATACTGTCCAGTGTTCCTGAAGATGGCGTGTGTCATCCACCTTCCCCGACCACCCTGCATTGATGTCAGTGAAACGACCCTGATGAGCCATGGGGGCCTGCAATACCATACAGAAGTGGCCCTTTCTGTTAATGTACTCTGTCACAAGATGGTCTGGGGCCAAAATTAGGATATACATGCCAGCTATCGCCCCACCGCAGTTAGGGAATCTCATTGCCGCAAAGCCATCCAATATTTCCTGCACATTACCCAGAGCCACAGTCCTTTGTAGCAGGAGGAGATTAATGGTCCTGCACAATTGCATCACCGCAACCTCCACAGTGGACTTCCCAGCTCCAAACTGATTCATGACTGACTGGTAGCAGTCTGGAATTGTCAGCTTCCGCACAGCGATCACCACACACTTTTCTGCGATTAGGGCAGCTCTCATTTTGGTGTCCTTGCATGGCAGGGCAGGAGCGAGCTCCGCAGAGTTCTGCAGCTACTGCTCATTGTCCCATACCTGCATCACAATCCGATCCCACCACTTGGTGCTTATTTCCTGAGCCCAGTAGCGACAGTCCACCGTGTGCAGCTGCTCCGTGAATGCTAACATCAATCCTGAATTGTTTCTTTCCATGGCATGCAGCAGGGCAGGCAGCACAGATTCCTGTTCAGATTCGTAGCTCATGAAATACTGCAGGATCAGTCACGTGGTGTTCATAACGCTCATCACAAGACTGGTGAGCAGTGCAGGATCTGTGCTTTCAGGCAGAAATGGTGGGCACAAAGTTTACAGGGGCAGATGAAAAACCACGCAATGCAGTCAGAAGCCCTTAGAATCATGGGATGGAGAAAACTCCTTCATGCGGCAGTGATCCCGCTCCTATAAGAACATAAGAACGGCCATACAGGGTCAGACCAAAGGTCCATCTAGCCCAGTATCCTGTCTTCTGACAGTGGCCAATGCCAGGTGCTTCTGAGGGAATGAACAGAACAAGTGACTCATCCCCTGTCACCCATTCCCAGCTTCTGGCAAACAGAGGCTAAGGACACCATCTCTGCCCATCCTGGCTAATAGTCATCGATGGACCTATCCTCCATGAATTTATCTATTTCTTTTTCTGATGCACTGCATGATGCACTGCAATCCATTTCCAGAACTCCTAGCAGGGGAAGATGGTGATTTTAACAGTGAGATAGCTTCCCACAGTGCACTGCTCTCTCTGTTTGTGCTAGAGTATCAACTGCGGATGTGCTCGGCCAACATAAGGAGCATTGCATGAACATGCACAAGCAATGTAATTACAGTGGTTTATGATTGTTGACGTAACTTAAGTCAACTTAACTCTGTATTGTAGACATGGCCTTAGTGACAGAAAAAAAGGATATGTTTGTGACGGATTTGACCACAGAAACCCCCTTGGGACTGTCACCTGATGTGCTGAGACTACCTCTGAGCCCGTTTTCTTGGACAGTTTGGGCCTTCAGAACCCTGCCTTCTTGCACCAGATACGCAAATCTGCTGCAACACAGACCCAGGGTCTGACCCACACCCCCAAAGCTGCAGACTTAACTGAAAATGGCTTAGCAAGTGCTCCTGTCTCTAGCACCTGGACACCCAGCTCCCAAAGGGATCCAAACCCCAAATAAATCCCTTTCACTCTGTATAAAGCTTATACAGGGTAAACTCATAAATTGTCCGCCCTCTATAACACTGAGAGAGAGAGAGATGCACAGCTGTTTGCTCTCCCAGGTATTAATTACTTACTCTGGGTTAATTAATAAGCAAAAGTGATTTTATTAAGGATAAAAAGTAGGATTTAATTGGCTCCAAGTAATAACAGACAGAACAAAGTAAGTTACCAAGCAAAATAAAACAAAACACGCAAGTTTAAACCTAATACATTAAGAAACTGATTACAGATAAAATCTCACCCTCAGAGATGTTCCAATAAGCTTCTTTCACAGACTGGACGCCTTCCTAGTCTGGGTCCAATCCTTTCCCCTGGTACAGTTCTTGTTAGCTCCAGCTCAGGTGGTAACTAGGGGATTTCTCATGACTGGAACCTCCTTTGTTCTGTTCCACCCCCTTATATAGCTTTGGCAGAAGGCGGGAATCTTTTGTCTCTCTGGATCCCCACCCCTCCTTGTAAATGGAAGAGCCCCAGGTTTAAGATGGATTCCAGTACCAGGTGACATGGTCACATGTCCTGTAAAACCTCATTCTTCATTACCCGCAGGCTGGCCACCACATCCACAAGAAGGCTTACAGGTAAATAAACCATCTACAGCCAATTGTCCTAGTCAATGGGTGCCATCAAAATTCTAAACCACCATTAATGGCCCACACTTTGCATAGTTACAATAGAACTTCAGAGTTAACTTCATATTTCTAATTTTAAATACAAGCATAATACATACCTACAAATAGAATGAACAGACTCAGTAAATTATAAGCTATGTAATGATACCTTACAAGAAACCTTTTGCATAAAGCATATTCCAGTTACATTATATTCACATTCCAAGCATATTTTCATAAGCATATGGAGTGCAACATCACAATGTTGGTGGGACAAACTATGACTTTGCAATATTCTTCCATCCTATCAATTAATTTCAAGGAAAGAAAGTGTCTAGACTACAGAGAACACTGACTTCACTGTGAGACGGTGTGGGGAGGAAGGAGCTGGGGGGGGGGATTGCTTATGTAAGCAATGAGTACAGATTGAATAAGGACCCCAGGTCCTGGATATGGGCTAAGACAAATAAAATAATAAAGAAACAAGTACAAGATATCTTCAAACAGTATAGAGCATGTTATCAAAAGGGTTCACCATTACAGAGCCTGAAGAGTCTCTAGCAGGCTCATGATACAGCTAAATTGACTCTGGAATGGCTTTCTTTTGGCAAACTGGTCATCATCATCCCTGAGTTAAACAGAGAAACATGACCCCAGATCTAGGAGCAAGGAATAATTAATCTAGGAATCCATATCTAGGCAAAAGGAATGCAGGCCATACCCACAGAATGGGGGACTGTATCCTGGAAAGCAGTGACAGTGAAAAGGATTTAGGGGTCATAGTTGACATTCAGCTCAGTGCAATGATGTGGCAAAAAGGGCTAATGAACTCCTGAGATGCATAAAGCTTATATTCAAATAAATTTGTTAGTCTCTAAGGTGCCACAAGTACTCCTTTTCTTTTTGCTGATACAGACTAACATTGCTGCTACTCTGAAACCTGTCATAAACAGGTGAGTAGAAGTAGGGAGGTGATTTTACCTTCATATGTGGCATTGGTTAGGCTGATACTGAAATACTGTGTATAGTTCTGGTGTCCTCTTTTCAAAAATGGTGCTGAAAAATTAGAGACCGCAGAAAAGAGCTGGAGAAAATGCCTCATAATAAGAGAGCTCAATCTGTTTAGTTTGTCAATCCGAGTTCAGTCTGTTTAGTTTATTGTAAAGAAGGCTGAGAGGTGATTTGATTATAGTGTATAAGAACCTTCACAGGGAGAAGATACTGGGTAGTAAAGGGCTCGTCAATCTGAGGAGAAAGGCATAACAAGAACCAATGGCTGGTCACTGAAACCAGACAAATTCAAATTAGAAATAAGGCACCCATTTTTAACACTGAGAGTGATTAACCATTGGAACATGGGAAGTAGTGGATTCTCCAGCTCTTCTTGATATCTTTACATCAAGACTAGATGCCTTCTTAGAAGACATGCTTCAGCTAAACACAAGTTATGTTTTAGTCAAACACAAGTTGTTGAGCTCCATGCAGGGGTAAGTGGGTGAAAATTAATGGTCTGTGTTATACAGAATGTCAGGGTAGATATCTAAGGTTCCTTCTGACAAACTCTCTGAACCTATGAATCTGCACACAGCCTCCACCTAGTGCAATGCAGAAGTTACTACATCACAGCAAGGATTCTCACTCCGGCGTAGAGTGTTTATTACCTTCCTCCTTCAGAATAATACTTCTGAAGAGTTTGGTTTTTTTTACCTTTGGATTACACCAGATTGTACAGAATGGTGTCTATCATCCAAAGAATTTCCTGGGAGGAAGAATATCTTCACCCTATCATGAGGACTTTCCCTATTTTTGGCGCAAATTAATGGAAATTTCCCCAGCTGCAACATCTTAATGGTGTTTCTGGATTGGGGGGCAATTCTTGAAGAAGGGATAGAGCATCATGGAAGAGAAGAATTTAGGGAGAAAGCGAGAAGGAATGTAGGGGAAGGAGTAAAATTCTGAGAAAGTGAGAGTATCCCATAGACAAAGGCCCCAATCCTGCAACTGCCTCCACACAGACAAACCCCTGCATGGAGCTCCATTGAAATCAATGAGGCTCTGTGTGGCTACAGGGGCAATTGAAAGATTAAGACCAAAACTTGCATCCAGGCCTTGAATACTTGGCCCCGTCCTGATTTTTCATGATAGAAACTGATGTGTGGAGATTAGACTTGCTACTGTACATCACAACTGCAGACGTGTGTACTAAGGATTTGTGGCCAGAATCTAATCTCAGTCGTACAAGTGTAAACTAGAGTAACTCCATCCACTGAAGAGGATGAAATGACTCTGAGTTTGTGTAACTGAGGTCAGAGCTGGCTCGTGGTCTCTGAAAAGTGAAAGACATTGCATCACAGAAAAAAGGGAGAGAAATTAAGTTTTCTTTCAGTGAGTCCTTCCCATAGTTTTGTGCCAGCCCTAGTTAGTTAGCATAGCCAAGCCTTGATTTATATGTATATTATTCTGTCTTTAAGACATTGAGCAGCTACAACAACAGGCTGTTTGTGTCCCAGGAGGTGATTAAATGGGTTAAGATTAACATTCCTCTGTATTACTCAGTCTTTCTGTAAAAGAAAAGCAAAACAGCAAGGCAGAGTCAGACTCCAGATGAGACAGACAGACAGACTCATCCTGCTGCTGACTTGCCCTCTAGTCCCTGAGGAGGTACATTTCTTCCCTGGTAGTTGCTGGATATCTCAGCGTTTCTCCTAACATGAAGGTAAGACAATCACTTAGCTAATTTCTACCAGTGAAATGAATAAGATGAAATATTAATTTCAAAAGGAAGATGCATGGCCGAGAAACATAATGGGATAAAACTGCAATAAAGTAAACAAACAAGAAAATGTGGTTTGGGTGGCTAATCTGCTGAGTGTTCAGATTTCACATCATTATTAGTAGTGCCATTATTATTTATTTGCATTGGAGTTTGGCTGGAGTAAGGGCTGCTGACCAGGTCCCAAAGTTGGCAAAACGCATGCAAAAGAAAAAGCAGAATAAACAGAAAATTAACGAATGTTTTCCCTCCTTGTTCAGGTATTTGAGTTTTTCCTTCTGGTAGAAGTTACAGGTTTCTTTCCAGTTTTTTCCAGGTGAGTATTTATTTGGAATTGGGTATGCTAAAGAATGACTATGAATTGTTTAATATATGTATATATAAATGTGCTTACATAGACATGGCTGGTCCACAACATGGGGAGAGCGTTAAAGGAATCTCTCAGCTTGTGCCCCTGTGAGAGTGGAGCCACTTTCCCATCAGCACTGTCAGTGCCACCAACCTCTCCAGTGGCAGGGGGGAAAGTGCGGTGAGAAGCGGGCCACTGCCTCCCTCCCTTCTGAACACACTGGAAGAGCCGGGAAGCTCCACTGGGAGCACTTCCTGGGAATTCCGGCTGAGCCTGAGAATTCCACAGGGAGCTCCCACTACAATCTGGCCTCTGCACTTCCCACAGGACACACAGGGCTGTGCTGTTATGACACAATCTGGATCCCAGTGTATAGTTTTGATATGGCCTATGCGAGCATTCAGGACTGAGCGTGCGGGATAGTTTCTCCTGTCTGTCTAGTGGTTAGACAGAAGGATTGGGAGTCAGTTTTATTCTTCTGTGGCAGGATGAGTGAATCCCATTGGTTTCAGTAGGAGCACAATCAGGCCCCATTTTTTAATCAACATTCATTTAGCTGTGTCTGAAAACTTGGCTCTAATGCTTATGAATGGAGACATTGCAATTCCTTATAACTTTTTTTCTGTTTTTTTAATAACGCAAAAAATAATATTGAGACAGTCCTTCCTCTCCAGTCAATTGCCACTGGAATCCTTATGGCCCTTGGTCTGAATGTGATGGCTGCACTAAAACTCAGGTATAATGCTATTAATGCCTTTTTCCTTTTGCTTTCCTTAACATGCATTTTTATAATAATTATGGTAGCATTATATCTGTAAGAGGATCAAAAGCCTAAAGCATATGATTTGCGTCTGCAAGGATGCAATATTCTAAGAGCTGACCGTGCAGAAGGAAAGGACATTGATGTTAGGAAGGAGGATAATCATCATAAGCATAACTGTCCCAGTCGTTTTTATTTTGGTGATAGTTACAAAAGATGTCCTCGTGGAAATTCCAGTAAACTCTTATAATTCTTTAGCTTTGATATCTATTGATTCCTATTTTCTGTCAGATTTTATTGGATGATCCAATTGCTCCATTCCATTCCTAACAGGAATCAGTAGAAACAAACTGAAAGTTTTCTATGTTGGCACTTTCACTCAGGTGAGAGATATTTTTGATTTTTAGATTCCTTATTGCTTCCTTTGATAAGTCATTAATTAGGGATAGGTGGATGGATGGGTTCAGATTAAAAAAGGGCCAGTGTGCACTTTCTCTCAAGACTTGACATGGACCTGAATTTCTTTTGAGATGCAAAAAATCCCCAGTTTCTCTAACTTTAGTTTTTGTCACGTTCCTTTGCACTACTTGATGGCTGTTTTATTTTAGTTCTGGCGGGTCAGGTCCAAGAGTGAGTGACACCATTCAAAATGTTCATAAAATGAAAAAAGAGTACAGTATTTTCAACTGGCTTGTACTAGTTGCAGTTGGCACCTAGATTTTAGAACAGAGCAATTGGGTTTTTTAGTCTACTAGGGCTAAAAAGAGTAGAGTCCTTTCTGTTAAACCATTTTGTATTGATATGTTGTTATTTTGTAGTAACATGAGGAGCAGTGTGTTTGTTTTCAGGAGACGAAAATAAACATTTCAATTAATTACAGCAAAGGATTTGTTGTGCTGTCATGAAAGCAGTCTAATATTTCTGCTTTAGGTTTACACTTTCTAAAGGTTTCTATTGATTTGCATTCAGATTCGCAGACGGACAATAGCAGTTTACGGCCAGTATGGGGGAAACCCATGTGTTGGGAGTGCCTTTGAAACACGACAATGTGTTCCTACGAGAGGATGCCCAACAGAGGAGGGCTGTGGTGACAGGTTCAGGTGCTTTTCAGGTACTTTATTTTACTTTATTTTTCATAACTTTCTAATACTTAAAGTTATGAAGATGATTATGTAAAGATACTTCCTGTTTATCAGACAATCACAGTATCATGAGTTAAATAAAATCAAAGGATGAAAGGTCCAGTGTTTACTGGAAATAAATTCACACGCCAAAGATCAGACACAGCCTTATTAACCCACTATATAGCCTTGCTGTGGTCCCTCTGTGCATATATGCCTTACCCCACTGACACGTTGGAGGGACACAAAGGGGAGCACCAGCTAAAGGCACATGCCCGCCCACGTGACCTGCACGTTAAGGACAGCTGCATTATTCAGTTGCGTCTGTCCCATTGATGGCTCGAGATAATTTTTAAGTCTTCTGAAGCTGGAGAATGAGTTCAGGATGATACAGGCACAGTGGGAAGGATTCTTATACATTTGCAGTACTCCAGAAACATAGTGCTTCCAGAGTACAGAAAATGAGTCCAGGATCTCTTTCTTGATGGGTAACAGCTAATTTAGGCACCATCATTTTGTATGTATAGTTGGGATTATATTTTGCCATGTGCATTACTTTGTATTTAACACTGAATTTCATCTGCCATTTTCTTGCCAAGTAGGGTGACCAAGTGTCCGGTTTTTGACCGGAACACTCGGTCGAAAAGGGACCCTGGTGGCTCTGGTCAGCACCACCGACCGGGCCATTAAAAGTCCGGTCAGTGGTGCTGCGGAGCTAAGGCAGGCTAGTCCCTACCTGTCCTGGCTCCGCTCTGCACCCCGGAGGCAGCCAGCAGGTCCAGTTCCTAGGCGGGGGGGCCACAGGGCTCCGCGTGCTATCCTTGCCCCGAGCACCGGCTCCGCACTCCCACTGGCCAGGAACTGTGGCCAATGGAAGTGGCAGAGGCAGTGCCTGTGAGCAAGAGCAGCATGCAGAGACATCTGCCGCCTCTGCCTAGGACCTGGACCTGCTGGCTGCTTCCGCGGTGTAGCATGGAGTCAGGACATGCAGGAAGCCTGCCTTAGCCCCCCTACTATGCCACTGACCGGGAGCCGTCGGAGGTAAGCCCGTGCCCCAACCCTGAGCCCCCCCAAATCTGGAGCCCCCTCATGCATGCCAAACCCCTCATCCCCGGCCCCATGCCAGAGCCTGCACCCCCAGACAGAGCCCTCACCCCCACACAGTCCAACCCCCTGCCCCAGCCCAGAGCCTCTTCCCTCACCCCAAACCCCTCATTTCTGGCCCCACCTCAGAGCCCATATCCCCAGTTAGAGCCCTCATGCACCCCAGTCCCCTGCCCCAGCCCAGTCAAAGTGAGTGAGGATGGGGGAGAGAGAACTGCGGAGGGAGGGGCAGGGCCTCGGGGAAGGGGCGGGGCTAGAGTGTTCAGGTTTTGTGTGATTAAAAAGTTGGCAACCCTATTGCCAAGTCAACCAATTTTGTGAGATCCCTTTGTAACTCTTTGCAGTCTGTTTTTGACTTAACTATCTTGAATAATTTTGTATCATCTGCAAACTTTGGCTACCTCACTGTTTGCCCCCTTTTGCTGATCATTTATGAATATGTTGAACAACACTGATCCCAGACCAGTACAGACCCCTGGGGACAGCTCTATTTACTTCTCTCCATTCTGAAAATGGGCCATTTATTCCTACCCTTTGTTTCCTGTCTTTTAACTGGAGTGCCTGGGAATGGTTTCAGGATCATCTAATGATCCTTAATTTAATTTAATGACAAGCCTTTTGTTATCTTAATCACCCTGCCTCTGATTATAAACAAGGCACCAAGGGCGGAAGTCGTTAGTAGCACAGTACTCATCACATTCCACACTCAAGCTCTGACTCCTGGGTCCTTGCCCCGCCCCAGGTGACTGGGGAGGGGCATGTGACCCTTCAGGCCCCCCACCACACGTCTCCCCTGCCCCACTATATTATTTTACATGATCACATATTATTATGACACCAGCACTCCTATATGCCCTCTGTACACTGTTCAGCCTACACACGAGGGCCCACTTTTGCTCTTAGTTACACCAGAATAAATTGAATGATGGATTTTCTGTGTTATATTTGCATAGTTCACAACCACTGCCCACTGGCCGATCAGCACACTGAATGAGTTAGGGGTTGTGTGGAAATGAGGTGCCAAATTCTCCCCTTCCTTAGACCAGTGTAAATCAGGAGTAACTCAACTGCCATCAGGGGAGTTACAATGGAGTAAAACTGGTCTAAACCAGAGAAGAATCAGGCCCAATATATGATCATGTAATTAAAGGCTGAATTCTAGTGTATAAGCTCCAGCAACCCTCGCTATATGTTTAAAACATGCACTGCAATGCCCTCAGTTCAATTCAAGTGTCACTTTTTAGAGACATAGTGTTCACTATTGTAGGGTGGCCAAAACCAGAATTTGAACCCTGATCTTCCCGTGATATATAGGTCACAGAGGCAGGCCCCCGAGTCCAAGTTTTTTCTTGAGTTTAAGTAATTTTTATTAAAGCTTGTTTTTAATTAGAACTACACAAAATGAGAATGTGTGATGAGAATCGGCTAATTAACATGCTTGAATTTTATATGCTGCGTATCCAGGTGGACAAACGTGTTTCCTCCTTTCCCTGAGATTTTTGTTTGTTTGTTTTGGTTTTAGGTCAATGCATTAGCAAATCTCTGGTGTGCAATGGAGACCACGATTGTGAGGAAGACGGTGCTGATGAGGATCAGTGTGAAGAGAGCAGACCAGCTTGTGACATTGATAAAATGCCTCCTAATGCAGAACTTACAGGAGCTGGGTAAGCTTCTCTGCAGATTTCATCTTACATGTTACATCAATATCTGTGCTAGTTTATGGTGTATTTTTGTAGCATTTCACAACAAATCTGTGACTAAATAGAGACAAACATCTTGGCCTCCAGTTAACCTGCTCACATGCAGCAGAGGGACCTTCAGCTCCAGATCTCAAGACTATTATTTTTACTATTTTATTATTTGTGTTAACTGTAGTGCCTAGGAGACACAGTCATGGACCAGGACCCCATTGTGCTAGGTGTTGTACAAACAGCTGCACTAAAGAAAAGTCTCCTTTAGCAAGAGTAGAATTAGGGCTTATAGTCTCTCTAGACAGGTTTCAGAGTAACAGCCGTGTTAGTCTGTATTCGTAAAAAGAAAAAAGAAAAGGAGTACTTGTGGCACCTTAGAGACTAACCAGTTTATTTGAGCATGAGCTTTCGTGAGCTACAGCTCACTTCATCGGATGTCTCTCTAGAGAGCATTCATTAAAGTGCAACACAATCTTTTAACAATTGTTTATGATCAGGCATTCCACCTAACAGAAGGCAGCAGTGCACATGTACAGTGTATAGCACATTACAACCTCTTTCTCACTCTAGTCTGCCAGTGTAGATAGATTAAACAGATGATTGAAGGACTTCCTAGCTCTGCCATATGTTTTCATTATGGGTGTGAAATTTTCTCCTCAAATACACACATATAACTTCCATTGACTTCAAAGAGAGTTGCAAACAGAGATATGATTTCAGAATTTGTCCCTATGAGCTGAAACTTTATACTAAAAGAGCCTAGTTCTTCCCTGACTTACACTTTGAGTAGTCATTGACACCTGTGTACTGTGTATATAAAATGCACCCAAATCAAAACGGTAGCATTTTACAATGACTTTGTACAAGTGTGATGATTAAACAAGGTGCATGGTGGTAGAGAATCAGGCCTAAGATTGCAATATAGGTGTAATTTTTGGACAAGATTCACTGCTATGATCTGGCTGCTGTGCTCTGGCTGTTATGATCTAGCTCAGGGGTCGGCAAACTTTCAGAAGTGGTGTGCCGAGTCTCCATCTATTCACTCTAATTGAAGGTTTCGCGTGCCAGTTATACATTTTAATGTTTTTAGAAGGTCTCTTTCTATAAGTCTATAATGCATAACTAAACTATTGTTGTATGTAAAGTAAACAAGGTTTTTAAAATGTTTAAGAAGCTTCATTTAAAATTAAATTAAAATGCAGAGCTGTCTGGACCAGTGGCCAGGACCCGGGCAGTGTGAATGCCACTGACAATCAGCTCGCGTGCTGCCTTTGGCACGGGTGCCATAGGTTGCCTACCCCGATCTATCTCCACTAATACAAAATAGCTAGGAACCTGTTTTAACTGGTTTATAGCTGTCCTGCATTACAGAGGCATCTTAAAGCAGCCAGAGTATAACTATGAATCTGGCCTTTAATGACCTCAGATACACATACAGAAGTATTAGCATAACAAAATGATTATCTTAAACTTGTTTAATGTAGCCCTATTACCTTGAGAATGATCTTAGGTCAGATGTAATAAAGAGGAGTTTTGGTAATGGATTGGGCATTTTGTGGATATAGCTAAACATAAGCAGTTGCCATAGATACAAATGTATTGGAGTTAGCAGGTGTGAAATATGTACTCATTGCTGACACAATTAAGCATGGCATTTTACTTTCCATACTCTAGTATGTATGTGCGGCACTCTTATGCCCACCTAGGAGTCTATAATATAGTGTCCTATTTTCTTATGTAATGGCTTGTCTACATGGTGAGTTAGCACATGGCAAATCAGGGTGTTAATCAACAGGGCATTATCTTGCTGCACACTAACTCACCATATGGACCCTGTTGCAGCACACTAAAAATTCCATTGTATACTTTGGCATACTCCCATTTCAAACATTAGTGCATCATTGCTCACTATGGAACTTTTAGTGCACGGGAGCAGTGTTCGCACAGGCGGCTAGTGCACTGTAGATTCCTTCCCTGGCTTGCTGTGCACTAACTTGCTGACTACACAGGCCCTAAGTCCATTTCTGATTGTTATATGCAGATTTAATGCTATTCAATTACAACAGCTTTTTGTAGTTTTAAGATCCTGTCAACCATGCATTCTTCTCAGCGACTTTGCTGCCTTAGGCTATCTTTTGTATTTTCTCTCTTGCAGCTTTGATGCCATTTCTGGTGAGACTAGGGGAAGAGTGATTCATACTAAGAGTTTTGGTGGACAGTGCAGAAAGGTGTTTAGTGGCGATCAGAGAGAATACTACAGACTGAGTGAAAGCCTTCTTGCCTACACATTCCAAGTATGTTTGCTTTACCATAGCCTTGTTTTTAGAGTCATATTTAGACCAGGGAGAATAATGCGAAACATGAAAGGTTTCATGAGAGTGGCAAGCTTCCAGGAAAGAGTCCCTTGCAGCAAACATGCACTCAGCCAGCCCCAGCTGTCTAGTTCGCTGGTTCAGTTAGATGGTGGCTCCTCCACCTGGCCAGCCTCCGGGGGAAATCCAGGGCTGGATTTTCACTTTATGCGCCCCTAGGCACAACATCTTCCATGCTCCCCTGCCTACAGCTGACCTTCATGTTGCACACAGTTTTAGAGAGGTAAGGTGCCCCTAGAACGCTGGCACCCCTAGGCACATGCCTACTGTGCCTAATTGGAAATCTGGCCCTGGGGAAGTCAATAATCAGCACCTCTCACAAGATTAAATCCAGAGAGAGGAGCAGTCAACACCATTGAACTGAACTGAGCTGGGTAACTGTCTCCTGAACAGCCCATGAATTTAAGGAACAGGATTGCCAACAGCAAAAAAGCAGTGTTAGAGACCACGTGCCAGATCCTCAGCTAGTGAAATTCAGCATGGCTCTGTCAGTCAATGGAGTTATGCCAAGTTACACCCGGTGAGAATCTAGCTCATGCATCTACTTAGAGTTAAGTTTATCTCTTCCCAGAAAGTTGTATATATGTTTAGAAGTTTTAATAGATGTTAAGTGGAGGATTTATCACTAGAAGAAAGGAACAGAACCCTGAATGTTATTGCTTCGATCAAGGTTTTGATCCTGTGCACCCTTTATTTCAATAGAAGCATTGCGTGCCCATGGAATGTGTTCAACTCATTGAGGGCTTCAGAGAGAAGATTATAACCAAATAATGGCTTAAAGTCAAGCATGTGCATAAATGTTTGCAAGATGAGGGCCAAAGTGTGGTAGACGTAGTTTTCATCTCTCAGGGTCAGATCTTTACTGAGTGCAGGGGTCTGTCCTCACTTGGTTTTCTCTGAGCATGAGCAGCTAATGCACCTGCTCATTCTTTAGAAGTATAGCATACATACGCTTCTTAGGACATTTGCAGAGACATATTACATCCCTTTCAGAGGGATACTTTGTTCACTGTCATATCCTTAATGGGCTTGATCCTGCACCCATTGACATCAGTGGGAACAGGGTCAGTCCTGAAATCCACTGCCATACTACTGCTATGTTTGTATAAAGATGTTTGCTTTATCCTATATTCATACACCATCTAGAATGTATTCAACCCAAAGAAATCTTCCTCGTCTCTCTGTGCCAGGAAGTGCATGTGCTTCTAACAGCCATTCATAAAGGAGTGCATTTTCCTTTTTTCTAGGTGAAAATTCAGAATGATTTTAGCTATGAGTTTTACAACAGTAGCTGGTCTTATATGAAACACACAGTTCACAATGTACAATCAAACAGAGGCCATTACTATTCACAAAATACACAGGAGAAAGGCAGCAAAAAGGTATGTACAAACTGACTTTTTGACTTAGAATTTCCCATGAATGATTAAAGTCTTACTTCCTTCAATGCTGTTTTATAATTTGAACATCTCCATGACAATTTTTTTGTTTTATCCTGGTACTTTTGGTGCAATTTAGACAAAACAAACATAATCCCTCAAAGATCTGTACAAAAAGAGGTCACTGGTCTGGGTTATGTTAGTTTATTTTTTGCCATTGTAATTGCTTATTATCTATTCATTTGATTTATTGGCTGCTTTTGCTATAAGGAAAGAAAGACACTGGCTAATAACTGAAAAATATTCTCCATGCTGATAATTTTCTTCTGAACAGTTCATTTAAATGTTGTTTTCTCTTTGCCTTTTTTATTACATTCCTCAGTGTTTAGAGGCAACTTTAAAAAAAGTTCTACAATGAGGGGTTAAAATTTGTTTTGCCTACCCATAAGAAAAATTGTATTTCAGAATTGAACTCTACTGAGAACTTTACCTACTCCTTTATAAAGTACCTTTATCTCCACTATGCCTATAATTTTGAGTTAACTAAAAACAAGTAGTAATCCAATAACTTGAGTGCTTTCCGTTTATGAGGTAATATTAGTATCTTGGGTTAAATAAACTCAGAAGCTGAAGGCTAATATGTTTTTAGCTCATAATACGATTACCACCAAGTTGACAGAAACTACCCTTTTGTTGTTAGTACACTGAAATGTACACACTGATTACATAGCACTGTATATCAATGATGAGGTAGAATGTAAAGAAATAAGAAGCAATGAAATGGATATGACTGAGTCCGTCTGGGCAAAAATTACATTGGGGAAGAAAACTACTAGAGCCTTCCCTGGGATAGTGCTTGGGGTGTGCTATAGGCAGCCGGGATCTAATTTGGATATGGATAGAGCCCTTTTTAATGTTTTTAATAAAGTAAATACTAATGGAAACTGTGTGATCATGGGAGACTTTAACTTCCCAGATATAGACTGGAGGACAAGTGCTAGTAATAATAATAGGGCTCAGATTTTCCTAGATGCGATAGCTGATGGATTCCTTCACCAAGTAGTTGCTGAACCGACTAGAGGGGATGCCATTTTAGATTTGGTTTTGGTAAGTAGTGAGGACCTCATAGAAGAAATGGTTGTAGGGGATAGTCTTGGATCAAGTGATCATGAGCTAATTCAGTTCAAACTGAACGGAAGGATTAACAAAAATAAATCTGCAGCTAGGGTTTTTGATTTCAAAAGGGCTGACTTTCAAAAATTAAGGAAATTAGTTAGGGAAGTGGATTGGACTGAAGAATTTATAGATCTAAAGGTAGAGGAGGCCTGCGATTATGTTAAATCAAAGCTGCAGAAGCTATCGGAAGCCTGCATCCCAAGAAAGGGGAAAAAATTCATAGGCAGGAGTTGTAGACCAAGCTGGATGAGCAAGCATCTCAGAGAGGTGATTAAGAAAAAGCAGAAAGCATACAGGGAGTGGAAGAAGGGAGGGATCAGCAAGGAAAGCTACCTTATTGAGGTCAGAACATGTAGGGATAAAGTGAGACAGGCTAAAAGTCAAGTAGAGTTGGACCTTGCAAACGGAATTAAAACCAATAGTTAGAATTAAATAGAAATTAAACCAAATAGAATTAAAACTATAGGTTCTATAGTCATATAAGTAAGAAGAAAACAAAGAAAGAAGAAGTGGGACCGCTAAACACTGAGGATGGAGTGGAGGTCAAGGATAATCTAGGCATGGACCAATATCTAAGCAAATACTTTGCCTCAGTCTTTAATAAGACTAAAGAGGATGTTAGGGATAATGGTAGCATGACAAATGGGAATGAGGATATGGAGGTAGACATTACCATATTTGAGGTAGAAGCGAAACTCAAACAGCTTAATGGGACTAAATCAGGGGGCCCAGATAATCTTCATCCAAGAATATTAAAGGAATTGGCACATGAAATTGCAAGCCCATTAGCAAGAATTTTTAATAGAATCTGTAAACTCAGGGGTTGTACCGTATGGTTGGAGAATTGCTAACATAGTTCCTATTTTTAAGAAAGGGAAAAAAAGTGATCTGGGTAATTATAGGCCTGTTAGTTTGACATCTGTATATGCAAGGTCTTGGAAAAAATTTTGAAGGAGAAGGTAGTTAAGGACATTGAAGTCAATGGTAAATGGGACAAAATACAACAAGGTTTTACAAAAGGTAGATCGTGCCAAACCAACCTGATCTCCTTCTTTGAGAAAAGAAAAGGAGTACTTGTGGCACTTAGAGACTAACCAATTTATTTGAGCATAAGCTTTCGTGAGCTACAGCTCACTTCATCGGATGCATACTGTGGAAAGTACAAAAGATCTTTTTATACACACAAACCATGAAAAAATGGGTGTTTACCACCACAAAAGGTTTTCTTTCCCCCCACACCCCACTCTCCTACTGGTGGGGTGTGGGGGAGAGTGGGGTGTGGGGGGAAAGAAAACCTTTTGTGGTGGTAAACACCCATTTTTTCATGGTTTGTGTGTATAAAAAGATCTTCTGTACTTTCCACAGTATGCATCTGATGAAGTGAGCTGTAGCTCACGAAAGCTTATGCTCATATAAATTGGTTAGTCTCTAAGGTGCCACAAGTACTCCTTTTCTTTTTGTGAATACAGACTAACACGGCTGTTACTCTGAAACCTTCTTTGAGAAAGTAACAGATTTTTTAGACAAAGGAAACGCAGTGGATCTAATTAACCTAGATTTTAGTAAGGCGTTTGATACCGTGCCACGTGGGGAATTATTAGTTAAATTGGATAAGATGGGGATCAATAGGAAAATTGAAAGGTGGATAAGGAATTGGTTAAAGGGGAGACTACAACGGGTCATACTGAAAGGTGAACTGTCAGGCTGGAGGGAGGTTACCAGTGGAGTTCCTCAAGGATCGGTTTTGGCACCAATCTTATTTAATCTTTTTATTACTGACCGTGGCACAAAAAGTGGGAGTGTGCTAATAAAGTTTGCGGATGATACAAAGCTGGGAGGTATTGCCAATTTAGAGAAGGACAGGGATATCCTGCAGGAGGATCTGGATGACCTTGTAAACTGGAGTAATAGTAATAGGATGAAATTTAATAGTGAGAAGTGTAAGGTCATGCATTTAGGGATTAATAACAAGAATTTTAGTTATAAGCTAGGGACACATCAATTAGAAGTAACGGAGGAGGAAAAGGACCTTGGAGTATTGGTTGATCATAGGATGACTATGAGCTGCCAATGTGATGTGGCTGTGAAAAAAGCTAATGCGGTCTTGGGATGCATCAGGAGAGGTATTTCCAGTAGGGATAAGGAGATTTTAGTACTGTTATACAAGGCACTGGTGAGACCTCGCCTGGAATACTGTGTGCAGTTCTGGTCTCCCATGTTTAAGAAGGATGAATTCAAACTGGAACAGGTACAGAGAAGGGCTACTAGGATGATCCGAGGAATGGAAAACCTGTCTTACAAAAGGAGACTCAAGGAGCTTGGCTTGTTTAGCCTAACTAAAAGAAGGTTGAGGGGAGATATGATTGCTCTCTATAAATATATCAGAGGGATAAATACTGGAGAGGGAGAGGAATTATTTAAGCTCAGTACCTATGTGGACACAAGAACAAATGGATATAAACTGGCCACCAGGAAATTTAGACTAGAAATTAGATGAAGGTTTCTAACCATCAGAGGAGTGAAGTTTTGGAATAACCTTCCAAGGGAAGCAGTGGGGGCAAAAGATCTATCTGGCTTTAAGATTAAACTCGATAAGTTTATGGAGGAGATGGTATGATGGGATAACATGGTTTTGGTAATTAAATATTCATGGTAAATAGGCCCAATGGCCTGTGATGGGATATTAGATGGGGTGGGATCCGAGTTACCCAGGAAAGAATTTTCTGTAGTATCTGGCTGATGAATCTTGCCCATATGCTCACGGTTTAGCTGATCGCCATATTTGGGGTTGGGAAGGAATTTTCCTCCAGGGCAGATTGGAAGAGGCCCTGGAGGTTTTTCACCTTCCTCTGTAGCATGGGGCACGGGTCAAATATAGGTGTGAGGTTTTTTGCAGGAGTGGTGGGTGAAATTCTGTGGCCTGCGTTGTGCAGGAAGTCAGACTAGATGATCATAATGGTCCCTTCTGACCTAAATATCTATGAATCTATATGTTGAGACTAACAGTAAATAAGTTCAAAATAATGCTTATTTTTTAACTGGAAGAAAAGCTGAGAAGACCATATTTATTGTGGGCATGTGTCTGAGAAGCTGTCACAAAGACAAGAGTGAGTGGGGTACTTATAAAGAAAAGGGTGCTCCAGACCAGTCAGGATTCTCCAGACCAGTCAGGATTCTAAGAAAAGAGAATTTTCTGGTGTCTCAGTTTCCCTTTTACTAAACTGCAGTACCTTTGTCTCCAGCAGGGCTCGTTAATCAGGCTCTTCCAGGCACCTAATGCCTGGCAACCACCATTAACTTTTACACAGGACTATGTATTTGCCTATTTGTCCTTTTGAAGCTTTTTTGGGAGGTAGAGAGTGAAGAAAGAATGCTGCAGTCATTAAAAAGGAAAAAAAATAGTGATTTTGTCTACCTCCCACACTATTCATATCACATTCACTCAGACGGTCCTATCACACAAAACAGGCAACCCCACTACAGGAGGAAGAAGAGAACTTTAAAGGGAAAAACAAAACAAAACAAAAATCCAGTCTCTTAAAGAAACAGACCACCTTATCACAAGAGCCATACATAAATGATAAGTACTGAGGACAGGAATGAATCAGAATGCAGGGGTAACATACTGAACAGCTGTAGAAACTATTGTCCATTAGCAAGTACAGGATCCTGATGAGCTGATTGGCAGAATACATTCCATTTTTAAATAGCTGTATGACTAATCTATTTTCATCCTCTTAGAGTAATCACTTCATGGTTGTTGAGAATGATGTGGAAGTTGCTCAATTCATTAATAACAACCCAGAATTTCTCACTCTTACGGAGCCATTCTGGAAAGAGCTTGCCAACCTTCCTGCTGTCTATGAATATAGTGCATACCGAAGATTAATTGAACATTTTGGTACTCACTTCCTGCACTCTGGATCTCTGGGAGGACATTACAAAGTTCTCTTTTATATGGATACTGAAAAAATCAAAGCAGAAGGTAGAGTACTGGAGCATTTGTTATAATGAACCAAAAGAATGAACAAGTGAAGAAACTCCTCCGTAGATCCTCCCAGCTAACAAATAAAACAAAAATAAAGACACTGCTTTCTCACCAGTCAGTCGCCATAGACTCTCCTTATCGATAATAAACTAGAGGTGGGCTGAAGCCACTATCTTTAGATCCTGATCTGGGTGTTGAATACTCAAAATTCAGAGAGATTTGGATTTGGGGTTCAGCCTATTATACATTTGGTTCCACACATTATAAATCGAAAGGGCTATTTGAAAAATTTGGATCCCAGTCCTGGTTTGGCTTTTGAACAGCCTCAAAGTTCAGAGGTGTTTGGATACAAGGTGTAATTAAAGTCCATCTCTAGCGAAGGCAGAACAAAATAAAAATAAAGCAAAGGGCAAAACTGCACATATGGTGATTCTCAAAGACACAACCACTGCTGGAAGGGCAGAGGTGGGGGTGAGAAAAAGGATAAATCAGAAAAAAGGAAATAAAATATCAGGCAAATACATCATTCAGCTTTCTGCCAGTATCCTTAGGCGTTGCCCTTGGATAGCTACTGGTTACTGGTAACCCTTAGCATGGGATCTGCTTTGTAGTTGTCCCCTCCTTCGAGAAAATGTTGCAGTTGTTCTATGCCTAACGTGGGCCCTCAGTCAATGGGAGCCTCACACATGAATCCAAAAGCAGAAATTAATTTTCAGCCTACTGTGAAGGTGACTGGATCTATTTCTTTCCAGGTTTGAGTATTACAGACATGTACAAATGTACATCATCAGGTTGGAACTTACTTATCATAAAAAAGAAAAAGACTACTTGCTCGAAACTGGATGAGCTGTTAAAATCCTCTTCAGGTAAATGATTCCATGGCACAGAGATTTCTTGCATTGTGGGATATGTCAGAACTGGTTACGTGTGGGAGATCAATAAAACAGAAGGGCTTTTTGGATATAGTAGAACCCTGACTATCTGAATGGAATTACAGGGAACATATTTGCACAAACAGGTTTCAGATAAGGAGTACTGAGTTTTCATTGTAAATGATGCATGTCTGGTGACATAATCGAGATTTCAGATATTAGAGGGTTAACATTTGAGGAACTTGGAAAAGGTATCAAAATTGTCAAAATATTGTGTAAGTTGGTGGAATGAGCAGAAAAAACAAATGCAGACCAGTCCCTCTCATCCCTTTGGTCACTAGGCCAAAGCTGGCAGTTGCTGAGTTCCAGTAGGAATGGCAAGTGCTCAGCATCTCTCAGGACAGGATAATAGGGTAATAGCCAACATGGATTTGTCAAGAACAAATCATACCCCCCAACCTAATTTCCTTCTTTGACAGGTTTACTGGCCTATTGGATAGGGGAGAAGCAGTAGATGTGATATACCTTGATTTTAATAAGGCTTTTGACACAGTCCCACAGGATGTTCATATATGGTCTAGATTACATTACTACAAGGTGGGTGCAAAACTGGTTGAAAGCCCATACTCAAAGTGGAAATATCAATGGTTCATATCAAAGGTGGGAGACCCATCTACTGGGCTCCTGCAGGGGTAGTCCTGGGTCCTGTCTAGTTAATATTTTCCTTAATGTCTTGTGAGAGTATGCTTATAAAATGTGTGGATGACACCACGCTAAGAGGGTTCACAAGCACTTTGAAGGACAGGATGAGAATTCAACATGATCTTGACAAATTGGAGAATTGGTCTAAAATCAACAAGATGAAATTCAATAAAGCCAAGTGCCAACTACTGCATTTGGAAGGAAAAATCAAATGCAAAAATGCAAAATGGGGAATAATTGGTTCGGTGAAAAGGATCTGGGGGTTCTAGTGGATCACAAATTGCAAATGAGCCAACAGTGTGATGCAGTTGTGAAAAAGGCTAATATCATTCTGGGGTGTATTAACAGGAGTTTTTTATGTAAGACATGGGGGGTAATTTACCCTCTCTACTTGGCAATGATGAGTCCTCATCTGGAGAACTGTGTCCAGTTTTGGTTGCCACACTTCAGGAAAGATGTGGACAAATTGGAGAAAGTCCAGAGGAGAGCAACAAAAATGATAAAGGTTTAGAAAACCAGACCTGTGAGGACAGGTTAAAAACCCCTGGACTTATTTAGTCTTGAGAAAAGAGGACCGGGAGAGGGGGGCACCTGATAACAGTCTTCAAATATGTTAAGGGCTGTTATAAAGAGGACTGAAGCTAGGACAAGAAGTAATTGGCTTTATCTCCAGCAAGGAGGATTTAGGTTAGATATTAGGACAAAAATTCTAACTATAAGAGGAGTTAAGCTCTGGAATAGGTTTCCAAGGGAGGGTGTGGAAGTCTTGTCACGGGAAGTGTTTAACAGCAGGTTGGACAAACACCTTTTAGGGATGGCCTAGGTTTACATGGTCTTGCTTCAGGGCAGGGGGCTGTACTAGATGTTTTCTCAAGGTCCCTTCCAGCCCTACGTATCTATGATTTTATGACAGCTGTTCCCAGCCTGACTTGATTAGAGCCCACCTTGTGGTAGATTGGTGGATAGCCTCTCTTCCACATCCCTTGAGCCATACTCATTCACAGTTGCATGACCCAGATCCACAAAGGTACTTAGAAGACTAAGTCCCAGTTGTATGCACCAATGTGATCAACAAACCTTCTGTTTGGCTGCCACCTAGTCCTGCAGGTGCTTATCTCACTTGGCACTAAATTTCTACTGTACCAGTTCCATAGGTGCCTCTCGGTGCACTACTGCCTTACTCTAGGCATCTGGAAATCTACCTGTTGCCCCAGAGTGATTTACAAAGTGGGGGAAGGTAGGCGGAGAAGTGCCTATCTCACCATGGGATCCAATCTGGTAGGCATGATCCGAGGCTGCCCACCAGAGTGGGTTCCACTCAAAATCTGGTGGGGAATAAGAGGAATGGTGAGGGGGTGCCAACCTTATAACTTCTAGCCCATTGGGCACCATCAGCACCACTTCCACCTCCTCCCATTTTGTGTGGAGTGTTTCTTACAAGCAATGATTTAGGTATCTAAGTCACCTGACTCCAGGAGAGGGACTCCTATTCATGAACTGCTAGCTAGGAGCCTCCCTGCAGCCTGGACTTAGATGCCTACCTCCGTGACAGGGGCAGGGCTTAGCACACATCCCTCTTGTCAGCATCTCCCATTGGCGGGCTTAGGAGGCTCCCTGCTTAGCATGCTGGCATTGTGGATTGCATTCTTAGGTGCCTGTCTCTCCTCATGCATTGTTCAGGGCACCTAACTCAGGCTTTCTGAATTGCAATGTTGTTCCTGTGATTTTCTAGGTGCCTAAAAGTTAGGTGTTGCGGTTTTCAGCACTGCAATGGCTAAGTCCCTTGGTGAATCCAGGCCTAAAATAATTATTTTTTTCTGTCCCTTCTCCCCTCTCCAGCTCCCCATCATACTCCTCCTGTTCACTCTTGTCTGCTTTCTATTTGTATTCATTTTTGTTTTTCACTTGTTATGTGAAAACTCCTCTCCTCACCAGGAGGCCACCTGAAGCTCAGGGTGAGGAACATCCATTGGTGGTTCTATGGGGCAATAGACACACGCTTGCAGAGCTGAACTGTGTGTTACAAGAGCAGACACACAAAGCTTGGGCTGGTAAGCCGCTTCCTGAGCTGCTCCAGTGGTCATCTGCATTAAGAGCCACTGCAGGAGCAGGGAATAAAGGTGGGTTTCTAAAAGATGCGCACCTTCTTTACTCATAACAGCATTTCTGTTGTAAGGAGTTGGAATAATTCCAGAGCCATGCCGCTTTCCCTATCTGTACTTCTGCCCTAGTCAGGTCCTCCCACGGTTGGGAAACACCATTTCAGGATTTGGCCCGCTATTTCCATTCTAGGATACATGTGCTATATTACTTAAATTCTCTACTGATGTCCCTTTAATTGCTCACACAGGTATTTGCGTTATATTGTGGAATTTCTATTGCTACATGAAAACATACCAATGTGCTGTTCTGTATTTCTCATTCCTGAATGTGTAGGAACCAGTCAGAATCAGATTAGAGGTGATCCCTATGTAGAGGGAGGAAATCCAGCGGCTGTTGCTGGCCTTGCTTATCTAGATTTGAATAATCCTGCTGGAAATAGTGAAAGATATTCCTTCTGGGCTCGATCAGTGAAATACTATCCCAGAGTAATTAAACAAAAGGTAAGACGTGGTACTATTTTCCTAAAACAGCCCTGAGAGGTGGGTTTATCTGAAGTGGGGACATGACTAAGCTATAGGGGTTAATCAGCACCAGTTGTAAATGGCAATAGTTTTGTATCCAGATTGTTTTTAAAAAATTAAAATCAGAAAAATGTGCACAGGCAAAGCAGACTGTTTGAGAAATGTACGGTAATGACTGGCAGTTTTACAAAATCAAGGTTCTGATCCTGCATTGAATTTTGTACAAGTAGACACTGCCCCTGTGCAGAGCCCCAGTAATTTCACTGCGGCTTTGCATAAGCACAGGGGTCCATCTGCTTAGATCTCAGGGCCCAAATATTGGAGCACAGTGTCAAATGAAAAGGATGAATTCTGTCAATGAGTTTGGGATTTAATGTGAGCTCTGGAAGTGTAGATTTTGTGGAATTGAAGCACAAAGAATTATTTTTTATCTTCTTAATCATTATAGAATGAAACTGACCTTACAGTTGTTTAAAATATACAACTTCTTGGACTGGGAAGCTCACATCGAGACTTTGCTAGTGCCTAGTTTTTGAGCATGGCACGGCATGGCATTATTTAGCCCCAATCCACACAGCCATGGCTGAACTGTTTTGAATACAGCTGAGCTGCAAGTGACTTTAACAAATGTCTCACAAAGTTGGTTTTGAGCGTAGATAAGTCCTTACTTGATCTTTCCTACTAACAACAGATGAAGAGTTTTCCCTCTTTGCAAAATTGTCCACACTATATACATCTCCAAGTATCGTACAGAACCAATGTGTTATTAAACTGTGAGACCCTTAAAATATGTAGTTTTTAAATTTAAGTATCTGTTTATTGCATTTAGCTAACACCGTTGTACGAGCTGGTAAAGGAAGTGACCTGTGCCTCAGTTAAAAGGCATTACCTGAAACTAGCCATTGAAGAGTATCTGAGTGAGAACGATCCCTGCAAATGTCGGCCATGTCAAAATGGTGGCGAACCTGCCATCGTAGGAACTCAGTGCCTGTGTTTCTGCAAACCTTATACGTTTGGAGCAGCTTGTGAACTCGGAACTCTTGTACAAGATCAACCAGGTAAGTTTGCATTTGTTTTGAGATTTCAAAAGTTTAAAGCATACTTTTCTGCTTGCAATGATACTATCAGTGCTATTGTGCAGGTTGAATGTGCAGCTGATATTGGGCACCAGCAACTTGTAGAAGTCAAGTGGATTTTTGAGGGCATCAGGCTGCCAGGGGACATAAGTTAAATGAGTATGGGGACTATTCCTCTCTGTTAGACTCTGGGTCTCTGCTTAACATTTGTATACAGCATTTTACATTTTCCAAGTATTTTCTTTAAGTATTGTGGACAATACTAGTAACAGTGAGAGCAGTCCTGCATTGGCAAGCAAATGGACTAGATGAATTAATAGATCTTTTCCATCTCTTGCTTCTCTGATTCTATTATCCCCATTTTACAAATAGAAAAACTGAGATGCAAAAAGATCAAGGCCAGAATTTTCAAACTTGGGTGCCTAAACACATTGTTTACCATGTTGTCATAGCAGTGTCGGTCCGAGAATATGAGAGAGACAAGGTAGGTGAGGTGATATCTTTTATTGGACTAACTTCTGTTGGTGAGAGACAAGCTTTTGAGTTTCACAGAGCTCTTCTTCAGGTCTGGGGAAGATAACCAAACTTAGACACTTAAGTGCACATTTAAGCATCTAAACTTCTGCCCAGTTTTCAGAGATATCGAGCACCCATAAGTACTATTGAAAAAATTAGAGTTTGTGTCATGTGCCTCTCTGATTATTTAAGTACCTTACTTTAGGCATCTAGCTTGAAAGTCGACTTGCCCAAGGTTACGTACAAAGCCAGGATTAGCATTTATGAATTCATGGCTCAAAGTATAGTACTCAGTCCACTAGATCAAACTGCTTTTTTTCAAATTTGCCAATAACCTAGGCTTCTACATTACTTGCGTCCGTGATGCATGAAATGCCACTGATGAGTAGAGAAAAGGGAACAACTGTTCTAGTGGTGATGCAAGGAGGGATCCGATCTGTGAGAGGAGTATGTGTGCAGGGAGGGAATAAGAGCATAGAGATCAGTATTGGATTGCATGGGCTTATTTTAACTAATCTAAACATGAATAAAAATTTGGATTCAAAGAGCACCAGTGACTAATATTATGCTGGTCTTCTCCTGACAAACTGAGTTTCATAATTATTCTTTTTGCTATGCAGGTAAATGAAATAGTTCAATAACCATTTCAATAACATTTTTGGCGTAAATTAACAAAAATGTACAATGGGTCCATTTCACATCCTGTGAAACAGGAACACATTCAGTTTTGTTGTTCAGTTGTAGTATGGCACTATATTTCTATTTACTCATTCTGGTATAAATCAGCAATGACTCCACAGAATTACACCAGTGTAAAAGCAATATAAGCAAGAAAAGTCTCAAGTTCATAATAGTGAGATCTTGGATTCAGCTCATTATCATCATTAGCTCTGACTGTTGTTTCCTGCTTTTAAGATACTAGCAGCTACTAAGAGGACAATAGAATTTCCTACATATTCTTATAATGTGAAGTCTCACTCTAACATTACACAGGAGTCATTGATGGAAGGTGGAGTTGCTGGTCCTCCTGGAGCCCTTGCTCAGGAGAAAGGAAGTCAAGGAGTCGAACCTGCAATAATCCACCACCTAGTGGCGGTGGGATATCCTGCATTGGAGAACAGTTTGAAAGCAGACAGTGTGAGGATGAGGAGTTGCAACATTTTCGGTAAGTGGATTGGAAACACCTTGAGCACGAATGCAAGTGGGAGATCTGGGGCGATTTATGATTTTGACTCAAAGCGACTTGTAATTTGTTGGACTGTCACAGAAATTCAGTGGCTTTGGCTAAACCAAAGGATCAAGTTTTTGTGTTTGTTCAAGCATGAAACAAAATGAAATTCAGGAGCTGTGATCTAGATGTGAAGTGGATCTGGAAAAAAGGGTGAAGCCTATGAGCTTAACTTTACTCTAGTCTTCACATGCTTTCTCAAAAACACATGATATATGAATTTAGTTTGATCGTGGCTTAAAGGAACACAGACTGGCCCTGAAAAGGGGCTTCTGTGAGAAGGGCAGTATTTTAGAAGAAAGAATGACTAAAAAACCCTCTTTAACTTAGTAAAAATAATCACAATCTTAAAATTTTTGCTTTACAGTTTGATTGAACCACACTGCTTTGATGTGTCCATAATCCCCACAGAATTCTGCTCACCTCCCCCACTCTTGGAAAATGGATTTGTTCAAGTAGGTTATAAAAAAGTTCTCTTTATTACTTAATCTATGCTCTGTTTCGAGCTGCAGTACTGGAGCTGCAGTTAATATACTCATAGTAATTCCCTACAACCGTGTATTAGTCTTGATCAATTTAATATGATGATGTATGAAAATCTCTTTAGCATGTTCCTCCTGGATTAAGTTTACAAGAAGTTAGCCAAGACTTATTTTACTTATTTGTAACTCTCCCCCCACACCACCTTTACTCCCCTTTTTATTACCCACAATGCCCAGAGTCCTCAACAGAGATCAGGGCCCTTGTTGTGCTAGGCACAACACATAGTAAGAGAGTCCATGCCTCAAAGAGCTGAACATTTAAAAGAGACAAGATAGACAAAGGGCAGGATGGGAAAGAGACACAGAGAGGTGAAGTGAGCTACCCAATGTTACACAGCAAACTGGTGGTAGAACTAGGAATAGAATCCAGGTCTCCTGACTCCAAGTCAAGTGCCTTAACTACTGGAACACACTCTTTTTGTCCCCACCAGGACTCCACACATGCACAGGGATCCAACTGCCTGCAGCAGCAGGATTGGGCCTAATATCAGACATGATTTAATAAGGGAGTAACAAGAGATCTTGTAAATTCCTTGGACCAGAGATTATGTCTTATCCACACTGTGAGGTGCCTAGCACCCTTTTGGTTGCTTTGAGAAATAACTAACACTATAGCAATACTGTATGTTTTGAAATGTGCAAGAAACATCCTTCCCTCAAATTAACTAGGAATCAGTTAAAAAAATCTAAAATCTAATGGCCTGACCCTGAAAACCCTTACTCCACTGGGTCTACCTAAATGAATAAGGCTTGAGGGATTGTACCCTAACATGTATTTTGCCATTTATTTTTCCAGTCACTGGTTATCACCCTGCATGTATTAGTTTATCTCAGAAGATAAAGGTAAAATCCTGCAAACCATGGAATTGTATTTGCTCGGTTAATTCAGTTAGATTTCTTAGAAACCAAAAAAGAGTTTGATATTTTTAGTGGTAATTACACATTCATTGTTTCAAATTCAAAGCTTCCCCTATTTATTTCCTTTCAGAATGCCGATTCCTCATATCCTGTCGGGAAAAGTGTTGTTTACGCCTGCAGAGACGGTTATTCTCTTGTTGGTGATCCTGTTGCTAAATGTGGGGAAGGTTTAAAGTGGCTCATTGCATATCCCCAATGCAAGAGTATGTTTAAATTGATTTTCACTGCAAAGTACAATTGAAAGTTGACTTTTGAATCCCAGTGAAACTTTTCCCCACATCTATTTTTCAAAAATAGAGGAAAGGGCAGAGGGGGGATGTAGACAGCTGTAGTCTTCCAATTCTCAAACTAGAATCAGACTTAAATTGCTTTTTCTTTCTTTGAATATAGAAATTGCTATAATAGAATGGACAACTGGTCCATTTGGTCTAGTTGTAAGGAAGGCAAAAATTGAACCAGAAACTCACAATGCACCAGGCCAAAGGTATACTGCAGGGGTAAATTTCTTCCTGACCCCCCTGAAGTCAGAGGATTGCTAGCCCTGATGATTTTAATCTTAGGTAAAATAATTGCAATGCTATTCAATGTATATAGGATTGAGGCGCTCCATACTCTTGTCCTGCTGCAGCAGAAAGTTGACTGAAATAGACCCTCGTAATATATTGAATAATCCCTGTTTAATTCTCTTTAGGAAATGAAAACTCTCCAGGGTCCTAGCTAATACAACTTGGAGTGGATGGCGAATTCATTTCTGAGAGACTCACATTTGGTGATCAACTTAGCCCTGAGCCTATGACCAAGCATTACCATTATTAGCTGATAAAAAAATATCTCTGTGTATAATAATAATGCCACAACTTACTTGGGGTCCTATGGGCAGTTCCTGGCTACAGCAAAGTTCTCCAGTAGCTGTTTTGACAACATAGTGAATCCAAAACTCAGCCAGTGAACTCTGTGGGACCTATAAAGAAATGTTTGTTAGTTTATGTCTTCAACATTCTCTTCTCACTTCCTGCCCCACTGCCCAGAGTGATTAGATCTTTTTTATTTTTCATTTGTGAGTCACCTGTTAAAATGGTGTATCAGATAGATTGGTATCTTTCTAGATGGAAAGCAGCTTGGTCTAGATCCAGATCCCATCTTCCTTCTACCACCCATGCCAGCCTTAATGTCCACTTCATGGCCTCCCATTCCTGTCTTTTTGCCTTCTTCTATGACATGCATGGAGTTATCCTCCCAGTTGCAGGGTCAGGCTTCTACCCTTTCCTCATTTCAATCACTCTAAAGACTCACTTCTTTTGTATTGTCCACAAACATTAGCCCAGGCAGTCAGTTGCCCTCTCTACAAAAAAAAGCTTTAACATCTTCTTCTGGGTCTCTCAGTGTGTCTTAATTGGGCCTTGTCTATACTGGGGTGTAGGACACTGGTGTAATTGCATCAGTGCAAGCCCTTAGTAGAGGTTTATACCAGGGCAGTTTCTCTTGGGAGATCCCAGTGCAGACTAGATTGTAAGCCCTGGGGGCTGGGATTGTCTTGGTCCCTGGAACAGCCCCAAGCACATAGCAAATGTTTAACAAATAGGTTAATATTCTGTATTAACACAATTGGTGTCTTCCTAGAGGAATAAGAGCTGAGTTTTGCTCTAAACATGGACAATAGACTCAAAGAATTTAAGACAGGACAAGAAATGTGTGACAACTTTCTGAACAAATTACAGAGTCACCATTCCTTTTGCTATCTTCATTCCTTAGAAACAGCTTGTGTCTTACCTGTCCTGGCGGAGGATATGAGAGGAGAGCCATGGAAACCTTCATATGAGATTGGAGAGAAGGTGACTCTATCCTGTCCAGATGGCATGCACTTGGAAGGGTCATCTCTCATTCTGTGTGAGCCCAGCCTCAAGTGGTCTCCTGATATGAAGGATATCCAGTGCAAGAGAAGAGGTAAGCCACTGCAGTAATTGGGTCTGAATGAAATCCTAGCAGTGATTAGAGAGGCAGTGCTTCCTAATGGATGGAACTAGCTGCAAGAGATCTGGGCTCAATTCATGGCTCTGCCCCTGGCCTCCTGGGTGACTCTGGTCAAGTCCCTTCCCTTTCTGTGCCTCAGTTTCCCCATCTGTAAAATGGGTTAGCTCCTTTGTGAGGCACTTTGAGATCTACTGATGGGAAGTGATATCGAAGAGCTAGGTATTATATATGTATTGTTCCCTAAGTGTGCCACAGTTACTCATGCCATAAAATGTGCTGCACCCTTGCCCATGCTGATGGAGTTGCTGCTGCTGTGATGTTCACCTCAGGTGTCCGAAGACTATTTCTCCTGGCGGCTCCTTTTGCAATGTATCCCATATGCACCGACTTCCTAATGTGCTGGGGGCTGCTCTCCCCAGCCCCGCCCTGGCCCTGCCCCTCCTCCACTCCTTCTCCCAAGGCCCCATCCCCGCTCTGCCTCTTCCTGCCCCCTCCCCCGAGTGCACCCCCCCTCAATCCTCCCCCTCCCCCCACCCACGCCTCCTGCACACCACAGAACAGCTGATCTGTGGTGAGCGGGAGGTGCTGGGATGGAGGGGGAGGTGCTGATAGGGGGTCTGCCAGTGGGTGCTCAGCACCCACTTTTTTTTCCTGTGAATGCTCCAGCCCTGGAGCACTCACGGAGTCGGTGCCTATGATGTAGCCCCTTCACATATCGTTCCCCTGCAGGTTGTGGCAGCTGCGAACATTTTAAAAAGGAGTTCCCTCCGTTATTTCCCATCTCAGCTGGTTATGCGAGTGACACCCCCCTCACAGGGTATCCATCTTTCCACCTGACTCCTCTCAGCCCACAAAGTGGTTCTTCTGTGTGTCCCCCCAACCCGGTAGCTGTTCCTCACAGCAGGGCACACTATGATCTGAGGTTGTGGGGTGGATGGTCAGGTGGGCAGTGGGTGTCCTCCAATGGTGGGGCTGGGTGGTCCATTAGGAAAACGGTCCCTTTTGAGGCAGGCAGGCCTCCCCTGATTGCTGGCCGTCTCCCCCTAGCTGGTGGGGGATTGGGGTCCTCTGGTTGTTGGGGGCAGGAGCTGAGTTAGGGGAGTGGGGCTCCAGGCTTCCTCTCAGTAGTGGCTCCTCAAGCTTTAGGCTGAGGCTGGGCATACAGGCACTGGCAGGACAGAGGCAGGATACAGCAGCTGTAGGACTCTCACTCAGCACAGCAGCACCTTAGCCTCTGTTCATCTACCCCTCACGCTGGAGCAGCCAGTTGAGGGCAGGTGCTGCACTGGACTTTCCCCATGTACTTTTAGGAGTGCTGGTAGGTGAAGCAGAAGGGCAGTGGCCTTGGAGCAGCTGCCATGGCCATTGCAGTAGCTGCCCGAGAGTAGCAGGCCACTCAAGCCAAGCATTTAGGGAAGTGATACTGGCTTTAGCATTTTGGGGCAAGGTTGATAAACAATTGTTTGCACTCACTGTTGTGAGGGGGTTGCTACCCTTTCTGGGTAGGATTGCACCACTTTTGGGTAGATGGATGGGAGGACGTTCTAGAACAAAGCCTTTTACCCTAGGGTCTGGTTAATAGTCTCATGAATACATGAAATATATCCTAAGATCCATATAGGAAACCTCTCTCATCCATGCCACCTCAGGACTGATTCCGTCTATCTGTTCCTAGTTCTATACACTGTCTCTTAGCTCTCCACTGTCTCCTCTCACTAGAGCCTAGGTGACTTTTTCCCCTGGGAACTGGTGCTCACAAATTCTTCCCCTAGGTTACAGTTAATCCCTTCCCAGACATTAGCTTGGAGAGGATTAACAGCCACTGCTGTTCCCCTGCAGCTTGTCTAGTGGTAAGACTCCCAGGTCCCTCTTTACTGTGAATACCAGGACCTAATATATCTTGCTTCCCCTCCTTATCAGGCTTTGCTGTTGCCTACAGTTATGTGATCTGGGAGGAAACCAGGCACAGGTGAGAGCTGGACTTGGCTCTTCTTAAAGGCTCAACCACCCTGTCACACCCACTACCCCAAACCAGTTCCTGTCCTCCATTATCACACCACCATGAACATGGCCAACCTAAGGATTTGGGAAGGAATAGCAAAATCACTTCCTGGAGTACATCCCAAATATAACAACCTCCTATTGGTGAAATGTAGCCCAGCTGGTTTTCCTTTCAACCCTAGCAACTGGTTTTCACCAGCTTACATTGCTTTATGTTTTCAAATGCTGTGCAAGGACAATGGCTAGGAACTCTTACAAAAATGAAAGCTGTGATGCTCCTTTATGATCTTCAAAGGCCAACTATGTTAACAAGTGTCTCACAGGAACCCCTCCAGCTCATTAGTAAGCTACAGCTTTAAATCATAATCTAGCCCAGAGGTGGGCAAACTACGGCCTGCGGGGCTGTCCTGCCTGGCCCTTGAGCTCCCAGCCAGGAAGGCTAGCCCCTGGCCCCTCCCAACGCTGCCCCCTCTCCCCACAGCCTCAGCTCGCCATGCCGCCAGCACTCTGGGGACAGGGAACAGGGGCGGTTGGATCAGCGTGGGAGTCCCGCGGGGCCTGTCAGGGGGCAGGGGTGTGGATAGGGGTCAAGGCAGTCAGGGGATGGGGAGCAGGGGAGGTTGGATAGGGGGTGAGGTCCCGGGGGCGTGGTTAGGAGACAAGGAACAGGGGGGTTAGATGGGTTGGGGGTACTGAGGGGGGCAGTCAGGGGGCGGGAAGTGGGAGAGGGCCAGGCTGTTGGGGAGGCACAACCTTCCCTACCCGGTCCTCCATATAGTTTCGCAACCCCGATGTGGCCCTCCAGCCAAAAAGTTTGCCCACCTTGATCTAGCCTTATGCATCCAGCAGGGTGTGACAAGCCTGGAATTACATTTGCACTGGTGGAAGAGCATGGAGGATCAATCCAATAATATAACATTTTTAACAAAAGAAGGTACATAAAAACAAGCATTAGAAAAAGTGGATGTACTAAATCAAACACTTAAATAAAAAAAGGAAGAATGGGAATCACTATAATTTTGCATGACATAAAACATAACTGGGTTTTCTGAGACAGAGTGGGATAAGAATTGTCAGTAGATAACTAAGTTTTCTAGCTATAAACTATGGAGTAAAGACAGGACTGGTTGATCTGCTGATCCCAGGAATTGTTTTTTGGGAGGGTGGGGTATAATTTTCTCATCTACACCCAGTCAGGACTAGGCTTAGTGTTTATATTAAAATTCTACTACAGTTCTCTCTCTTTTTCCTTCTTGATATTCCCCCCCACCACCATCTTTGACAGTTTATCTGTTCTTACCTATTTTGCTAAAGTAAGCCTAAAATTATAAGAAAGATTTCTTTTTAAAAATGCAGTTCTGCTCAGTGATATTACAAGATGCAAGATCCAAAACACAAACCAGGTTAAACCTCTTTCTTACAGAAAACAGTTTTGTAGGGATTTAGCAAAGTCCGACTGTTACTAGCTAGAGAAATCTCAGGAGGGCTGTTAGTTCAGTAAGGACCTTTTTCACTTTTAAGCTTGGAATATAATGCAGCAGGCCAAAGTGGAATACAGAAGTATATTATACAGCAGGCCAAAGCACAGAGCACAGTCCAAACACAATTCACAGACAGAGATGCTGGAACAATTTGTATAGTGGGGGTGCTGAGAGCCATTGAATCAAACTGTAAAGCCTGTATATGATGGAAACCACTTCAAGCCAAGGGGTGTGGCAGCACCCTCAGCAGCCCGGTTCCAGCATCTATGTCCATAGAGTTCTACAAGATCCACTCTTGCCTTTATTTTTAGTCTTTATGCATATAGGATCACAAACTGGTATTTGTAGTTTTCATTGGCTGCAGCCTCCAGATCAGAATATTTCTAACTAGAGATTTGAAGTCTCCACTTCCACCATTCACATCAGATGAGCTTTTACTCTGAAACCTAGTGTAGATGAAACCCAGTAAAGTAGATGTCAACATTGCTAACTATTATTCAGTGCTGATCAGTACAGTAGAAATAGTTACTGTAAAATGGGAAGTGGAATTTTAGATTGTAGACAGCACTTGCATATTAATTATTATTATTTGTTATTTGTATTATCACCAGGATAATCATTGTGCTAGGCGCTGCACAAACAAAGGACAAAAAGACAGTCCCTGCCCAGAAGAGCATGCATTAAGTAGAAGACAAGAGACAAAAGATCAATACAGACAGACTGATGGGGGAGGAAAAGGAAACAACGAGGCAATATTGATCAGCATGATAGGCTGTGGTCTCAGTATCCCACAATCACATACAGTACTCACATCTGTCCTCCCCCGCCCCCCCCCCCCCCGGCTGACTCTGGGCCCAGAGCTAAAGCATCATTCAGCAGTTGCACTAGCTACAGAGTGTATTACATTTTTAAATTCTGTTAATTCCATCTACACAGTACATAATTTTAATTACAAGCAGGCTGTAATTTTATGGCATTCTATAATAATCCAGTACCTTTTTAATGCAACCAGGGGGATAATTCCACGGTCGCCATTTAATAGCCTTCATTTTTCTGATCTGTAATGGTTTTATCTGTGTTCTTTCACTTTAGTACCCAGCGTGAAACCAGAACTGACAGAACCTAAATGTCAGCCATGGGAGAAAGTGCAACAGTCAAAATGTGTATGTAAAATGCCCTATGAGTGTGGGTAAGTTCAGCCTGACATTGACAATAACTTTCTCACTTCATTCAAGACAAATTAAATTTCTCAGGATTTCAGTCCATGACAAATTAGACAGCTTTACTTATACCAGGGAAAGTCATTGTGCTTTGTTTACATTACCGTTCAATCAATCCCTGTTCTTCACTTACCTGTCAGTGGGCATTAGCAGTGATGGAACTTAGGTAAACGGCTGAAGGTAAAGGGATAATTTCAGCTCCACTTGGTCTGTGAAATGGGGGAGGGAAGGAAAGATAAAATGCTATTCTGGATATTTATAAGATCAAGGAAGAGTAAGAGCCAAGTCCTCCTGGGACATAAATTCTCCAAGTAATAAACATGTGCAATAAAGCAGGTGGTTCTTCTGAGAGACCGGAGAGCTAGGAGAGATGCAATAATCTGAGCTCCCATTTACACAGCAATTTGAAGAGGCCAGTCTGTGACACCAGCAGAGTGCTTAAACTCACCTTTTTGCACCTCATAATGTGAAGTCTGGCTTGAGTTTATTGTTCATTTATTTGGTGCTTTGAGTCTCTGGGTCACTTTACCAATGGGACAAATGGTGCTGTGGTTTGGATTGGCCTTCATTGTGCTTGAAATCAAATGGCTTAACCACGGATTTATTTATTTTTTTAATTTGAGAAAACAGAAGAATGTCCGGGACCCCACCAGGCAGTAAAAGTTGGATTTTCAAAATTGCTCTGCACCCACGGTTGGGGTGAGATTTTCATAATAGCTGAGCACTTTGGTTGTGAGCTCTTGAAATCTGGCCATGTTCATCACAGTGGGAGCCACTGGGGGCTGAGCACTTGTGAGAATCGGGCCCTTGTTTAGATGCCTAAATGGGAGCTGAACTCTTGAGAATCTGGCCCCAGGGCTACACTGTATGCTCCTTATTGGTGAGCAATTACTAATGACATCAGTAGTCCTCATGACTGTGGTGGAGTGGCTCAGGGAAAAAGATTCTATTCAATGGGATCAAGGAGAGGATTTTCAGTCTTCTAAGTGACTTAACGTCACTGGGACTTGTCAATGGAAGTTGTGCTCCGAAGTCACTCAGGCATTTTTGAAAATGCCACCTAGCCAACACAAGCTCTAACTAGCACATTTTGAATGTCTGAAAATTAATTAAAGTTAATGGGCCTCATTCAGTTTTAGTAGGTCTGATTCATCCCTGTGCTATGAGGCAGGATGGCCATGTGCTTAGGGCAGCAGCCTGGGACATGGCTTTAAATCCAAACTTCCAGTGTGACCCTCGGTAAGTCACTTAGGGATCGATTTTTAAAGGTGTTTAGGCACCTAAAGATATAGATAGGCTTTTGAGAATCCCATTAGGCACCTAACTGTATCTTGAGATGCTTAAATACCTTTAAAAATCTGACTCTTAGTCTCTGTGCCCAATTCCCCATCTGTAAAAGGGAGATAATAGTGCTGCTCTACCTCACAGGGGAACATTGAGGATAAATACATTACAGATTAGGAGGTGCTCAGATACTATGGTGATGGGGGCCTTCTCAGTGCCTAAGATAAACAACGTGTAACGCTCTGTTAAACTGTGCCCCATGTAACCAATGTAGTCTTGGAAGTCAGTAGTGTTGCAGCCACTTATACAAAGGTCTGGATTTGGCTCATGGTTTATAGTTCTTTTTAGCCTTTGACACATTTTGTTCAAAGTGGCAGAAAAGTAAGTAAACAGTTCACTATTTCTAAAAAGAAAGAAAGAAAGAAAGAAAGAAAGAAAGAAAGAAAACCCAGCCCACCCCAACATTTTAGCAGAGAGAATAAATCAATTATTAAAGAAGATTAGATGGAATAGGCATCTAGTCAGTTGGGATTTAGTGTACTGCCATGTCGGGATTAAAGGATGTAACTTGAATTTGTTCTCTTACTCTGAGCCTGGTAGTACCTTAGTTTGCTGTGGAGACAACTCAGCCTCCACTCAGCCCAGCTGAGGAAATGTGGGAGCAATGACAGATTACATAGGAATTGCTCCAGTGGGTCAGACCCCATGTTCCATCTAGTCCACTGCCCTGTCTCTGACAGTGATCAGCACCAGAGATAGGAAAGTGAAAAACCCCACAGGAGGCAGATGTGAGATAATCTGCTCCACATGAGAGTTTTATCCTAATCGCCAATAGCTAGACATTGGTTTCAACCCTGAAGCAGAAGGTTTAATATCCTTCCAAAACTATAGTCTTGTTATCCATACAAATGTCTAATCCCTCTTTGACATCATGTGACACTGAATTCCACAGTCTAATTAAAAATATCAGAAAAGATCTCTGAGCCATTAATGGAGAAATTGTGGAAGGTGGGAGAGATCCCAGAAGACTGGAAAAGAGAAATACAGCAGAATACTGGGTAACGGCCGCTCAGCCACCTCTCTAGTCACTGTGAATCTAATTAATTACTCTAGAGTAGACCACAGTGGTGTAGCTAGGAGTGGAAATTTGGGTGAGCCCTGACCTTCCAGTGGGCGGGCAATGACAGACTGTGCTAGCTCAGCTTCTCCCCCGATGCCATGTCCTCTTCCTACCGCTGGTGCCCCCAAACACAGGGCTTCACCTGCCGAGCTGGGCATGTGCATGGGCCCACAACCCCACACCCATGCTCCAGTGTGGGTAGCTGCTGGGGTAAAAGAGGTTCCCCCCTTCAGGCTGAAATTCTTCACATTCCTTAGGGCAGAGGGAGGATAATAGGAACTGACCCCCCCACTTCAGTTGAGCAGAGTCCGAAGGCTACCCCCAGCCCAGCCCCGCAGGGTACCCAGGCAGGGAAACAGATTCCCTGAGCCTGACCATCTTGGGAAGAGAGAAAGTTTATCCAGAGTGGGGAGGGAAAACTGGGGCAAGGGAGGGGCTGGACAGGGGAGGGCAGAGTCCAAGGGCCATAGTTGGGGGAAAGGGGCAGGGCAGGACCCGGGGGGCACAGGACATGGGTGAGGTGGCAGAACTTGGGGGCATAGCAGAGCCTGGAGCTGGGGGCACAGGGATGATGAGACTGGGGTGCAGGAGGGATCGGAGTTGCGGGGGGGGCAGGAGGAATCTGGGGGCCCACCTTCCCGTACCCCCTCCAGCCAGCCCTTACCGCTCAGCAGGCGTCAGAAGACAAGGCTGCCCGGGGCACACAGGGTGCGGGGCATGCCCATGGGGTGGAGGGGGGGGTCTCACCAGGGCTCAAGCTCCACCCGCCCCTGCTGACCCCAGCTTGGTGTCTGCCTGGCCGCCCAGCCAGCCATGTCCCTCTGTCCTGCCGGTGCATCTGTATGCCCGTGCTTCCTGCACTGCATGCTGCTGCTCCGGTCTCCAGCGCTCAGCCCAGTCATGCATCTTGGCGTCTGGCCTGGCTTCACTCCGCTCCGGCCCCAGTGCTAGCCCCACACAGATCTGCCTCCAGGAGGCACACTCCCTGTCTGGGACAACTCACCCACTCCCAGCTTGTGGATTCAGGGGGTCTGGCCCTGCCTGCGCTCCATCCAGGATTTCAAGTGCCCGAGTGATGCTCCGGGCTGCTGTGGCAGCACTACACCTCTGCTCAGATTTGGGTGGGTCTGGATGCTAAGTGGGTGGGATATTCAGATTAGACATTAGGAAAAACTTCCTAACTGTCAGGGTAGTTAAGCCCTGGATCAAATTATCTAGGTAGGTTGTGGAATCTCCATAATTGGAGGTTTTTAAGAACAGGTTAAACAAACACCTGTCAGGGATAGTTGAGATGATACTTATTCCTGCTTCAGTGCAGGGGACTGGACTAGATGACCTATCGAGGTCCTTTCCAGTTCTATATTTCTATGATTCTATTTCCTTTTATAAGTTTGATTTTCTCACCTTTCAGTTTCATTTAATGTCCCCTTGTTCTTCTGTTAGAGGACAGGAAGTACAGAAGTTCCCAATCTAACTTCTCTAGACCATTCTTTATTTTAAAGACATTTATCATGTCACCTCTTATTCATCTCCTTTCTACAGTGAACAATCCCAGTCTTTTCAATCACTCTTCCTATGAAAGTTTTTTCCTTATCCCTAATCATACTTGTCACCCTTCTCTGAACCCCCTCCAAACTCTGCAAACTCCTTTTTGAAAAGGGGTGACCAGCACTGCGCATTGTGTTCTAGTTGAAGGTGTACCATTGATTTATATAATGGCAATATATTATTCTCCATATTATCATTCATCCCATTCCATATGAGTCCTAATATTCTGTCTCCAGGCATCAAGGAGGCCCTAAATTATGCCTGGCTGCAGCCGTTCCCAAAGGGCTATTTTGCAACAAGGGGATTGCTGGAGTGCAGCATGTTCCAGCCACATCCCTTCCCCTGGTATATCCTTGCCCTGGGGGAATCCCTCACCAGCTGGTTCAATCAGCTTTTCACTTGCTTTGGATTGCTGAAGCATTACAAAGCAGGCAGATCAGTGAGTTAGGATCTTCCCCTTAGTCTTTTCTTTTCAGCTAAATTAAACAGCCTCGTATACACATTTTTGTAAGTATTGTAAAAATCAGGTGTTGAAATTTGTTATTTTCAGACAAATAAGGCAATACAGTAAGTCTACTATGTGTTTTTAAAATAGCAAATGGTAGAAGCAACTGAGTTTAGCTGTCAAGAGGGTGTGGATAGCAGTGATGCCTACAACTGATATTTAGGCATTTAAATCTGGGGTTTAGATGCCTAAAAACGTTGGTAGATCTGGGCCTAAAGGCTAAAGCATGCTCCAATTGAAATCAGTGGAAAAATTCACAGAGACTTCAAAGGGCAGATAAAGGTCTTAAGTTAGGCACAGCATACCTGTGATGAAGAGAGAGAGAGAGAGAGAGAGCCTAATTCTGATCTCACTTACCTGGGTGTAAGCCATGAGTAACTTCACTGAAGTCATTGGGGATGCACCAATGTATGTGAGATCAGAATATGACACTTTCTCCCCCCTTTTTAAGAGGTACCAAGATAAAGCAGAAGTAAATGATGTGATTTCTGCTTTTCTTTTCAGACCGTCTCTGGATGTCTGTGCCACAGATGAGAGAAGCAAGAGAAACACGGCCTTAACTGTGTGTAAGATGTACGTTCTTGAGTGTATGGGCAGAAAATACTCTTTGACCAGTGAGGAAAACTGCAAAATGCCTGCTGCAGCTGCAAAACCTTGTGGCTTATGTCATTTGTGGGAAACATGTGATGGTAAGAGAGTCCTCACAGTTAATGTGGGTAAATTAGGAGAAGCTGCCTGTGAATAAAAGGAACACTAGCCATGACTCTGCTCCTGGCTCGATGTGCCTCCATTTACCCATTTGTAAAATAGATATAATAATTCCTACCTACCTTCCAAAGGTGTTTGGAACATAGGAATTGCCCTCCTGAATCAGAGCTGAGGCCCATCTAGTCCTGTGCCCTGCTCTGACAGTGACCATATGCTTCTATGCTGGAAAAAAGCCTGTAGGAAGTAATTGTGGGATAACAGGGAAAGTTTCTTGCTAACTCCCATTAATTAGAGGTTGGAGCATGAAATTTGATATCCCTTCTGGAACGTTTGGGGTGAAATCTTGACTGCACTGAAGTAAAGGGCAAAACTCCCATTGACTTCAATGGGGCCACGATTTCACCCTGGTGTTTGTTATTAAATCCTTGCTCATCTTAACTCTGGATGTTGTCACTATCCATGGAAATGTCCAATCCTTTTCTGCATCCCGCTGAGCGCTTGCCCTCAATGTTATCTTGTGGCAATGAATTCAGTGGCTAATTACATATTATGTGGAAAAAGTACTTCCTTTCCTTGGTTCAAAAATTGTTGCCTTTCAGTTTCATTGAACATCCCCTTGTTCCTTCATTCTGAGAAAAGGTGAAGAGAAGTGCCTGGTCTATGCTCTTATACATACTCATACATTATACTCTCTTTTCTAAAGTAAACAGTCCCAATCTTTTCAATCTGTCACCAATTAGAAGTTCTTCCAGGCCCCTAATTATTCTTATCACTGGTCTCTGAATGTCCCCTGTTTCTGTTACATCTCTTTTGACCTAGGGTGACCAGAATTAGTGTTTGTTAAGTGCTTTGAGATCCCCACATACATACTAGTTGTTATTATATTTCTTATAATAAAACTATCAAAAACATATTTTTATCTCTTGTCTAGTGGATTCAAGCAGTGATCCTTAGCAAACACTGTTTTGAAGAACAGAAAATAGGTAAAAAGCATTAAAATAGAAAGGGAAGAAATCAGGCAAAGATTAAACAAATAGACAGTCAAAATAACTAAGCCTTAAATAAGGACAACTGTGGACTAAGGTTAAACCTAAAAAAACAACACACAAATGGAAAAGAAATCTCATATCCCTTATTGTTTGTATGTTGCTATTTAGGCCCTGATTCTGTGAACGCTTATGCATACATTTGCATATAAATGTGCATACATTTACTTATGTGAGCCGATCCATTGACATCAGTGAGATTACTTATTAGTAAAATTATACACATATGTAGAGTTTGCAGGATCAGTGCCTTAGCTTTTTACTCTCTGGCGCAGGGACCTGTCATCTTATATGTTTTTTAAGCCTCTTGTCCATCAGATAAATAATAAATCATGCTAATATTTTTTTCAAGCAGTAATTTCAAATGAGTAGGAGAGTGCTGTACTCTCAGTCATCCTCAGCAAGTACTGCTCAGACTAGCAGCAGCCCCAATACACACTTATGACTTCTGTTGCAATAGAACTGCTGTTTGAATGTGTTTGTAGTTTCTCCACCGACCCTGAATATTGATTAACATCTGACCAGGAGCAGGAGCTCCTACAAATTGCTCAGTTAATGGGACAATTTCTGACAGCGAGGCAGTTATGAGTCTGTTTTTCTTTCAGTGGATGAGATACTAATATTAGGGTATGTGTGTTTTTTTAAGCTCAAACCAACAGATGTGTGTGCCGAGAAGCTGGGCAATGCGACGAGGGAGGAATAAGCATTTGCATTGAAGTGAATGGGAAAGTCACCAGTAGGACAATGACTGAATGTGAGGCTGGTCTCCTGAAGTGCCGGGGGGAGATTGTCACCCCTGTCAGCATAAGACCCTGTGATGTACAGAGTAAATAAGATATTTTATGGTTCATTTTGCTTATTGCCATGGGATATGTCAAAATGTCAATAGTTGGGCAGGTCATGCTTAAAAGAGCCTTTGAGTTTGTTTTTTCTTTTCTATGTACATAAAACCTTATTCTACCCAATGTAGGGCCTGACATGAAGCCCACTGAAATCCATGAGGGTCTTTTCATTAGCCTCATTGGGCTTTGAATCAGGGACCACAGTCCTTACTCAGCTTGAACAGTCCCATTGAAGCTAAAATAAGGGCTATAGGTCTACATGGAATTGGCAAGTCTGCTTTACATTTCCCTCTGGGTTAAAAATGTTCCAAAATTGGCCTTGATCCTACATCCTGCAGGCGCATGGAACAATTTGTAGACTCAGTCTAAATCTGCAAATACCAAGGTGCTATTTATAAAGAGTGATTGATTTAAGTATCTAAAGCATGTAAATTAATTTGAAAAAAACCCCAACAACCCACAAATGCACACATACACTGATTGGACTGGATAGCTTCCCTGTGTAGAAACGAGGGGAAAGAATGGCCTATTAATGCAATAAGAGATACGAATATTCCCTTTTAATGAAGTAACTTTATTACCATTTTGCCTTATTCAATTAAGCACACTGCATGCACAGTACTGTACCTATCACTGAGCCTGAAGCATTTATAAGTCAAAGCAATGTGCACTAATAATGAAGACAGCTTAAAATAATGAAAAGAATTAATATACTGTAGCTTCTTGTACTCAGTTCTGCTTAATAGAAATATAACCATATATTGCACATTATCCTAACTTTCATTGAGAGCTAAACTTTCAAACATAGGCAGCTAAATGGAACTTGCCAAAATGCATTTGTATATTTGCAAAATATGAATTTACGTATGGAAAAGTATCTAGCAAAATCTGTTTTCAAAGGAAAATTTTCTCAAGGTAGGTTGCTTTGGGGAGGTGTCTTCTAACAGAAATGGAGAAAAACTGCACTCAGTCTCCTTGGAGGTACTTTGGGGCAACTTCTTAAGGAAGGAGGCTGTCCAATAAAGGTGGTGTCTTGCACACCGCAGCTTGTGAACCTAAACTCTGCAAACAGGCAACATGCACCTACCTGTTTTATGCATGCAATGGCATGTTTGCAGGTATACACACATACGCTGCAAGTGCAATTTAGGTACCTGTGTTTGAAAATCCCCCTCTTTTTTTCCCTCGTGGTTACTCTTAGATCAAAACAAGGACATGGGCAGGGGGCCGAGTAGCAGAATGGATGATAAAATGAGTGGGATAAAACTGTGAAACTTGTACATTTTTAAAGCAATGGATTTATATGTATCATTAAATGCCTATCAAAGATAACAGGTCCCGTCGTTTCTCCATATAATGACTTTTGACTTATTTGTATGTGTGATTGACCTGCATAAACCCTACCTCAGCCTGAAAAGGTCCATTCTGTGGTAGTACTGGAAATGAGAATTCTGAAATCTTCCTCTGGCACTTATTTGCATACTAGGCCTCTCAATACTTTGCCAGCTCACATATTTTCACAGAAGTGCCCTAGCTTCAGAAGCAAACTTAAAGCTCTGGACATGCTTATTTGTGCAGTGAGGTTTCTTTCCCCTGGAACAATTCTCCTACATTTATCATTTGACCCTTGGACATCCTGGTTCACCACTAAAGCTGCTCTTACACAATAACTTATTTTGTTGGCTAGCAAAGTGTTGTCAAGTTTCCGCATCCCAATCATAAAGAGCCAGATTCGGCAGTCCTCACTCAGGCTGAGTATTGCTTACTCACATGAGCCGTCTCTTTAAATTAGTAATTTGATCTGTTTGAGTTTGAACCACATTTAACAACCATGTTCTAGCCTTTAACTGGATCAAATTCTATGGCCTGTGTATTGCAGGAGATCAGTCTCATAGTCCCTTCTGGCCGTAAAATCTATGAATCTGATGCTCCAACCTGTGCTGGCCAGTGTGCAACAATAAGGACCTGACCAACTTGCAAATGTCCTGTGTCAGAGCACAGTGTTATGACAAGTTTTTTTCCTTCCACACAGGCTCTAAAGCACAACTGTGTCGTAATAAGGTATCATAGCATGGTACCTTTTGTAGTGTAAACAGGCCCAAAGAGAATCCCTGGAACAATTAAAAGGCATGTCTACACAGAACATTTTACTAAGCCAAGGGCAGGGCTTAAATTCAGCTAGAGCTCTCTGGAGCAGAGCTCTGGTAAATATTTTCAAACATTGTCTCCAGCCCAATGCTGTTATGGTTCTGAACCGGGGAGTCTGCAGCCCACTAGGGGGCTGTGAGTCGGTTTCAGAGGGTCAATGCCCCCCCCAGGTTCTGAAGCCCTGAGAGCACCCCCTCTCCGCAGAGCTGAAGCCCTAAGCCCCAGCATTCCCCCGGGGGCGGGGGAGCCTGGTGGGCTCTGGGAAATAGTCTATGAGAATTTAAGTCCTTGTCAAGGTCTATTAAGGTGTATTAAGATCCCCTGACCAGTTTTAGACAGGAACTATCCATGCTATAGCCATGTTACTGAACTATGATGCCTGTTTGTTTGTTGTTTGAATAGATTAGCGCATGGATTGGCTGTATATCACCAAAACCATGTGGTCAGACAATAGGAAAGAAGCTAGATCATGTTTTTAAAGCATGGTTATTACACAGATTTTCTCCACCAGCATTGCTTAGCCAAACTGTATTAGGAACTGATTTAGATGGAACCATGCTTAAACTCAATTTCCAAACACAGTTTAAAGACCAGGCTAGAGGAGACCTAAAGATCTATGGATTGTGGCTCTCCTGAATTCTAGAGACAAAGCAGGATTCTGTGCATGCTCATTTGCATAGCTACACTCACCATGTCTTTCCAGCTCACAGATATTCAGAATAAACCAGAACATTTGGTTTCTCTTGTGTGGGTGCTGAGTAGAACAGGGAAACTAATATAAACCAATTCAGCAAATCATCGTCTCAACTTTTAAACAAATTTGCCAGACCGTGTTTGAGTGACTTTTGTGTTTACTTTCTTCAAACAGTAAAATAAGAGAGTTTTACCAAAACAAATGCTCTCTGAATGAGACTTCTCAGACGCTCAGATGGGGTCAGGAAACAAACTCTGTATTCATTTGCTGCAATCAGTTGCACCAGAAATCTGATTGGAAGAGTTATGCTGAGTCAGCCAGGATCCAAGCACAAGGAAGCAGCACAACTTCAGTTTCAGATTTGGAAATTCAACGTAGCAAGTCAGATGCTAAACAAACTTATTCCATTAAATTCACTGAAATGTACTGAACAATGACAAACCATGAGAAAATCATGATTTGCTCACAGTCTTATCACCAAGAGATAAAGAGGCAAAACTAAATGATTTGTTAAATTATTTGCTCATTTCTAGTCCTGAGTTAGTTTTTCTGTTTGAATTTCTGGGCCGACACCAGAACCATTTTGCTGATCCGCACTCCTGAACTGAGGTGAGGTCAGATACGCTGGTAGGAGGTACCCAGAACAACGTCTTCAGCTCTGAAACCCCATTAGCAACTACTGACTAGCTGCACCTGCTTAGGTAAAATGGGACCCACATTTGAACCAGTCCTTGTTTAGGTTTTGCAAACCAAACCTGGGTTAGGTCCAAATCAATCCGCAGCTGCGGACTTTGGAAAATTTGCATCCAGATCTAGGGCTTCCTCCTGATGCCATTGAAATCAATGAATAATCTCTCATGGACTGGAGTGGTGCAGGAGCAGCTCTCTGGACTTTGCAACTAAGGCTTCTCTCTAACTAAAACCAAATCAGCTCTAGTACTGCTCCTCCCGAATATATTAGGTCCAAGCTTCAAAGCAGATTTTATTATTTTGTCTGGAAGTTTAATTTGGTTGCAGAATGTCTCAGCTGTTCTGTTTAGTAAAAGGCTTTGGGATGCTCTGTCAGGATAAGGTAGGATATGAATCTCAGTTGTTGGGTTTTGGCTTTCCTGTTATCCATAATAAAAGACTTTAATCAGCCTCATTGATTGCTTTGCCAATTTTCCTAGTTAGAAATCCTGTTTACCAAGTTTTGCTATAGGGGGAGCTTTCCAAGGGAGGACTGGTAAAAATGATAAATCCCTAAATTTTGCCTTTCCCTTGATGAGGGAAGAAAGCGCCATCAGTGCAGAACTAATGCGATGGAAAGTGTCACTGGATTTCTCCAGACAGAACATTCTTTGGGGTATAACAGCTCCAAGCTTTACTGCATAACTAGATTTCAGTCTGTCATACAAGGGCAAGCAAACAGCTCAAGGCTGGTACAGGAGTTCTGGTATTAAGGGAAATATGGATACTAGAAAGATTCCACTGCCCTGTAATGATCATTTATGTACAAAAATAATTTTCCATTTCCATTTCCAAATAATTTTATTTTTGATTGCCAATAAGGCCAGCAGATAATAATAATAGCAATATGTTGCACCTCTGTATTGCCTTTTTATCCAAGATCTTAAAACAATGTACAAACACTGGTCAATTAAACCTCACTGCCTGAATGGAAACCCTGGATCTGAACACTCCCAAACTGGATGTGTGTATTTGGAAATAAAATTTAGAACTGGATCCAAGTTTTGCAGCTGGCCCCTATTTCTACCAGGAGCCAACCTAAACCTCCAGATTAGAAAAACCACAAGAAAGCTGTTTAACAGCTCACAGCTACATTGCACAGCATTGTAGGGCAGGGAGTGAATTTCATATTCAAACAGAAATTGCAGGGGGGATTTTGGGTTTGCAGAATGTTGTTACCTGCTTTAGAATCAGGCCCCCTCCACCGGCATTGTGCCCCTAACATCATACCGTGGCAATGATTCAGTACCAAATCAGAAAGAAGAGTTCATTTACTGAATTACCACACCACAGCTTGTCATACTGTTAACCCAGCCTTCCTTGTCTGTTACCATGTGTTTGCACTTAGCTCAAGGGGACTGCAATCTGGGTGGGACATCTAGATGCAATCCACTTATCAAAGAGTAATAATTTCCTTGTGGTCTCCAATCCAAGTACTGATGTACATAAGAACATCCATAGTGAGTCAGACCAACGGTCCAGCAAGCCCCATGTCCTGTCTTCCTACAGTGGTCAATGCCAGATGCTTTAGAGGGAATGAACAGAACAGACAATCATTGAGCGATCCATCCCCTGTAGTCTTCTCCCAGATTCTGGCAAACAGAGGCTAGCAACATTCAGAGTATGCGTTTACAGCCCTGACCATCTAGGCTAAAGCCACTGATGGACCAATCCTCCATGATGTGGTCTATTGCAGTTTAGATTAGTATATCTAGGGAGTCACAACACAAACTGTTGTGTATGCAGATTGTAAACGTGTAGGTGTGTGTGGCCCTCCCTCGTTGTCTATCTCCGAGGGAGGACACGCCTCTTGGTTATCACTCCCCTGGAATACCAGTTTTAGACAAGGGAGAAGTTAGCAGTCTTGGGGCTCAATCATTTCAGTGGGGTCAAGCAGCAAGTGGTTCAGGGGCACAAGCCATCAGACAGGACAGGGCACCAACAGTCTTAAGCCCAACCCTCAGGCAGGGTGGGGTACCAAGCACAGTCTAGGGCCCCAACCCTCTGGCAGGGCAGACCAGTGAATAATCCGGGGACCCCCAGCCCGCACGCAGGGCGCGGTACCAGCTGTCTAGGGCTCCAGTTCTCAGGCAGGACAGAGCATTGAATAATCTGGACCCCGAACCTCAAGCAGGGTGGGGTACGAGCAGTCTAGGGCTCCAGCCCTCAGGCAGAGGCAAGCACCCAACACAGTCTGGGGGGCAGGCAAGGGGCATGCACCCAACGCAGTCTGGGGGCCCAAGAAGAGAGTAGACTCCCACAGGCCTCCTGGCTGAAGGTGGAATGGCTGCCACACATAGGGGCAGCCAAGAGGCTCTGCACATTGCCCCTACCTCAAGCGCTGGTTCTGCAGTTCCCATTGGCTGGGAACCGTGGCCAATGGGACCTGCAGGGGTGGCATCTGTGGACAGGGCAGCGCGCAGAGATGTCTGGCCGTGCCTCCACGTAGGAACTGAAGGGGGAACATGCCACTGCTGCCAGGAGCTGCTTAAGCTAAGTGCCTCCTGGAACCTGCCCCCCTGCCCTCCTCCTGTGCCCCAATCCCCTACCCCTTCCCTGATCCCCCTCCTGCCTTCTGAACCCCTTGGTCCCAGCTCAGAGCACCCTCCTGCACCCTAAACCCCTCATCCCCAGCCCCATCCCAAAGCCCACACCCCCAGCTGGAGCCCTCACCTGCACTCATGCCCCAACCCCCTGCCCCAGCCCTGATCCCCCTCCTACCCTCCAAACCCCTCAGCCTTCACCACCTCCTGCACCCCAAATCCCTCATCCTTGGCCCCACCCCAGTGCCCACACCCCCAGCCAGAGCCCTCACCCCCTCCCACATCCCAACCCCCTGAGTCAGTCCAGTGAAAATGTGCGAGTGAGGATGGGGAGAGTGAATGACAGAGGGAGAGGGGGCTGGAGTGAGCAGGGGTGGGGCCTCAGAGAAGGGACAGGGCCCCAGAGGAGGGGTGGGGCAGGAGGCAGGGCAAGGGTGTTCAGTTTTGTGTGAGTAGAAAGTTGGCAACCCTAGGCAGAAGAAGTCCTCAGCAGGCTCGGGCTCCAGCAGCAGGGTCCAAGCATCTGCCTCCCTCAGTGGCTTCCCCCCAGCTGGGCTACAGGACCTGCCTTTTATACGTCCAGATCACTGCGCGATTAATGCCCAGTGTCCCACAGCAATCTGGAGCAAAATTGGGAATTAAACCCAGGCCTCCATCTCATGTTTCTATACCAGATTTGGACTGGCTATAGAGCTTGCTTATGCACACCAAATGTGTTCAAGATCTTTTAATGCTCCGCCAGGTAATGCGCTGAGATTAGCTTTAATAAAGTATTTTACACACAGCTTAGCATTCCATTACATTCCTGGCTCCCCATCAATGCCTTAAAACACAAGAGACCCACGCCTACCTCCCGTCACCTTCCCCTAATTGACAGGATTGTTCATGGACATAGTGAATTTTAAGCAATAAAATATTAAGAGAGATTAATTTTGAACTTATAAACATGAGTATTTGCACTGGAAACTTGATTCAAATACTTCGAGTAAGGAACATGCAACACATATATTCTTTGAAAACCAATCAGCATAACCTGAATAATCTTCTCCCAGAGAGGAGAAACAGCCCCACACCCAGGTACAGTGAATCCAATAGATTATTTGCCCTGAAATATTTGCTCTTCTCTAATGTTTTTGGAGGGCTGCAGAATATTAGCCCCTCAGTGCACAGAGTGTTATTCCTAGGTTACAGAGCTGCAGTCGCTACCCTTTTCCTGTGAGCATGAAATGTGAATTGACAAAGATTTTATTGCTCTGGGTAGAAGCAGCCTCCTTACGCTGGAGGCAAAAAGAAAACCACATTTAGTGGAAAATTCCTGATAAATAGCACACAGATAATAGAAACCCAGTGATCTATGCCTTAAAAATAGGAAAATGTCCATAGAAAATAGCATGGTATACTATTGGAAATACTTGCTTAAGAAACAGTTCAAAGAAACCAAATTATGGTGCTTTATAATTATATTCCAGCACACAGAGATCTCCACATTTACAAAATAAACTACTGCCTGACTGAGATAAGACAGACAAAATATTGTGGCTGGGTTAACTTCAAACAGTTCACTCTGGCTAATCCCTTTAAGTCTGGATACTTATCTGCCTCATCTGAACTTTCTGAGGGTGCTCTTCTCCTTCCTTTCTCTTCCCATCTCTCCACCCCATATCCCATCCTCTCTGTCTCCCATCCTTTCCTCTCACCCCAACCAGATGCTTCCTCTGGTTTCATATTTCTGTTCCCTCTACCTGACCCCAGGAGTTCCCTGTCTTTGATGATATTCCGTTTAGTGCAATGTCAGTTCAGAAATTTTTCCGTGGGACTCTGGTCACATGTTCTTTTCAAATCTCACATACTCTGCGCATCTCCAGCTCAGAAGTGCTCAGAATGTACTGAATTCTGTTCCTCCTGATCAAAACTCTGGGGAATCCATGGAACCCATGAGATTTGAAGGCATCAACTTCCATTTAAAAATTGTTAGACCAGCTGAGACCGCAATAAAGAATCAGCAAAGTTAAGAAGTGAGCAAGGAGGTGAGAAGTTTATCCAAAATCAGTTCAACCTGTTAACAGCAACAACAAAAATGTTGGGTTCATTTGAGATTTTTTTACTGGGGATTGGACTGATCGGGTCAGTTCATTCATCCCTTCACAATGTGTCTCTGCTGGCCACTCATCAGGACAGAAGCTATCAGGAACCTTCTGGGGAGTCAAGCCTGTTCTCAGTCCTGGTGCTGTTATTTGCTCCAGGGGAATATTGTACAGCAGTTTGGGGCAGATGTTGGTGTACTCATCTCGTTGATTCACAACTGAATACAGCCACCCATCTCATTAGTGGTTGCCTTAGTCACACAGTCAGACCTAATTTATATGTGCTGGCTCATATAGCTCCTCCAGAGCATCAACAAGAGGCCATCACCCTTAAAACTGCACGGAGGACTATGAAAAATGAAAACAAGCTGCTGCACACAAGGCTGACAATGGTTCCAATAAGCAACACACATGTCTCACAAGAAGATCTGCCCACCTCCAGAAGAAAACATCTACCACTGCAGTTCCTGCTGACTTGTCATGACTGACTTTGCAACTTCCTTTTTCATCAGCTTGTCATGCATTCATGTCTAGAACTGCCCATCCAGTGCTGCCAGTCCAGTGCTAATCTGGGGTGAACAATGGCATACCAGGGCCAATAGCTATGTCCTCACAGAGTAGCAGCAACTGTGGGATAGAAGCTCTAATTTACACCCACCTGTTTTCAATCTGGGATGCTGATCCTGAATTGGCTCAACAGACTGCTGATTTGAATGGTCAGAATAGCAATAGAATTTTGGCTTAGTTCAATCTTCACAGTGGGACTGCAGGGCAGCAATACAGATGGTCAAACATAATTGGAGGGTCGTCTGCAACTGTTTGCTACCCCTGAAGATGCAGCAGCTAGATGGCTGAATAATCTAGATAATGACTTGTGACATCCACAGAAGAAAAAGTTTTCTTTTTGCTGGCGAGGACCTTCAGGGTTTGGTTTGGGGACGTACACTTTCATATATTCAACAGTGATTGTGAAGGGGAGGTTCACAGAACGGTGGGGAAGTTTGCACAGGACATTAAGCTGTTCAAACTGTAGAAAAAACAAGACGACTATGAGATATTGCATCAAAACTTAATCTCATTGGGGAATTCGGCCATACTGTGGTAGATCAAATTTAATGCTGACAAAGACAAAATAAACTTCTTGAATATGTTGATGGGCTCTGAGTTCACAGGATACTCTGAGGACAGAGACCCAGGAGTCATCATCACAGACAGCTCAACAAAAAACGTGTGCAGCTACTCAGGGTCTGCTGTTACATACCAGCCTTTTGGACTGTTTTGTTTTGTTCAGACTGTTGCTGATGTACCTGGTTCATGGTTATTACATGTTTGGACTGACGACCTACCTGTGTGTCTTGCTTCATTTTTTTGGTAGTTTGGGATTACAGTTTTGGGGTGCATCTGAGTATAACAACCCTTCAGTGATCCACCAACCACTGACAGAGTTCAAAGTTATTCTTTGGGCAGTTTAATGGGGACACCTCCCCGTTCCCAGGTTGTGATGTTTCTCTCCCCACTCTCCAGCAACAGCCAAAAATAAAAGTAAAACCGAACCCTTTGTCCCTGATCTTCTACACTTTCCACAATATGCATCCACTGAAGTGAGCTGTAGCTCACGAAAGCTTATGCTCAAATAAATTGGTTAGTCTCCAAGGTGCCACAAGTACTCCTTTTCTTTTTGCGAATACAGACTAACATAGCTGTTACTCTGAAACTAGTGTTAGTGGCATTCTGTGTGTAAATTGAGAAAATACATGCGTGAGCACTAACATATGGAGAAGTGGTTGTAAAAGGGCATAGGTATTTAAGTTCAACCCTGTAAATGCCCATGATGTGCACAGCAACCCTTTCAATGTTTTTCAGATGCACCTACTCAAAAAGGTATAATGACTTGGGTATGCTTAGAGATGTACTTAGAAGAAAGGAAGCAGGTGTCAGCACTGATGAAACAAAGTACAAAAGAGAGGGAGGGTGATTTGGAACTGAATCTTGCAAGGGGGTGCAGGAACTTGCTCTGCATGCTTGTATTGTTGAATTACATACAGCAATACAGGATTCTTGATTTTCACATATCCCCTTATTTTCTGGAAATATGGGGCATATGTTATGAGGATGCAATGTCAGTTAAGCAATGTCTCTGAATTTTTGCACACTCTGAGGGGCACCTTTTGATGAAGTGTCTCTTTCAACTGTGAGTGCAAACATTCCCCCCCTGCTCGCCACAAGTGAAGGAAGTGTTTGCCAGCTACCCTTTTTCCTGGCAGAACTACTTTTTGCACGGTGTCAGCCAAGAAAATTTTGCAAGTTTACAGGAAAATTCACTTCTGTTATCACCCTGTTACACGGTAAATAGCAGAGTTGCACGATGAACGTTGACATACTAACTCTTTTAGGAATTTTGCAGACAAAACAACCTAATTCTGTGTGCACCGTACCTAGCAAACAAACATGGATTTAACACATAGGCACCGACTCCGTGGGTGCTCTGGGCTCAAGCACCCATGGAAAAAAATAGTGAGTTCTCAGCACCCACCAGCCACAGCTGTTCACTGTTCGGCAGCTGGGGGAGACACTTGGGGAGGGCGCAGAGCAGGGAGCGGTGGGTGGGGACCTCGGAGAAGGAGGCAGAGCGGGCATGGGAAGAGGTGGAGTGGGGGCAGGGCCTTGGGGGAGGAGGCAGAGCAGGAAGAGGTGGAGCGAGGGCAAGGCCTTGGCGTGGAGTGGGGGTGGAGCACCCCCGGAGAAAAATAAAAGTCAACCCAACTCAACCTGCCCATTTTCATTTAGCAGAGAGATAACTTGATGGCCATATTCAGGAAGAAAAATTTCCTTCAGTCAATCTGTCATACTGTGACGAAAGCAGATTGATATTAGAAAAGTAACAAAGTGAGGGCTGTATTATTTTACCTTTGTAGGAGAGGAATCAGTGGCTTCCCTTATGGTGGAGGATGATTAGACTCCTATGCTTGTACCTGTAGACCACAGATATGAGATCCCAGAAGAACCATCACTAGAGAGGGAGGACTTTCCCAGGAATTATTATGATTTTGAATTTGGAATTGTATTGCTATAAAAATGTTTGAAAATCACCCTCTTGATTTTCCACCCAAAGAAACAGAACCACAAAACTAGTCTCTTAAGGCCACAACTCTAAAAGTTGATCTAGGCAAGCAAACCTTTGTTCTCATGTATGAGAGGAAGGGGCATGTGTGTCTGTCCAATGATTAGATCACTAGTCTGGGACTTGGGAAAGCTGGCTTCATGCTGTACTCCGCAAGAGATTTGCTGTGGTTCCCTAGGGAAATCACTTAGCCTCTCTATGCCTCATTTCCTTCCCTGTAAAATACAGATAATAAATACAAAGGCTGTGAGGCAATCAGTTACCCTGGTAATAAGGGGCATTATAAATACCTTAGATGCCACGCCCCAATAATCTCAATGGGGATGTGTGGGAGTCCGGTCATGTAGATCAGTTTGCAGGATCAGGGCCAAGTTGTTTGTGTTTCCCACCTTCCGCAGTCGTGCCGCTTCTATACAGAGTAACAATGAATACACAGATTAAGGTACACGGATATAAAAATAGCCTCCTCCATCATCCAAAACTTGAACTGAAGCCTTAGCATTTGAGAAAACGGTCTTACCTTGAAGTCTGCACACTTTTGTGCTTCCTGGTTTCAGTCAGGAGGACTGGAAACAAAAGTGAAGATATACCACAAGAAAAGCTATTCTTTTAATCTATATCTATTTTTCAAATTATACAGTCAATACAGTTTCATGTTCACTGGAAAGGAGCAAACCACAGCCATTAATAAAACTACTCTATATCAGTAATCTTCATGATATCCTTATTTCCTCTTAGAAGAAAGAAAACCATTGCATAGGACCATCATGTACATGTCAGATACAGGATACCAGAAGTAAATCTTCTACTTTACTTGGCACAGGTTAGGCCTCAGCTGGAGTACTGTGTCCAGTTCTGGGTGCCACACTTTGAGAAAGATGTGCATAAATTGGAGAGAGTCAGAGGAGAGCAATAGAAATGATAAAAAGTTTAGAAAACCTGACTTATGAGGAAAGGTTTAAAAAATTGGACATGTTTAATCTTGAGAAAAGAAGACTGATAGGGGACCTGATAACAATCTTCAAATATTTTAAAGGTTGTTGTCGTTGTTTTCCCATGTCCACTGAAGGTAGGGGAAGAAGCAATATGCCTAATTTGCAGCAAGGGAGATTTAAGTTAGATATTAGGAAAAACATTTTATCTACAGGAGAACTTCAGAGTTACAAACACCAGAATCACGAACTGACCAGTCAACTATACACCTCATTTGGAACCTGAAGTACACAATCAGGCAGCAGCAGAGACAAAAACAACAACAGAACAAGGAGTAATGGTCTCAAGTTGCAGTGCGGGAGATTTAGGTTGGATATTAGGAAAAACTTTTTCACTAGGAGGGTGGTGAAACACTTGAATGCGTTACCTAGGGAGGTGGTGGAATCTCCTTCCTTAGAAGTTTTTAAGGTCAGGCTTGACAAAGCGCTGTCTGGGATGATTTAATTGGGGATCGGTCCTGCTTTGAGCAGGGGGTTGGACTAGATGACCTCCTGAAGTCCCTTCCAACCCCGATATTCTATGATTCTATGAACAACAAAAAAAACAAATACAGTACAGTACTGTGTTAAACATAGACTACTAAAAAAATACAGGGAAAGCAGCATTTTTCTTCTTCATGGTAAAGATTCAAACCTATATTAAGTCCATGTTCAGTTGTAAACTTTTGAAACACCCATAACTTTTATTCAGAGTTACGAACATTTCAGAGTTACAAACAACCTCCATTTCTGAGGTGTTCGTAACTCCGGTTCTACTGTATAAGGATAGTTAATCACTGCAGTAGGCTTTCAAGAGAGGTTCTGGAATCCCCATCATCAGAGGTTTTTAATACCTGGCATGAATGGTCTAGGTATACTTGGTCCTGCATGAGCATAGCGGGAGCTGGGCTGGATGACCTCTTGAGGTCCCTTCCAGCCCTACATTTCTATGATTTTATGATATGCAGAGGCTATCATGACTTCTCTGAATATTTTATATACTTCATTTTCAGCAGACTCTCTCTTTGTGAAAGGCAATTCTCACAGCATTGTCAATCCATCTGGAACCCAAACTCTCTAAAGAAAGCCTGTTCTTGTGAAATTTCCAGCAAGGTTTCTAGATCAAAGAGGCTTGATTAAAAATTCCAAAAAGTGTTGATGTTTATTTGCTCAAACTCTGCCAAACTTTCTGAAGTGCACCCATTACTGATACTTTTTATGGGTGACCAAGTCATCATGGAAAAATGTTTCTATTATCAGGGCAACTGAGCAAACTTCAATTTATTTCCTCCATTAGGAAATTATATATATATATATATTCCTGCATTAGCCATTGGTGCAATCGCTGGACCTACAGTATGTGATATGTACGTGCACATCCAGTGAATCTATTCAAATAGGACCTTTAGATGTGATCTACAGTAGGTAAAATCATGCCTGAATGCTTAAAAACCAAAACATATTGCACTAAATTGATGTGCAACATGACCAGAATGCACAAGTATTTAAGAAGAGTTTTCCATATGAGTCATAATCAAAAGTGTATCTAAAAGGTAACGTAAATCACTGATTAATATAGTCATGTACATTGTGAGCCATAAGATTATTATAAGAGTCCTTCAGGTAAGTGTTGTTGGATATTTTAAAATCCTCATACAATACCTGAAAGCTGACGGTCTCAAGATTTGCAGGAACATGACATGTTTTCCTTGTGTCATTGTTTTTTATTGTTGTGCATTTTCCTCCATTGAACACATTATAAAGGATTTCACCACAGCTTTCTCCCACCAGAAGTTTAAATCTAGAGAGAAAGTAATTTACTGGAATTAGATACAGAAGAGTAAAAAAATTTTACAGCACTGTGAAAGAACTACTGATAAGAATTTCCAACTCACAAAGCTCAAATACCAGGAATGTACTCATTTTTATTGCTGTAACACATACAGGTCCCAGCTGTGACCAAAGCCCCATTTTGCTAGTAGCTCTACATACACATAAGTAGAAGACATTCACAGTTCTGGAGAGGCAGATTGTACCTTGTCGCAAAGCCGAGACTCACCGGCACGGTGCCTCCTGCTGGTCATCCTGTGAATTAGCTCAACTCCAGCTCTGGAGTGCCCTCTGCTGGCCAATGTCTCGCTTGCCCCAGGCCCCATGTCCTTCCTGGACCCCGGTGCCCCTTTACCCTAGAGGTTCTGCCCTACAGCAGTCTCCATGCTCTAGGTCTCCCTCCCAGGGGAACCCCCAAGATTCTAAGCCCACCTTGCCTCAGTGGCTACTGCAAGTCATCATCTAGCCCCCTTTCACTGGGGCAGACTGCAGTCTGTAATTTCCACTCAACATCAGCAAAGGGGTTGGACCAGCTGCCTCAGCCTAACCCCAGGCTGTACCTCTGCAACCCCAGTACCTGCTTTGGCCTTTAACAAGACCTGCAACCTGGGGGTTTACCAGACTGGAGCTCCCCAGCTCCTCTTGCCTTTCAGCACTCTTATCAGGGCCAGCTGGGCCCTGATTGTGCTGGCCACACCTGTGTTCTCCCAGCTGTTCACACTCCTCTTATTTCAGGAGCAGGGTAACCATCCCTCTACATATCTATACAGTGTTTTTATTTCATGGATGTAGACAACTTGGGATTTGGGGGATCTTTAGCCTATTTCAAAAATTAGGGATTGCATTAATAAATAAACGAAACACTGAATTTGGAACAGACGCTCAATTATCTCACCTTATTAAAAATGGACAGATTTAGTCATGGTGCAGAACTACTTATTAAAGCATTACTCTTTCAAACATGAGTAAAGAGAATGACACAGCTAAAAAGGTTCCAAACAATTATCTTCACCCTTTGTTTTTTAAATGAATTATTCTGCAACATTTTTCTGTAAACTGTAAGCTATCAGTTTTGTCCTCATACACATGCAAAGTCATGCACCAGTTCAGCCGTGATTATTCCATTGTGGATCAAAGTAATCTTTTAATACAATGCAGAGCACTGAAACTCAAAGCATTCACTTATAGCATTTACACCAAAATTATTTTCATCAACTTCGTGACTCTGGTAAACAGCTGACATTTGACTTGACCAAATGAACTGAGATATTTCTGACCTGACTTCAATAATCTTTCTGACTGTTGGCTTGCAACAGATGAAGCTGGGTAATCAGTTGATCATGGTTGAAATTGGAACCGTACACCCGAAGCACATTTCAACTTGTGTTTGAATTGTAGGAGTTTCAAGATTTTGAATAATTTTGTAGCCTTTCTGTCCTAATCTTGATTGAATACTGGACATTGTAAAGTCAATTACTTCAAAGTAGATGCACTTGTAAAATTCTTTTGCTGAATTTGGGTAGATGGGTCACCTGTTCCTATTTGCATTTTCTTGGAAACTTATCTCCTCCTTGTAAGCTCAAGCATTCCAACTATCTCCAACTTTAAAATATGTAGCTTTCATCTGATTGGATGGAGTGAAGTGAATTAAGTGTTGTTTTAATAAGAGAGTGGCCTTTTGTTGCTGAGATGTCCAATCCTTTCAGAGTTTTGGACAGAATGAAAAGTCCTAAACATGGCAGTCAACCTAGGTCAACACCAAAGAGGAAGTTAAAACTTTTCCATTTGAGCTGCTATGCCACCAATTCAAGCTCCCATTTCACAATCTCTCATTGTATCCTTTGCATCCTCCCAAGTTGCACATAATGCCAGGTCCTTCTCAGAAATGGAAGCCAATGCTTTTGCATGGAGAGTCCATCTCATTGGGCAGAGGACACGGATGCCTCGAGACGCACTTAACACTTCATATTTTATGTTCTGAAATATAGTAGCTCATTTGGGTGATTTCTTTAATTTCATAAACCATTTCAAAATGATCTCTTAGGATAATATTATTTTTAATAATGTTCTGAGCATGCCAAATTCAAAACATGCTGATAGCAATGAAAATAAGTAGCTCATCGGTTCTCCTGTGGCAATCTGCTACACCTGATACTAAGGCTGCCATGTTAGTGACACCAAGATAGCTTTGTCTGCAACAGTTGTTGATCCTCAGATTTGGACAATAATTTATCTTTAATTACTGATACTATTTCCTCCGCTGATATATAGGCTACATTATACAATCCAATTAATTCTTCATGAATATTCTTGTCATCATCTACATATCACAGGCATAAAACCATTTGCTCTTTGTTGGAGAAGTCTGTTGTTTCATTTACCACCATTGTATTTCATCTTCCAGAAATTTCCTCAAACATCCCTCACATTTCTAAGAGCTGTGATTTCTAGTATCTCATTTTTGAACAACTGGACTAGTGAATTTGTCTTGACTCTTTTCAGCCATTTTGGAATATCAGGATCATATTCTGCCTTCAAAACAGAGCAGTTGAATAAAGTTACAGTCAAATTCTCCATTGAAGGGCATATTTTCAACTTGTTCAGTACAATGGCCTTACAATGCAAGTCTTTCGTAAGATAGCACATTCTATTTAGTATTTTCACATGCTACTTACTCTTTTCATTAGGATCTTCCTCTTCTATTCTTTCTTCTGAGAATACTGAAATCTTAGCATGTCACCAACTAACTTTGTGGTGTTTTGACAAATATCAGCTTTTTCATGGCAACACAAAGAAGCTTGTTGCCTCTCAAATTTGTCTCGAGTCTTTCCCCATGAGAGAATCCAGATAGTGTGGAAACTTTATCTGTGTATTTAGTCCAGAGGTGAAAGTAAGCTGGTATGGGTCAGTATGGCGTACTGGCAAAAGCCAGTGTGCTGTACCAGACCGACTTTCCCAGGCCAGCGATTTAAAGGGCCTGGGGGTCCTGGCAGCGGCCAGACCCCCAGGCCCTTTAAATTGCAGCCAGAGCCCCCCTGCTGGAGCCCTGGGGTAGTGGTGGCAGCCGGGGGCTCTGGCGGCGATTTAAAGGGTCCGGGGCTCTGCTATGGTAGCGGCGGCCAGAGCCCCAGGGTCTTTAAATTGCTCCTGAGTCCTGGGGCTCCCAGCTGCCTCTGCAGCTGGTAGCTCCAGCGGTGATTTAAAGGGCCCAGGGCTCCCGGCCGCTGCTACCGCAGCCGGGCTCTTTAAATCGAGCCTGGACCCTTTAAATGTTGAAGATAGCGACAATATAAAATGAGTGTGTGAGCATCCATATACTTACGTGATCCCTTACAGAAAAATCTGAAGTGTTAGTCATCCTCCTCCTCCTCGTTCTCATCATCATCGGTCATCAACCTGGCATTTCCCAAGGCACACAGGCCTGGATACAGCTTTTATAATGTGTTATGCTGACACCCAATATGACTAATGCATATTTAGTAGGGTTTAATCCCCTTTTCCTTATCTGTATTTCCTCGCCCTACTAATGTTGGGGTGTCCTTTTTCTACAGGGTACTACACCTTTTACCTAGAGCTTCTTAGCATATACATCAATTAGTTACCATGGAATTCTTGTGGTCAATGTCTGCTGATGTTCATAACTTAAAATACCTAAAGCTGGTATAAACTGGCATCTTGTGGTTTCATGACAGCTAGTTTCTTACAGTATTCTATCTTATGATCCAAGGTTACTCCTGGTTAGCTGCTTATGCTAAGGCTTTTGAGGCCTTATGCCTCAATTAGTTTAGCCAAGTTATTGTCTTCAAGGTCTTGAGGCTTGTAGGCTTATTACGTTATGGTCTTAAATGCAAAGTAATGCACATTGGAAAACAATCCTAACTATACATATAAAACGATGGGGTCTAAATTAGCTGTTACCACTCAAGAAAGATCTTGGAGTCATTGTGGATCATTCACTTAATGTGCAGCAGCAATCAAAAACTCAGTGGCAGTCAAAAAAGCAAACAGAATGTTGGGAATCATTTAAAAAGGGATAGATAACAAAATAGAAAATATCATATTGCCTCTCTATAAATCCATGGTACACCCACATCTTGAATATTGGGTGCTGATGTGGTCGCCCCATCTCAAAAAAGCTGTATTAGAAATGGAAAAGGTTCAGAAAAGGGCACTTTTCAGACTGGGACTTTTCAGCTTGGAAAAGAGACAACTAAGGGGGGATATGGTAGAGGTCTATAAAATCATGACTGATGTGGAGAAAGCAAAGAAGGAAGTATTATTTACTCCTTCTCATAACACAAGAACCAAATGAAATCAATAGGCAGCAGGTTTAAAACAAACAAAAGGAAGTATTTCTTCACACAACGCACAGTCAACCTGTGGAACTCTTTGCCAGAGGACATTGCAAAGGCCAAGACTACAACAGGGTTAAAAAAAGAACTAGATAAATTCATGGAGGATAGGTCCATCAATGGCCATTAGCCAGGATGGGCAGGGATGGTGTCCCTAGCCTCAGTTTGCCAGAAGCTGGGAATGGGCAACAGGAGATGGATCACTTGATTACCTGTGCTGTTCATTTCCTCTGAAACACCTGGCATTGTTCACTGTTGGAAGACAGGATACTGGACTAAATGGACCTTTGGTTTGATCAAGTATGGCCGTTCTTATGTTCTAACTTATACGTATGCCTTACCAAGCAAATAAACTACATGTTGTCCAGTATCAAAATACTTGCTTGACATAAAGGTGACCATTAATAGTCCCCATTTCTCTACAACCACCCACCCATTTTATTCTCTACCTAATTGTTTTTTAACACATGGGTCACATTCTGACCAAAGACCAGTGTCTCCAAGCTGGTAATTGATAAGACAAGCCTGCTAGTTGCATGCCCGAGAGTCCCACATTGCACACAGTTGGCCACAAGACTTTTGTATATAGTAGGTATCATTTCTTATTTGTCTGAAAAGCAAAAGGGTAGTTAGTTATGGCATTATCATCAAGTACAATATATGTGCTTTGCTCACAGTGGGAGCCAAGATTAAAAAGAGCCATGTCTTGTAAACCAGCTTCATTGTTCAGCAGCTTCTAAGGGAGAGAAAGAGAAATATAACAAGTTCTTGGTGATCACATTTAGGTCAATGCACAGATTAATATTTAATCAATCATTAACAAGTCTGCATTTGCCAACACAATTACTAATTATGTCCCACTCTAATTCTTAATTCTTTCTCATGAGAATTTGTAAATGTCTTATATGCTTTGGGACGGGTCTGAAATTTATTTGCCATCTAAGTATTCTGATAAATGAACAGTTCTGTTTTTTCAGGAAGGTTATGGAAGCAACAATTGCCAAAGGGAAAATGAGATTTTTAGCACAGACCTCTGGTTCTTTTAGGCTTTCCTATGCCAGAACAATTACTTCCCTGACTGTTAACTTCATTTTTCTAGAGGCCCATTATGTCTGAATACATAAAAGCAATGGAGCAGCGCACACCCATCTCTCTCTGCTCTCAGCTCCATTACTGCAGGGTTTTGAACAGCTTGACCCATGAACTCCATGGGTAATGTCACAGTAGGACCCCTCAGCAGGATGAAGTATACTAACATAACCTTGTCCATAGGTTTGAAGGTATCCAACTACAGAATATGAATATATATGTTATTCACTGTATTCTGATATTCAGAAGCTGTTAAACATGTCAAATGTCCCCCCAAATCACTTGAGACACAGTTAAGTTAAAAACACAAACAGGCTTTTTAACTTCATTTTTGCTTGTTAACAACAGCTGAAAATGAAATGTTGCCATATTCCTTTCTTTTTATCCAATGCTGCAACTGCTAAAAATTATTATACGGACAAAGAGGGCAAATTGAGAGATTTGCTTCTCTCATTATGCCCTGAACTCCTCTGGAAGGGGATGTGCACTCTTTCCTAAGGGAAGAGTGTCTGGTGCCTGATAGAACTGGAATGCCTTTATCTATTCAGAGACATAAGAACATTTATTTGATATGGGAATTATGACAGTGTGAATAAAATTATTACTACAAGTCCACCATTTCCTATGGTCTCTTGGCCCAATTTTGTGGTCCTTATCCATGGTGAGTAGCGTGACCGGGTGCCTGGGATGGACCATACTGAGAATGCCACACTCAGGGCAGATTACAAGAAACAGGGTAGACAATCCCCCGCAAACTGGTGGTTTATTCTATAGTTAGATTCACCAAGCCAGTATCAAAAGAGCTTCTGTAGCACCACACTGGTTAACAAGAACCCAAACTGTCCCCTTAAGGCATTCCAGCCCTTGGCTCCCATCCAGACAAACCGGTCTAACAGAGTGACAGGTTACTGAAAACTCAATTCACCATATGTGAGGTTCTATTAATTCCAAAGGATCAGACGCTTACCCCCAGGTCAATATGTATTTCAGATCTTACCCAAATAGCACGCTGGCAGCCAGTTCTTAGTACATTGTAATTAACTAAAGACTTTACTAATAAAAGAAAAGAAGAGATTTATTGAATGGTTAAAGAATCATATACATACAAGTGATTTTCAGTGTTCATAGGCCAGGATCAGAGCAGTGATGGAATAGACTGCTGGCTTGCAAAAGTCTCTCTGGTAACTTCCAAAAGATTGCAAAGTCCTCAGTCCATAGTTCAAAATACTCCTTTTAGTTGTAAATCCACAGTCCAGAGAATTGGAGCCAGGGCCGGCTCCAGGCACCAGCGTTCCAAGCAGGTGCTTGGGCTGCAGTTCGAAAGGGGCGACAGTTCCTCCACCTGCCGAGGTGGCAAATCGGCGGCAGCTTCTTCCTTTTGCCGTCCGCAGAGGCAGTTTTTTTTCCACTGTTTGTGGTGGCAAAAACCTGTAGAGCCAGCCCTGACTGGAGCAGGAATGAAGCAACATGGAGCTGTCTCAGGTGTCTTTTACATCTTCTGCCATGTGCATGGAAATTTACTGTCCCAAACAAAGCCCTCAGCCCCTGTGTGATGGAAAGTTACTGACAAAGATGGAATCCTAGGTCACATCTCCATATCACATGCCCTTACACGTGTTGCTGATTCACAAGAGTGGCTCCTTGCTGTCTGAAGCATCTCCAGGAAGAGACATTTGGATAGTTGATTTTTCTTAATGGCCCATCAAGCTTCAATAGTCCATGAACAACTGAATAGTTCATCACAACTGGGCTGGCTAGACTGGATGCAAAACTATCTTGTGGTTGTCACCCAAGAACAAAACACATGTCTGAGATACAAATACATAGCAAATATTCTTACCTTCAGATACAAAGATGATACAGGCATATAAACAGGATTGTTTTACTTGGCAGATTATAACTTTGCCATTGATACCTTAACATGACATACTTTGTATAAGATTAGTTGCAATTGTAGAACAGTGATAGCAACAACGATGCAAATGATCATCTTCAATCATACAGCATCAGAAGTAGTGCTTTCTCATTGGAGGTGTCCCATCAAAACCAATGGTGTGAAGATGTATTGCCCAATCTGAGTAAGTGTGGCAGATTCTGCATATCACTATTGGTTGTTTATTCTGTAAGTGCATGTACATAACTATATATAGAAAGTAAACTGTGCCAAATAAATGAGTTTTTGCCCCAAAGAGTTCACAATATAAAGGCTATGTAGCCCTTATTTAAATGGCCTAGTCCTATTCCATTGTTCTCCCAACTCAAGCAAACCACATGGTCCAACTGTCCTGTCTCAAGCAAAACCCAATGGTCTCAGCAAAATCCAATGGTCTCACCAAATTGCACCACAAGGCTCCAGCCATGCAAGCCACTTGGTTCAGATCAGTTCTCTACCCAGGCTATCTCTGCAGGTAGAGCCTCTGTCGTTCTCCTCCTTGACAGTAGGAGAAGGAGTAGTATTACAGTAATACAGGAGTAGTAATACAGTAGTATTCCTAAAGTAGGCTCTGTGATCTCCCTCTCCACCACCAACAAGAACAGACTTGGAGAAGGCTTGTTCTTTTCACTGTAGATCTGGTCTCCAAGGTGCAATAGGATGGGTCACTTGCTCAACAGGTGGGTGTTCTCTGTGGTTCTTTTATGCTCCTTGGAACGCAGTGACAATAAACCTTTTCCCTTTGTCGGGGCTGGAGAGAGGTCGAGTTGTCAGTCCTGCTACTAACGGAATAGTTTCGGAAAGCAGCATAGCAGGTTCAGTTCCTTGTTTCAAGGATAGTCGCTTTTTCCTTGCCTACTTATCCTCTATTGAGGGGACCACTAGCTAACTAGCTAGCTTTCTTGTTCCTCCCCATGTTTGTCTGAGTGGCCATGCCAGTGGCATTTCTTTTATCTCTTTCTCACCATAAATAGGGAGGTCTAGTGGCAGTGGCTTCCACTCACAGCCCGTCGGCCCACTCACCAAATACCTACCTCAGGGGCTCACACTGGCTGGGAAAGGAGCCACATTCATGCACATGTGAGTGAACAAACATTCAAAAGTGTTGGGGTTGTGTTGGGTCTGTCAGGTCCTCTTCAGGAGAGAAATAGTGAATTGTCATAAATGGAACCGTGGATATTTCAGCTTGTTGAGAAGGTTACAGTTTAATCAGTGTTTTCATTCTAAACTGTATTACTCTCTTCGTCTAAAAGTACCAACAGAGGAAGATTTTCTTATAATAGATGGCTCTTAGCCGGCTGAAAGTCAGAATTTCCATCCTGCAGGAAAATTTGAAATTCTGAAAAAAATTAGTTCCATTTCAGAACAAAAAGTAGAATTTTTTGTGGAAAGGAAAATCCATAATAAATTCATTTTGAACTAATCAAAGGTTTCATTTCAAAATGAAATTGACCCTGGGAGCTGAAGCTGTGAGGCTTCTGGCTCAGCCATGGCTCCCAGCTCCCTGTCAGTCCACTAGGGTTGACAGGAGCTTAGGAGCCCTGGTAGTCAGGAGCCTTTTAGCTTGGGAATTGGGGCTCCCAGCTCTGTGCCAAGGACCCTAGAAGCGCTGAGAACCCCCAGGGTTTGCAGGCTGCCAGCTCTGAGGCAGGGAGCACTTAAGCCCTGGAATCCCAACCGTGGGACTGCCTACATAGCGAGGCTGCTCTGGAGATGCAGACCCTGGGAACCTGGGGCTTACCAGCAGCCCAGCAGGTGAGCTAGCAGGAAACCAGGCAGGTTTCTAAGGGAACTTTGCTTGTAGCTTGTCAAAGCTGATACATGCTGCTGCAAAACCCGGTGGGTTTGACACATTAGCATTTTCTGATTAAATCCTGTTTTGCTAGAAATGTTATGCCCAGCTTTACTTTTCAGTCTAGCAAACACGAGGCTAAACAAGATCCAGTGGCTTGAAGGTAAAGCTAGAAGAATTCAGACGAGAAACAAGGTACAGTTTTTTAAACAGAGAAGGTAAGTAACCATTGGAACAACTGACCTTGGGATATGAGTAGTAGATTCTCCATTGCTTGAGATCTTTAAATCAAGATTGGCAGTGTTTCAAAGGATATGTTCTAGCTCAATCAAAATTGTTGCAGGAATTACTGGGTGAAACGCTCATCTGTGTGATGCACAGATCTATGTATTTATGAATCTATTCAGGTTTTATTCACCCAACTTCAAAAATCAGCCTGGGAGGAAATGTGGATCTCCCAGGTCTTGCACTCTTATTCTTTAAAGGGTTCCTCTTCCACTTCTTTAAAGGAGCCCCATCCTGACGCCTTTACTCATGCATAACTCCCATTGAAGTCAGTGGGCATTTTGGACGAGTAAGATCTGTAAATGCAGGCCCTATCACTAGTGTCAGTCCAGCCTACATTGGATGAGGCTGTAAGACACCTAGAAGCCGCGAAGTGCCTGTCCCGGGTTCATTCACTGCTTGTGGCACCTTCTCCTGGCAATCCTAGGGATTAGCTCTGGCCAGGCGTTGCACTCTCCCCTTCCGGTGTTTCTTCTATCGTCCTCTCTTTCTGCTAACCCCCTCTTGCTCTAGGAACTGCAGCTTCCTCTTTGCGACTTAGCCCTCTGGCCAAGTCTCTCCAGCGTTCCCCCTTCTGGGGTGGGAAAGTCTCTCTTCACAAACAGGCTGAGGCAGTCTTCCTACTCACTGCCCTGCCGGTGCCACTTCGTCAGTGGCTGGTAGGGGGACCCAGGCCCAGGTTCAGGGGCCCTCCCATTGGCAGCCAAGGTTTGACCTACCCCATACCTTGCTGCTTTTCCCCTCAGTCTTGTCTACTTCTCTGGCTCTCCCCTTTCTCTGAGCTTGCCAAGCCACAATCGCTCCCCTCCCAGGGAGTAACTGTAGGCTTCGTGCCTCCTGCCCCCGACACACTTCCCTTCTCCCAGGGAGTGACTGGAGACTCCTTCCCTCCAGCCCCTCCTGTTGCAACTTCCTGGCTTATTTAGGCCCCTCCAGCTGAGTCTGCTTCCAATCAATTCCCTGCTCCCTGACTTCTCCTCCACGTGCAGCCGGTGGAGTTAATTGGCCTGACTGGCCATTTTAACTCCTTCGAGTCCTGTGTGCGGTGGACACGCTATCATACTGGCCTATATAAAATGACCTGGTTGACTTGACTTCCCAATACCGAGGTTTGTGCACTGCAAGAAGCACCATCTCAACCAGCACCCCAGTTATTTAGCAGTCCAAGCAGAGGCCAAGGGCTGAAGGAGCCCAGAGACAACCTATTTTCTCTTCCTCTGATGTGGCTCCTGCAGGTCAGGTGGGTAAGGTGTGGGTAAACTTCTATATGAAAGGATGTGAAAACACATGATTAACTATATAGGCTAGGATTTTCAAAAGAGACTAAGGCAGGGGTTCTCAAACTTCATTGTACCGCGATCTCCTTCTGACATGACCCCAGGCAGGTGGCCTATGACCTGAGCCACGCCGCCCAGGGTAAAGCCCTCAGGCTTTGGCTTTGGCCCTGAGCTGTGGGGCTCAGGCTCTGGCCCCAGGCCCCAGCAAGTCTAAGCCAGCTTTGGTGATCCAATTAAAATGGGGTCATGGCCCACTTTGGGGTCCTGACCCACAGTTTGAGAACTGCTGGACTAAGGGATGGAATTTGGGCACCTAACTCCCTTGGGCTCCATTGTCCACCACACGCACAATGTGTATGAATGATCCCATTTAAAAGATGCAGATTTCCCCTGGTGTTTCACACAGAGACTGTGGGAAGTCATGGAACAGCAAGTCTGCTTGACAATTTACAAAAGGCGATGGCTGCCTGCCAAGTAACTGGAATGCAGTTTCACAGGCATACATAACCCTACACAGCTCTGGGAGCAGTTTGAAAACAGCCCTTCAAATCAAGAAATATAACTGACCCCTCATATCAGAGGGTTTGTTTTAGTTAAGATTTAACTGAACAAAAAATATAATTTTGTAACTTTCTTCATCAATTTAACTCCATAAGCAATGTCAACGGTCAGCACTAAGTGAGATGAGTTTTAAGCCCATATTATTATTCAGGCCACAAGCAGAAGTTGCTGGACAGAAATCTATGGAAGGACATAAAAACCATTCTTGCTGAACTGGAGCATTTAAGGAACCATTCAAGTCAACTGAATATGTAAATCTTTAGCTTGTCCGGCACTGCTGCAAGTTTAAATGCCATAGACCTTGTATGTAAAAAAAATAATGATGGAGATTCTTGAGTGCAGCTTGTAGCTTTACATTAGAAACTGAGTAGGCTCAAAGTGAATCAAGCTAGGACTAACGTCTACTACGCAACAGATTTATCACACGCCAGTAAAAAGCAGCCCTCCATTTCAGCCACAGAATGGGTCTACTGCACCTGCTGCAAAAAGTAACCTTGCACGTCTGCACATATATTGTAGCCATACAACCATTGGTCACAATTCCTGTTCTCTCTGATATTCTTACATTGAAAACACCCACCTTCATTGTCCCATATGCAGTGGTTGAGGTTAAAAAGTCAGCATTCACAAGGTTACTACACAATCGGAGATACCCTAGTTTGCTATTCTAGGCACAGGGAAAAATCACTAACCACTAACATGACCATTGCATCCTCATTCCATACTACAAGATTGTAACTTATTTGGGGGACCGCTTCCTGGAAAAAAAATAAACATTATTCAGTTCTTTCCTATGTCCTACTAGAGAAATCTATCATTTATGTAGAACTCAAAAATGTGACGGACCGTGACAATTTCCCAGTGAATTCCTCTTGTTTTAAGCAATCAAGGTGTGATACTAACTGTATTCCATGTGTTATACCTATATTTTCATAATACAAATTTAGAAACAAACAAAAAGACGTTCTGGTGAAGCTACTGCATTCACTGTAGGCTCTTACACTTCGTTTGGAAAATACTTTACCCTTCTTTCCTACATTAGTGATGCTCAGGTAGGTTTTCTCTGTGCAACAGTGAAGCTTCTGTACAGGGACAGCTACCCTTTTGCCAATTTCTAGGCCTTAGAATCCATTGTTATCTTGATGGATTTTTTCCTTTGTGCCACCTATCCAGGTGTTCTTCCTTGTGCCCAACTATAATGTAGGCCCCTGGGCACTGATCCATCAAACCAGACATTTATCTGGAGCTTACAATGACAAAGTAAATGAAGCTTCTTCTACTACTGCCTGGGAAGTAACTGCCTCTCTAGTTACTTAATATAAAATTATTACAAAGAAAGTGTTTCTTCCAAAAAAGAAGAGAGAGACCTGTCACAGGAAACAATAAAACTGAGCATTGTGTGGCAATTGTTGAGAAAGGAAGGAAGGTCTTGTGATTAAAGCACAGCACTGGAACTCAGCATGACTGGGGTGAAATCCTGACTCTATTGAAGTCAGTGGCAGAACTCCCAAAGACCTCAAAAGGCCAGGATTTCACCTTTGGATTCTATACGTAGCTCTTCTCCTAACTTCCTCTGTATCTCCAGGCAAGTCGCTTAACCTCTCTGTGCTTTAATGTTCCTATCGGTAAAATGGACTCAACTACCATTACACAGATCAGAAAGAGAGGGTGAGGCTTAATTAACAAATCTTTGTAAAGCACTTTGAGATTCTGAGATGGCAGGTGCTAGACAAGTGCAAGACTAGCAGTGTCTGAGCTCCTAAATATTTTAGAAATGCAAGAAAATAAATGAGGCAGATGGGTTGTTATCACATAAAGCGTGAAAAATAATCACAACAAAAATGCAAGTTGGGATTTTGCTTAAAAAATGTCCGGGGTGAGATTTATATATTAAAAGGGCAGCTTTAAGATTAAAAAGCCAGGAACATCAGCAGCAGATCCTTACCCCTATAGAGAGTCCAGGAGATAGGGGTAGAGTCTGAAAGAAAGCACAAAGCTCTTTTAAAAAAAAGATCACTGGATCTGTGATCATGCTGAGAGCCAACCAGCCTTAGTAATAATAGGTAATCTGTGGAAAGTCTTGAGAATATGGAGACACTTTGGACAAACTGGAAACAGACAAGGTCAAGATATGTTAGTATTTATTTTTAATTGTCTTTATTATAAATTTTAACACCACAACAAAATATTTTGGTCTATTTTGGCATAGGATTCCTCACTTCCTTCCCGTGGGGTTCTACGTAGCCACTACTGGCTTAGTGGTTGTTGAGGTTCCACAGCTCCCCTGCTCTTAGGAGCTAGTACCTCCTTGGGTGCAAAACTGCCATGCCATGTTTAGTCTTAGTGGCCACTAAAACATGCCTCTGTTCCTGGATGAAGTCTGGAACTTGGCCCAGCCGAATGGCCAGATATAGGAGCAATACTGCATGATGCATCAGAGTTGCAATAAAATGGTGAGAACTGGCAAGTCTCATGATGTTAGTTGGTTTTCTCAAAGCTTCAGCTCACGGAATCAAGTGATTATATTAGACACTCAGCTCTTTCTGTTTTGAAAGCAAGTTTCTAGCTCTCCTGGGTGGAAAGGAAAGCTTGAGGCTGTGAATCTTAGAGGCTAAAAAACCCCAAAAAACCCAGAAGGCAAATAAAGAGAACCCCACATTTATTTAAAAAAATACCTGACTGTTCAGTCAATCTCATGATTTTGGGGAGGCCTGATTCATGATTTTGGAATGACTGCAACTGGCAGTGCTGTATACTGCTCATTGCATTGTTTAAGGTCTTCAGTACTGGGGGTAGTGTCTCTCTATTTGACGGACCATCATTAAAGAAAATGTAAAGGTGCTGGGGCACCCAAAGTCCCCTTCATGTCTGAGAACTCCAGAACGGAGCTCAGCCAGTGAGAAGACAGGGACAGAGGAGACAGCCCTCTACCATCAACAAATCAGGATTGGGGAGGGCAGAGTCCCAAAAACTAGGGCAGAGGACCCAAACATCACAGGGGTTAAGGGGCAGAATCCCGCTCCCCACCACTAATCTAAAGCTGTTGATAGTAGGAAAGACCCTCAGTCCCAAAGCACAAGGTAATTTTGAACAGATAATAAGACAATTGCCATCCCTCCCTCCAGGAGCAACACAAGGATGTTGCTGCAGCCAATGGGAGTAATTCTTGCAGCCCAACAGGGGTGCTTCACATGCAAGGTGGAGAGAGAGACAAAGGTAAATTCAGGCATAGTAGGGTGTAGGAGGTAGAGGGCTCATTTACATGAGATCCTTACTAACCTATGAGTAAGTCTGTAAATCCCAGCCACAGAGCTCTGGGGCTTTTTGCTGTTTTGATTTATTTGGGTAGTCAGCCAATCTTTCCTCAGGAGAGGCTGTCCTATGTTGCATGGCCTGAAGCATAAGGCCAAGTATATTTTTGACTGCATAAGGCCCGAACACATTAATTCAAACAGTTCCCCTGATGCAGTACTTCTATTTTCATGCCGGCACATTTCATTGCTCCCAGTGCACAGAGACTGGCTGTCCTTTTTCTGCTTGTAGATTCCATTTGGATGCAATAAAGCTGGCTCTCAACCTTTGGACATTGGTAGGGTATCAGGCAGAAGCACTGTGACTGTGACTCTGTGAACAGACAGGTTTTAGTTTTAGTTGCAAATACCAGCAGGTGTGTACGTGCGTGCATGTATTTTAAAGTCTGGCAACATTTAAAAGAACTAGAAAGAGATAAGGAAATTGCAGGTTGGCAGTATGACAATTCCAGACAGCCTTGGATATTAGTGTAGTGAGAATAGACACAACAGAAGTTTTAAGCATGTATTTTCACAACATTGATCCATTCAAGAGCAAGTAAAATGTTAACCTAGCTGATCCATTTGTTTGTCAGGCCAGTTTCTATCTGCCCATAGATGTTTTGAACAAAGACATTATGGTGGCTGTATACTTCCAATTACTTTCAAATGCAGCAATGCTGTGAAATGGATGCTTAAAACTTCTGTTGTGTCTGCTCATATTTCATTAAACCTCCTTTCATGTATCCTAGGCTCTCCACTACTAGCATGTGGGTGACTGTGATTTCATTACTCATTTTTAACAGGAACGTCTTCTAATTTCTGACATTTTATCCCAGAAATTTTCCATCTAAGAAAATAGTTCTCCCTTTCCTCACTTAAAAATATAAAATTTTATTTATTCCCATTTTATTTGTTTCCATATATTATTTACATATCTTCTGTCTCCGCAGTGATTCCCAACGCTCACCCTCAAGAATACCAAAGCTGGCCTCCATCCTATGTCTATTTTATGCTCATTGGAACATGTGTGGGTAACCATCATGAAGGTTAAGTTACAGCTACTATTCAAAAACTAGTGGAATAAGAGAGCTGCACTATCATGAAGGCATAATACATTCTTAAGGATTTTAACCAAAATAATCTGTTTTAATGTCTCTACTGCATAGACAAGCCAAACTGGTTTGGAAACATGCAGGACTAAACTGTTTTGGAAATGTTTAGGTACAAAAGGTTTGAATATCAGAGTATCTACCTATCTCTGGAAAGCGAGAGGGTTTTTGTGCCTATCCACAACCAACCTATTACCCCAAATCAGTTTGAGATGTTCAGCCAAACCTATTCTGTATGAATTTATTGTGAGGAAATGATGGGCTGTCATGTTCTCATTGGACTTCTCCATAGTTTGTTTCGGTGATCTTACTGAATGTTATTCTTTTACAAACAAGCTGCCCTCTCTGCTCTTTATGCTATCCAAAATGTGAGGTTTTCCTCTTTACTCCATCTTCCTCATATTTCTTCCTTCTCTCTGCCCCCGCCCAGATCTCTTCCCCTTCCCTCATCTCTCAGTACCCTCAACCTTGCTTGGTGATCTTCCTCACTATATAAATCACTTCTCGGCTGGCCCTGAATTTCTAAGGTTCAGCTTCTCTATGGGTACATCTACACTGCAACTGGAGGTGTGATTGCAGCTTGTGTAGGCATACCCAAGCGTTGATCTAGCTAGTGTGGCTAGAAGCAGCAGGGAAGATGTGGTGGCAGAGTGTGGTGTGGGCTAGGAATGCACGTAGAGGGAACAGGGTTCTGGGCAGGCTTGTACAACCCATGGTGCTCTGTCCTCACAACTATTTTTAGAGACACTAGCTAGATTAAAGTATGCTACTCGAGCTGGACTCACACCTCCGACTACAAAGCAGATATACCTTAAGATACAATGGACCAGTCCAGAGGCACCAACTTCGCCAATTCCCAGGAGGTGCTCGACCCCTGCTCCACCCCAGGCCCTGCCCCCACTCCACCCCTACCCCAAGCCCCCACCCTGCTTCTTCCTGCCCCTGCTCAGCCCCCGCTCCACCTCTTCCTACCCCTGCTCCTCCTCCATCCCCCCCAGCACCTCCTGCCTGCTGCAATCAGCTGTTCAGCAGCGGGCAGGAGGTGCTGGGGGGGAGAGAGAGGCGCTGATCAGTGGCTCTTGCCAGTGGGCAGGAGGTCTGGGGGGGGAGGGGGAGGAGCTGATCCGCAGGGCTGCCAGTGGGTGCTGAGCACCCACTATTTTTTTTCCCAGTGGGTGCTCCAGCCCCCGAGCACCCTCAGAGTTGGAGCCTATGGACCAGACTCCAATTTCTTTTACAAGACTGTAAATCCAAAGTAACTACATCACAAATAATGAAATTACTCTTCATTTACATCAGTGGGACTGAGACCAGATTTTGGCTCAACAATTCTCATTCCCCCTGATACTTCTGTTCCCTCACCCAACCCCAAACTCTCACTGACACACTGCCATTTTGTGTTCAGATTGGAAAGGGCAGCTTCAAATCTGCCATGTGGGGAGAAGAGTTCCCAGCTGATTTCTGAACAGTTGCATTCCTTCGTCCGGAGACACGTGACTCTCCAGAGAAGACATACAAATGTATGAGATTTTTAATTTTGAAAATCTGGAACTTTAGTAGCAGCGAGTAAAGCCCAATTAAGCATTGCCTTGGATTTATTGAGCCTTACAGTGGAAACAAACACTTTTTGATTAAATTTGTTTCTCTTCCAACCTTCTCCCCATTTCTTCACTCTCTCATTCTGGGCTGGGCCTCTAAGCGGTGCAGCCCACAGTTTATAGGTCAGGGGGTAAGGGGTACTGTGGGCACTTTAAGACACCTTTGTGTCCTTCTGTTCTTGGGCTACTCTGAGGAGTGGAGAGGGGCCTTTAGGAACTTATACAGTCATGGGGGCCTGTCTAAATTACAGAAGCCTCCCTGGGGCTGCCCTATGAGCTGCAGTGATGCCTAGAACCCCTGCAGAGCTGCGTGCTACAGCCTCACTGCTGACACACACAGCATGGCCTCTAGAACGTCCCCTCGGCAGGGGGTTGCAAGAGGGTTTGCAGGAGACAGCTTCCCAGCTGTCCTTCCCCTCCCGTAGCCAGATATGGGGCTTTGGAGTCTCTTTTATGCCACTCCGGCTCTTTGACCCTGCATAAAAGGGACGGAGCACCCAGTTTCTGAAAGTGAGTGGAGGAATGAATGTGGCTGTCGCCCATCCCTTTCCTGGCAAGGCTTCTCTGTGTGCTGTGTCAGCCAACAAACATTTCACAAATTTACTGGAAAATCACTAGGCTCTCGCCCTGTTACTCAGTAAATAGCAGAGTTGCACAATAATGTTTGTACACTAATCCTCAAAGGGATTTCACAACAAACTGTGTCTCTGTTCGTTAAAGCTCTTAATAAATGTGGATTTCTCATACATTATTTTTAAATTATACCATTAAGAAACCATTATGTAAAACAACAATACAGTCATGACTAAGAGATACATTGCTGCCTAAACCTATGCTACTCAGTGGTACAGTGATTTAATGTAGCTATTCCGAAAGATTATATAATATTGCTTATATGGCATGAAACACAACACTAGAGGTTATGCTGTCATAAGAACAGAGGATCATATTGGTGGCTTAATTTCCATTATTAAAGCTACAGGTATGAATTGCCTTAAAAGGTCAAGTTCCTGTAGGTCATCTTGTACCCCTGTTTAGTGACCAATGGGAAAGGAATTTGGTGATCTCAGTTTGAGGTGCACACACACACATGCACACACACCCCCCCAATCAACATAAATTACACTGAGCCAGAATCTGATCTTGGTTCCACATAAGTAAATCCAGAGTAACTCTACTGACTACCAAACCTCAGAAGTATGGAATAAGGCAAGCAAAGCCATGACAGTTACTCTGAATTACACTGGGACAACAGAACGGGGCTCACTGTGTTTATGATGTACTGAAGTATCACTGTTTTTAAATGCAAATACACAGTAGTTAAAAATGTTTTCATTGATAAGAACCAGGGGCTGGATTCTCTTTGCCCTGCAACTTGTGTAGCCATTCACAACTATGCAGAACGAGTGTAAAATAATCAGAATGGTAATGTTTTACTCCCACTTTGCACTGGCTTAAATGACCACACAAGTTGCAGTGAACAGAGAATTAAGCCCTAAATGTCTAGGTTATATGGCACCCTTCATTACGTACCTGACCACCACTGGAAAGGAGTTAATTTGCTAACCTTCTATTGCTGGAGACCCGGACTCATACCTAGTTTAGGGATGCAGGAAAATAAACGTGGCCAAATTTAGCTTTGGAGTAAGCAGCTACATCTCCTGTTGGTGTTAAGGGACTTACCTCATTGGTCCTTCGTGATGTTTGGATACAAGGTGCTGTGTAAACAATAAAAACTTACAGTTTCCAAATCATTTGACCCATCTGCAATATTCAGAGACTTGTAGTCTTTAATCACACAGGAGCAGATCCTGTTCCTCCATCTGTCTCCTTTGTTGTGGCAACACAAAGGGGATAGAAACCTGATTCAGTTGGGGAGTCCCTTTGCATGGGGTGCAGGGGAGGGGGGGAGGTGTCCCCAAATGGCATACAGCTGGTGTGGCAGCTCTACACCCCTTTCAAGCGTGGGAAGTGCTGAGGAACAGACCTGCGGCTGCTCTAATTCATGCCAGGGACAGAAAGCTACCTGTGCCTCCCTGCTCTTCTCATCTAGGAGTAGCTCAGATACACCTTAGAATGTGGACCAGAATGACTGTGAATCTCACTCCTAGAGCAGTGACATGGAGGTCAAACTTTGGATTCAGAGTTTAAGATCTCAATAAAGCACAGTCATACCTGAACACTTTTCCCAGTCGTAGCATGTGTCATATCCACAGAGCTCTTTCTTTGAGCTACTTGTTGAAAGCTTTGCCCTTTCAATGGCCCAGTTCAGGTTGGTGTCACCATGACAGGGGCCAGAATGCAAGAAATGGAGCGGCTGCTCATTCAGGCATTTTTCAGCTAAATACTGACAGCTGGGCTTTGTAGAGGGACTTTCAGAAATGGCATGTAGTACACAGACATCTTCAGAGTAGTGGCTGCCAAGAGACAAAACCAAAAATGTTACAGGAGACTGGAGAGAATGAAGGAGGCACACGTCAAACCCTAGACATTCCAGCAGCATTGACATTGCTCCTGTGCAGTTAAATCAGGGCCATCATTATAACAAACAGCTGCATGTCTATCTTAGGTACTTATACAGCCCCCTATACCACAGTATCCGAGTACATCATAGTCTTTGATGTAGTTACTCCCACAACACTCCTGTGAGGTAGGGAAGTGCTAGTCTCCCCATTTTACAGATGGGAAACTGAGGCACAGACAGACTTGGCCCAAGATCATACAAGATGTCTGTGGCAGAGCAGGAATTAAACCCATGTCTCCCATGGCCCTACCTAATGTTCTAACACTGCACAATCCTTCCTCACCTAAGTGTCTCCATGCCAGTCCACCACACTGATATCCTTATTATATCTTGCAAATAATTAGATGCTAAAAATTCTTCAGGATAACAATTTGTTCCCTTGGCTCCTCAGGGGCCTGAGCAGCTATTGTGTAAACAGACAGTGTTTCTTTCTAAAACTAAATCAGCAGTGTTCTTGGCTTACTATAAGCCTGGTGCTCTTCTGTGCTTTTTGTGGTATGGTGATGTTCCAAAAATTAAAGTTTAGGTCTAGAGTTCAGGAGAATCCATTTTTCCCCCCATTTCTTTTCTAAAGTGGCTTGCTCTCCACACCATCATTCTCTGATTTGTGATTCCTCTTTGGAACTGGTCGAGGTTCCCTGTTCCTGTGTGTCCTCTCTTCCTACAGATGGCTTGACAAGCCCACAGTTATTGATATCTGGGATAGCAGCACAAGTGATTTCCTCCAAACGCAAACAAATGCGACATCAGAGTAGGTTAAAAAAGGGCCAGTAAGTAAAACACTCCTGTGACCGAACACATCAGTTTAACAAAGTTTGAGGTTGTTGTTGGTTTTTTGGGCCAGTTAGAATAAGCCAAACTGGATAATTAGTTACACTCAAATTAATCAGTCTGGCAGAAGTGAACCATCGTCACTGGGTCAGTTTCTCAGCTGAAACTGTCAGTATCTCTCCCCTGACTTCAGGGGAGCCATGTCAATTCACACCAACTGAGGAATTGACCAAATATGTTTGCGGAAATCCAGAAGGAATACGGGTGTTGTATTCATATAATTGACCTTAGGAAGATGGGGCAAACTGGTCTGGAAAAAAACAAACAAACAATCACCAGAAGACCCTTCACTTATCCCTGCAAAAATTCACAGCAGTTCAGCAAGTCTGGCTGCTGACTTCAAACATGGCACAATCCAGGACTTCCCTGGAGTCTGAGGCCTTCCGTTTATTCTGCCCCACACTCACCTGACAGAAGTCCCAAACACAAGAGGTGTAAAACCCAAGAGCTGACCCAATGGCAACTAACAAAAGCAGACCTGGTGAGACTCCACATGGGTAACGCAGGCTGATAGGAAAACTAGGTGGCTGACCTCTTAGAAGTCAGTGGCTAGAAAGAAGTTAGGTGAGGGGGAGGGAAGAATGGAAGCCTGCAGGTCTAGATGGCGGGGGATGGCATTGTGGCATGCTGACCGCCAGATGCCATTGCTGATCTGCAGAAACAGCTGCTAGCTCATGGATTTCATAGGTGAAAAAATGACTGTATTTTGGACACTGAGTTGTGGCTGTTTTGCTAATGTCTGGAACAGGCTGCAAGAATGCCACAGTTGTTCTCATCCTTAACTTTCCTGTTGTTTCATGTTCACAATGAATCATTTCACCACAGAGCGACTGTGGCTTTATATCCAAATTCTGTATATACCTTACCCACAGTCCTGTGCTGGAGACATGCAAACACATTGAGATCCAACCTGTTTTTGTCCTGGTCTGCAGTTACCTCTCACTTTAGTTTGCTCATCTGAAAAAGACAGAAGAGTATTGTCAGAGCTACTCCCTGAAATAACTGATTAAAAGATTAACGGAAACTAGAAATCTGCCCTCAAAGCTAGAGTGGGCTTTTTTTAATTTAGCCCAACCTCCCATAACAAGAGGTGATGAGTATTGTTCTTCAGTTAGCAGGGACGCCTAGGTCTAATTCCAACATTTAAAAACAATCTTAAAAACATTGCAAGTATGAGTAGAAATCAGGCCACACAAAGGTACAGAATTTCAAAAAGCTCAGAACATCAAGGTGAAGGGAGTGGGGTGGGGAGGCCTCTGCAGTCAGCTCCTACACAGAAAACATAAAAGAGCTTTTCCACACCTAGCTGTAAAGCACAAAGTCAGTTCAGCCAAAAGAGTCTTCCCCTGAGCTGAAATATTACCCAAATCATGGTGCCATTTTCCCTTGCTGTTATTATCTATTGACTTATTTTACAAGACTTACGGCTATTTCTGAATATATTTATTTACATTGTTCTCATCATTGTGGTATTTTTGGAGAATTACAGAAATTAACATGCATGACTGTTGCCAACAACTGGCACAAACCAAACTGCCTCGACCACTCTCACCGCTGAACAGATAAAGAACACAAAAGCTGCAGTGAACAAGCGCGTCTCACAAAAATCCTCAGACTCTGACTCTGATGGACTGTAGGATAGAGCAAATTCTGAAATGAAAGGCTGTCCTCTGAAAACACTCTGCTGCCCATATGCTGGACTTCCCCTCTGGAGAGGCACAGGAAAGGGCATTCCAGTGGAACCCAGCTGGCATGAAAAGCTATAGGCAGTCTCCAAGATGGCCTTGCTTTCAGGTCTTTATAGAAGATAAAATCTTTGAGTTGTACCTAGAAGTTTTCTGGGAACAATTTCAATTCAGAGAATGCAGGTGTCATGCATCTACACTAGTCTGCACTTCCGAAGAGGTAGGCAGGAGATTTCTGCCTAGTTCAAGCTGCTTCCAAGTGGTTCTTAAGTAGATCCCAAGGTAAAGAGCACATTATAATGGTCTGGCTTGGTGGTGCTGTGAGCTCCATGGATGGAAGTTGGTTAACCTTGGGGAAGGTCTTGAAAGCTTGTTTCAAGGGCTTTTCTCAAAATGTTCAGGCCATGTCTTGACAAAGGGATAATTAACTTTGGTGAAGCTCACAGACAGGAAAGTTTGAAATTTGTGGCCCAGCTCTGCTGTCTGAGAACCACAACTAGGTACGTGCAATAGTCCTCTCCTGTTTTTCTAAACACTGTAGAGCAAGAAATGCAAGAAGGAAGCATGAACTGAGAAGTAAAGGAAAAGATCCAGTTCATTTAACCACTTACTTTCAGACCTTTGCTACAGCTTCTTTGAAGCCACAGGCAACAGCACCAGTAAGTGCTGATGTTCCTTTGGAATGGAAAGAAACCATTATTCGTGGTGGGCTTCCAGTTATTTATATAACTTGCCATTTGACATCTTCCATAATTACCATTTGGGGTGGCTCACTCTTAGACCATTCTGCAAGAACAGGATGTGGGCCAGGGTTTGGCTTAACTTTCAGGGCTTTGATTGGAATCATGTTTGGAAAAAACAAATGCACAACTACTACATGTAGAATAAATAGGTAGGTGTAGTACTAGTGAAAAAGGATATTGGAGTTATAGAGGATCACACAGTGAATGTGAGCCAACAAGGAAATTCAGGTGTTAAAAAGGTTAATATCATTCTGGGGTGTATTAACAGGAATGTCATATGTAAGATACAGGAGGTAATTGTCCTGCTCTACTTGGTGGTCCCACTCTACTCTAATGCTTGGAGGCTTTAGCTGGAGTTGTGTGTCCAATTTTGGGTGCCACGCTTCAGGAAAAATGTGAACAAACTGGAGAGAGTCCATAGGGGTACAACAGAAATGATAAAATGTTTAGAAAACCTGATCTGTGAAGAAAGGTTAAAGAATTGGGCATGTTTAGTTTTGAAAAAAGAAGACTCAGGGGGGACATAGCAGTTATCAAATATGTTGATGGCTATTATAAAGAGGACTGTGATCAATTGCTCTCCGTGTCCTCTTGAGGTAGGACAAGTAGTAATGGGCTTAATCTGCGGCAAGGGAGATTTAGATTAGATATTAAGAAAAACTTTCTAACTATACGGGTAGTTAAATTCTGGAATTGGCTTCCAAGGGAGACTGTGGAATTGCCATCATTGGACGTTTTTCAGAACAGGTTAGACAAACATCTGTCAGGAATGGTCTAGGTTTACTTGATCCTGCCTCAGAGCAAGGGGTGGATTTGATGACTTCTTCCAGCCCTACATTTCTATGTGTCTATAATTACAGGCCTTATTTTTAATCCTTTAAAAATGCACTTCTAAATATTAGATGTCACATGAAATACCACCCACGTTAAATATTCAGAAGCTCAAGGCTCCTCAGCCTGCAGTGATCTGGGTTGGATGTAAAAGAACATATCTTTGTAACAGGGTCAGTGGTGATGACATTCCCTGTTTAAGAAAATAGGCAAGTGCCCTTGAAGAGATGGGAGAAGAGTGCTAAGCACCTGGCAAAGGAATTTGCCTGGCTGAGAAGAAAAGTTGCTGAGTATGTAAAGAAAATGATGAGCAGCCTGGTGTAGGCAGAGAGACAAAACACAAAGTGCTGCAGAGAAGAACGGTGAACCAGACAGTAAGCAATCAGCTTCATAGCACATTTACTTTCCAGACTAGGCAAGCTCCACAAGAACACTTCTGGGGACAGGTGGGGATTAGGGGAGTACCCTAATATATGAAACAGGTCAGACAATACTAATGAAACTATTGCATGGTGCTGGAGACCTTGTAAGCTACAGTCCAGTCTCTAATCTCCCTTTATGAGCAAGCTAATGGAAAAGGAAGCCAAAACAGCTGCCAGTAACCTGTACTCCTCTCAGTCAGGCTTCAGGGCAAGGCATGGTATTTAGAGAATGAATTGCTGTGGTGGATGGTCTCCTCTTGTCCCCATAAGCTGTGGTAGCACACCTTTGTGGCATTTGATATTGGCGATCGCCACATATGCCTGAACTGCCTCCAAAAAGCTGCCAAAAATGGCTCAGGTGCTTCCTCTCATCAAAAGCAGAGGGCCATTATGGACGACTGTTCCTTCACCTCCAAAGCCCGCATGTGCACAGTCTCACAAGGGTGAACTGATCTATATGAAGCTACGGGAAAAGCTGGTAAGATGACACAAGTTGAGGTTTCAGCACTATGCAGGTGACATCCTGTTCTACATTTCCTTTGCGTCAAACATAAATACCACCATCTCCTAGCTTTCACAATGCCTAGGAGGTACCGTTGAAGAAAAAAGACCATATGCAGCCTAACAACTTCACTGCTAACAAGTGATAGGTTATAACTCAGTCATAAGTATGAACTCTATGTAGGAATAACCGTATGAAATTCTATGGCCTGTGTTACGCAGGAGGCCAGACCAGATGATTATAACGATCCTTTCTGGCTTTAAAATTTGCCACACATCATAAAATGCTCCACAGTTAGATAAATCTGGTGGGGAGAAAACCTGGATTTGTGCTGGAAATGGCCCACCTTGATTATCATACACATTGTAAGGAGAGTGATCACTTTAGATAAGCTATTACCAGCAGGAGAGTGGGGTGGGGGGAAAGAAAACCTTTTGTAGTGATAAACACTCATTTTTTCATGGTCTGTGTGTATAAAAACATCTTCTGTATTTTCCACAGTATGCATCCGATAAAGTGAGCTGTAGCTCACGAAAGCGTATGCTCAAATAAATTGGTTAGTCTCTAAGATGCCACAAGTACTCCGTTTCTTTTTATTGTTAATAAAAGTGATTGATGCCACCCTGTTATCTGAAATGAAAATATACTAGTCACAGGCAGAGCAGAGGTACTAACCTTTTTCACAGGTAAGTGATCTCAATATAGGAGGTGTCCACGATACCTCTTTCCTACAAGTATACTGCTTTCCACCAGTGACAATGTAGCCAGCTGGGCAGTGTAGCTGGATGGTTTCCCCGACCTTGTATTCATTTTTAAATGGGGAGATTCTGACGCCCTCAGATACTGATGGTTTAGGGCACATTGATGCTATGGCAAAGAGACAATTCAAATAAGTATATCAATTTGGCTTTTTTTTTTTTTTTTTTTTTTTAAACACAATTTTGAGTTTTGAAAAATTTTGACCTGTTCTCATGGTAACATTCCATATATTACATTTATCTATCAGTTACTAAAAAGGAATAATAAAAAAGTGTTTATAAAGTAAGCTTAATGGTTTAATAAGACTTGTAGAAAGCTGGTACAGCATGTTACAAATATTAAAAACAATTAGAGAATCTTATCAAACTATTTACAATATGTAATTTTTAATAAAGTGAATGGTGGTAGAAAGGTTGTAAATATATTCAATAAGAAATTCATATTGAAATGTACAACCTGAAGATTCAAATCAATGTAAATGCATTGGGTTCTTGCTATTTGAATCTCTCTCATTGATAGATTCAGAATAACTTTTAGCTTTACTTGTTGATTAGACTGTCAGCACATCAGGATATGGACTTTACGGCTGAGATTTCCAAAACAGTCAAGGGGGTTTAGACACACATCTTCCGTAGAAATTAATTGAAAAGCTATGTGTAAGTTCCCTAGAGACTGCTTTGGAAATCTCATCCTATGTAACTTGTGTGTCTGTCCAATGCTGAGAATGCTAGTTTGTTCAATCTGATTGTCATAAATTTACAGCTCACTTGGATTCGTCTGGAAATGAAATGCAAGTACAGTTGCTGAAGACATTTAAAATCAGACTAGAAAAGGAACTGTAAAGTATCTGTCTTCAGGTTTTCTATAGTACCCAGCAGAATAGTATCTTATTGTGTATAGAATATGCTATAGGAACAATCCTGCATTGGAAAGGGAACAAATATGGTGACCCAGTAGGTCTTTGTCATCTCTAACTTCTATCAATCATTAGTTTCTTCTTAAGACACTATTACAGCTTATTTTATTAAAAATGGAACCATTCTATTGCTTATTATATATATATAATATATATATATATATTCTCCTCTTGAGTTTTGTTGTTGAGCCTAACTGTTCTCCTCTTTCTTACATTGGCACTCAACAGGCTGCTGTGCCCAGGTATGATCTGGTAGACACCTGAGGAACTGATAGCCAATGAGATCATATCCAGTCATGCAGGCGATTTCAGCTTCTTCCCCAAATACATAATGATTCTTTTCATTCTACAATTAAATCAAATCCTTGGTAAGTGGAATACTCACTGACATAAGAAACAGGTTCTCAGGACCATAGTACTGCACTTGTCATAACAATTTACTTTTCTTTCTCTGACGCGAAAGCCATGCATCCCATTTATCTGTCCATCCAGGCTGCATTCACCCCATTAGTATCAACACACTGGTTACAAAACTAGGGTTCACAAAGAATGCTGTGTGAATTGGGTCCTATATCCTTCACCCATCCTTGCTTTAGTTGTTGCTGAGATCTCTCACAAATCTGTGATTGGGAGAAAGCCCCCACAGAAAGGGGAGTCTTGTAGCTTGCCCTCTATTCAGCAGTATGATTGTTAACACATCGGTTATGCAAGATCTATCTCTATATTCATGTGCTGGTAAAAGGTCTACTAAAGAAACTGTCAGTCAACATAAAAATATTGATCCCAGAAATGTAAAAAAATTGTTTAGTGCTGCATATGCATGATTTTCTACTACCCATTTGTGGTGCATACATGGACACGCATCAGTATCTCAGCAATAGGGCTTCCTTTGCCTTATAAATCTCTCGCAGTTTTTCCTCTTTGTTTTCCTCTTACTGGAGGAAGCAGTAAGTTCTCATCAATCATTCCAACACCTACCTGATTGTATGCTGCTCCTTGTCCTATCGCATCCACATAGCCAAAACCCCAAAAGTCCAAAGCGAAGATGAAATATGAATTTAGGGATTGAGAGACAGGGAAGGGATTTTTAGGGGCAGCAAGAAAACAGTCAATGAAAAAAACATGGAAAAGAAAACCAGTAGGAAAAAGCCCCCAAATATAGAAGATTTTTGGGAAAAAAAGGAGTAAAGTTGGTAAGAAAGAAAATTTAAATTAAAAAACTCTATTTGAAAGTGCACCCACTAATGCCAGCCTAGCTTTTGTGATGTTTTATATCCCAAACACTGTACATAGTATCAGCTTCTAATCAGTTAGAAAAATGTATTTATTAAATAAAGTGGAATCATGTTGTTCAAGCTGGTGTCATGTACTAATATTTGGATACAATTAGAGGAAATAAAGTTTTGTAGAATGTGAACTAGTTTTGTGAACCCAACAAGGCGTTTGTGAGGCTTGTCAAATCTGGAGCTTCTTGAAGCTCTCCATCCTTGCACATCACCCCTTATCCCAGGCATTACAACCCTCTCACCCTGAGAAATCCATTTTTTGGTGGGGATGGCTTAAGACATCCAGTCTCTGGTTCACCAATGAAAAGATCCACTTCCTTTCTTGCTTCATTGTCATTTATACATGGAGCCCCTCTGAAAAATAAGAGTTTGTAGTTAAGGATGCAAATTAAGGAGGGGTTAAAGTAGATTGAAACAGTAGGGAGAGTTCTCATAACATAAGCCAAGGGGGAAGAGAAGCTGGCAGGGACTACTGCCCCCTGAAACCAGGAAAGGCAAGAGGGAACTGGGCTTTCTTTCCTCCTTCACTCCCCTACTATAATCCATTGAAACTAAGGGAAAGTGTACCATGTGCTGACTAGGGCCAGATTGGCAGAACGCAGCCCAGGTAATAGAGTAGCAGATATTGGGCCAAATTCTCTGCTGACATCATAACTTCCCTGGACTAGCAGAGAATTTTACCCATTTAATTTTCTTGAATTAGGAGAAACAGGGCAAGGAGGACAGTGCTGAACCTCTAAGAAGTGACTATGAGCTCAAGTGGTTTGGTCACTGTTAGGGTTCATCGTGGATTGGTTGGGTCATATGGAAGGCAGTCAAAAGTCCCTGACTACCCAGTTCAGGCAAGGACTGAGGCAGCCCCCAGTGCGTGGATATGAGTAGGCTTGGCAAAACTAGATTTTAATTTATTTTTATAATTAGGGTGAATAATATCAATGTTTATTTTAAGCACGTTTTCATTTATATGGACTAAATTTTCATAGTTGTGGAAAACTAGCGGGGGGTGTCTGACAACTATTTAATGGCAGCCCTTGAGATTTAAAATTTAAAGTTTTATAACTGTTAAAACACAAACTGTCAACATCACATTTCAAAGTAAATATCTTTAAATCAAACTCTCATAGGTTCTCACATAGAACTTTACTTTGCCTAAGTGTAAATTTTGGTTATCACTGATGGGAATTTTTACGTCTGTTTGGGTGTATACGGTGAAATAGACCTTTACTGACATTTACCAATACAAATCTAATCCTTCCAAACTTAGCTATGAGGAAGCACATGCTATGTTACCTTACTTAGTCATGGAGCTAGGTAGCCAAGGAGAACTAAAGGGTCTGTATGTGTCCAACAGCCTCAGTAAAGAATCTCCTATATAGTCATTACAACAGAGACAGTACAACTCCCAGTCCCACCTCTGCAGCTTCCACTGATTGCTACCAATGTTGTGACCACCAGAGGAGATGCACCAGTGGTGAACTATGGTTATGAAGTTTGCTCTTCAAGACTCAGACTTTGAATGAGAAACTAAACCCAGGCTGGGGTTGAATTTATGATTTTACATTGAAACCTTGCAAAATTCATGTTTTGCAGTTTCAAAGCAGAACCAGGTGGACCTCAGTAGTTTTGCTCAAATTTCTCTTTGAGAGTTTGCATTCAAACCTAAAAACAAACAAACAAACGAACAAAAAGAAGCTTGTGGGAAGAGGAGGAGGTGGCAACATCCAAATTCATTTAGCTCAGAAAACAGGAAAGTGTTTGCATAAAGACCCATGAAAAGAAACTGCTGAGTTCTGTATGACTTCAGACAGAGTCATACAAAACATTTCATAACAACATTATATTGGTAATGCTATTGGAATTCTCTGGGCGGAAACAACAAAACCAAACCAAATTCATATAAATTTTCAGACACTTTCCTCTAACAGACCCATCCACAGAAACGCAGGCAGGAGATTCCTCTCGACTATTCCCTATCCTTATTAGTCACCAAACAGGCATCTTCAATCCCAACCCATCAGGAAGTGGAAATTCCAGTCTACCATCTTCTTACTTGTCCACAAACATTGAGATGTAACAGTCCTCCTCCTGCTCACGTTCACCCTGGCATGGCTTCCCTCCATTCAGCGGAGTGGGGTTATTACACTCACGGGTTCTTCTTCTCTTGAAAGCAGCATCGCAGGAGCTCCATGCAGACCAGCAACTCCAGTAACCATCTACTGCCACTAGAACAGATGAAAGAAAACTCCAGTCACTTGACAAATCCACTCTACCTGCATTATTTCCCTTACTCTGTATACAACAGGAAGTCTGGTTGATTAACAGTCACAATTTAAAAGTATTTACATTTTTTCCTAGTAGAGAAACGTTATTTATGGGGTTACATTTTAAACAGAGATGGGCCAAACCCAAATTTGAACTTTGAATTTCAGGGGAGTCTAAATATTCCTTTCTTTACACAGTTTTGGTCCCAGGTCATATCCCAAACTAGATGATGCCTATTCTCTAGTTCTACCATTTATGCAGCCATTTGGTGATTCCATGAGCCTAGAAATCTTTTCAGACAGCTCATGAGATGTTCAGTGCCTTGAAATCCAACTCCTGACCTGAATTCCAGAGCCAAGATATCCCTAATCCCAAATTTACTCCAGATCCAAATTGGAATTAAATTGCCATCACCTTTGCCCACCTTCTGTTTAATTCTTATAGTTTGCTTTTTCTTGAAACATGTTTTATATGAATTATTAAATCTACAGATGATATCATCTCTGCAGGCAGTACACGGGGTTAGTGTTTTTTGGCTTCTGTATACCTAGCTTCTAATGCTCATGTGGTCATGAATGAAAAATAAATACAGTAGTATCTTGCTAAACCCTTGTACGCGTTTGTCCTTGTCACAAACCCCAAATCCAATGTAGCCCTGCCCAGAAAGGCTGAGTACTGGAATAGCAGAGTTGCAATCAGCACTAAACTGAATTTGCAGGTGGGGTTCATAAGCAGTAATTCTTAGAGCTAGCCAGGGATCTTAAACTAGCCAGGGTCCTTACAAGGACCACGTTTTAAGAATATTATAAATACAGATTCATGTTGGACACCAGATTATTGGATGCTGTTATAAACAGGAGTTTGCACACTTATATACATATACGCCATAATATAGATTTTCACTTTCAAAATGCATTTTCACAGTATGAATATGATGAAATCAGTACATTGAAAGAAGCACTTTCCACTAGCGCTAGTAGAAAATTTCCTGCTGGAATATTTTTCTACTAGAAAATGCTGATTTGATACAATCAAAACATTTCACTTCTGATGGAAACCAGGCAAGAAGACAGGCTAGCAGGCTGCCTGCTTGATTTCCTACCAGTCCACCCACCCACCTGCGATGGGTGCAGGGAAGGCTGTCCACATGCCCACCTAGTAGGGTCCTTGGCTAGCCATCTGCCAGGCTGCCAAATTTCTGGGCAGCAAACTTTATGGTAAGCAGCGTCCCTGGGTGGCTGGTTCCCTGGGCTGCCCAGCTTCCCACCTGGCTGGCTCTCCCGAGTGCCCTAGCTGCTCACCCAGCTGCCATGGCTCCCTGGGCTCCCCACCTGGCTCCCTGGCTGGCTTGCCACAGGCTGACTGCCTGTTTTGCCCGATTTATTTTTATTTTGAAATTGGTAATTGGTATTCTAATTAGTTTGGTAATTGGTGGAGTAACTGGTCGTTTGTAAGGGTCTAGTAATTGGCAACTTCCTATTGTAATATGTATAATAAAAATACAGAATAAAAAATAAACAGTGTATTTTTTATTATACACATTACATTAGGAAATACCAAACCACTTCAACACTTATCATTAAATTATCACTTACTAATTAAAGAATGCCAATTTATACTCAATTGCCAATTTACAAAATAAAATACAAATATAATTTAATAATATAAAAGTTGAAATGTTTCAAATATTCTGACAAGGCATGAAATGTGTAACATGAAATTATGAAATGTCTCAACTTTCATAATTTATAATATAACATAAAAGTCAAGCCAACAAAGTCCAAATGAAATTTTTCAATCTTATCAAAATGAAACTATTTCCACTATATCGAAATTAAACGTTTTATAAAGGTCAAAACTAAACATCATTTTGATTAGTTTGAAATGAAATTGTGGAATTTTGCTCTGTAGGAAACTTTGAAATTTCAATTTTTTGTTCTGATGGAATGGAAATGTGAAAGTTTGGAATTTCATGGAATGGGAACTCCAGATTCCAACCAGCTTTAACTTTTAACATTAAATTGTGCAGCTAGAAAGAAGGATCATATTTGCATCATTACGGTATTACTGTAAATACCTGATTTGTAATCTGGTGCACGTTTCTCACAGTTATCCCCATAGGTGCCAGCCTGACACACACACAGACACTCCGTTCCAGACAACGCAGGTCTGCCATTATTGGGACAGGGAGCACATTTGCAAGGGTCAAATATGTCCATGTATTCAATAAGAGCTCTTCTGAGGTTGCGCCGTTTAGTCACTGCACATGGGAAATTCTTCACCAAATCCAGGATGGGGGCCAGCTGAAAGACAAGCACATAGCAGAGGATCATATAATGAACAATAAAGTGGAAATTTCCTTGCAGTACAGAGTTAGCTGTATTGACTTCTTGCTATGGATAGCTGCAGGGCATCAACATATCCCAAACAGCTACCCCCCACTTCCTTTTTTAAAGACACCAGAGTCTACAAGGCTATGTGTATAAGATATTGGGAATGTGGTGCATGGTGCAATTTCTTGGTATTTAACAGGGCATGAAAAACTCCATACATCTAGATCACTCATATCTATATTTTCCTCTTTACAGGGGTGAGGGCCTAATAGGCAAGTGGCAAAGAATTAGTAATATACATTTAAAAATCACCCAGGTAAGATGGTGTAAACAAAGACATGGAGGTCATGTACACTCACGGGAGATACAGTAATATACAGGGGTGAGCAATGTGATGGGACTGATATTACATTTACTGTTTAGTTACATTCTGTGCTTTCCAAACTAGGAGTGGTTGTGGAGTTTGCACAGTGAGGAAGTCAGCTAACTTTCTGCACACAACTAGTGCACTGCTTTCCTTCTTCCGCAAAACAACCAACCCCTTCCTACTACCAAGCTCCAGGGCACTCCTCCTTCCCAGTGATGTCTGAAAATAGGCGCAATGACTCCCCTCACTCCCTGTGGCTGTCCAGTGCCCTTAAATTTGGATGCCCAGTACTAAGGAGAGTTAGTTTTACAGGCTGAGGGATACAAGAAGTAGCTCTAATAAATATTTATAAAACTCTCTAAAATGTTTTGTATATGTGAAATAATCCCCAGTCTCATTCCAGGGAAAAAGGTGAAAAAGAACGAAGGATCTAGTCCAGCGGTTCACAAACTGTGGGTCGCAGGGCTGGCTTACACTTGCTGGGGCCTGGGGCCGCAGCCCAAGACCCACCACCCAGGTCCAAAACCAAAGCCTAAGGGCTTCAGCCCTGGGTGGCGGGAGTCAGGTTACAGGCCTCCTGCCTGGGGCTGAAGCCCTTGGGCTTTGGTTTTGGCCTCCCGCCCTGGGGTGGTGGAGCTCGAGCTTTGGCTTTGCCCCTCCCCAAGGCGGCATGGCTAGGGCAGACTCAGGATTGGGTCCCCCCTCCTGGAGTCTGTAGTAATTTTTGTTGTCAGAAGGGGGTCACGGTGCAGTGAAGTTTGAGAACCCCTGATCTAGTTTTTGCTCCCCGAAAGGATGATGGCCTTTATTTTCTTGCTAGTATTTTTCTTTCTTTTCTTACCTCAAAATCAATCACAATAGGATTGTCCTTTGTTGATTCCACCCAGTCTATGAATACTGTATGCTCTGGGAAAGACCCCTTTTTCTCCCAGGCCAAAGCTGCAGCGTATTCTGCCCTTCCACCTTTTACCAGTGAAATAGACCGTTCAGCCGACTGCAAAAATGATCCTAAAATGAGATTAAAATCAAGGTTTTCCAGAACATAACCAGAACTTTTCAATTGCATTTAATGCAAACTCCAAGGATTGGGTTTTTTTAAGAAGAGCCAATAGGATTTGCTTGTGATACAGGGGCACCAAATTATAGGGTAGGGAGATGGTCATTCCTCTCTCTCTCTCCCCCATGCCACTCCCACTGAAGTCAATGGAGAGTTCGCCACTGACAACAGTAGTCCTACTGGCATTTATGTGACTCTGGCAAGACTGACCAAGGGATAAATTTCCACTAATACGTGAAGGTATAAACAACTCAGTGCAGAGGAACTACTCATCCAGGTCCAAAGAGCATAATAGGAGTAATGTTATGAAATTAAGAAAGAAAAATGTAGTCTGAATACCAAGAAAATATCCCAGTGGTGAAATTTAGTAGATTGTGGAATAGTCTCATAAAAGAAGGGGCTGAAAGCCTCATCCCTGGAGACATTTAAAACTAGATTGGATGTAGTACAATATGAGTAAAAAATATATCATATGGAACAATCCATGCTGGCTAGAGAATGGGCTGGGACAGGAAAGTCAACTCTTGCTTTCCTTACACATCTCAATAGTTTGGTTGTCTTTCATATGGCACTACTCACATGAGTGAGGGAAGGCATATTTGGCCTGAGATGATCAAATAGTTCTTTCCATTTATGCTGGATGCATGACTCCCTGACACTTTGAAGAAAATAAACTGTTCTCTTAATATACTTGAAGTACACAAAAAGAATAGGGTAGAGTCTCTGTTGCACCAGAGCTTTGCTTGGTACAGCAGAGAAGAGGGGGATGTTGAGGAGTTAGTTATGGATTCTTGATTCTCTGTCTGATTGTGTGCCACCTTCAACCATGGAGAAGTTGAGAGCAGCTTGGGGGCTGCTCTAGACTCTGCCAGCTGGTAATAGTCCTCAAATGATCATCTACCAGGTGGGCCTGCCAGAGCACTCCTGACATGTCACCTTCCCACCTCCAGCATGCCCTTACCCTGAAAATATGGAGAGAGGTGGCATAGGAGATGGTTATACTAGTTTTGTGAGATAGGATTCCTCAGCTGGGAAAATGTGCCAGGATGGAACAGGGGAGAGGATCTGGGCCACAGTGCTTGTAACGCTTGACTTGGGAGATAAAAAGTGAAAAACCGGCTCCACTGAAATTGATGGGAGTTTTGCCATTGACTCCAATCAAATTAGAGTTTCACCCCAATAACTGTCAGATACTATCCCCCATGGTAAATAACAGTATACAGTGCTTAGTTCTCATAACAGTGACCTTCATGGCGTTCAGTCAGTTTATTTGTGGTGCACGTCGTATGTACTTTCTTTTTCTTTCTGAAAAACACACGCCTAGTTGTTTCTACCCGGACACATTCTGTCGATTCTTGCTGTGTCAAACCTGGGAAATATTAAACAGCAATGATGGCATTAAGTGCCAAATATTAAACACAAAACACTAAACAGCATCCCTAGTTTCCACATGGCTCCCCTTTTGTCTACATCTATTTCATAGCATTCCTCACCTAGAACACCCTACTAGAGTCCTCCATGTCTGAGGTTCTCATCCCCACCAGTTACATCCTGAAGATGACTTTGGTGTTGTGGATTACTTCCTTCAGCCCAGTGTTGTTTCATCAGACATCCCACTATTCTCTCATGTACCAACAATGTTGGACAGAGCCATATTTACCATACTTGTCTAAGTATGCACTGATGCTGCTCGTATTTCCTTGACGCACCCGATTATACTTTGTTTTATTAACGAGCAGTCCCCACACAAGTTAATGGTACCATAATTCAGGAGCACAGCCTTTAACCTGAGAAGTTAGATTTTCAGCTTTTGTAGAATGCTCTCTCCAGTTTAATGATTTGATTATCTTTCTAAGGAATTTACTGCCAAAAGTAATTGCTAATAATTTTCATTTTAGGGCTAGAAAGAACCATTAGTTCACCTGGTCTGACCTCCTATATCACACAAGCCATAGGATTTCACCCATTTACCCCTGCACTGAGAAAAATAAGTTGGGTTTGATTAAAGCATCTATTCTAGAAGACATCAAGAGAAGGAGAACCCATCACTTCCCTTGGTAAAGCCTAGACCTACATACATTTGTGAGGTTAGACATTATTTTGTTTGAACGCAATATAGGATTACTGAACTATATATGCTAAAACATGAAAATATGGGGCAGTGCTTTTCTCTCAGGCAATATTAGCAGAATGATAGGAAAATATATATATGCTATTAAATTGATCATATGGTTTTTTTCTCAGCAAAGGTTACATACCTGAATTCTTCAGTTCTTCAGCACTGTATTGATAAAGAAGGTCATATGTGCCACCCATTGATCCAGAAGCGTAGTAATGAGTCCCAAAGTCATCAAAAATTCTGCTATATAAAGCATAGTTGTACTCCAAAGGCAGGTGGTTAAGTGCCTTTAGAAAGATATTTGAGAGCTGCAGATCTGATTGTTTCATTGTGAAGTTTGAAACTGCAATCACTTTATGGACCCTAATAAAGTTGGAATTCTAGAAAGAAAGAAAAAAATGAGACACTAGATACCCTTATTCTCTGGTTCAAGACAAGCAGCAAAAAGGCTGAGAATACGTTCATTTCCCTTTGTATATTGTAAAAAGGGGCAAATACATTATATTTTATGTTTCTTTGATCCTGGGTAAACTAGCACCAATGAATGCAGAGCTCAATTCACTTGTGGCTACAAGCACTTGGTTACATTTGAGAGTATATGTCTCATTGCATGATAGACACATAGACAAAACGTATTCTTATTAATTATTACTTGTATGATGTTAGAGTGCAGGGACCACAACTGAGCTCAGGACCCTTTCATTCATTCTATACAAACACAGAATAAGTGACAGTCCCTGTTCTGAAGAATGTGCAGCCCAAATAGACAAGGCAAAGAGAGCTGGGAGGAAGGAATGTAACATGCAAGCAGAGTGATAGATGTGATGGTTTGCAACTATCACGTTAGTTCCATGATTTTGTTTTCTTAACTTTTTCAGGGTGATTTTTGGAGGTAGGGGATTCGATCGGTGTTGCCAATTCCCATGATTTTATCATGAGTCTCACAGTATTTGGTGTTTTTCTCATAGCCACAGCTGGAATCAAGACATTGCGTCAGAATTTCGGCTTTCAAGTTTCTAGCCCGCAGGATGGCAGGGAAAAGCTTGAAACTACAAAGCAAGTGCACCCACAGGGATCAGAAACCAGAAGGCAAAGAAAAAGAAAACAAAATTGTGCTTTGAAAGTTTCATGATTCCGAAACCAGTCTCACGATTTTGGGGCACCTGACTCACGGCTTCTGAATGCTTGGGATTTTGTTAGCTAAATAGATAGACAAAGAGAGGGAGAGGAAAGCAGGTGGATGAGGCTGAAAAGAAGAGACTTTCAGGGTGCGCACAGGATGATGTTGGAGCAAACAACGTTAACAGATGGGAGAGAATGTCCAGAGTAAAACAAAAAACAAAAACAACGACATGAAAAGAGGCACTGATGACATAATCAGAAGCTGCAGCTTCCTGCGTCAGCTGCTTCTCTCTGAGCAGACCAAGAGATGCTGGGGAAATGAAGGGTAACCCCAGCTGGATCTCAGCTTCCCCTTCCCCACGGTTGGCCAGTCACAATTTTAGCTCATTTTATAGAGTTTGCATTGAATTCCAGGATGCCCATCTAACATTTCACATCGCAGTTACAGGGAGATTTGAAATAAATGACCTAAGAGATGCCACTTGTATTTCTCCTTAGGACATATTGAGATACTCAAACTGACCCTTGGTAGCACAAGTTCCTATTGAAGTTGGGACTGATCCTGTACCCACTGAATTCAATGGGAGCTCATGCCAGCAACTCTGACAATAAGATGTCTCAAGCGGAACACCCAAAATGAGTGGCCACTTCTGAAAATATTGGCCTAAATGCTTAGTCAGGCCAAATGTGCATTAATTTCAGTGGGAATTTTGCATGATTTAGAACATCAGGATTTAGCCAACAGTTTCATTCCCTAGTATTTCTCAGGGCTTTTCTTGGACTTTCTCTCTGGTTTTGTACCTATCCACTCATGAATGGCATAGGTACTTTTCACACATTTCCACGGAATGTGTGCATCCTTGTTTTTACCCTCACTTGGCTCAGAAAGCGTATATTTTCTAATTGTGTCCAACTCAGCTGTCTTTTGTATTGTACGTGTGTATCATGTATCTGCAATTTCTACTAGTAAATGTATTTCTAAATGCCTGTGACAAGCAATTCTTTGCAGAACAATTTCCCAGAAATTTAATATCTACCCAATAATTACTACATTCAAACATAGAAATGCTCAGGATTTTTGGCACTATAAGATATCTAAACATTCTAGCAACTTGGAAATCTTAAATCTAATTATCTTTGGGCAGATGCTTCCCCTATAAAACTGTAGAGATCCTCATGACATCAGTAAAACCTACTTATGCCAGTGGTAAACTTATCCCTTAGAGTACTAAATATCAGTACTAAATATTATTACAAATATTTATCTTGGTCAGGGTAGACTATTTAGTATGATATTGTGCCAAACTCTGCTCAGTTACATGAACATAACTTCAGTGACTTCAATTAACATATACACAATCTACTTATTTCATTGTGGTGTAACCCAAGGCAGCACAACTGGCCAGTGTGAGACTTGGCAGTTTTGATTGAGAAGGGGATATACAATTAATTCATGGGGACATTTTCTCTGATTTCAAGCAATACTGTTTCATTCCTGTAAGTTTTAAATAAGGACAAACTCAAAGTGAAGTCAAAACCGCTGTGTTTCACCTGTTTGTACATTGAATCCATTAGATTCACATGATTTCAGCCACACACTCCAGCCAGTAGGGACAGAAGCAACCAAATCAGGGACTGCTGCCCTGGTGGGGAGGGGGCGAAATGGGTCCAAGTTGGGGCCACCGCTACCCCCATTACTTGCTTTGGATCAACAATAGTGCAGAGGTGGCCCCCTGAACTCTGGGGGCACTAGGACCTATGTGGTGCCTCTCCCTCCCCCCAACTCCCAGTCTGGGCACTGGAGAAAACTGCAGAGAGGAGCTGGCCAGAGATTCCAGCTGGTAGGAGCAGACGCAGCCAAAGCAGGGATCTTCAGACATCCAGAGAACTTTCTACAGTTTTGACTGAGCTTTCTCTGTCCTGACTGTACCTGACTGGCTGTTTGCTCCAACCCTCCTGCTCCCCTCCCAGTCTATTCACCAGAGCTTCACTCCACTCCTGACCCCCATATGCTCTTCTCCCCTTCCCTGTCGCCCTACTTCCTTCTGTTTCCATTTAGCTGCTCCCCTCTTAAGTAACCCCCCTTCCAAATATCATGGAATTAACATGATATTTGCCACCATCACATTGTTCACTCTGCTTGTATGTTTTACCCCTTTCCTCACCCTATGTCTGTCTTATCTATTAGACTGTAAGCTCCTTGGGACAGGGACTGTTTACTACTCTGTACAATGAGGCCCCACTCTTGACTGACTCTGAGGAACTACCATGCTACACATGTTAAATTAAAAAAAAAAAGATTCCATTGTGAAACAAACTGGCTAGGATTTCTCAAACTAGATTCAATTTTAAAATTTATGTTAACACTCATGAATCTTAGACAATCTGGTAAGGAAACGAGAAAGTCAGGTAGGTTTCTGGATCCACTGCTAGCATTTTGCACCACCCTAATCATGATTAGAAGCAGCAGCTACTGTGACATATTTAACTATGCTCTCTGTTTTCTCTGTTGTGTACTGCCCTCTTAAATTTCTAAAGGTGTCTCTGATTTGCAGAGGCCAGCAGTCATTTTGCATTCAGTTCAATACAGACTTCTCAGAGATGGCAAACACACACTGTATACTCTCTGGTAGGGACTTTACTTCTGTTCTTTCTTGGTCTGTGGTTCTTAACCTAAGATTACAGACATTTCTGGCTGAAAAGAAGTGCCTGTTTACTCTTTATGCATGAAAAACTATACAGATACAGTCTTATTAAACTCTTCCCTCTCCACTCAATAAGATTCTTGGCAGCTGTTAAGTTATGAAAAAACAATAGTTTTTGGAAGAAGCCTATCGCTTCACTGCAGACATTAAAAACCAACTGTGAATTTTTTTTCACTTTTTGGGGAAAATTATCTTTTTATTAAAAACATCATAAGCCACATGTTTTATTTGATATGCTAATGTCAGCATTTTTGTGATTTTGTGTCCATTCATTTTGGATTCCAATGCACAAGTAGCAAAGAAAAGTGCTGCACATTGATAACTCCCCTGTATTTGTGGAGAATGCTTTCTTGAATTAAGTAGTTCAAACTCAATCTTAACCAGTCACCTGCTGCCCAGTGTACCAGGCGCACCTGTCAAGGCAAATGGGCTTAATCCAAAATCCAGTAAAATCAGAACGAATCTCTCTGTTGACTTCAATGGACTTTAGAACAGGCAGTTATTGACCTGCCAAATACTTCTGGTACATCCTGGCAATCTATTGGTCTCAAAGCAATGTTCCTTTTATTGGCAGGGTAGGAGTTCAGTGATAAAAAATAAGGGAAATACTTAGCATTATATAGCATTTTGAACATGCAAAGAGCTGTGCAGTTATTAACCAAATAATTTACAGGGAATGGTCTTAAAGATATTTTGCTTTTGCCTTTGAGAGCTAGATAACTTTGTCATGGCTCTCCCTAAATTTAATATACAGAATAGGACAAGTAATAAATGTTATGTAATTTGAGAGGGGTCAGAGAAGAGTCATGAATATGATTCAAAGATTTGAAAAATGCTTTATAGAAGACCCTCAAGGAGCTTAATCTAGTTAATTTATCAAAAAGAAGGCCAAGGAGTGACTTTATTGCTGTCTATAAGGGCCTACTCAGGAAACAGAAATTTGATAGTAGTAGGCTCTTCAGTTTAGCCAACAAAGATATAACAAGATCCAATTGCTAGAAACCGAAGCTCGACAAATTCAGATTAGATCTGAGGTGCTTTTTTTTTTTTTTTTAAAACAGTGAGGGTAATTAACCATTGGACAATTTATTAGGGATTCTGTATCACTGGAAATCTTTGAATCAAGGTATGCTCTAGTTCAATAACTATTGGATAGACTACCAATAACCTGACAATTCCAAGCCTCTGGTATTATAAGGTGAGAGTTACCAGAGGTGAAAAATAATGTGGATTTATTCCCATATTTATAAAATCACAAATCCTGGTTGAACTTTATTTCCTCTGGGCCATTTTCTCAAACGACTGCCTGGGCTTGGAGTGAGGGGTTGGGTTACCTGACCTGTTAAACTCAACTCTGATATATTCTTAGAAGAGAGGTATCCTATGATGTTTTGACATGGTACTTTCCCACACAGTTGTATCTGTTTAAAGGTATATTATAGGTATCTCTTGTGGCATAAGGAAGAAAAAAATCTTATTTATACGTAAGTCCAATGGAATTTTATAGGTATAAAATGTAGATCTATCTCCTAGAAGTCATTTAAAGGGCAAGGTGATAACCCATGTGTGAAAAAACAATGTTTATATTTCACCGAAGTGAACAAAATTGCCTATTCTTAAACTAAGAGGTATTCTGGGTTTGACAATCATTTCAGCCCTGAGTACCCATTTTCCTTTCTCTCATTTAGCATAGAAAAGTTTCTTGTGCTAGCTTGATTATAAAACATACTCTTTTGAAGATCTGTCATTCCTGGGATTGAACAGATGGAGAGTGAAAGAAATAATAAAATATGAGATCTAGTTTATTATACCTTTTTATATGAGGCTTCAATGGCTTCCTTGAAGGAGGAAGATGATGTGATTTTTACACGTCTCTTTTTTGAGAAGAGACCTGGGATCCCAGAAGAGCTTCTTCCAGAGCCAGTGTATGAACTATCACTAGCAGATTCAGTGTGCAGAGGAATTATATCCTGATAGAAATCTGATGCCACATCATCCTCTTCATTTTCCACCTAGAGAGGCAGAAATGCAAAACAAGCTCACCCAAAGGGTTGTTCATTAGATTATTATTAAAAAATGAAGTTCGAAATTTTCTGGGAGCAACACATTTGAATGTTTAACAATTGACAAAATGACAAGAAAAAAGTCCATTGATTACACAAGGGACTGTTTTTAGAAGCTGATGGTTAAAATGTGCAAAAGGTATATGCACGGAAAGGCATTTGGACATGAAAATAGGTCAAATGGGTGTTTTTGCATGCAGTTATTCATTTATATATCAAATACATATTTGAATGTAGACAGTTTCAAGTGCAACTGATGTCAGACTTTGAAAATGTGTCTGAAAAGCCTAAACAATGTTTCCCACTTTCAACATGCTTTTCAAAGCTGTTGATATTCAAAGGAGCTCAGACCTTCCACAGTTGCAAGTCCCTTCGTACATACAAGGGATGAGACAACTGGTTTGCGTAAAATAAGAAATGATTCACATTTTCAGCCCAACTCAAGCAAATCCAAAATAAAACATTTTGGGAAATTTGAAAAACTTCAGTTCATGTTAGTTTGGTTGGGTTTTTGTCCGTTTCTAGTTCTGCACACTGCTCCACTCTCCGATTTAAGCTGGGAGCAGGAGGGAAAGAATTGAAATACTATGAGTAATGCCATTCTCATTGAATCTCTAGCCCAGCGTTTCCCAAACTTTTTTGGCCACGGAACACTTTTTAGCCTGTTACAGAACACTTATAATATTATTTTGTAGTCGTTTGGTTTTCAGATAAAAAATTGCATTATTTATGCTCAAATATATTTTATTTTATAAAACAAAGCAAACATACAAATTTAAAATAACTTGAACTAACAATTTCTAACTGGAAAGCACGTATAAAGTAGTACAAAAATCAAGTGCAAGAGTCAAAATTAAATTCTAGATTCTTTCACGGAACACCTATTCACATCATGCGGAACACAGTTTGGGAAACTCTGCTCTAGCCTATTTCAAATTACAAAGCACTGAAACTTAAGAGGGAGATTCTGGTCCAATGATCTTTCCAGCTCAAAGCATGTTGTATATGTGAATATATAGATCCAGATGTACATACAGCAGAAACCTCTAAACCTGCTATAATTTGCTAATTTCTTTTGGTGGATGAAAACTCACTATGTCACGAGGACAGCTTTGCAGAGACATGGAGCAAAACAATTTGCTTCTCCCATAATTAGACGTTTCTGCACTTCTCTACACTTGAACCTGGATGGCTACGAAATCTACAAGCTTTGTACTTGCAAATTCAGTTAAACTCCCTACATAGCGCCTTTGGAAGTGTGGTCTTTGTGCAATCACACCTCTTGCATCACTGGTAAAAAAATATGGCTGCAGTTAGTATAAAATCTGCAATGTGGATCTCATCCATAGCGTGGACCTTGTTGCACACTTTGCCCTTATTCCATCGACAGAGCTGCCATTGACATCAATAAAGATCTGTAGTGATCTGTCTCCAAAGTGATGTACCCTTGTCATAGCTCTTAGGTACTTTTCTTGAGTTATAATCTAGAATACATCCCTGCTTAACGCACCCATATCTCTCATATGGGCATCTCAGAACAGAGCTGTTGTTTAGTGGCTTTACTCCTCAGACAGTACCTGAAAGTGGATAGTCTCAAGATTTGCAGGAACACGAAATGATTTCCTTGTGTCATTGCCTTTTACTGTTGTGCATTTTCCTCCGTTGAATGAGTTATCAAGGATTTCTCCTCGGCTCTCTGCAGCCAGAAGATGAAAACTAGAAAGAAAGTAATCTTCCGAAGTTAAAGAGACATGGAAAGATAATAGGGCTAAAACCTGGTGTAAATCAACATAGCTGAAAAGAATGTAGGTTTACATCAACTAAGGATCTAATCAATGGATTTTATGTTGATGCTTTGAAAGAAATTCTTCCTACAAGAGTTCCGAACTCATGAAGAATGCATCTCAAAAATGCACCTATACTTTCACACTTGTCTGTCTCTATTGATCCAGGACGCTACGCCACACCCATCACTGGGGAACTGGAGTACCTAGGGCTGTAATGTTTGAAAAGGCTGCACATATATCCCCTCTGTGTTATGCTCTGGGTCTTTGGATTCGATTCTGGATTAGAAGCACTCTATGGCAGAAGAGCAAGTTGCATACAGTCACCCAGTAAAATTGTTCTTTTCAGCTGACAGTAGCAAACAAAACATAACTTTAAATGATGTTGGGCAAAAATCTAATCAAAGAAATTCACATGTAGTGCAGAGCAAGACATGTTTAGGAAAACATTCTCCAATGAACAGAAGGGCTCAGACACAATGTAACTGCACATTTCTGATGTGTGGAGCCCAGGCTGCCAAGAGGGCATGTGGGGGGCCCCAAGCTCCCAGAGAGTAGTGCTTGTATGGCTCTCTCTATTGCATCCTGTATAGGAAACAAGGGAGCGCTGTGGCTCTGTGGCTAAGTAAATGCAATTGCCAAGTGCCATCACTTGTGCTTAATTATAGTCTTATAATTTTTTGATACTCTTAATAAAAAAATACCAGGTATTTTGTGCAGTTGGATTCACTAATGTACCAGCGCAGCCTTCAGATAGTAACTACCTCATTTACCCAAGTGTTAATGAGATAAAAACACCATAACCTATGAAAAAGGCAAGCAAAAGCAACATACCCATTGCCCATTAACTGTACACTGGGGATGCTCTCATATCTCCTGTTGCACACGGTCTTTTTCCGCCGACAGTCCCTTTCATCTGAGTTGTCCCCACAGTCGTTCTCTCCATTGCACTCCAAACTTTTGGCAATGCAGCGACCTGTTCCAGAGAAACCGCAGCAGCAAAAATATTTTTCATACAATAGCTCTGTCCGTTAGAATGACGGTAAGACAAAGAGACGTTTCTAATGCTTCAATAATTAGGGGGTATGAGTCTGCAGGAAGAAAAGAACTCTAGGGAAATAACAGAAATGCCTTCATTGTTCTAGTAGGGAGCAGCTTCTCTTGTTCTAATGGCTGTCCACATGCAGAATTGCCCTGGTTTAACTTAAGATTTGCCAAAAGCCTATGTGAAGATTCTTTCTTTGGTTTAACTCAGGCTTATTTTAATTGAGGAACAGGCCAAAGCTAAATCTACATAAGCCACCTTTAAATCTACTTAAGCGTATCCACCCAGAACTTTGCACTAGTTCAGTTAAACTGGTGCAGATCAAGGCCTAAAACTCTAAAGAGCCACGTACATACACAGAGGAACCCATGCAAAGAATCTCTTCTTGTTAAGAGCATTGCTGTTCTTCAGTAAACAGAGCTCATGTTGACAAACTGCCCAGGCTCAAGTTTCTTGCAGACACAATGAAGACAGAAGGAAGCAGCACAAAGATATAAAGCTCCTATTTTACACACAAATGCCTTGGCGATCCGTTCTCTAACTTCTTCTTTCCAAAACTCCACAAATGCATAGGAAGGATTTGGAGAGTACATACAGCATGTCATTCTTCAAATAAGTAGCCTATTACCTTTATGATTTTGATTTGAACATCTGATTTAGTGGCTATCGAGTGAATAGCACCATTACCGTTTTCACACTGGAACTTATTCCTGCAGTCAACTTCCTCTATGTTGCAAAGTTTAGTTGGGAAGCATCTCCGGGAATCCACCAATTGTTCAGTACAGGCCTGTCCCCTGAACTGAGATGGGCGCCGCAAGGACCTGACACGAAACTGAAAGGAAACAGAGGAAAAATTGGGTTATTTTTATGTTTACCTAGTCTCTAGCTAGATATTAATTAGTATTAGTACTAATGAGCAGTGGGTAGAGCTATACACAACTGGTTACTGCTGACTAGAACTGGAGTTGAATGAATTGCATGGGTGTAACTCCAGAGTTAGGCAGAGCAGAATCAGACCCACTATGTATCTTTGTCTGCAGTCGAGATTATGTTTCCTTATAGGCTTCATTGTTTGTGATTATTTGTGATCCATAACTGCATTACTATATTAGCTATGCTGAGTTCCAGGCACCATCTCTCAGCCCAGGTCATCCCTTCCAATCATTTGGAATTTATTTAGTCTTATCTTTGTATTTGTTTTGGAAATCACACCCTTCTGTCTTCAAGGCCATTTATATAAAGCTGCCAAGCATCATCCAGAGACCAGAGAGAGATTTGTACAAGGCTGGAGGGGAACGTGTGTGAGGGTGGGGTGGAGTAGATTATCAGTGCAAGCCAATTTTTTAGCTTGAAACAGAAAAATACACTGCATCAATATCTATGTGATTAAAAACAAAGCAGTATTTCATATGCATGTTTTTAAACAAAAACTGAGTAAACAAGAGAGGCCGAGGGTTCTGTACCATCGGTGCTAGAATTAGGGATATTAGGGGTGCTGCCGCACCCCCTGGCTTGAAATGGTTTCCAACGTATACAGGCTTTACAGTTTGGTTACGTGGCTCTGAGCTCCCCCACTACACAAATTATTCCAGCACCCCTTTTCTGTACAGTTTCAAAAATGCACAATGCAGTTATGAGTTATTGCTCCCTGAAGCTCTTGATGTTTGTATGTGGGGCTGCTGCTGTGCTTCTCAGTTCCTGCAGTTCCTCTCTGTACCAGCTCAGCCTGACTCTAGAGAGAAGATGGTGAGCACATTCTCCAAACAAATGTCACATGGGCTAAATCATCTCCCAAGGAAAACATCCATACTTCCTTACACACCCCACTTGGGTGGAGCAGTTTGGTAGCCTGAGGAGCTGCAGGAAGCATGACTATCTACGCACATAGATGTCTGAAGTCCCATAGACCATAGCAATTGCCTAACCGGATCAGGCCCATGGCCCATCTAACCCAATATCCTGTCTCAGATAGTGGCAGCACCAGATACTTCAGAGGAAGGTGTAAAATGCCACAATGGGATAATCTGCCCTCCTTGAGGGAAATCCCACATGGCTCAGGGCATCCATGAAATGGGCAAGCCATTATATGCTTCTTTCTGGACTCATACTGCATTTCGGCAGCATGGCTCTCTTAAGAATTAGCTACCTGGATTGGTCTCATCAGATTCTGAAATACCTTTGAAAATCTGACCCTAAAGATTTAATTAGGCGCCTAAATACTTTTGAAAATCTTGCCTTTAGAAGCAGAGTTGGAATGAATGTTGAAAGAAGCAGTCTTAATTCCCACTGCCAGACTAGGACAGTATTTGCACCCTTTTTATCTTTTTTTAAAAAATCCCATTAGAGTGGAGGATCTGACTCCATCAATGTAATTATCCCTCACTTTAGAATGCATTGACAAATACTGTGGAATATTCTAACAGCTCTGTCATTTTGGGGTGACCCAAAGAGACCTGTTAATTTGATGGCAGAATTTACCTCATCTACGGGAGACTTGTTCCTAATATTGACACTACCCCTTGAGAAAGGAGACTTGGCAGATTTGCTGCCTTTTTGTATGAACATGTGTGAGACAATGATTTGTGGTATCCAAACGTGTTACCTCTCTCTCTATTCTGAGCTGTTTCTTTTAATTGACTCCCCCCATTCCTGCCGATGCCAATTTATTATTGATTTCCCCTGTTCCCTTGGACTGTGCAAATCAGTTTGCCATGTGGTTCAGTATCTGAAATGCAAACAACACAGTCACATTTCCTCATACTCACCCATCAAATTTATTTTCCACCTACTTGTTTTTTAACACACGGGTCACATTCCGACCAAGGACCAAAGTCTCCAAGCTGACAGTTGATAGGACATGCCTGCTCGTTACATGCCCGGGATTCCTGCTTTGTGCACACTTGGTCACAGAAATTTTTTGTATAATAATCATCCAATTTTATTTGCCTAAAATGTAAAACATTAAAAATGATTAGTTTAGTTAGAGCCCTGTTAAAAAGTGGGAACTGGCTGCAAAGTTTGGCTCCAGGGGTGAGCTTCCTCCAGCTTTGGGGTGGGAGATGTTCACATCTGAGGTTTTTGGGTTCTGATCACTATAATGATAAGAGACAGTTGTGAATTTGGATCCAGCCAATCCAAACTTCCTCAATGTTCAGGGGTTTAATGGAACAGGGGTCTTGATTCAGGTCCATCTCTATGGCAAGGTGCCATCAGATGCGAACAGAAAAAGATCAGATTTTAATACCCAGAGATAAGGAGCAGCTTCTGTGCATGAAAGAAAGAGAAGAATCCAGTTGGATGATATACCAATGTAACAAGGAAACCTCTACCTCTGAAGTTAGGCACAATTTACCTTCTGTTGCAGAATTAAAACACTGATGCAGAATTCAATATTTATGGGACAAGCTCTTTTGAGACTGCCCAGTTTGACTCCTTCATACCTGTTCAAAGGCAGTGCACTGCAATGCAGTGCATTGCAATAGCCAGACCTTCCAGCCAAGAGCGCAGCACTCCATGAAGCTCATCAATATCACTCCAGAGTTGGCTTGGATAATGGTGGGTCACTCACATATACATTGCTTACTGGAGAAATGCAGGATTGAACCCATCATTACCAGAATAAATTAATATTGGGCTGTTCTATGTCCTTACTATAAGGTTCGTGAGCAAGAAAGTTTCACTTGGAGACATCTTAATTTTTTTTAAATGTACTTTGTGATGAGATTTTAAACTTTTCATAGCTATTCATCATCTAAATACTGGGTCAGGCCAACTGTTCCTTTTTCCTTATAGGTTATGGATGCAACAACTTCCAAAAGAAAAATAAGAATTATTACACAGCATTCTGCAAGTCCTTGGGTATTTTTAGATTTGCCAACCCCAAAGTGATATTTTCCTAACAGTCCACCTGAACCAGAAAAGTGAAGAGGTGAAATCAATCTGGTAGTTCACACCTACCTTTGCCTGGTCTGGGTTCCATAATTGCAAGTTTTTGAACAGCTTGACCATGATCCCCAGGGGTAATGTTCACAGTAGCACCCCTGGCTGCTCTGAATCACCGTGCCCAGGATGATAAGGCACACTAATATACTCTTGTCCATAGTCTGAAGGTGTCCAGCTACACAAAAATGAATATACAGTGCAAGAGCAACATAAATTGGAACATACATATTTTTGTGCCCATCTCTTAATAGTAATTTGTTTTTCATTATCTTCATCTTGAAAGTACAGTAAGGCAGAGATCTCATCCAAAATACAATGTAACTGACTGAGATTTCTGGAAAGTGATTATTGTTCAAGGGATTTATCTGTTAATATTTTAAGAACAATCCTGTGTCACACAAGTCAATAGGAGTTTTGCTATTGACTAGAATGGGAGTAGGATTGAGCCCTAAATGAGTATTTATAACACCATTTCGGATGAAGAAATTGTCTAAATCTTCATGTATGTGATCAATAATAATTTGATCCTGCTATCCTTACTCAGGGGTATTCCCAATAGGTATTTTGCTTGAATAAAAAACAGGATTAGGAACAACATTTGTTTCAAATTAAGCCTGAAACAATAGAACACTATCCCCTAATGAACGAAGATCAGATACATTTTGACCCTAATCCTTCAATGGGACTAGTCACAGGCTTCAAATAAACCATTGTGCTTAAGTGCTTTGCTGTATGGGGCCACTGTTTCTACAGTTTTTCCTTGCTACCTTGAGTACCACCAGATACATTTCAATTCCTGTTTTATTTCACTGGGCTGCCTGTCTAAGCTACAGAGTGGTAGCCGTGTTAGTCTGGATCTGTAAAAGCGGCAAAGAGTCCTGTGGCACCTTATAGACTAACAGACGTATTGGAGCATAAGCTTTCGTGGGTGAATACCCACTTCGTCGGATGCATGTAGTGGAAATTCCCAGAGGCAGGTATAAATATGCAAGCAAGAATCAGGCTAGGGATAACGAGGTCAGTTCAGTCAGGGAGGATGAGGCCCTCTTCTAGCAGCTGAGGTGTGAACACCAAGGGAGGAGAAACTGCTTTTGTAGCTGGCTAGCCGTTCACAGGCTTTGTTTAATCCTGAGATGATGGTGTCAAATTTGCAAATGAACTGAAGCTCAGCAGTTTCTCTTTGAAGTCTGGTCCTGAAGTTTTTTTGCTGCAGGATGGCTACCTTTAAATCTGCTATTGTGTGTCCAGGGAGGTTGAAGTGTTCTCCTACAGGTTTTTGTATATTGCCATTCCTAATATCTGATTTGGTTTCATTTATCCTTTTATGTAGGGATAAGCTACAAACTTCCACTATCCCAGGCCCAGCAGAGAAGGAAGCCAGGGGTGAATGCTGGCCCACTACTAATTCCTACATATCAATTAATATGTATTTGATGAGTGATCAGATTACAGAAAGGTCCTTGGAAAATAATATTTAGAAAATATACAAAGCTCTTCAAAGTGGTACATCAATGACTAATCCCTTGAAGGCAAGTTGATTTTTGACAAAAATATTATTAACATTTAACAGATGGAACAACTGAACACAGAAGTTACGTGATTTGCTAGTGCGTAAGTAGCAGAGCAGAGATTAGAACTTCTGGCTTTCCTGGAGTCCCTGCTTCCTAGTCCCCTACTAAATCCAGTTATGGTACTTCCCACCTAAAAATGACCAAACTCTACTGAAATTATTTTCATGTTACTTTGTTCATGCCTTACCTGTGTGCAGATAAAGGCTCACTTGTTCTGATCTATTATAGAGTATCTATAATAAGTACACTGACAATTACCAAAGTTATATACAGTTTATGCACACTATACAGGTGAATTAATCCATTTAAAAGTAGACTTACCCTGGTGCTTCACATACACTGAAATCAAGAGCAAAAAAACCCACTTGGCTAATTTACCACAAGATGGTTGGCTGCAAAGTCAGTCAGTTTCAGTTTTATGTAACCTCAGCATGGTATGAAAGGTTTTTCAAAGCCTTTTCAAGAGGTGCAGAGGTTCTGTTTGTTGTAGTTACATTTTAATCAAAGATCCACTGGTGGTATTATAGCTTTCAGACAAGCTGGCTGACTGTCAGCACCTCTGTGATTACCTTGAAAAATGCATCTTATGCTTTGGTGTTGTGCTAGGAATTCCTCTTTATACTATGTAGACCTTTGGGAATATGCAATTATTTTAAAGTGGTTGTTCAGAAACACACATATGCACATGGATATACACACACACTTTTCTACAATGTAGGAGGCTGAGTAGTGCTTATTTGCATAACAGTGTGCGTATACAGAAAGGAATGAACTTTATCTTGCAGTATTGATGCATTATCATGTCTGTGGGAAGGTTGATGGGGCATGGCCATCTTTAGTATTACCAGCAAAACCCAGGGAAAAGCAGACATAGGATGATTTATTCAAACAGCTGGTCAAACATAACAAGGAAGAAAATATGGCCACATGTGAATATATATATTTTCCTTTAAAGAATCACTTTAAACCTATCTGGTTAGGTTCTCAGCTGCTCTAAACTGGCATAACCAATTATGCCAGTTTACACCAGCTGAGAATCTGGTCCATCATTTTTTATAGCGAGATATTTTTAGGCAGATTATATTTCACCAGTGGCAAAATAAAGCCTACTGTGTGCACTCTTCTCTGGATTTTGATAAAGAAGCACTGAATATTAAAGTTAGCAAGACACATCCTTCCCCATACCTCTTCCCATAAAGAGACTGTCATCCATTAAACAAACACTGTGACAGCACTACTGGAAGTTAAAGTCTGCTCTTTTCCTTACACAGAGTTATGCAGTAAAACATTAATCAACCTCCACATCTCAAAAAAAATCCCACTGTATAGCAACTAATACTTCTGTCCATACATGACAGAATAGCTACTACTCTTCTTCTGTCATGAGGATGTCAGTTCCTGATTCCTACTTAAGTCAAATTAATACCAAGTGTTGCAGATCTCCCTGACATGCCTGATAATACCTCAATACAATTCGGCCCCCAATTTGAGAACAACTGATTTAGGTAGAAAGCTAATGAAATTCCACTAAGGTGTGACAAGTTCCATAATAAATTGTATTAGTAGATACAACTATAATACATAAGGGTCAATCCACCACAGAATATCAAATCCTGTATATTCTCCAGAAGGCCTTGGAAGGAAAGTTGGTCTCCCAAAGAAGCCAAAGACCAAACAGGCAGACTGCTCCAGGACTGAGATTATTTAAACTGCCTCTTTGCATCTGGTCCTCTTTGCACTGCTTCCACCGGACCTTCGGTGGGCACAAAGACTAATGCAGGAAGTACGAGGTGTGGGTAATTCTCCTTCATAACTACTTCCAAGGGAAGGGTAGACTGATTAGTTTTGTGATGGAGCTCTCTATCTGGTTTGTTTAAAGCACAATTTCCTGAGGGATGGTGTGAGGGCTACTCTGAACACACTAACGAGACAGGGATTGCTGCTAGTGAACCAGCAGTAACCTTCATTCCAGACACCACAAACAATAGCGATGTCCTCCCTAGTAGAACCTTCACATTCTAGCAGTTACTCAGGGCCAGATTTACAAAAGCACCAAAAGATGCACACATACCTAGTGGGATTTTCAATAGCAGCCCTAGGTGCTTAATGCCCAAGACTTTAGGTGCTTAACCGGTTTAGGCACTTTTGTAAATCCCATTGAGTGCCTATCTGCATCTTTAGGTGCCTTAGTACCTTTGTAAATCTGGTCATCACAGACTAGCTCCTTCCAAGTCCTAGGACTATGCTAGATTGTAAACAATTTGGGGGCAGGGACAGTTCTTTTGTCCTGTATTGTATAGCTCTAGGGGTCCTGGTTCATGACTGGGGCTCATAGGTGCCTGGATAATAGAACTAATAATATAGAAGAGATGTTGAATAGTTGAGATGAGTGTGTCCCATCACCACCAATTGCTCATTTTCCATGGCTTCCTTTCTTGCCAACCCAAGTTAATCTCTGGAATTGAGCTGTTAGCAATAAAATTACACTTTTCTCTAGCTACAACCCCTTTGTTGTTTTTTATATTCCAGTAGTGCCTAGATGCCCTAGTTCAGATTGAGGCTCCATTGTGTTAGGCGCTATACGAACATAGTCACAGACAGCCCCTACCCTGAAGAACTGTCTGTATGAATAGGCAAAACAGGCAAAGGGTGGGAGGGAAAACAGGGGTACAGAGATGCAGCTTGTCCAAGATCACTAAGGAAAGCGAAGAAGAGAAATGTAATCTCTTGACTCCCACTACAGTGCCCTACCAATGAGAGAACGCTGCCTTTCAAGCTTCTTTCACTCTTAGCTGAGTGGCAAGAATCTCCCCTCACATTAAAGATTACAGGGCCCCGACACACATTTCCAAGAACGTGCAAAATTAAACCCCAAGTCACACATGTATTTGAAAAAAAAAAACCCACTTGAACAGTTTGCTGCATTTCATTATTTTTCAGTTATGTTTACAGCTTATTTTGGTTTGCATCTGGTCTGGAGCAATCTTGTTACAGAACTCGAGGATACAATTAGCAAACTGATGTTCTGTCGCCTTTTGCCATATCATTATTGAACTGAATAAACTGTCATAAGAAATCAGGATTACCACCAGCCAGCCTCACTCTTGACTGGGTAGGAATTGTGAAGTTCTCCAGAAAACACTTGCCTATTCACTTCATAGTGTATCCTTGACTGATGCCAGTTTACTGACGATAAATATTTGGGTGGCCTACACTGCACTGTAAATATAATCTAAGTGTAGAACATTATGTATAGGTAAAACCCCACAAATTGTGAGTCTTGGTTAGAACAGCATAATATTTGATGGATGAACCAACACTTTCCATGATTGACTGAGAAACTGCTTTTTGTGTTCTTTTATAATATGAGAACAAGGAGTCACTCCACATCTAATTTAAAATTACTGAAAGGAAATACCACCTCAGGCAGTCATCTAAATATCTTTAAAACTCTGGGCCATAGTCAATAGAGATGGGAATATGCAGCAGGCCACCTAGTCCACCTCCTGTCATTGAGAGATTGTTCCTTGAAGTGTATTTTCTAGTACTTTAGATTAGAATTTTTTTGTTTTAATTTTAATATTTGTGATGGATTGAACCCCCTGCTGGGGTGCCACCTGATGTGCTGGGGTCCTACTGATCCCAACCGTTCCACCAGCCTGGGCTCCCTCACCCTGTTCCGCTGTGCCAGGCCCTCAAGCCTTCTCCAGCACGCACGCACGCACGCACACACACACAGAGCTGCAAATGGACACAGAGATTAGCTGTGTGTGGAAAGACTCAGTTTGGGGATTGCCTAGCACTCACGTTCACACCTCCTTTGAGATGCAAACCCAAAATTATATAGTCTTGTGCTGTATAGAGATCTATATAGTGTAAGGTCATAAAAATAACCCCCTCCTTCAATGTGGAGGAAAATATGCAAACCTTCCTCCCCGCCCCCACTTAGGAATTACACAAACAAGTTTATTAACTGCAAAAGGTAAATTTTAAGTAACTTTAAGAGACAGCAAACCGAACAAAGCAGATTACTGAGCAAATAAAACAAAACACGCAAACTAGGCTGGAAGAAATTGGCTGAAAATAATAATTTCTCACCCTAAATGTTGTTTCAAGCAGGTTGCAGAGTTTCTTGAAGGTAAACTGAACTGCTTGCAGCTTAAATCTTCAGGGATTCCTTTTACAGGCTGTCTTTTCTTGCCTGGACTCAGTCCCTGTCTCCCCCAGCTTAGTTCCTTCAGGTGTTTTCAGCAATCTTCCTTCTTGGGCAGGAAGGCAGTGGAGAAGAGTCAAGATTAATTTACTCCCCAGCCTTAAATAGGCGATACATATGGCAGGAATCTTTTGTTTCCTAGCCCACCTCCTACCAGTGGAAAAATACCTGGTCAAGATGGGACCCTGTACCAGGTGACATGATCACATGACCTTGTAGTGTCAAAGCAGCATCCCAGGAAGATTCGAGATTAGTATCTTCAAAATTATATTGGCCTTCTTAATGACCCATCCAAGCTGACTGCCTACTGTCTGGTGGGCGTTCCTCCAAGTGTACACAAAGTTGTAATTGTTACAATAGTCAATATTCCTAACTACAGATACAGAAATGATACATGCATACAAATTGGATATTCACATTCAGTAAATCATAACCTTTCTAATGATACCTCACATGTCCCATCTTGCATAAAACATCTTTGTTATAATATTAATATGTCATAACTATATTTTTAAGAATATGGAGTGCAGCATCACAATATTCCTTTAATGAACTTCCCCAGTCATTTGGTTTTTCATCCAGAAATTACAAAAAACAAACCCCATAATGCTCCCTAAATTCTGCAAATAATGCTCCAAAGCTAGGGAAATGGTTTCCTGATTTTATTAAGAAAAAAAACTTCTCAGAGTTTACTGAGAAATTTAGTGATTCTTTGGGCAAACCTAGGAGAGTTTCAGGGTAGTCCTAAATGCAGTGTGGCTGAGATCTCCTCTCAAGAGGCTCTGACCTCTTCTCTCCCACCCTTCATCTAGTTCCATCTACTCAGAGGAGCCACAGCATCCTGATACCTCATACCCTCACTCTGATAGCTAGCTGTCTTGGTCCCCTCATCCTACATGTTCAGGGGGAGGGGATTTGTAAGATCAGTCTCCTCCTTCTCCCCAAACCCTTCAAGCATTTTGTGGCAGGTGAGTGGGCTAGAAGCAGGGAAAAGAGAGAGACTCTTCCGGTCCCACTATATCTGGCCTTTACATAAACCTGGGATTGAGAGATAGGACAATGTACTGTGGACTAACAAGGTGTTCCTGGAACATTGCTCCATCTCTTTCATCTTTTTGCATTAAGACCAGCCAAAATAGTGACAGTGAGAACTTTCCCCAGCTATTTATTGAGAAAACTGTTGTTTGAGAAGCTGCGAGGTAGTGGGAACCCTTTTCACCAATCTGAGCTTTATGTTCTAGGAGTCAGATTTTTCCGGCCATATAGCCAAATGGATACACTGTCAACTCAAGTAGCCTTTCAGTTGAAATGACACACCCTTTTTGACTTCCAAAGGCTTCAACAGCCACAACAGAAATTGACTGGAGTTTTTTTTATACAGTTGCCAACACTTTTCTTAGTTGGTAGATGACTACTAAGCGCATCTCATCAGCTATACAATTTAATGGCAATACAATTTATTGTACAATCATGTAAGTCAGTCATCTGTGCAATCTTTATATAAATGACTAATTTAATTTTCAATCTGTACATCCAATATTAGAAAACTGGACTTTTTAAAGCTTAAATCAATAATACTTTTTAGACTAAACAGAATTTTTTTAAATGAAGGAAAAGAAAAGAACTCTAATGCCCATCTGGTCAGTTGGAGTTTAATTTACTATGTGGTGTATTTGGAGGGAGCTGGGGGACGGACTATACCATGCATTGTACTTGACAATTTAGTGGGTCTTTTTCCATCTTTAAATCCTTATGATCCTATGTCCTCCCATCATAACGTGTGTTCAAACAGAAATGTGAGGGCACCTTTAAGCATGAAAGGCTTTCTGACAGCCTCTAATATTGAAATGTTTTGACATATCCTATAACAGGAAAAGTGAACCATAAAATATCTTATTTATTCTATCCATCATCAGGTCTTCTGCTGACAAGGGCGACATTCTCCCCTGGGCACTGAGAAGGCCAACCTCATATTCTGTCATACTCTAGTCAGTTATATTTTCATTAATTTGGACACACATGCTGCTTTCTCCATGATATCCTCAGTACCTACAACTGAGCAGAAAGACAATTCATAGCTAATAATAGAAGGGGGTGAGGGGGAAGCATACATTAGCACTGTCCCTACGTTATTCATTTGGGGAGGGAAGTTTTTATTAAAGGATTATTTTGCAGGGTTCAGATGTTGTATTGTGGGATTCAAAAGCTTCAGAATATAATTGGTGTAACCCAGCCCAGAGCTGTAGCTGCAGTCTTCTCCCTTTTCTCCTCAAGGTTATAGGTCTTGGGTTCAAGGGCATCTGATGTCTCCTTCCAAGGAAACCCCTCTGTCACCATGCCTCCATGGGTCACAACTGAGAATACCAAATTCAGGACAAGCTGCTGGGAAAAAGGGCAGACACACCCTCAAACTGGTCGTTATTCTCCCATGAGAAATACCAAAACACTAATAAAAGTAAACCTCTGTCTCACAACACTGGCTAATAAGAAGTCAGAAATGCAGACTCCTTAGGTACTCCAGTCCTCGATTCAACACCCAGACACTAGACTTAATGATGAGTGGTTATTTAAAACCAAATTTCATCAAACAAAAGGGTTCTTCTCATCCCAAAGGACCAGGCCAATATGTAATTCAGATCTTACTCGATAATCATGCTGTTGCCAATCCTTTAGTATCTAATATCTAAAGGTTTATTAAAAGAAAAGAAAGAAAGATAGATAAGTTAAAATTGGTTAAAGGAATCAAATACATACCGTAATTGCAAGGTTCTTGGTTCAGGCTTGTAGCAGTGATGGAATAAACTGCTGGCTTGTTAAGTCTCTGGTTTCTTCCAAATCATTGGAAGGTCCTCAGTCTCTTGGTTAGACTGCTCCCAACTCACCTGGTTACATAGTTTTTCAAATAATTAGGTCACTCCTAATGTAGTCACTGGTTGAGGAGACCAATTTGACTTCCTGTCACCAGGTCTAGCAAACTATCTTTCAATGGAGTCTTCTCCCTCCCTATGGGGCTGGCCTCTGGATGGTTCTCTGTGTCTCCATTCTGTGATAATCTTTGTATCTCTGTAGGCTGTCCCTGGGTGTTGTGTCTGCTAGCTCATGAGGGCCTCCTATTCCATCAGATTACTTGTCCCTCTGGTGCAGTCACCTCATATGACCTGAGTACCACTGCACCCATCATGATTCCTTTAGTTCATGCCTTCTGCTGTCTTTCTACCGGCTGGATACTCACAGAAGGGTCTGTCTCCAGGGCTGAAAGGTCCTTGGCTGACCTGTCATATTCTAGTGCATGGTTTCTTTGATTGTTGGTCATCTCATTTGGGTAGGATCTCCATCCTTCTCACTGCAACAAGTGTCCCCTCATTGGTAGCAGGGTTTTGGTCCTTTGCCCCATCAATGCCTATATTGGACTGTTTTGGTACCCCTATAAGGGGGTTATGCTGTGTGCTAAAAATGGTAACAAGGGGTTTGATCCACAAGAAACAACCTTGTGTAACAGTCTCTTAGAATCAGAGCTGATTCCACCTTACCATCACTCTGTGGGTATGCTGGGGAGGAGGTTTGGGGGTCAAACTCCTCTTTCCATGGATGACAATTCCTTGAATTCTTCTGAGGCAAAATTGGGGTCCATTGTCAGTGAATAAAATGTCTGGAATGACATCTCTCTGTAAGTGGACCTTCAGTTTGCCAGTCACTGTCTTGCTTCTTGTATCAGGCAGGGCATCAACCTCCCAAAATTTGAACAGCAGTCTGCTATAATCAAGTATTGTTTTCCACTGAAAATAAATCCACTCCCACCTATTCCTATGGTTGGGTGGGCAGCTCATGGTGGTTACACAGTCTCTTTCTGCTGGGACTAACAGAAGACTGGCAAGAGTCACACCCTTCTATCAAGGAGCTTGGTTGTGTATTCAGTACTGGTCAGTAAACACAAACTAGAACTCCTCCAAGGCAGCTATCAATGCCCAGGTGCGAAACGTATTTTTTACATAACATCCTTACATAATGAGCTGGGGACAACAACTCTCTGTCCTTGGAATATAATTTCATCCTGCACACATTTGAAAATATTGTTTTGCTCCTACCAGTATTTGTCTTCTAGCCATGTACTAGTATCATTCTCTTGACAGCCTATAGTTAGATGCCTCCCTGTTGAAACTGGGAGATTGAATCTATTAACATGCTGCACTATGTCCTGACTCCCCTCCACCAACTCCCTGATACTGGGTATATATGCCTTGCTCAGGGTGTCAGCTCATACCAGTAGTTGTCCTAGACAATAGCTAATGTCTACCTGGTAACGCTGGAGGCTCGTCAATGTGAGCTGCAATCCCTTTTGAGCACGAAGAGGTGGTTTTGCCATGGCTGTCTCTAGGAGCGTGTGGGCTGATTGCACCATGACTGGGTGTCTATAGGTGTACTGATGGAATTGCTCCACTCCAAATACCACAACCATAAGCTCTTTTTTTATTTGGGCGTACACCTGCCTGCTGCTCCTGCAAAAGTGCTACACCCATTCCTTTCTCCAATGCATCACACTGGTGTGTCAGCTTCTCTCCTGGCTGGTAGTGCTTCAGGACAAGGGCTTCTGAATATGATTTGTTTCTGAACGTCAATTGCTTGCTGTTGGGAACCTGCCCAGTTCCACTTCATATCCTGCCTTGTGAGCTGACATATGGCTTGGCCTGTTGACTTCTTTACCATCACCCTTTTGCTTATCCGGGCTGTACTGGCTTCTGCAGGTGCTATGATACCCCTGTTCTGCAGACTTTTAAGATCCTTCATATTGGATTATGTAGTGCCATTGGAATTCTCCTTCATGGTAAGTGCAGAGGTTCCACTGTGGGGTCTACTTCCAGACACAGCTTTCTGTTGAGGCACTCATTGCCTTTGAAAATATTCCCATGTGCTTTTAAAATGGTCTCTATTGCCCATAAAAACAAGAAGGAGTTTGGTGGCACCTTAAAGACTAACAGATTTATTTGAGCATAAGCTTTCATGGGTAAAAACCTCACTTCTTCAGATGCATGGAGTGAAAGTTACAGATGCAGACATAAATATACTTGTGAGGTAAGTCCCTTCTCTTTATGTGTCAGTATATTTATGGCTGCATCTGTAACTTTCACTCCATGCATCTGAAGAAGTGAGGTTTTTACCCACGAAAGCTTATGCCCAAATAAATCTGTTAGTCTTTAAGATGCCACTGGACTCCTTCTTGTTTTTGTGGATACAGACTAACACGGCTACCCCATCTATTGCCCATGGGACTCCACCTTTTGCTTCTTGCACTGCAGCTATACAGTTCTGATGCTGTGCCTTGATCAGATTCAGATGCTAGTATGGTCTGTGGTGCCTACCATACACCACCACAAACTTCAGTTGGTACAGTCTTATTTTCGGGTGAGTTACTGTGAGGTCACATTTTCTTACGGGCTACATTATACCCTCATTGCACTTTGTGCCAGCGGTTTCTAATGGGGGTGTTCAAGTCCAATTCACTCACAGAATCTCATTGCAGGAAGTCCACTATCCACCTGAAATTGCATAGGACATTTTCCTAATAACAGTGTCACATGCATAGAGGTTGGCATTGTCCCTTGTTACTTTCCTGTCCTGACAGCCTGAAGCTGCTCTTGGACTCAAGGAGAGAGTCATCATGTCGTTGCTGCTGTCTGATGTGCTTTCCCCTCTCTTGTACAAGACTCACTTAACCTTTCAAATCTTCTTCTGCCATTGCACACACAGCTAATATGTTTCAACTTGCCACATTTCTTGCAGTGCTGTCCTAGCTTTAGCCATTTCTCCCTTAACCACTCATACTGTCTCCCACAGGAAATGCATTTCACTATAGGTATGGAATCCTGCCACCTGCTCTCCTTCGCTGTAGTCTCACTGCGTGTACTTCTGGAGTTGTTGTGCCTTCTAGAACGTGCATCCTTTCTCTTTATGCTTCCACTACATGCCTGTGACAGGGTGCTCGGAGGGCTGGGTGGCCTAGAAGTTAGTGCACCCAACCCCCTCCCCCTTTGCCTCTATTAGGGCAGTAGAGGTGCCTGTTCCTGAACCTAAGCCAGGAATCATTTGCTCTCCTCCTGCACCTGAGCCTCAGCCCTTAAGACTGACTCATTGGCAAAATATTTTCACTGGTCTTTAAGCCACAGCTGTGCACACTGGCCATGCTTCAGGAAAACACTGCCTTCCTAAATAGGGAAAGTCTTAAGAATGTACTTAAGTGCTTTCCTGAAGACCAGAGGGGTAGAAGCAAGGGGGAAATAAAGAAGCTGAAGAGTGCAAATTAATTTTTTAAGGACCAACATTGACACCTGCAACAGAGAAACAACTGCCCTTAGTCTGTAACATGGAGCAAAAGAAGAAGAGTTAGGCATTATCTTCAGGAGCCTGGTCTACACTGGGGAGGGTTGGAGGGTGGGGGGAGAAAAACTGATCTAAGTTATGCAACTTCAGCTACATGAATAACGTAGCTGAAGTTGACACACTTAGATCTACTCACCGCAGCGTCTTCGCTGCCGTGAGTCGACTGCTGACGCTCCCCCGTTGACTCCACCTCGCTCCGGAGGAGTACAGGAGTCGATAGGAGAGTGCTCGGAGGTTGATTTATCGCTTTTAGTCTAGGTGCGATAAATCGACCCCCACTCGCTGATCCGGCGGGTAGTACAGACATACCCAGGGTTCTATTAGGAAAAGGGTGCGCAGGGGAATAGCCTTTTACGGAAATTCAAAAGACAAGGAAAATTTTCAAAGCAGAATGTCTTTGTTCTCTAAAAATATGCCCTCAGATCGCTTGCCCAAGGAGGTCAATGCCAGATCTGGGAAGAAAGCTCAGATCTCTTGACGCTCAGCCCTGTGCCCTACTGTGTCCCTGGGCCACACTACTTTAAATTAAATGCAGTGAAATTCAAAGTGGCTAAATTGAGCAAAAACAAACTACTCCCCTCCCCACAACTAGGAACAATTAAAAAGGAAGATAATTACAATCAAAGAGAGGCAGGTCTCCATTTTAATATACACAATGCAATTTGTAGCACTGAGAAGCAGATTCATAGATTTTAAGGTCAGGTGGAGTCATTACAGTCATGTACATTGACCTTCAGCATAACACAGGCCATAGAACTCCACCCAATAATTACTGTATTAAGCCCATATCTTGTGGCTGTCCGAGAGCATCTTGTTTTGGAAAGACATCCAGTCTTGATGGAGAATTCACATCCCTTGCTAAGTTTTCCCAGTAATTAAATTACTCTCCCTGTTTAAAAAAAAAAAAAGTCTTATTTCTCATGTGAACTTATCTAGCTTCAGCTTCCAGCCATTGACTCTTAGAAGTGAACATTTTCAAACACTTTATAAAAAAAAGAAGAAGTATTTTCTCCCCCCCCCCCTTCTTTTTTACACCACAGCTAAAGGAGGCTTCTTTTTTTTTTTAAATACTCTGTGAAATCCTACATCTACTTCACTTTGCAGGTTTAGTGCTCGGATCATTCAAGCCTCAGAGAAAAGAAATATGAAGAGAATGAGACTCCAGCTTTAAATCTTCCTTAATCTGTCATACTTTCAGTCTCTTATTTTATCCCTTCTTCATTTCACAGATCAAATGGAGTTCAAATGATCGCCCTTCACCTTCAGTCATTTAACTAAATTGCGCCACCGCTAATGCCCACTGACAAACCAGGTGGGGGACAAACAGGGGATGGACCAAACTGTAAACAAAGCACAGTGACTTTCCCGAGACAGGTAAAAACATCTAATCTGCCATGGACTGAAGTTCTGAGAAATCTAATTTATCTACAGCAAAGGGAGAAAAATAAAAGTCATGGCAAGCCTCAAATTCAAGTTACTTGTATTTGCAGAACATTTTACTAGTAGACGTAGATGGCCCAATGTTTCTTCCATGTAAACATTGCCCATCAGAAAGATCTGATAACACATTAGATGCTTAGGTGAAATACAAAGCTATAATGAAGATCTAGAATTCAGGAAACCAAGACTGGGAAATATTGATTGACACAGCATTTTTACATCCTTGAAAATTCCACAGACTTGTGAGTTTCTGTAGTTTTGGAAGATCCTGCATAACTGAGACAACTGCAGTTCTTATATTCTCTGAAAGAAACATCATCATTTCAATTGCTTGTGTTTCTGGGAATCAGTGTTCAAATTTTTGCCACTATCACTAATGGAATTACTGGAATACTTTTATCCAAATTAATCATATATTACAGCTTTTACAAGTATTAAAAAGACTCAACAGTTATCAATGACAAGCAAAATATATTCCAACCAGTGGTTTTATATAGGGCTAGTTAAATTTTTTCTGTCAAAACTTAAAAAAAAAAAAAAAAAAAAGGAAACTGGCTTTTCAACTGAACAAAAATTCTCACAAATAGTATCTGCTTTCCTTGAAAACTTTTGATTTTTTTTCCTCAAGAACAATGTTTTCGGGGAGACTGGTTGAATTTTTCAGATTTGGGGTTTTTGCTATTTGGGGTTTTTTAAACTGCGAGTTAAATTTCAACAGAAATATTCCATTGACAGTGATTTGATTCCCCATTTTTTCCCCCAAAATTTCCATAGAAACAAATTCCAACCAGCTCTACATATATGTGAAAATAAATAAAAGAAAGAAACTGACTCACATCAATACTCTGTCCCTTTCTGTCATCTTGAGAGTACTATAATCACTTAGATGATTAAATCTGACAGCATATCAAGGAAAAATTTCCTCCATTCAGTACAGATATTGTTCAGTTTTCATGTATCCAGAATGAAATAAATTCATTAAATGAAGTGATAGGAAACTAAAAAACAAAACAAAAGAATCAAACAGACTGTGTGTCAAAAGTGGTGTTAGGATAGAGAGATCCATGTTCTGTCTATATTTGGCTAAAAGATGCTGGATACAACCATTGATTATCAGAGATCAAGCCTGTTAAACCTATAAAACTCCTTACATACATTCACAGCAGCCAGTCTATATACTGTTACTCAAGCAATGAGCCAATTTTTGGGCTCCTGCAGGTTGCTTTGGTTAAGTAGAGAAATTGGTGAGGGAGACAGTATTTCTCTTGCTGTAAACCTGTTTGTTTACAAAGAATGTAAAAAATCCTATTTCCCTGAATACAACAGGAATCAAACAACAGGAGACAATTTCTTTGCTAACAGTTCCAACCCCTTGACAGCCAGCATTTTGCCCAAAGACTCTCTCTCAGCTTTGCACTACGGGCGCTTTGCGGCTGTCTTGGCCCTTTTGTTGCTTATATCTCAGCTCCTGTGGCATTTCTTGCTGCTTCTCTCACATACATAGACACACACAGCTCCATTGCTCCTGCATTTGCTATATCAATTCCCATGGGAAACACTTGGGCCACATGGTTCAGCTTCTATTTAAGCCTTACTATGTGCTTGTGTTTTGGGTGGTGGCTCCTATTGTTTCTGCAATCTGGTTCCATGAAGGAACACAATTGCTTTTTACACTTATCCTGAATGAAAGGCATCCGTTATACTCACCAGCTTCAGTGAGGGTTAACCAAGCCCACATAGTTGGCTGTACTGGTGAATACAAGGACAAGAGGCTTATGTCAGCTCTCCCTGAACCAGTACAATCTGCAATGCTTTCTTCCCACTGTGACTAGCAAGCTTTACATGTGGCACTCACAGCAGTTCAGTTGGTTCATCTAGCTTCATTCCCCAGCAGAGTCTCTTAATTTCTCCCCCATCCCTCAGTGAGCACCACGTACCAGTATTCCCATTGCTTTTTATAGCCCTAGTCAGGCATCCCATAGGGCAATTTCTGCCTGTGATAACACAAGGTACCTCTTCAGCATGCGGCTACAGCATGCAGCTGATTCCTAGAAATGAGTGCTGGCAGACAGGTTGCCAGGAGGGATTCCTTTAAGGCTGAGACAAGAAGAAATTAATAGGTGCCTCATGCCCAAAAGAATGGCATTGACTGACAGCCCCATTTCAGAGCTTTCAGTGGGAGGAAGAGAGGTGCCTATATGGGTGAGGAAACGTTCTTTATGCAGGCAGGAAAGGAAGACATATCACCAATCCCAAAAGTAACTTTTTCTTTACTTTCAGGAAACAATTAAGGACCCCTATACTGGCCTTTCTGTCTCTTACAATGCTTACTCTGTGGATGTTACTGCAGCTGTGATGGCCTCTAGTTGCAGAGAGGATGCAGGATCTGTAGAAAGCAATTTAGGGGTGGAGCAAATGTGTGTAATAGGAGCCTAACAATAATAATTCCTGCCAGGAACGGTCTAGTTATTATTTAGTCCTGCCTTAAGTGCAGGAGACTGGACTAGATGACCTATTGAGGTCCCTTTCCATCCTACTCTTCTAGGAGTCTATGGTGGCATTCTTCAAATGGAAGTTCTTCAAGCACTCACCGTCAATCCCACTTTCCCAGAACCGCGTCCTGAGATTGTTAGGGGGTTCAGTGATCACTCAGTCCTTAAGGTACTTGAAAGTGATCAGCTTTATCCTGTGTCCAGTTCCAGCTGACTGTAGACAACATCATCATGAACTTCTGCAGCACCCCACCCACAGGTCAACCCTCACAGGCACATCCTAAAGTACCACAGTCATTAAAAGAAAAGGAGTACGTGTGGCACCTTAGAGACTAACAAATTTATTTGAGCAAAAAAGCTTTTGTGAGCTACAGCTCTGTAGCTCATGAAAGCTTTAACAAATTTATTTGAGCATAAGCTTTCGTGAGCTACAGAGATGTAGCTCACGAAAGCTTTTGCTCAAATAAATTTGTTAGTCTCTAAGGTGCCAAAAGTACTCCTTTTCTTTTTGCGGATACAGACTAACATGGCTGTTACTCTGAAACACAGTCATTAAATGGCTTGGGGCTGGCCTAAAGTCAGCACTCCCTTTGAGCACTGTTGATGGCCATAAGGTGGGCAATTAAGGTCAGACATTCTTATCCTTGTCCTGGGCTGTTATTCTGTGGACCATGTCCCAATTTAATGCTCTCCTCCTAAATTCCTCCTATTACTATTTTCACTTCCCCCTTAGCATCCATTTTCATACAAAACTGGAAGCCACTGTAAAAACCTGGTAGTACTAATCTATTCGGCAGAGATCCATGCTGGTAAGGGCAGTGATACTGAATGGGGTGGAAAACTCCCATAAAGGATCAGTAGGTGGGACCAATCCTCTTCACTAGGTGGGGAACAGTGTTTTGATAAATTCCCCAAATGCCATGCTCTGAGCAAGAATGGCCAAGCAGTGCAAGAGCCGATGGTTCAGAATGCTGTGATACACCTATGGTTGTGAGGCACTGTGTGTGGGAGGACACTGAACAAAGGACAAATGATGCAACTAATCATTTCATGTAATGGACAACCCTGCAACAGTTTTATTGCTCAGTGCAGAGGCAGCTCTGTAGAGACAGAATATTATGTGCAGCTGCATATGAGAGTTATTGAAGTAAGTAATTACAAGCTGCCAGTCACATCTTATCGCTGTGGGGAGAGCTGAATTGGAGTGGTGGGGTGGAACATGCCACCTACCATCTGCTGTGGGTTTACATTAAATGTATTGTGGGTGGGAATCAAATGTAACTTGACACAATTTCAGATTTTTTCTTACCATACCTAGAAGCATTTCACAGGCAGTGAACTACTCTTGTTGCCCACGAACCAGCAAGATGCCTATTCAGTCCACAGTCTCTGAAAGCCTAAACCCCACAGAAATAGTGACTTGTTTTTTCCCTGACAAACACTCCTGCCAAAGGAAATCGCATCCTCTACATTAGTGGTTTTCAACCTCATTTGCAAATCCCTAAAATTTCTGAATGGAGGTGCAGAGCCCTTTGGAAATCTTAGACAGTTGCAGACCCCCGGGGTCTTCAGACCACAGGTTGAAAACTAGGGCTCTACATACTCCATGCAAAGAGGTGAAGTGAGAAACTAGGAGGCACCTGCCAGGGACTGCAGACATCCTCTGAGTGCTGGATGGTTGTATGCACACACACACAGAATATGTCTGAGAGGAGGGCTGAGTCTCCCCTGTGCATTTATAGAAACAAAAAGGGAGCTCACTTTGCAGCACTCGCTGCAGATATGGCAACAGTGGATGTGGCTCAGGGAGGACAGGGTATTTTGAACAACCAGGGCTGGCCTTAGAATTTTGGGGAATATTTTCCCCAGCCTCTTTTCCAATATAACCGGCTACCGTCCACAATTGCCACATTCTGATAGGCATGGCCAGCTTAAGGATTTTGGAGAGGGTCAGTGAGACGATTCTTGGAGTGATGCTCCAAGCCTTAACCAAACCTTTAAAAGGACATGGGAAGGAAGGGGGCAGATCTTTCCCAGTTTCCGGCAGCTGAAGTGGAACCTAGTTGCATGCTCTTACAACTTATTAATCAGTTTGCATCAGTTTCAGCTTTCAAGACTATTTTCACAAGTAAAAGGACTGGGAACATTCTGAAAAACAGAAGCTGACATTCTCCTTTCCAGGGTCCAAAGGCTGGCTCTGTTAACAAGGGACTCCCATGAGCTTTCCCCGGCCAGCTCATTAGTGGTAGGATTGGTCTCAGCTTCCTGGAGACAAGCTGGCACCTCTGTCTAAAGCAGAGAAGGAAAAGCCCCTTCCCTGCTACAAAAGAGGACTCAAGAGAACGTCTAATGAAGTACAAAGCATTGTACAAAAGACTCTGGTTGACCCAGCTCAGGGAGTCAGCAGGAAACTGGAGTTGGAAAGAATGCTGATGCTGTATTATGTCTACAGAACAGAATCAAGCTCTTGGAGAGAAAAGAGGGTCCCTAAAATTCATGGGATGAGGCCCCGACCTGCTTGTATGAAAGTTAATGGGAGTTTTGACATTGCTTTCAATGGGAGCAGGACTGGGACCATGGAGAATTGAGAAAGAAGGAGCAATGTGAAAATTAAAAAAATTCATCCGAGACTGTAGGGAAAGACAATCTGACTGTTGGTGCAGAATATCAGTTAAGGTGCTTAAAGTCTGAACGGACTAGAGGACTTAGTACTAGAGATACAGCTTGTGGGCTCTTTCTCCTCTCTTTATAGCGGGGAAATCACACGAAGGGCCTAGTTATAACATTACACCACTGCCAGTTGTTGAAATGAATGCCCAAACACACACTTACAAGGGGATTTTTAGTATGTATGTGTCAAGGTTCCTTCCCCACTCCAAACTCTAGGGTACAGATGTGGGGACCTGCATGAAAGACCCCCTAAGCTTATTCTTACCAGCTTAGGTTAAAAACGTCCCCAAGGTACAACTTTGCCTTGTCCTTGAACCGTATGCTGCCACCACCAATCATTTTAAACAAAGAAAAGGGAAAGAGCCCACTTGGAGGCGTCTTCCCCCAAAATATCCGCCCCCCCACACCCCGTTTCCTGGGGAAGGCTTGATAAGAATCCTCACCAATTGGTACAGGTGAACACAGACCCAAACCCTTGGCTCTTAAGAACAATAAAAATCAATCAGGTTCTTAAAAGAAGAATTTTAATTAAAGAAAAGGTAAAAGAGTCACCTCTGTAAAATCAGGATGGTAAATACCTTACAGGTTAATCAGATTCAAAACAGAGAATCCCTCTAGGCAAAACCTTAAGTTACAAAAAGACACAGCTTATTTTACCAGCCATTAAACAAAAGGAAATCTAACATGTTCTACCTAGATTACTTACTAACTTTACAGGAGCTGTAAGGCTGCGTTCCTGATCTGTTCCTGGCAAAAGCATCACACAGACAGACCCTTTGTTCTCCTGTCCCCCCTCCAGATTTGAAAGTATCTTGTCCCCTCGTTGGTCATTTTAGGTCAGGTGCCAGAGAGGTTACCGTAGCTTCTTAACCCTTTACGAGGTGAAAGGATTTTCCTCTGGCCAGGAGGGATTTTATAGCACTGTATAGAGAACGGTGGTTACCCTTCCCTTTATATTTATGACAGTATGTGTGACAGAATAATAATCACATAACACCACAGAAGGAAGGTACATGCTTTCTATTATATTTACTCAGGGCAAAATCCTGTAAATCATCAGCTGCTCTCACTGGTTCTCTGCTGAGCTTGGGGAAAATCATTTTGGGTGGAAGACTGTGGAACTGCTCAATGGCTGCTGTTGCTATTCTAAGCCTCAGGCGGCATGAAAGCTACTGCCAACACCACTCGAGTTGCAAGAGATGGGGAGGGAGGGCAATGACCAGTGGATACCCTCAAACAAGTGGATCTTCTTTCCTGAGGATTTCAGGATCAGGAAGTTGTAAGCTGAAGGGTTTTGACCCCCCAGCGTAGAATGTTTTAGGGCTAGTCTGTAGTGGAAATGCTACATTGGCGCAGCTGCACCAATACAGCTGTGCCACTGTAATGAGTCTGGTGAAGACGTGATATGCTGACAGGAGAGAGCTCTCCCACTGGCATAATAAATCCGCGAGAGGCAGTAGCGCCGTCGGAGGGAGAAACTCCCCCTCCGACACAGCGCTGTCCACACTAGCATTTAGGTCAGTGTAACTTATGTCGCTCAGGGGGTTGGCTTATTCACATCCTTGAGCAATGCAAGTTACACAGAAGTAAGTGGTAGTACAGACCTGACCTTAGACTATCTTTTCACTGCAAAAGGAGGTGCATTTCTACAAAGGTAACTATCTCAATGTAAAGCTTTCGTGGAGACAAGATGCTGGCATTTTTTTCTTCAACGTAGGTTGCAGAAGTAAACCCCAGGGGTGGATGAAGTATTGTTCTTGACGAGCTGCACCAAGCTAAAACCTCTCTGTGCCTTATTACTAGGATACTACATCATCAGCTACCTGTGTGAAAAACACTTTCTTTTTCTGCAGTGCAGACATAGCCCTAGTGCTGGAAACAGTTGAACTCATCTCTGATAACTACTGCTATATGAACTCACACCCATTTGTGTACACCTGGATGTGTTTGTGAGAAGCACATAGAAAAAGCAGAAGTGGTACTGGTCACATGTCCTTCGCTAGGACTCACTTCTCACCTCTTCTGCACAAAAGGAGACACAGAACCTACTCATGAGTCATGTTTCTAATGGGCTTTTCAATGCCTGAGGAAAAATTTCCTTCACTTAGTATCTCACTGAGATCCTATGCTAAAGGGAAAGTGATTATTATCAGGGATAAAGCAGGGGATTGGTCCTGCTTTGAGCAGGGGGTTGGACTAGATGACCTCCTGAGGTCCCTTCGAACCCTGATAGTCTATGATTAGCTAGACCATATCTCTAAAAAGACAGCAGTATCCCAGCAGTACAGGTATAAGAACCCACTTTGTACAACATGTGCCAATGCTGAGATTTGACATGGAGGAGTGCAAATTATATATGGCCAGAGAAAGCAAAAAAACCAGAACCAAACAAGTCTGACCTGAACTTGCTGGAAAGGTTGCCTCTCAGTGTCTGTGCATGTCATTAAGTGACTCCTTTGTGAACCTATCTTGCAGCACTTCTCTGATGGAGAGATCCTAATGTCTGTGCAGAGCCCTCTTCTAAACAGAACAATTCCATGTGGGTTTCAAGGCCTGTCTGCAGATCTTGTTGCAGGACTGAAGCCTGTAGGTAAACGTGACTACAGACAAGTGTATTTATTTCACATCTATGATTAAAGGGATTAATTCATCTCATACTCACCTAAGCCATCCTCCAGCAAGCTGGATCAAGGTATTACGGTTGGAAACTTCACAGCTAAAAAGTACGATCCAAAAGGCTTTCACAAAGTAATGAACACTAATTTCTAGATATGGCAACCTTCTCATTCAACCCCAGAACAGCTGCTATAGTCCACTTCCTCTTCTGTATAGAAATTGCATGTGTACATTTAATAGTCTTCAGTCAAACCATTTATTTAAAACATTCAGTTGGGATTTCCTACTGGGTCTGAAGGAGTTACACACCAAATTTCTATTGAATTTTAGTAGAATGTGGGTGCCTAATTCTCTTAGGTTCTTCCAAAAATCCCAGGCTTTAAGAACAAGGTTTGTGATTACCTAGGAGTAGCAAAGTTGCAAGTGAGAACCCAACCCCCAATGAGGGGAAAGTGTTTTATATAAATGCCTTTAGCACCATTATTATTTTCCAAAGGAAAATACATTTGGCGTTGATCACAAATGGGGAAAAATCTGTATTAACCCTTTTCAGTAGTGATCACTATTGCAACTTCTGTGCCATGCAGGCATTCAACAGGATGGTTTTGGGCTTAGTTGTGCCCAAGCTGTCTTTTTCTAATGTTTCCCCTTTGCAGATCCAACCTTTACCTTCTTATTAGCACTTACTCAAAAGAGAGCTTACAAGACCCACTTCTTGTGGCAGTCTGGGTGAGTCAGCAAAGCAACTCTGCATCTTCACACTGCTTTGAGGCTGTAGAAAGGCAGATCAGGTTACTGCAAACTTGAGAAGCTATTCCTCTCCTAGAAATGGAACATTCTGTCACAACCTGCTTGTTGTATTTCCAGCGGTATCACTATCAATTAAGCAAATATGCATCGTTATGAGGCACTGGAGTTCAGGGAACAATTTTGGTCTCACTAACAAACAAATGAAAACATTTGGTTTCTACTCCAGGCTCTGTCAGTGACTTTGGGTAAGTCACATGGAGTTCATTTTCAGTCTTCAGCTACCATATTTGCATATGAAAGATTGTGCATGCCCCTACATCTGCCCATATTGTGCAGGTGAAGGAACTGTGCATGCACTTTTAATAACCACACTGCTGTGCAAAATGCTTAGAATTTGTACCCACCAAAAGGAGCTTTGCTCACTGTGACATGCCCAGGGTACAATCCAGACTAACGAGTAGCTGTGTCACCCATGCTGTCTAGCCTGGGGTGCCCTTTACACTGCTTTGCTGCTGCAGCCTCCAATCTGGAATCCTCACAGCCTCCAGCATGCATGGCACTCCCACCTATGTCTGTGGGCATGCTACAGCCAGCCAGCCACAACTTAGTTCTTACCAGCCTTGGTTATATTGCAGGGTGACCCTCCTCCCCAAATGCACCACCAGTCCTAGATTTTCCCCTAGAAATGTATTTCCTGTACTGCCCAGCCCACTCCTGAAAAATACAAATTCATATAAAGTCTGTATTTCTTTAATAAAAAATTATATGCATACCTTGCTACCGGAAATGGAGTTCCCCAGACACGTCACTTTAAACCCACTGGATTAGGTAAAACAATAAAACATGTTTAGTAACTACAAAAAGAGAGATTTTAAGCGACTAAAAGTAATGAGGAATAAAAATCAGAAATGGTTACAAGAAAAATAAAGCTAAAATGTAACTAGTACCTAGCTTCACAAGCTATTACATTCAAAGCAAAGTTTCTCTCACCACATGCTCTCATCAGCCTTCCTGGCCAAACTTCTTAGGCCAGGCCCCCTTCTTCTATTTATTGGCTGCTTCCTTTGTCCCTTCTCATGTGGTGAATTGATGGGCAGAAATAAAAAGAGAAGAAGAGAGGGTTCCTAGGGGTGTTTGTCCCTCATTTTTATGGCATCAATTCTCCTCTTTGAAAACATTTCCAGCTGAGATTCAGGAGACAGAGTCTATAGGAAATGATATTCCCTGCTGTTTTTCCCCTCACCTGTTGGAGTTTTTTTGCTTCCCTTCTGCTTGAAGGCCCTGTTTACTGCTTAAATGCAAATCAAACAAAGGAAAGGAATGTGTGCTCTGCTTGAGACAGACCTGTTTGCCAACCTCAGTTTGGAACATGTGTTGAGATCACCATACAGGGGAATCTTATAATATCACATACAATATTGCACACATTTTATCAGGATAGTAGCAAAGTATGTAAGGTATCATCTGAAAACTCAAAAGATTACTACAACAGTGTGTAAGATGTGGACACGGGAAAACATTCTGTCATACTCACTGTATGCATAAAACCATCTGTGCAACATACTGTCTCCTTGTGCCCAATTTTGTGCGGCCAGATGTGGCAGCTGCATAAAGGACATTTTTAAAATACACCTTTATCTCTCAGTGTTTGCTACCCAATAAAAGGTCAATAATGGTAAGTCATAGGGTTGTTGTGAGGCTTAAATCAATTAGCATTTGTAAAGTGCTTTGAGATTTTTCAGATGAAAGGTGCTAAAGAAGTGCAAAACTTTATTATAATGAATCAAACCTGACAATGACAGAAAAAATATACAAACTGAAAGCAATTCTGGTGTATATAGCATTAAGAATATGAATCTGTAAAGATAATTAATACTGCTAAAAATCAGTGTTCTTATTTCAAGTATCATTGTACAAAACATATTCCATAAAGCTTTTTTCCCCCTACTTAAGGCAAACATTTACACAATCTGCCCTTATAAATCAACTTCTCTCTAGCAATATTCTAGTGCTATTGTAGCTTTAGGTTCTGTGATCAGGCAGTATCAGCTCCCTTAAAAAATAAAATGGCTATAAATGGTAAATCTTTGTCAACAGAGAAACATTTTTCATCAGGCATTTGGAGAGAGTTCATACTGCAGTACTGTCAGATTAAAGGCTCTTTTAAATGTGGCTTGGGGGAATAAATCTTAAAAAGCTCTATGAAAACTGTATTGCTTAACACAAACTGCTAAGCCCCTCTCAACTACTTTCTCACCATCATCAGTAATTAAAATCCAAAAAAGCAAAAAGAGTTGATGAGATTACCACTAGTCACTGGGAGCTTTGCAGAGCTTCCTTCACACAGAGCAGAAGTTGGGCTTTAAACTTTACTGTACAAGTATTTGCTGCCTGTATTTCAGATTTTCCCTGTACTGCAGCCTGCATTCTTACCTCCTTGAAATACATCTAACACCAGCCCACTGATATTAGTTGTCTAACAAGTGGCTCTGGGTTCCATATGGCTGTTTTGTGTATGTCAAATCCATTTCACTTACTAACTTGAATTATTTGTATTTGCCATTTCAAAAATATTAAATTTTCCCCCAGCAACTATATTTTAGACCAATCAAAAGCTTATCAAGTTCTTCTGTTCTGAGAATAAAATTAAAAGATGTTTGCTTTAAGGGAAATAGATAGTTACCATTTAAGGAAGAGTTAAATTTACCCCAGGGTAGAGGGCCCAGAGAATGGGCCCCAACACACAAAGTGAGTCCCTGAAAGATGGCTTTCAAAGGGGAAAAAAAATGGTTGTGCTCTTTTTTGTGACTTCTTTTTGTTATATGCAGAAGGATGGGTGTTCCTCCCCTGCTTGTTTTTTTACATTAACTTTAGGTCCTGTCTAATGATGGTCATCTATAGAGTTCCAGGTTAAAGAATGGTTTCAGAGTAACAGCCGTGTTAGTCTGTATTCGTAAAAAGAAAAAAGAAAAGGAGTACTTGTGGCACCTTAGAGACTAACCAGTTTATTTGAGCATGAGCTTTCGTGAGCTACAGCTCACTTCATCGGATGCATAGCATATTGTGGAAACTGCAGAAGACATTATATACACACAGAGACCATGAAACAAAACTTCCTCCCACCCCACTGTCCTGCTCGTAACAGCTTATCTAAAGTGCATTTGGAAAGGAAGATGATGTCTGTCTGTATCTGTACAAGTTTTTTCATGCAGTTGATAGATTTCCACTCCATGCAGACAGACATCATCTTCCTTTCCAAATGCACTTTAGATAAGCTGTTACGAGCAGGACAGTGGGGTGGGAGGAAGTTTTGTTTCATGGTCTCTGTGTGTATATAATGTCTTCTGCAGTTTCCACAATATGCTATGCATCCGATGAAGTGAGCTGTAGCTCACGAAAGCTCATGCTCAAATAAACTGGTTAGTCTCTAAGGTGCCACAAGTACTCCTTTTCTTTTTTCTTTTTAGGTTAAAGAATGAAAATTCAGAGCAGAAGGGATTTCTAGTCAGACTGCTTCAAACTCACTGGATTTTGTTAATACCTATTTCACTCAAATGCATGAGAAACACCTGGGAGAAAAAGAGAGGGTCCCTCATTATGTCTACACTATGGAAGTTTATCAAAGGTTTCTACTCTTGCTAACACCAGTTCGGTTCCACCGGACTTCAGCTTCCACCCCATGCTCCAACATTCATAGTGGGGTTGGTGGCCAGTAGGGTTGCCAAGTGTCTAATCGCACAAATTCAAAACATCCTTGCCCCGCCCCCTGCCCTGTCACTTCTGAGGCCATGCCTCTGCCCTGCCCCTTCTCCGAGCTGCACCCCCTGCTCATTCCATCTCCCCCCCCCGCATTGCTTGCTCTCCCTCACTTTCACTGGGCTGGGGCAGGGGGTTGGAGTGCGGGCTCCGGGCTGGGGCCGAGGGGTTCAGAGTGTGGGAATGGGCTCCAGGCTGAGCCTGGGGCAGGGATGCAGGAGGGGTGTGGGCTCTGGAAGGGAGCTTGGGTGCAGGAGGGGGCTCAGGGCTGGGGCAGGGGTTGGGGTGCAGGAAGGGTGCAGGCTCTGTGAGGGAGTTTGGATGTGGGGGGGAATCTGGGCTGGGGCAGCGGGTTGGGGATGAGGGATTTGGGGTGCAGAAGGGGGCTCTGGGCTGCAGGGTGGGGCTGAGAGGTTCAGAGCATAGGAGGGGGCTTTGGGCTTGGGGTTGGGGTGTGGGAGGGGGTGAGGGCTCTGGCTGGGTGGTGCTTACCTCAGGTGGCTCCCAGAAGTGGCCGGCATGTCTGGCTCCTAGGCTCAGGGGCGGCCAGGTGACTCTGAATGCTGCCCCTGCCTGCAGGCACCATTGGCCACGATTCCCAGCCAATGGGAGCTGCAGAGTCAGCGCTCAGAGTGGGGGCAGCGTGCAGAGATCTGTTCCGGGAGTTGCATGGAGCCAGGGCAGGTAGGGAGCCTGCCTTAGCCCTGCTGTACCGTCGACCAGACTTTTAGCGGCCTATTAAAATATCCCGGATTGGTTTCAATAGCTTTCGGGAGATGACTCCCAGGCAATCCGGGATGGCCAGCAATCCTAGTGGCCAGTGATGTTGTGGGGGAGGTACGTCCAACCCCTGAGAATCTGGGAGTGGCTATAAAATCACCCACAAGGACAGAGAGAGAGTTGAGCAGCCCGATTCCTTCCCAATACCACAACTGGACAACCCCTCAGAAAAAAGCCCTGGGCAGGAGCTCATAGGCCCAAAGACACACCCATCCTGAGCTAAAAATCTGCTGAGTCCCTGTGCCCTTCCCCTAAACTTCCCTCCTACAAGCACTGTTTTCAGACAGACTGATAGGATTCCAGTGATGGAGGAGGCTCGCTTTCTCCCCCATGCAGATTATGTCACAGGGGCTACTGCAACCCCAGAGGATGCAGCATGTTATAGAAGAGATGCATGCTGTGCTCTCGCATGGAGACTTTACTTTTGTTCCTTCTTGTTTTGTTGTTTTCCTTAGTCTCCGTCCATTTAATTCCGACGGAAATCATATGGTTGCTCTTTATTTAGGGACAAGCTCTGCAGTACTCTCTCTGAAGCAGGATATCAAGTGTCACTTACGATGGCACTTTTCTGCAAATGGTCGCCCCCAGCAATACTTTGAGAATGCCAACTGTAAATACAAAATGAAATGTCCTTGTGTCTACAGGCTGAAAAATTTTGCAGTTTATGAATGCCAATGAAAGTGCGTTGCATTAAATATGGCTACAGTTTTTCTTTAAACCATTTAAAATATATAGAATTCTAGACTGAGATAGACTAAGTTTAGCTAAGATTTAGCTGGATATACATTTCAGGCCTGATCTTGTGTGGTGCTATGTGTCTCTAGCGCTCACTGACCACTAGGCCCCTATACAGCGAAGCTTCAATAATAAAACCCTTCACAAGATGGGACTTATAAGGAAACAGGAGCTCCAGCCAATGCAGCGCTGTAATACTGAGACATCTAAATGAAACATGAGTACACTGACAAAGTCTTCCTCGTGATCTTGTGTAACTAGTGAGATGGTACTGTAAGAATGCATTTTCATGCTTACACAAACAGCATAAATATAATTCCATTTTTAGTGATACAAATGGAGGTAGGTTAACTGCAGGGCTGTTACCCCATAACATTCAGACAGGAAATGAGAAGCATTTATGAAGAGTACGACATCTTGCTGTGGAAGGAGGGAAAAAAGAGTAGGTGAGTGGGGAGGCAAAGAGAACATGCTGTTCTCTTGGGTACAGCTTGAGGTTTTCAGTATGTTTACTGTTTAGAGTATATTAAAGGTTTCTGGTTATTCCTTTACTAAGGTAATTGGTTAAGTTTAATCAAAAGAGATTCATGTGAAGTTCCACTGACAAACCCTTGCCTGATTCTGCTAAAGATTCCTATGTAGCATTTTGATCAGTTATCTGTTTGATATTACTCTCTTTATCTTTATACACTGGAACACTTGCAAGCCCTATCATAATTTGACATTAGAGGGGACTTTTATTACTTGCATATCCCTGCCAGCCTTCCATGATCTGATGTTTCTAGAACTGCCATCTTCTGTGGACCAGATTCTGATTTATCTACATCAGTGTCAACCCAGAAGCTCTGCTGAAATCAATGGACTAACACTGGCACACATAAGACCAGAATTACATGTGTAAAGTGGTTTAACTTAGACCACTCACTAAGACCTAGTCACATCATTTTACTGCTGTGTAAGGGAGTTCTAAGATGGTGTAACTTCATCCCAACAAGATGTAAAAAGCTGCAAAAGGGGATGGCTTACTTCAGTAGATTCATAAACATTAAGGTCAGAAGGAACCCTTAAACCACCATCTAGTCTGACCTCCCGCAGAACACAGGCCAAGGAACCTCACCCAGTATTCTCTGTGTTAGGAAGTGAAAACAGAAGTGAGTCCCACCTCTTAAAAAGAGATCCAGTCTTGATTTAAAGACTTCACTTCAATCCTCAATAAGTTGTTCCAATGGTCATTACCCTCACTTAAAAATTTCACACCTGATTTTTCGTTTGAATTTGTCAAGCTTCAGCTTCCAACCGTTGGATCTCATTATGCTTTTTTCTGCTGGATGTAAGAACCATCTACTGTCAGAAATCTTTTCCTCAGGTGGGTATTTGTAGATGTGATGAAATCACCTCTCATATTTCTCTTGGATAAACTAAATATATTGAGCGTCTTTAGTCATTCACTGTAAAGGCATGTATTTTAACATGCACATTCTTATGCCTTCCTATTAGTTATTTATCATACTATATTGATCACCTCTGGACCTTCAAAATGAGAATGAAAATAGCCTGGATTCACTCCCCACTCACACAATGAGCAAAATGCAGAGTTGTTGTGTGGAAGTTACAGAGTGATGAGTGGGTATAAGTTTAATTGAGTGTAAATAAGTCTAAGGCCTTGTCTGCATTAAAATAATTGATGCACATCAGTGAAAATTAGTTACGCTGCTGAAAATTCCCAACAGAGGCTGGATGCTCCAACACAAAGTGGGCTTCATACCAGCATAGCTTAATTCAGTCCGTTACCAAGTTCAGTGACACTTGGATAAATCCATTTTATGCTGGTGCCACCCAACAACACTAGGGACTAGGGGTTTGCACTTGTGGGGTTAAGTCAATGTAAACAAGACCTAGGTAAATCAAGAGGGACTCTGGTGCTGATGTAATTTTTGCCTTCCTTCAGCCCCCTCACCATGTGTGTTATATTAACTTAGTGTCACCTTTAAATCTGGCCCTGTGTATTTTGGAAGTATGTACAGTTATGTTATAAATTAGAGTGCCCTATTCCCTAAGCTTTGCCTCCTCTCTCAATTATTTCTTGATTTAATAATGCTCAGTTCAAGGGACAAGCAAAGTTTAATGTCAGTTCTTATTTTATTTAAGACCTTTTGGTCAATCTCTAATAAGGTACTTTTTTGGACTACCGTGAGAACTCTTTGTAGTGAGCCACCGAACTCAGTTTTTGACAGAATGTTGCTAGGTCACTGGCAAGCCTTTCTACAAAAGACATATCAAGAGATTTTTTTTAAAAAAGAAACAAACAAACATTCTTAATGTATGTGTGTAATACTGAATGAGAAACGAAATAGGATTCTCATGTAATAAACTCTCCTAAATCAGCTGAAAGTTATCAAGTTATTTATAACAGCAAGAGAGGTGAAACAATTGCCACCTAAATCTTCATGTCTTATACACAATGCTTTACAGAACATATCTATAGTGCTATAAAGGGCCTCAGGCTTGCAAACATACACTTGAGTAACTTTATGTCTTATTGAGGAGGTTTAAATGCCTGTTAATTATTAACATGTTGGGTTGCATAATCATTAACAGAATTCATACAAGGTTATTTAATACAAACTTCACCACTAGGGAGCACCAGCATACAGACTATTTTAGACTTCCCATAACAAATGCAAAAAAATATAGATCTGCAAAACCAATATGTTGTAATATTAAAAATTATTCATATGGGGACTAGGTGGTTCAAGACTCAGTGGACTAGAGGAGCCTGTTTATTTGATCGCTCGACAAGGTCATAAATTCTGACCAAGAGATGTGCTGTAGAATCTGTGAAAATAGCTGAAGTTTTCTGCCCAGTTCCTACTGAAGTGGCATCTTTATTACTCTCAGCAAAGAGGCCAAGAGTATTGGAAACTCAACTACACTTTCCACCCTAGATGTGGTCCTTCTAGGACAGCACAGGACTAACCAGTTTATCTGATCTGTAGCTATAGAGAATTTCAGGCTGTTAACCCGACACCTTTCACGAACACTAAATTCATTTTTAATATAGTTGCTTTTATCAAAGCTTGTCGCACTAACTACCTAGTCAATGTACAACATCTCACTGACACCATACAGTGCAAAATATTTGATCTGGGCAATACAGGACTTTTAAAAAGCCATATAGAGAACTCAGTGCTAACTCTTTAGCACCTTGTATGAGATTGTATGGTAAAAATACTTGTTATTGATAAATATAACTAATACACACTTCCAATACTGTTTGTGTACAACATGCACACTCAGAGTGATTAGCATCTCCAGTGAAAGTACATTAAGAATATAATGCAAATCTCAGCTAGACCTGATCCATTAGTTTTAAAAGTGGAAGCTATACCCACCCCTTCTTCTTTCACCTCTATGCTGGAGGAGATTCAGAAGGGAATGGTACACCAGGAAAGTTAGACTTGACTTTGGAGGATAGGATTATAAATTCAAAGTGATCTGGACAAACTGGAGAAATGGTCTGAAGTAAATAGGATGAAATTCAATATGAACAATGCAAGTACTCCACTTAGGAAGGAACAATCAGTTGCACACATACAAAATGGGGAATGACTGCCTAGGAAGGAGTACTGTGGAAAAGGATTTGGGAGTCATAGTGGACCACAAACTAAATACGAGTCAACAGTGTAACATGTTTGCTTTTTTTTTTTTTTTTTTTTGCTACAGTCAATCATTCTGGGATGTATTAGCAGGAGTGTTGTAAGCAAGACATGCTCTACTCCATGTTGATTAGGCCTCAACTGGAGTATTGTGTCCTGTGCTGGGTGCCACATTTCAGGAAAGATGTGGCCAGATTGGAGAAAGTCCAGAGAAGAACAAAAATAATTAAAGATCTAGAAAATATGACCTATGAAGGAAGACTGAAAAAATTGGGTTTGTTTAGTCTGGAAAAGAGAAAACTGAGGGGGGTCATGATAACAGTTTTCAAACATATAATAGGTTGTTACAAGGAGGAGGGAGAAAAAAAAAATGTTCTTAACCTCCGAGGATAGGACAAGAAGCAATGGGCTTAAATTGCAGCAAGGGAGGTTTAGGTTGGACGTTAGAAAAAACTTCCTAACTGTCAGGGTGGGTAAGCACTGGAATAAATTGCCTAGGGAGATTGCGGAATCTCCATCATTGGAGATTTTTAAGAGCAGGTTAGATGACACCTGTCAGGCATGGTCTAGATAATACTTAGTTCTGTCATGAGTGCAGAGGACTGGACTAGATGACCTCTCAAGGTCCCTCCAGTCCTGATTCTAACTCCACAAAACTAAAAAAAATGCAGAGCTGTGGGTGAAACTCAGTCTTTACCCCACCATTGACCAGGTATGTTTATCCAACCCACGTTCAACTGAAAGTTCCTCTCATCTGAATCATGGTTACATCCTCCAACGTGACTCCACCTCCCAATCATTCCCCAGTTATCCAAAGCCTGCTTAACCATTTTTGATGTCCCTGAAGCATGTAAATGAGATGATCTTGTACAAGGTATTTCATAATTGCTGTAATACCTAGGCACAGTGGCATAGAGTTGAAGACAGTTACACGCTCAAGTCTGAATTTCTTGGATCATACACATTTTAAATATAACATACATTGTGTGTAGCCAAACAGATATAAATCTGATTTTAAAAATCTCAGATTCTGCTTCCAATAACTCAGAGCAGAGTTTAGCCATAACATTTTAGTCCAATGGGACCCACATTAGTTGCAATGCTTCATATTCCTTGTTTTCTCTGTCAAGCTGGATTTGCAAACAAGACAGCTTTCACATGGAACCCTTTGTAAAGCATCCTCCAAACATACCCAGTGCTAATCCTCACTTTGCGGTTTGACAGTATATCACTCTACATATAATGTTCATGGATATTATTGTCTGTAGCCAGTTCTACAAACATTTAGTTGATCGAAGCAAATGAAATTCTTGAGGTAAACAGACTCTCAATGAGCTGTCAAAAGGAGCAAGCGGCAGGAACCAGCGGAATTGTTTATGTTGATATTGTATTGAACAGAGTTCTGCTGGCATGAAGATTAGCACTATCCGTGCTTGTTATCATAATGAGCACATACGGATACAAACAAACAATTCCACTGTCAGCATCAGCACGACATCTTCTTGTCTCTTTCCACGGCATGGGGTGTTCCAACGTGAGAAATACTAGCACACAAAGCCACCACTTTATCAGTGGATCCTATGGCAGGACCAGTAGCAGCATAAAGGACAGAGTGGGTGGCTAAAGATATATGGCCCGGAAGAGGGCACCACATTAAGGTTGAGTCTGCCTAGGATGAGCAACAAAAGAATTTAGTGTCTAGTTTATGGTGCGTAGTTAGAAGAAAACACTTTAGTTTCCACACAATAAATGAAAACCAACATCTAGCACAGCATGGTGGAACCAATGCAAATAGGTCAATGATGATGATGCCTCTTAAAAGCATGATGATTCAGATTACGCTCCCCCCAGTACTCCTATTTCTGTAATAAATGTGTCCTTTGGAACCAGAAAATGCATAATAGGAAAGCTCGGGATTGGTTGTGGATTATGTTCACTTGTAAAATTACATCTATCATCCCTGAACACTAATGGCCAGATTCAGTGTCTTACTACATACAGCTAGGCTAGGCAAAGGGGCTATTGATGAAGAGACGCTCTATCTAGGCACTGAGCTTCCTCTGCAGCAGATCTAGAATCAGGAGTGTTCTTGGGTGGACCAAGATGGAGCAGTAGGTGGGGAGTGGTGGGATAGAAGAGGGACAGACAATGCTGCAGGAAGGGACATGGTTGAGGCAATCCTATGCCTTTGCAAAGCTACATAAAAGCCATTACAACAGAGACTCAAGCCCCGAGGGCTGTCCTACCCTATGCTGTGGGTGGGTGGGAGCACTGCACCAGTCTTCTGTAGCCCCTGAATAATACTCCCTAGGACGTACGTGCCACACACACACACTTACCTACCTTTGTTCCAGAACCAGCACTGGGATGAACCTGCCTCTAAATGTCATGGCTCAAAGAGTCTGATTCTGATCTCATTTACACTGGTGTAACTCCACTGAATTCAATGGAGATCTTCCTGATTTACACTGCTGTGAGCACAGAACCAGGCCCAGGATGTTTAACTTCAATGTTTATGTGATGACTGGTTGGCTCAAGGGTTAGCTGTAGACTATCCAGCTATTTACTTAAAGCACCTGTTTGACTCTAATGCCGGTTCACAGTAATGACAGTTCTGATTCCTGTCCAGGGGCGAACAGAGTGTAGTGGCCCAGGTCCCTTTTCCAGTCGACAAATGCCCACATTCAAAATTAGTCACCACAGTTATCAATCCTATTGGTAGCCATATCAGGGAGATTAAGGACTGAATGGACATAGAGATTGAACTGAATTTTAGGTTCTCACCCCTTGAGCTGGTACCTCCCAAGGAAAACTGACAATGAGGTGGTTTATTTGATACCTCTTCTGTGGACAGACATGGGACTTCAAGTATTTCCATAACCACCGGGGTCCCCACCTATGGTAGCACTGGCAAATCCATGGGGATGTTTCCACAATGCAACCCAATAAAGGAAACTAAAAACAGGCATCTTGTTAGAGACTTGTTAATAGCCTTTCTTGAACTGTGAATTACTTGACAACAGCTAGGAGAGAAGAAAACAAAGTTGGCTGCCAGAGGAATGTATGAATGTCATAGCCACTTCAACCCCTTCAAATTTTATCATCTGCAGAGTTATAGCCTACTTGAATACTCAGCTCTTGTAATTATAGAACTCATTAGTGGAAATCAGCACATTTAGTATGTACTTAAATGCGGCACAGACTATTGTAAAAATACATTAAAGTGCTTTATAAGAGCTGTGACCATTTTATACCACAATGTAACACTAGCTTTAGTACATTATTAAGTAGCCCAGTTTTTGTTCTGTTTATTTTTCTTCACTTAGTAAACAGAAGAGGAAAGGTAAGAATGCATTTTAGGGGCTTTTTCCTAGAATATCAAGGTTGGAAGGGACCTCAGGAGGTCATCTAGTCCAACCCCCTGCTCAAAGCAGGACCAATCCCCAACTAAACTGGTTTTAATTCACTTAAACATGTATTTGAAGTTTTCTGAGGGTAAGGGGAGTACGAACAACACTTAATTCACTCTCCCCCTACATTTCCAGCCAGCTAGTCCAACTACAGCTGTTAGACAAAAGATCAGATTGGAAGGAGACTGTAATGACAGTAATAAGCAAGTGAAAGTATCAGGAAGCATCAAGTGATAGTGGCATCTGGAGTATCATAAACAGCATACTTGCATGTAATTACCTTAATTGTATTTAATTACACTGTGACCTGAACATGCTGCTTCTGAGGGATAACACATAATATGGTATCACAGTTTAAAAAAGGAACTTGAACAAGTACATTATGACGAGATAACTGGCTCTGTGGATGAGGGGAAAGCAGTGGACGTGTTGTTCCTTGACTTTAGCAAAGCTTTTGACACGGTCTCCCACAGTATTCTTGCCAGCAAGTTAAAGAAGTATGGGCTGGATGAATGGACTATAAGATGGATAGAAAGTTGGCTAGATTGTCAGGCTCAACGGGTAGTGATCAATGGCTCCATGTCTAGTTGGCAGCCAGTATCAAGTGGAGTACCCCAAGGGTCGGTCCTAGGGCCGGTTTTGTTCAATATCTTCATAAATGATCTGGAGGATGGTGTGGATTGCACCCTCAGCAAGTTTGCAGATGACACTAAATGGGAGGAGAGGTAGATACGCAGGAGGGTAGGGATAGCATACAGAGGGCCCTAGACAAATTAGAGGATTGGGCCAAAAGAAATCTGATGAGGTTCAACAAGGACAAGTGCAGAGTCCTGCACTTAGGATGGAAGAATCCCATGCGCCGCTACAGACTAGGGACCGAACGGCTAGGCAGCAGTTCTGCAGAAAAGGACCTAGGGGTTACAGTGGACGAGAAACTGGATACGAGTCAACAGTGTGCCCTTGTTGCCAAGAAGGCCAATGGCATTTTGGGATGTATAAGTAGGGGCATAGCGAGCAGATCAAGGGACATGATCATTCCCCTCTATTCAACATTGGTGAGGCCTCATCTGGAGTACTGTGTCCAGTTTTGGGACCCACACTACAAAAAGGATGTGGAAAAATTGGAAAGAGTCCAGCAGAGGGCAACAAAAATGATTAGGGGACTGGAACACATGACTTATGAGGAGAAGCTGAGGGAACTGGGATTGTTTAGTCTGCAGAAGAAAAGAATGAGAGGGGATTTGCTAGCTGCTTTCAACTACCTGAAAGGGGGTTCCAAAGAGGATGGATCTAGACTGTTCTCGGTGGTAGCAAATGACAGAACAAGGAGTAATGGTCTCAAATTGCAGTGGGGGAGGTTTAGGTTGGATATTAGGAAAAACTTTTTCACTAGGAGGGTGGTGAAACACTGGAATGCGTTACCTAGGGAGGTGGTGGAATCTCCTTCCTTAGAAGTGTTTAAGGTCAGGCTTGACAAAGCCCTGGCTGGGATGATTTAGTTGGGGATTGGTCCTGCTTTGAGCAGGGGGTTGGACTAGATGACCTCCTGAGGTCCCTTCCAACCCTGATATTCTATGATTATTACCTCTTTTTTTTAATCATGGCTATGCTCTGAAATACACAAGGTATCTGTGCGTACCATGAATCACACTTAGGAGAGACAGAGGGACAAGTAGGAGATCCTTCACCACATTATCTGAAACCTCTTAAAACATATTTCCCTTTGGTACAAGGGAAAGTTTGTTATTTGATTGCAACTTATGTACCCTCCCCACCTGTAGCAGGAAGGCCTGATAACCAGCTAGCCTAGAGGCCTTACAGTTTCAGCCAGTATAATCATCCCAAAGGGGACCCTGGTGGCAGCTTCACTCATCCCCTCATACACCAGTTGCTCCTCCAGGGTTTAATCACTACAGAGGAGCTGGGGGGAGCAAAGCAGAAAAACCCAGGCCCACCCACTCCACCAGGCTTCCAACCTACAGTCCTATGGGTTTACCAGTATCCAGCCCAGTTACTGAGCTACCCCAAATTATGTTTCACCCACGTCACTTCCTACCAGCCTGAAGTGCCTCAGCTTGGGGCATGGTCACTGGCTTAGCAGACTCTCCTCAGTCTCTTAGCATCCTCTTCAGTTAGTCAAAGTCTCTCAGGATTTGCAACTCCCAAAGCAGAGTGTGTGGAGAGAAAAGGGGAGAATCCAAGTCCCTGCTGCTACAGCAGCTTTTGCAAAGCTGTTTCCATCCTGACACAGCTCTCAGCATCAGCTTTGCTTCCTGGTGCCACATACAGCATATTCCCCCTTTTCCTCAGCTCCTTTTTAACTGTTCCTCCACAGGGAACATGCGGTGCTCCTGCTGAGGGGCAGGCCCTCCCTACGCCAGTATTGCTCTACTCCCAGCTAGGTTGCCAATTTTGGTTGGACGTATTCCTGGAGGTTTCATCACATGACATAATCTTTAATTAAAGATTAATCTCTAATTCCTGGAGATTCCAGGGCAATCCTGGAGGGTTGGCAACCCTACTCCCAGCCCTGGTTCTGTGTGGGGTCTGTAGATCCCATCACACCTCCCCACTGATGGCTGCATTTAATCTCTGTCTCCAGATTTCCCTGTCCTTATAGAAAGATTTCTAGAGGCTATAGACCCTCAGAAGTCAGTGATGTGGTTTATGCCGTGGCCTCAGGGAAGGTTCCAAGTACAGCTGATCAGAAAACAGAGTTTTAGTTTTGCAGAAATGTTTTGGTTTCAACAAACTTCCATCAAAGATCCCTTCCAGTCCCTGTTCCAATGACTATTTAAGTATTTTATACAGAGTGGAACTGTTTCAACAGGCAAGACTGAGAGAGACCCACTCCAGAATACTCCATAGCTTGGTGGTTAGGTTACTCCACTGGGAGGTGGTAGATCCAGTTGGGTTCAAGTCCCAGCTCTATATTAGGCAGAGTAGGGATTTGAACCCAGGGCACTCACATCCTGGATGAGTGCTCTAGCTACAGAGCTTTTGGTAGAGCTGCACCTTGGCTATGGCAAACTGGGGTGACCACTCCAGGCCCTGTGCTTTGGGGGCCCCCGCAGGTCAGACTGATTGGCCGGGGTGGTCACTCCCGGAAGTGATGGATTAGTCACTTCTGCCCTGGTCCCTGCACGCCCCCCTAGGGATGGCCCTGGATTGGATATTGGGGAGAGGAGCACTCCAATCACCTCATCCTTGGTTTGTCTTGGGAAAGGGATGATCTGTCTTAGGTCCCAGAAAGGGTTCGTGGCTATGAATCCTGAGCAGAAATAGGTTTCTCTCTTTGACCCAGTTAGACACCTTACTTCCTTTGAGGGGCAAGGTTTAGGCCACGCCCATTTCCTTGGCATTTCTTACTGACTAATTTAGGCAGCTCAGAGCACTGGCATAAATCTGGATTTGCACCAGCACAACTGAGGTTGGAATCTGACCCCTACAAACAGCCAGGATGTCTGCCTCACTGCTTACATCTGACTATAAAAATGACTGTTATTTGGGCATTAATTAAACAGAATTAAAACAAAGTTTGCCCTTCCCATCATAATGTCCATGTCCTTTCTTCACCTGGCTACCTCAAGACAGTAAATTATCCACCCAGTAAAATAATGATATCCATTCCAGTCTGACTTTGACCATGACACCAGAAACCACCATTTGGCATTCATCAGCAAAAGATACACAATTTCATCTCTTCCCCGTAACCCATTACATGTTATTTGCTATTAGGAGAAGTGATGCTAAAAACCAGGCATGACTCAGGCACTTGTATAACAGCAACAACATCATTAAAATAATTGGAATTTGTGGATGGCTGCCATCTTGGCCAACACAGCAGGGTTTGGGACCTGGGACCTCTAGAGCTAAAAGCATGAGCTACTGCAACTTGGCTGCCTGTGGCTTAAACAGACTCTCAACCTCAGCAGATCAGGCACAGTGGGAGACCTGTAACACAGTGACCAATGTGCTACACTTACCTAGCACTTTTCACCTTCAAAGCTCTTTAATAAAAGAGCAGAGGCAGCAGAAGCTCACTTTGAATGTGAGGCGGGAAGTCGGGTGTCAGGGCAGCAGGAGGTGGTCATGGCATCTCTCTTGCCAGAGGTAGTTGCACCCAGCCCCAGCCCAATCAGTCTGGTTCCTACCTGCTGCCTAGTCGGGCTCAGAGGCCACTTGAGTCTAGGGCAGGGCTCAGGGTTAGAGGGTGGTGTTGAGGCATGGCTCAAAGGCAGCTGAAGTGGGGGTGCAGCTCAGGGTTAGAGGACAGAGTGTGTCGTGTGTAGGTCAGCTCCCGCTCCCACAGAATTCCCATTGCCCCCCCGCCCATGCTGGTTCCACCACCCCCGACTTATAGAAAGGAAAACGGAGGGAGAAAAGTTAAGTATCTTTCTTGAGGCCAAAGTTAGTCATTGATTAGTGCATAACAAATATTTCTGGCCTTCAGGCCAGTGCACAAACCAGCAGTCCACACTGCTGTGTCTAATAAAGACCTAAGAAGCACACTCTGCTCTCGATCCATATTCATTGTACCATTAAGAGTGACCTGCTGGACACAAGGACCCATTCCTTGTGGATGGGAATTATTCAGCTATACAGCATCATCAACATGATGAATGAGAGCTAATTGCTTCCTGATTAACTCTGCAGACAAGTACAGCCTAATTAACATTCCAAAGGCCCTCAAGAGCCTTGTCATGCTAATTAAGAATTAGATATTCACCTATTTGCTTCAGAGTAGCAGCCCTGTTAGTCTGTATCCCCAAAAGAAAAGGAGTACCCCTCCCCCGTTCCTCAGACATTCTTGTCAACTGCTGAAAATGGCCCACCTTGATTATCACTACAAAAGGTTTCACCCCCTCACCCCCACTCTCCTGCTGGTGATAGCTCACCTTAAGAGATCACTCTCCTTACAGTGTGTATGGTAACACCCATTGTTTCATGTTCTCTGTGTATATAAATCTCCCCGCTGTATTTTCCACTGCATGCATCTGATAAAGTGAGCTGTAGCTCACAAAAGCTTATGCTCAAATAAATTTGTTAGTCTCTAAGGTGCCACAAGTACTCCTTTTCCTTTCACCTATTTGCTGTTACTACATTTTTTTGGGAGGTTGTCTTATGGGCTAAAGCCACCCCAGGTATAACTCAGCTGAAGCCAATGGACTTATACTAGGGATGAATTTGGCACAGACTAGTGGTATTTTATACACACACATTATACACATTTATATACTTTTGATGTAAGACAGCAACTTCCATTTTCAGTTAAAAGGAACAAACCTGGCTCTCGCTCTCTCCCTTCCTCTGTCTCAGCAGTGCTGTAAGTGCCTGCTTCTCAGTCAGTCTCCACATATGGAGTTGTGGAAAACAGGCAGACTCCTAAGGCGGTTGTGCTGACAGCTCTGAGCTGACTTTGACACATCCTTTAGTGCCACAGTGAGATGGAACAAGCTGTATTGCTTTGTCATCCTCAGTGTAATTTTTCTATAGCTCACCTTTGAGTGTGAACATTCTTCATGTCTCAGACAATTTTATGCAAGAGCCAGTTATGGTAAAAAGGGGCACAGCTGATTTTGCTGGCTGTACTCGGTTCTCCAGGGATACCATATTTCTGCACTGAAGTTCACTTGTGTACTGAAGGTCTGGTTTTCAGACGTAATTGTGCACACCTAATTTGATATTTGCATGTACTAATGCCCAGTTACTTGCACAACTGGCCACAGACATATGATCTTTTAACTGATTTGCACGTGCAGTTATATGATTTAAGTATGAAAACGGGACATGCAAATTAGGTGTTTGTGTGTGTGTGTGCAACTGCTTTAACACTTTCTTATCCAGGGAAAAACAAATTGTGGGTGACATACATTGCTTGTGACATACAAGGCATTAGTGATGTGCATCAATGCACATAATATAAAATTCAGAATGATTTTGGAAGCTAATTGTTAGAGACACACAAATGATGGGTGCAGAGCAGTGGCAGCGGCAGTTTTAGCAGCATTTCATGGGTTCAGTTGCACCCACAGAAATCATGAAACCAGTGGTGCAAAACCAGGCAAACATACACTTCTCCTGGCTTGGTGCAGAGGGGAGACCCGGGCGGGGGGTACAGTTTGGAGAGTGAGCCCACCCTGCATTCATCTCATAGCAACAGCTCCTGTCCTATGGGGCAGGGCCCAGCTCCCACTCTGGACATTGAAACCTGGCACACATGGTCACAGCACCATTCAAGTTTGGCCTGACCCCCCCACACTCACCCCACAGCAGCAGCTCCTGTCCCATGGGGCTGGGCCTGGCTCCCCATTTTGGATGTTGCAATCTAGTGTAGGGGGTTTCCATGCCAGTCACGGAGGGGTGGCCAGGCCAAACCTGAGTGGTGCTGTAAACCCCTGCACCTGGTTTGAATGCCCAGAGTGGGAGCGGGGCCCAGCTCCACAGAACAGGAACCACTGCTGTATGTGCACTCTGACGTGGGTTCAGGCACCAGCACCTCTCCAACCTCCACAGCAGGCCAGGATTAGGGTTGTGGTGCCAGGGCAGAGGGTACTGCTGAGGGTGATTGATGCCCCCTTAGCAGTTTAGTATAATGCGCCCAGGGACTGAGAAGGGCTACCTCCACCCTGGTTATGGAGGAAGAGTGGCCTTGAGGCTGAGGCACTGCATTCAAAGTCAGGAGACTTGGGTTCATTTCTTGGTTCTGCCACAACCTTCCTGAATGACCTTTGGCAAGTCACTTAGGGTACGTCTGCACAGCAATTGAACACCCGTGGCTGGTCTGGGTCACAGGGCTTGAGCTGCAGGGCTGTAAAACTGCTATGTAATCATTTGGGCCTGGGCTAGGGGGAGGAGGGCTCCAGCCCGAGCCTGAATGTCAACACCGCAATTTTTAGCCCTGCAGCCTGAGCCCCACGAGCCAAACCAGCCCCACGGGCCAGCCGCAGCTGTGCTGCGAGTCTTTTATTCCAGTGTAGATGTACCCTTAGTCTTTCTGTGTCTTACTTTCCCACCCCTGAAAGGGGGATAATGGTACTTCTTTTCTCCCACTCTTTGTCTGTCTTGTCTCTTTACACTGCAACCCTTTCAAGAGTGGGACTCTCTCTTACCGTGTCCATGTACAGCACCTAGCACACTGGAGCACTGCTCTTAGGTGTGGCTTAGAGCAGGGGTTCTCAGAACAATTTTTTGGGGCACCTCAAAGAGTGGACACTACATTGCTGGTGACTGCTGTGACAATATTTCCAAGCCCAGCTCCTCAGGGCTGAAGCTCAGAGCCGGAGCCCAGGGGCTGAAGCCCAAAGCCTGCTGAGTGCACACACTGGCCCCATGTGTCTGCAGAGGCACTGCCTGGAGCCCCAGGAGGCTGCATGGTGCTGGGTACTGATCCCCTGCTGGCAGTGCCAGCAAACACCAAAGCAGTCACAAGCAACAGCAGGGCGCTGCAGGGAGACGCTGCCGCTTTGCCCTCCCCTCCCACCCATCTCTGCCCAGGAGGCTGTGGTGGCCACAGAAAAATCCCCTGGTGGCCACATGTGGCTACAGTGGCCACATTTGAGAAACACAGGTAGGGGCAATACTCTAATGCAAAAAACCTATTCCCAGAAGACATCTTCCTCAGATTAACCCAGATTCCATATACCACAACACTGAGACATAAGACTGGCCAGCAGATACATACTGACATTGTGACAGATGCTCAGACACGATGGGGCTGGGTGGCAGTACAAAATGCTCTGCGAGCAGATGTCTACAAGCTGCTGGATCAGCTGTACATTACGCGTATTAGCTGCTTTGTATAGCCTTTGCCTTATAAAGATAATCCTAGTGGGAGGTTTTCTAATACTGTTAATGGTAGCAAACCATGTAAAGGAAACTGAATTTAGCACTCTGACAACTAGGTCACAGAGTGCCTGCGCGAGCAAATTCAGAATCAACTACAGCAAGTCTCACAGATTTGCTTTCCCATTTTGCCCCCATTCACCCCACTCAAGAAGGTCATTTCATGTCTCCTGAAGAATACCCTTTCATTTAATTAAAGGGAATTTAAATCGTTATGTCTAACTGATGTTATGGTATAAATTTTGTGCTCTTACAGGTGGGAGAATAGCTACTTATTTGTAGTCCCTGTGCACTGTAGGAATTGTGCTGTATGATTAAAATACAAAAGGATTTGTTTGTTCCATCTCCATAAATTATCAGCCCATTCCTTTGGCTATAAAATAAAAAAAAAGTCAAACCTTGTGGCAAGGTCAAATATAGAACATTTTTAAGAAGAGTGGTGAACTCTTCATTTCGAAATGCTTGTGATATTTTTGCAAGGATTGTGCCTGATTCTTCTTTCTTTCTTTCTTTCTTTCTTTCCATTAAAATCAAGTCAAGTGAGACGTTTCTTTTTAGATGCTTATAACAAAAGACCTGTATGAAGAAAACAATATGCTGATAAGAGCTGAAATTTTTAATATGTGTGACCAAATAAGGGCATCTTTTATATGCTCAGACCAATATATGAAGCATGTTTAATTGCTTTTTAAAGGGGTGTCTAAAAAATTCAGTTTTAGATGTTGCTATGGTTAGTTTACTCTTTTTTCCAGACGAATGAGTGAGCTAAGAATCTGCTACCCTGATCAGATTTAGGACTTCGTGTTTTGAATTTCCAAAGAAAACTCTAATTTTCTCATGGAAGAATACGGACAACCAAGGAAAAGCAGGACCAATTGTATGAAAATAAATTAATTATCCCGCGTGTATGCTATCTAATTACACCCATTGCAGTGGATATATCATAACGATGGGGAGTACAGACTTTTCACTTCCAGAGCTCTCACTATCTGATTAGAAAATGTAGAGCCCTAGAGTCAGATTTCCAGGGATCTTTTGTTAAATATAGGAATGAAACTGTTTAAAGTTGGTGCCTGGATTCTACAGCAATGTATTTATACTGGTACATATACAGTTATTTATGGAGAGAAAGAAAAAGATGCGCCTTAACAACAATGCATTATGGTTCTAGTGTGATATAGTCAACAGCGTCACAAATATACCACAGTAAACATTATTTAATACCAATATCAGTAAGTGACTAATTATATATATAAAACCAGCTTGGCATGCTGGTTTTACTATCTTCTGCCTCACACGTGGCAACAATGCTGAAGAAGTGCTACGAAAATATTTGTTAAATGTTTAAATATTACTTGAAGCCTAATTGCACTGACTGCTTGGGAATTTATGAAGGTGAACAATGAATAGTCTGTTTCTAATCCTTGGCGAGAACTATAAAACCTGGGTTTTTTTATAGTTTAATTTAGTTGCAGAGGAACACTGTTAGCAACGTTCAGGTACCTGATTTGCATGCAGCACCAGCATTCGTGTTATGATAAGGAGGATATAGTTAGTATTCACTGTTCCTTTCCAGGCCTAATTTACCCTGAGATTGTTTGAATCAATGATGCAGTATAAATTACTGCGTCTTATAATGCATAGCAAAATACATTTTAAGTCATAAAAAGGCTGAATTGAGTAGCATATTGTCAAAGAGCAAGCCCCATAACCTTTACCAATGGCAGGCAATGGAAACGGTCACATGAAACCTTACATGAGTAGTTAGACAACAGAAAATAAATAAAATAAAACTATGGGTTAAAAAAATCTAAGTGGATTTAGCACTGCATGCATTTGGCTTTTTAGTGCTGGTTTTTTATAGCTTGCTAAGCTTGGTAATTTAAAATTTTCATTTCAATTGAAATATGAAGCTGTGGAAAGTATTACAAGCCCAAGCTTGATTGATTGAAGAAACTGAAGTAAATTCTATCACCAGCAATCTACTGGGCTGCAGATTCATTGTCTGGCTTTTGGGGGCAGTTTCTCATATTTTGGTACTTGAGCTGTTTAGTAAAAGAAAGTTCCAGAGACAGGCCCAAACCAACATCCTGCCTCCAAACCCCTCTGAGATTTGGGGGTCTATAAAATCCAAATCTGGATTTTGCAACATGAGCCGATTTCTAGAATTTTCTTTTCCTACATGATTTGCATGTGAAAGGGATCTGGGTTTGAAAATGAAGTGACTGTTGGGAACAGACTTCTCCATGAGCAAGTTATTCTATAATTGTCCATTGCAAGATTTCTTGCACTTCCCTCTGAATCATTTCTTTCTGACCACTGTCCCAAACAGGATACTGGACTCGATGGATTATTTTGGTCTGATCCAATCTGGCAAGTCCTAAGTCTCTAAGAACTGGGGTAGAGGCACAGGGATAAGAAGGAATGGAATCATTTTTCTTAGCAGGCTCTTGCCAGCTGAATCATAAGACAGTATTGGTGCCAGTTTCAGAAAAGCTCACTGGACTGTGCTTTTGGCTAGAAGAGGTAGAAGGCCTCTTTTATAAGAATGGGGCTAGAGGCGGGCCTGAGCTGCAAAATTCAAACATCCTAGAGTTCGGATCCAGTGTTCTGCTTCAACAGAGCACTGGTAACAGCAACATGAGGGCCTGATATGGAGTTGGTGTAAACAGTGTAGCTCCAGTAACTAAAATGGAACTACATTTATTTAAACTAGTCATGAATGGGGCCCAGAATACCTTGAATTTGGATAGATCCCAAATCCGAGTCACCGGGAAGTTTGCTAGTTTCCAAAAGGATTACAGCTGTCTTCTAATCTTCAGAAAATATTAAAAAATGCAATACTAACAAACTATGCAGTCTGTCATCCCCTAAGCAGTAGGATTACTGCAAACTCCACATGGGTGGCTTGCAGATGATGTTCAATGGAAACTGTTCCTTAGCTCCATTTAGATATACAGCTGCAGTATTAAGGTGTCTGTGTATTTTATAAAACCTTGCTAATAGCCTGGCAGTCCTAGGAGCTATGGATGTTATCCATACAGAACAGCCGACTACACTTCCAAATGAAAAACAATGGGGGGGGCGGGGTCCAAAGATGCTCCTCACCTGGGGTACCATTTGGTCTGGTACTGCCCTGTCTGTAAATGGCCATACAAGGTGCAAAGCAGTGGAGACCCAGTCATCCATTTGGAAGGTCAGTGTACTCAGGGCGTGACTATGTGCAGTAATTTGAGGAATGACAGTGAGTGGAGTAATAGTTTTGGGCTCCTGCTCCTCCTCTTCTTAGCTAGTGGCTTCCCGGCCTGTGTCGAATCATAAAACTTAGACATAGAACAAAGACCTATGAAGTCACTTAGCCTATCCCCCTGCCAATGCTGGGTGATTTTACTATCATCATTATGTTAGTGCCAAGAGGCCTCAATCAGGATGGGCGCTGCGCATTGAATTACTTCATACTGCAATGGTGCACAGAGCTCTTTTTGGCAGTGCATGGACCAAGAGAATAGACTGAGGGATGGTGGGGAGATGAAGGTTAGACAGTCCCTGAGAGAATCTCCAATTAAAAGTTATCCACAGATTTAGAGTTGGAGAGTCTCAGACCGAGGATAAATTTTCCTAGCCCCTTTGTACAGCAGGCATTTCCCCCCTGCCTCCCAACATAGCAGCTGCACATAGCATATTTTCAATAAAGTCATAAAGCAGAGGACACATCCCCATCTGTGGTCATAAATTCTCATTTAGATTTTGCTTTAGCAAAGTTCTTGTTTTTAAATATGTCTGAAAGTGTTTATAAGTAGAATAGAAATGGATATAAATTTGAAGAGACATTATGCCTAATAATGCAAGGTCCATTTCAACTGCAGCAACAATGTATGGGCTTCTTCTTTGTTTTATACTATTTCCTTATTAAAACCTCTGAATCCAGATCACTTTTCTTTTATCTGTAAGTAAAAATAAAACACTGTAAGTATTTTGTATGTTTTTGAAACTTTAATATTTTGGTATCTGAATAAGAGAATTCACCTGAAATTTCATAAATTTCTCCCATGTAATTTTATATAATATCATCTGTATCTGCCAGTCAAATATCCATTCTTCCACTGGGATTAATAAATTCAGACTCTACAGGGCCAGCTCTGTGGAGTATTGAAACCTGTATTACAATTGTAAACTGTCTCTTTAAATCTTCAGCGGTTTTCCTGCTTGCAGGCTAGGGAACTCTAGAGAGAAGTGTGCAATCTGGGTCTAAGCAGCAAAGAGCTAGCCTAGAGCTAGGTGGAGTGAGCAGTGCCTCTTTGCTTCAGGGAGCAGCCTGCTTTCCCTCTCTCTCAGTTCTTACGTGTTAAGGTTGTGGATTTTTAAACACTAAAGTAGTGTTATGCTGCAACATTCAAGAAAGAGTATTTTACGTTTTTATTTAACTTCTGCATTTGTATGTCATGAATATAAAAATCATCAGCCGATGTAAACTGGCATAGCTCCATTGACGTAACTGAAGCTACACTGATTTACAGCAGCCGAGAGCCTGAGCAACAGTTGGTTGGAACAATTGGCTTGGACACTTATCTTCCATTCCATAGTTCTTATTTGTCTCTTTTCCACAGTTCTCCAGAAGGACAGCAGAATAGCCTGAAGGCTACTATACATGCAGTCAGAGCTGTGGTCCAAGCACACCCTGGGGACCGGTGACTCTTAATCCTGGTCATGCCACTGAATTTTAGACAGAACTGCATCTGACAACATTCTGTCTGTAGCCCAAGGGGCAAGTCAATTCGAGTTCTACCCTCCCGTTCATTGTGCGGTGTGAAGGGGAGAACAAAAAGAGTAAAATGGAGCCGAAGGTGTGTTAAGGGGAGGTAGTGATGGTGAGATGGGATGTCATGACTCTGGGGGATGTGCCTTCTTTCCTAGGACTCCACAGAGGCCTCTCTACATCAACGATGTGCAGCTGGGGCTGTGAAGCTCTGAGGCATATTTTGTACTAACATTTGATTTAGAAGTGGTAAAACCAGAGCCGTCAGTGAGAATCTGCCTTCATAAACGCTTAAAGCCAGCATAACTGTTGTTTGGCTGGCTCTTACTTTGCTACATCTGGTTTGATGAGCTAAAGGTCTGGCGAAGCAATGCTGAAGCTCTCTCTATAGCAGAGGTGGGCAAACTACGGCCCACAGGCCACATCCGGTCCACAGGACCATCCTGCCCGGCCCTTGAGCTCCCGGCTGGCGGGGCTAGCTCCTGGCCCCTCCCCTGCTGTCCACTCTCCCCTGCAGCCTCACCTCGCCGCGCCGCCAGCACTCTGGTCCACCGCTCCTGCTGAGCAGTGCGGCTGCCAGACATGCTGCTCTGAGCAGCATGGTAAAGGGGCAGGGGGCGGGGTGGGGGAGTTGGATAAGGGGCAGGGAGTCCCAGGGGCAGTCAGAGGACAGGGAGCAGGGGGCGGTTGGATGGGGCAGAGGTTCTGGGAGGGGGGCGGTTAGGGGACAGGGAGCAGGGGGGCTTGGATAGGCGTGGGAGTCCTGGGGGGCCTGTCAGGGGGCAGGGGTGTGGATAGGGGTCACGGCAGTCAGGGGACAGGGAATTGGGGGTGGGGGTTGGATAGCGGGTGGGTCCTGGGAGGTGGTTAGGGGTTGGGGTCCCGGGAGGGGGCGGCTAGGGGGCAAGGAGCGGGGGGGTTGGATGGGTGGGGGGTTGTGAGGGGGGCAGTCAGGGGGCAGGAAGTGGGAGGGGGCGGATAAGGGGCACAGCCTTCCCTACCCAGCCCTTCATACAGTTTTGGAACCCCGATGTGGCCCTTGGGTCAAAAAGTTTGCCCACCCCTGCTCTACAGTATCATCATCATCCATGGGCTATTTTTCCTTTGGTACAAGATAAGACGGGAAAGGGGGCTTATTCTCAAAACAAATCTACCTTACTGGAGAGAAGACCTTGTATGTCAAATGTAAGAACCATAAAATGGTGAACTGCTACCCAGGGACATCTCATTTGTCACATGGTGCTTGTTATAAATGTAGGACTTGCAGCAACAATGGTAGTCTTGATGTACCTTGATGGTATCTGTGCATTTTTTTTGCTTTGTTTTTTTGGGGCATGCCAGCACTATGCCTGGAGTTCCTGCCCCTTTCTGGTGTGCCAAGACAAGACTCTCTGTTCAGTCAGCTCCCTGTTTAAGAATAGCTTTAGGGTGAATCTTAGCTTTAGGGTGAATCAATGACTATATTTCTTCAAAACCTGCACTATCAGATTATGCACATGCCTAAAGTGGTAACTGATTTTGTGTCACTATCAGATTATGCACATGCCTAAACTGAGTAACTGATTTGTCTAACTGCCAGCCTCATAGATTTCCTCATCCTTTCACCCCTATGCATAGTGTTACATATAATATAAGACTGAATTCTCCAAGGATGATTTTTAAATGTGCTAATTACCCCCTGATTTAAATAGATTGTGTGGGTAGCCAAAATCTTTGGGGGAAAAAGAGGCCATAGCCCCTTATTTATTCTACAATGTGCTTAGCACTCATCTGGGTGCTATTACTATATTCTAAGAACAGACTGAGATGAACTCAGATTGGATTGGAAGTAGTTAAAAGGGGGTGACAGAGTTAGATGAGTTGTATGACAAGGTCATTAATAGCACTGGAATTAGCTACTTGGAAGAATATGGTAATTGACTAGAATTTTATCCTCAAGTGGTTAAACATACAGGTAGCTCGACAACCAAATGGGATGCTACACAATGGTTATCTTCAATTCTAAGTCAGCACTGAGTTTTTACACTACATATTTTATAATTTATATCTTAAATGACTCACCCATATTTTTGATCCTATTAAAATTTGTCTTTTCTTCTAGCATTTTTCCCCCTAGTGACTGAGAGGATATTGTTTTCATTTTGTTTCTGGGTTTTGCGTACTGGATAGTGTAGCACCAGAAAGGGCAAATTCTGATTTCATTTATATTCTTGTAAATCTAGAGTAGCTCCACCAAAGTTTGGCTTTACTCCATTTTAACATTAGAATTTGTCAGAGTCTAGAAAATAATCCTTTTCTCCGAGATAAAAAGTTTACTTTATCTATGAGATGATTCAGGTTCATGTCAGGATAATCCTTCTAGATTTGAACTCAGGGATATGAGTTTATTTTATCTTTGTTCTGTGCAACCAGAAAAGTAAAGCCAGAACGGCTCAACCAATGGGATGGAAGTATGATTATAAGAATGCTCTTTTGTGTTCCAAAGCAGCATTTTCTCCTACCACTTCCTGGGTATTGTACAACTGACAGACTGTGAAATGTACAGCAGTAGAACAGATATCCAGTTCTCTTGTGTTTGACTGCAAATACGTAGTTTCTTTTTTAAGCTTTCTAGAAGGCATGGAAAGGTGATTCTGCTTGGCTATTAATATACATAATGGGAAGTGATTTGGTCAGAAGAATGGCTTCAGTAACAAATACTAAGATTTCTTGACTGCATACACAATGTGGGAAAGAGGAAATGGAATATATTTTGCTCGTGTGCACTAATTAAAACTGTGCCCATTGTCCAATACAAGCCACATAAGTCATTTAAAGCAGCCTTGATTTGAATCTGAACTGCATGTGACTGAACAATGCAGTACTGTTACGAATTACACCTTGTAGGACACGCACGCAAGTGCTACGAATTACACCTTGTAGGACACGCACACAACTGCTGCGAATTACACCTGGTAGGACACGCACACAAGTGCTGCGAATTACACCTGGTAGGACAGGCACACAAGTGCTGCGAATTATACCTGGTAGGACACGCACACCAATGCTGCGAATTATACCTGATAGGTCACGCACAGTTCGAATCTAGGCTGAGGCACAGAAATAAAGTCCACAACTGCAGAGTTCCCAAAAGACACTAAGTTTATTACGCTCGAGCGTGGTGCCCCCCTGCTAGCCAGGAGGGGACCCTGAATAGAGATTATACAAAGGTTATATACTTTTTAGCAAAGCATGTTGCCCTCGTGCATCGGAAACCTTAGCCAATAAACAAACCCTTGTCTTATCTACCACCTATCCCTGCTTGGTGCATTCCTCGTGCTATACCAGTATGTTAATTACACAGCATGGTTCTAAAGCCATGCATCAGTAACTTTTATTATCAGGATGGGAGGCCTCACATCAAGGCCAAGAGACAGGGAGTTAGAGACTGACAAAAACCAGATACTGGGAATCAAGGCAGGCTGGAGGCAAGGAGGAGGATTTTCACAGGGATTCAGTATCTAAGGATTACTCCTCCTGGTGTATGATGTGCTGGCATTTAAACAATGGTGGGCCCCAAACCAAAATGGAGTCACATATGCTAACTTTTCCTTAACAGTACTTACTGCCCGACAGAAACAGGGTCATTTTAAATGTGCACTTCTTCTTCACACAGCAGAGAGCAGACCCTGTCAGTTGCAGCACCTTCAGGAAAAACCCTTCTGGTGGGGACGAAGGGCCTCTCTTGTTCTGAAGTTCCCCTCTTTCTTTTGACCTCTCTACCTCAGGGTTTTCCCCACACCCCATCTTTCTCAAGTCCTCCTCACCAAAGTCTCATTGAGCCCTCTTCCCTTTCAGTGGCATCCTGGGAAGTTTATTCTGGTCTCACTTCAAGTCTGGCTACCTCCTTTCTCCTGCTCTCAAAAACCCTCTGCTCAACTGCTCCCTCTCTCCAGACTGGCTTCCTCCAGTGTCCTCTCTTGCTGGGCCAGCCAGCTCTTGATACCAAAAACCAGAAGAGTGGACTAGAAGCTGAGTGGTTAGCTAGGAGGCTGGTAACTGAGATTCCACCATTGCCCACTGCTCAGGACACTCACTCTCACAGCTTTCCCCCAAACACTGTGACTAGAAGTCTGGCCCCACTGAAGTCAATGGGCCTTTTGCATGGCATCAGAATCTCACCTTGTGCCTCTGTTGGAAAAGAGAGCGCAAAGGAGGAGGACTGTACTGAGTGTTTGACACCAGCCTCATCCCCCTGCAAAGATTCTCCCCCCAAAATGTTCACTTGCTGTGGGGAAAAAAATAAAAAAATTAAAAAGCCTGAGACTACAGCTGGAAGGCTGAGAAGCAGGTAACTAGACAGAAAACTGGAGGTCTTGTTTATCTGCCTTGATTCCTATGCTGAGCTGCTCACCACAGTCATTTTATTTCTAGAACAGCCATTTCTGGTTGATGTCTGAGACTAGAGAGGAGTTGTGTTGTAACTGAGCTCTCCGATCGAGCTAAAAAAATCCAGGAAAAACATCCTGTTTTATCCTTTTCCCCCCCAGCTATTTTGTCTAGTGACCTAATACATTACCTTCTGGAATTTCTAAATCTGCCTGAGGACTACCTCCTCTGATATTAGGCTGACAATAATATAGGTATTTTTAAAGATTTCTCTGACAGCTGAGCTCTCTCATGGCACCAGACTAGTATATTATTCTTGAACAGAGACATACACACTTCCCACATTAAGGTAGCTGTTACCACAGCAGGTCCAAGCTGGCCTGGCCTGAAGTTCCTTTTACTAGAGTAGCCAAGAAAACAACTGCCCCCTTCTGTAATTAGGAAAATAATCCAGTAGTTCATTCCTTGTCTATAGTGAAGACGTAGCGTAGGAATACTGAGCCCTGGTCTACACTAGGACTTTAGGTCGAATTTAGCAGCATTAAATCGATGTAAACCTGCACCCGTCCACACGATGAAGCCCTTTATTTCGACTTAAAGGGCTCTTAAAATCGATTTCCTTACTCCACCCCTGACAAGCGGATTAGCGCTTAAATCGGCCTTGCCGGGTCGAATTTGGGGTACTGTGGACACAATTCGACGGTATTGGCCTCCAGGAGCTATCCCAGAGTGCTCCATTTTGACCGCTCTGGACAGCACTCTCAACTCAGATGCACTGGCCAGGTAGACAGGAAAAGAACCGCGAACTTTTGAATCTCATTTCCTGTTTGGCCAGCGTGGCAAGCTGCAGGTGACCATGCAGAGCTCATCAGCAGAGGTGACCATGATGGAGTCTCAGAATCGCAAAAGAGCTCCAGCATGGACCGAACGGGAGGTACGGGATCTGATCGCTGTATGGGGAGAGGAATCCGTGCTATCAGAACTCCGTTCCAGTTTTCGAAATGCCAAAACCTTTGTCAAGATCTCCCAGGGCATGAAGGACAGAGGCCATAACAGGGACCCGAAGCAGTGCCGCGTGAAACTGAAGGAGCTGAGGCAAGCCTACCAGAAAACCAGAGAGGCGAACGGCCGCTCCGGGTCAGAGCCCCAAACATGCCGCTTCTATGATGAGCTGCATGCCATTTTAGGGGGTTCAGCCACCACTACCCCAGCCATGTTGTTTGACTCCTTCAATGGAGATGGAGGCAATACGGAAGCAGGTTTTGGGGACGAAGAAGATGATGATGAGGAGGAGGTTGTAGATAGCTCACAGCAAGCAAGCGGAGAAATCGGTTTTCCCGACAGCCAGGAACTGTTTCTCACCCTGGACCTGGAGCCAGTACCTCCTGAACCCACCCAAGGCTGCCTCCTGGACCCAGCAGGCGGAGAAGGGACCTCCGGTGAGTGTACCTTTTAAAATACTATACATGGTTTAAAAGCAAGCATGTGAAAGGATTACTCTGCCCTGGCATTCGCAGCTCTCCTGGATATACTCCCAAAGCCTTTGCAAAAGGTTTCTGGGGAGGGCAGACTTATTGCGTCCTTCATGGTAGGACACTATACCACTCCAGGCCAGTAACACGTACTCGGGAATCATTGTACAACAAAGCATTGCAGTGTATGTTTGCTGGCGTTCAAGCAACATCCGTTCATGTGTTATCCTCAGGAGAGTGAGATATAATCCATGGTCACCTGGTTGAAATAGGGTGCTTTTCTTCAGGGGACACTCAGAGGAGCCCATTCCTGCTGGGCTGTTTGCCTGCGGCTGAACAGAAATGTTCCCCGCTGTTAGCCACAGGGAGGGGGGAGGGTTGAGGGGTTAGCCACGCGGTGGGGGGAGGCAAAATGCGACCTTGTAACGAAAGCACATGTGCTATGTATGTAATGTTAACAGCAAGGTTTACCCTGAAAGAGTGTAGCCAGTGTTTTATAAAATGTGTCTTTTTAAATACCGCTGTCCCTTTTCTTTTCTCCACCAGCTGCATGTGTTTCAATGATCACAGGATCTTCTCCTTCCCAGAGGCTAGTGAAGATTAGAAAGAAAAAAAAACGCACTCGAGATGAAATGTTCTCCGAGCTCATGCTGTCCTCCCACACTGACAGAGCACAGACGAATGCGTGGAGGCAAATAATGTCAGACTGCAGGAAAGCACAAAATGACCAGGAGGAGAGGTGGCGGGCTGAAGAGAGGGCTGAAGCTCGAATGTGGCGGCAGCGTGATGAGAGGAGGCAGGATTCAATGCTGAGGCTGCTGGAGGACCAAACCAGTATGCTCCAGTGTATGGTTGAGCTGCAGCAAAGGCAGCTGGAGCACAGACTGCCACTACAGCTCCTGTGTAACCAACCGCCCTCCTCCCCAAGTTCCATAGCCTCCACACCCAGACGCCCAAGAACGCGGTGGGGGGGCCACCGGCCAACCAGCCACTCCGCCACAGAGGATTGCCCCAAAAAAAGAAGGCTGTCATTCAATAAATTTTAAAGTTGTAAACTTTTAAAGTGCTGTGTGGCATTTTCCTTCCCTCCTCCACCACCCCTCCTGGGCTACCTTGGTAGTCATCCCCCTATTTGTGTGATGAATGAATAAAGAATGCATGAATGTGAAGCAACAATGACTTTATTGCCTCTGCAAGAGGTGATCAAAGGGAGGAGGGGAGGGTGGTTAGCTTACAAGGAAGTAGAGAGAACCAAGGGGCGGGGGGTTTCATCAAGGAGAAACAAACAGAACTTTCACACCGTAGCCTGGCCAGTCATGAAACTGGTTTTCAAAGCCTCTCTGATGCGTACCGCACCCTCCTGTGCTCTTCTAACCGCCCTGGTGTCTGGCTGCGCATAACCAGCAGCCAGGCGATTTGCCTCAACCTCCCACCCCGCCATAAACGTCTCCCCCTTACTCTCACAGATATTGTGGAGCACACAGCAAGCAGTAATAACAGTGGGAATATTGGTTTCGCTGAGGTCTAACCGAGTCAGTAAACTGCGCCAGCGCGCCTTTAAATGTCCAAATGCACATTGTACCACCATTCTGCACTTGCTCAGCCTGTAGTTGAACAGCTCCTGACTGCTGTCCAGGCTGCCTGTGTACGGCTTCATGAGCCATGGCATTAAGGGGTAGGCTGGGTCCCCAAGGATACATATAGGCATTTCAACATCACCAACAGTTATTTTCTGGTCTGGGAATAAAGTCCCTTCCTGCAGCTTTTGAAACAGACCAGAGTTCCTGAAGATGCGAGCGTCATGTACCTTTCCCGGCCATCCCACGTTGATGTTGGTGAAACGTCCCTTGTGATCCACCAGAGCTTGCAGCACTATTGAAAAGTACCCCTTGCGGTTTATGTACTCGCCGGCTTGGTGCTCCGGTGCCAAGATAGGGATATGGGTTCCGTCTATGGCCCCACCACAGTTAGGGAATCCCATTGCAGCAAAGCCATCCACTACGACCTGCACATTTCCCAAGGTCACTACCCTTGATATCAGCAGATCTTTGATTGCGTGGGCTACTTGCATCACAGCAGCCCCCACAGTAGATTTGCCCACTCCAAATTGATTCCCAACTGACCGGTAGCTGTCTGGCGTTGCAAGCTTCCACAGGGCTATCGCCACTCGTTTCTCAACTGTGAGGGCTGCTCTCATCTTGGTATTCATGCGCTTCAGGGCAGGGGAAAGCAAGTCACAAAGTTCCATGAAAGTGCCCTTACGCATGCGAAAGTTTCGCAGCCACTGGGAATCGTCCCAGACCTGCAACACTATGCGGTCCCACCAGTCTGTGCTTGTTTCCCGAGCCCAGAATCGGCGTTCCACAGCATGAACCTGCCCCATTAGCACCATTATGCATGCATTGGCAGGGCCCATGCTTTCAGAGAAATCTGTGTCCATGTCCTGATCACTCACGTGACCGCGCTGACGTCGCCTCCTCGCCCGGTAGCGCTTTGCCAGGTTCTGGTGCTGCATATACTGCTGGATAATGCGTGTGGTGTTTAATGTGCTCCTAATTGCCAAAGTGAGCTGAGCGGACTCCATGCTTGCCTTGGTATGGCGTCCGCACAGAAAAAAGGCGCGGAATGATTGTCTGCCGTTGCTCTGACGGAGGGAGGGGCGACTGACGACACGGCTTACAGGGTTGGCTTCAGGAGGCTAAAATCCACAAAGGGGGTGGCTTTACATCAAGGAGTAGTTCAGGCAGGACTTCACGGAGGGTTCCAATAAGAAATGGTGCACCTAAGTTATTGTTCTTATTGGAACAAGGAGGTTAGCCTGGCCTCTGATTGATACATGGCTAGATCTACCTCGCAGCACCTTCTCTGTGAGTGACTGCAGTGTGACCTAGAGGAATGAGTCCCCTAGACAGGGCAGGAGGCAAATGAGTACAAAACAAATCTGGTCTATTTCTTGTTTTGATCCACTCCATCTATCTTTTACATCTTTGGCTGGCAGCAGACGGTGCAGAAGGACTGCAAGCCATCCACATCTCATGGCTGCTCGGCAGAAGATGGCACAGTACGACTGCTAGCCATCCTCATCTCTTGCCTGCCTGGCAGAAGATGGCACAGTACGATTGCTAGCCATCCTCATCTCTTGCCTGCCCGGCAGAAGATGGTACAATACGATTGCTAGCCATCGTCATCTCTTGCCTGCCCGGCAGAAGATGGTACAATACGACTGCTAGCAATCCGTATTGCCTGCCTGCTCACCATTAGACGGTTCAATACGACTGACTGCAGGAGTAAAGAGAATGACCTGGTCAAGTCACCAAAAATTTAGTCCCTGCGCCCATGTCTGCCCAGGCGCTCCCAGCCGACGTGGCCAGGAGCACCTCGGACATGACGAGGACGGGTACCAGTCATACTGCACCGTCTGCTGCCAGAAGGCAATGGGTTGCTGCTACTGTGTAGCAATGCCGTACCGCGTCTGCCAGCACCCAGGAGACATACGGTGACGGTTACCTGAGCGGGCTCCATGCTTGCGGTGGTATGGCGTCCGCACAGGTAACTCAGGAAAAAAGGCGCGAAACAATTGTCTGCCCTTGCCTTCACGGAGGGAGGGAGGGAACGGGGGCCGGACAATATGTACCCAGAACCACCCGCGACAATGTTTTAGCCCAATCAGAGTGCTCCATTGTGACTGCTCTGGACAGCACTCTCAACTCAGATGCACGATTGTTTGCCATTGCTCTGACGCAGGGAGGGGCGACTGAGGACACGGCTTACAGGGTTGACTTCACGGAGGGTTCCAATAAGAAATGGTGCACCTAAGTTATTGTTCTTATTGGAACAAGGAGGTTAGCCTGGCCTCTGATTGATACATGGCTAGATCTACCTCGCTGCACCTTCTCTGTGAGTGACTGCAGTGTGACCTAGAGGAATGATTCCCCTAGACAGGGGAGGAGGCAAATGAGTACAAACAAATCTGGTCTATTTCTTGTTTTGATCCACTCCATCTATCTTTTACATCTTTGGCTGGCAGCAGACGGTGCAGAAGGACATATTGCCTGCCTGCTCACCATAAGACGGTTCAATAGGACTGACTGCCGGACTAAAAAAAATGACCTGGTCAAGTCACTAAAAATTTAGTCCCTGCGCCCATGTCTGCCCAGGCGCTCCTGATCACACAGGCGACCAAGAGTACCTCGGACATGACGAGGACGGCTACCAGTCGTATTGTACCGTCTGCTGCCACAAGGCAATGGGTTGCTGCTACTGTGTAGCAATGCCGTGCCACGTCTGCCAGCACCCAGGAGACATACGGTGACAGTTACCTGAGCGGGCTCCATGCTTGCGGTGGTATGGCGTCCGCACAGGTAACTCAGGAAAAAAGGCGCGAAACAATTGTCTGCCCTTGCTTTCACGGAGGGAGGGAGGGAAGGGGGGGACTGACGATATGTACCCAGAACCACCCGCGACAATGTTTCAGCCCCATCAGGCATTGGGATCTCAACCCAGAATTCCAATGGGCAGCGGAGACTGCGGGAACTGTGGGATAGCTACCCACAGTGCAACGCTCCAGAAGTCGACTCTAGCCTCGGTACTGTGGAAGCACTCCGCCGAGTTAATGCACTTAATGCACTTCTGTGGGGACACACACACTCGAATATATAAAACCGATTTCTAAAAAACCGACTTCTATAAATTCGACCTTATTCCGTAGTGTAGACATACCCTGACTCTGGGAGTTAGGGTCTCTCACTCAGCCTTTGAGAAATTCCAACAGAGAGTCTGACAGCTACTAATCCACTGCTTCTAGCCTCCTAACAATGAACCATCTGCACCTGGAGCCACTCTCATTCCCTCACTAGTTTCTGGAGGGAGAGCAAACACCTGCTCAGAGATTTAACCCTTTTGTCCTGGCAATACAAGTTTGCAGAATCTTTCTTAATTGGTGAGCATGAGGCAAATAGGAAAGCCCACAGCATGATGGTTGAGACTGCAAGATTGGCCGCTAACACATCTGTTTGCCCCTAAGACTGTGATTTTGAGTGAGTGAGAGACAAGCAGCACAGACCATCACCATGGCATTGGTTACAGTCACTTCTTAGAGTAGAACGGCACTTTCAAGGTATAGTCCCTTCCATTTCTCCCAAATTATAAACTTGTTCAAACAATGCAGTTGTACAGTCTGCTGAACGAGAGCCATATTCTGGCCTCTCTTAAACCAAGTGCACCCCCCTGATATAACTCAAAGCAGGATCCTGCAAGCTTACTATCAAACCACCAAATTTCAAGCTAAATTCTCTCCTCCACTCTGCACGGCAGATAGATCCCTTCTAAGTTGCTCTCCCTTGACAAAGGTGAGCTCCATACGAACATCAGTGAGAATTCCATGTACATAGGGAAAAAAGACAAAATAACAAGAGATCCTCTGTACAGATGGGAGAGGAAAACATAGCTTCTTGTTACATTCCATCACTGTGGAGCCCGTGAGCCCATTTGTCCTCTCATTTACAGTGGTGCTATTCCATTTAATGCATTGGAGATGCACAGAATAACTCACAGGAGAATTTGGCCTGAGATGTGTGACTTTCCTCACAGGCTGCTGCAGTGTGGCTTTGACAAGAGGCTCCCACTTCCTTTTTGGAGATGCAGCCTTCTGCTGTGCTGATGGTTTGCCAGGCAATGCACAATGGGGCAGAGAGCGGTGCAGAGCCCCCAAGTTGAGGGGTGGGGGGCTCTAGTGGCTCCCCCTGCTCCCAGTGCTTTTACTCAGGAAGTGCAATGAATTCCAGCAACCCACCTTCTCCATACAAGTGTATATGAGGGAGGACAAGTCTCATCCGCTCTTGGGAGCCAGAATTGGCTCTAACCCATTTCACAGAAGTGCCCTGAAGAAGGTTCCATTGTATAATGTCTTTGGTCAGTTCTTTTTGGAAGTTCTTTGTTGCATCTAGACATAGAACTTGTGAACGGCAATGAAACCACAGCATAAGAGTACGGGTACCAGGGCTTTATTAGACATTTCACTGAATACAAAGAAACTGGGTTTTATGCTTTTCACATTCAATGCACATTCTTGTCATAAAAAATCACATTTGCCATACAGAACTATAGGCGATTTTTTTTTACACAACATTTATTAAAGTACCATTGACTAGATCCTAAAAAGAGAAGGGACAGCCCTGTGAACCGCTGGTGCACAATGCACAAGGAGCTATAGGTCACCAATGTGACACACCCACGTCTCACAAAATGAAATAATATCATTCCAATGCATTAGAATGCAATGCAATCATTTGGAATAGTAAGGCTTCTATAAAGAGAATTTTAATAGTGTTAGAGGCAGTATGGCAATATTGTCAGAATAACTACCTTGCACGCTTCTAAAACTACTCATCACCGAGGCAGTCAATAACCCAACACCTGCCATGGATTTATCTTCAAGTACATTTCCCCCCAATTTTTATAATGACACTTAAAACTAGTGCATTCTGCTTTATGTATCCCAGCTTCCCAGGTGGTGTAACACTAATTAAAACAGATTTGTTAATGTAAATACAAGTCCCAGAATCTAGGTATCTTTGCAGATCTAATTGACTTTGGTGGGACTCTGCATGTGTGAAAAAAGTTTGCCCATGTGGCTCCAACTGCAGGATTGAGGCCTATGGGCTCTAGTCCATCTCACTGCTAGTACAGGATTACTCCCACAGATACATTTACTAGTTAGTTATTCGAGTTTTAAATGTGGAGTTACAAAGTTTAGGGCTAAATTATCTCCAACCAAGGAAGGGTGTACCTAACAGGTCAAGCATGTAGGTATGCATGGGGACTGGGTGGTGGAGGTGTGGGAAACCTGCCTGTGACAGGAGACATTGGGTCGCTCTCTGCCTTCTCCTAGCCCTGTGTCCCTTCACGGAAGTTCTTGACCAAAGCTGGAAGTTGTGCATTGAAACCAGCAACCCATATCCAGCATGGATGTGGGTTTGTTCACCTCTGCTAGTGATGTTGGGAGGGAGCTGAGGTTGAGATTAGGGTAAGGCATATTAGTGCACATTGAAGGTAGGGAGGGATGATGGACAGAGGGTAGAGAGATTGCAGAAGGGTGCTGAAATTAGATAACCAGCACTTCTGCTCAGTGCTTAATTTGTAATGAAAGATGTGCCAGGACTCAAGCAATGATTTACTTTCATAACTGATGTGGCAAGCCTAGAGGTGCTAGGGCTCAGCTCTGGCACAAATTAAGTACTGCAGCTGCTTCTCCCCAACCAGCGGGGTGGGTTCTCACTGGCTTTCACCTCAGCACCCCAAACCTATTATCTGCTACTTAAGCAGGTTTGACTCTGAAGCTGCCCCCCCCCATATGATATCAATTGACTGAGCAGGCCAGCATGCAGCTGTCCGGCTGGGCAGATTTGGAGTTGGACCTGTCTTGTGTCACATATTGGGTGTTGAGGACACAATCACCCTTAACATCAAGTAGAGGTGCTGCACGGAGAAACGGAAAGGGGGAACTGTATTTGATTGTGAGACATGGTTGGCTGATTCATCATATTTCTGTGTAGTGGAAAGTACTGACACTCCCCTTCTTTCTTAGAGCATAAAGCCTTTCAACTCTGGCCTGTTGGACCTTACACCACTTTCTTAGTGAAAGCTGTACACTCAAGATAGCAGAATGCTGTCAGTGGGCAGGACTGGCCTGGGTACCTCCTTGTCTCTAACCCTCCCTCTTCAACATGTGGAATGAACCTGGATCCTGGGGCAGGTTTCGAACTGTGAACTCACAGTCATATTCCACCAGAGGACATTCTCAGTATTATCCAGCATCCAGGTATTTTCCCACCCACAGCTGAAGTACCTTGGAAAATTTTGCCCTTAGTGTCATAGCTACACTAAAATACAGTGCAAATTACATGATCTCCATTAGATGTGCCCAATTCCCATTGACATAAATAGGAGTTGTGAGTGTATATCTGAGGGAATGATCTGGCTGATATGATATATCACACTAGGTCTTGATATTTGTGTACAGTTAATTTGATCTTAAAAATGTGCTAATCCTTATCAGTTTTTAAATGAGCTCCAAGTAAGTTCAAGTTTAACTCCCTCTAAAAAGTAAAACAACCCAGTCCTGGAAAAAGCATTCAGCCACCACACAACTTGTTTTGAAATCTGAACTCATAACTACAGGGCTTAACAAAATAATGCAGCTACATTAAGGCAGGTACCATGACTGCCCTTTTCCTTTAGGATAAGTTATTTCTCACATTTTGAACACAACCCCCACCCCCACCCACGCATACACACACACACACACAAACATGTAACCAGTACCTATAAAACAGCAGCACAGTAATAAACAAATAAATAATAATAGAGAAAAATCACTGAACTCCAAGAAACTGGTCATCAATACATTTTACATACTCTACAGCATATTTTATCCTTGTCAGTGGGTAAATGAACAATTCAGAACAATGTTGACAACTGTATATAACACAGAAGCTACCAGTGAAATATGGCAAACACATCATATAAACTATTAACTTTTGCTTCACTGAAAAGGGGTTTAGCTGTCTAAAATGGTGTTAGCTGAACTCTTGAAATCCGCATATAACCCATTCAGATGGCACTGCTCATCGCTCCATGCATTGTATTCAGAATGAAAACCATTAGAGGTATGTTCTCAGTAGACTTCTCTTTTTTGATAGTTCTCAGCTAGTCTTCAGAATTTTTTATTTCCTTTCATACCATATACCACACCCTGGTCAATTTCTGCTCTTGATTAAACCAGTGTAAATCTGCAGTAACTCCTCTGAAGCCAATAGAGTTGTTTTGACAGCAGGATTTGACTCTGCATTCAGGAGGTACACACACATATTGTACATACTTTTACAGAAATGAACACTATGATAATTTTAATGGAAGAATGTATGTGTAAATTACATCTATAAAAATACTGGGGCAAATTCTGCCTGCAGTTACACCAGTTGTAATATCATTGATTTCATTACTATTGATACTTCAGTTGGCTTCTATGAGGGTTCATTGGTGAAAACTGAGCAGATCCCACATACACTGGTGTAAGTCAGAAATAACTTCACTGAAGCCAATGAGTATACTGTTGTGAAATAAGTGGGCCAAATTCTCACAAGGTGTAAATCAAGATAGCTCCAAGGAAATGATTGGCGCTGTGCTGATTTACACCAGCTGAGCATCTGACCCGTTGCCTTTAAGCTCTTTAATGTATGTGGTGCTCTGTTGTGATCGGTAATTTTTGCAGATCTGACTGAAAGAAAACATTAAGTAGCCATGTCATAGCATCCAAAAGATTCATATTACTTGACATGTACACACTAGACTATAGACATGAGTGGTTAAATGTGTACAAGAGGAGAAAAAAGACAATGTGATGGCAGTCGACGAATTAACATTACTAGCTCCAAAAGACAGTGAAGGATGCAAAATACAACACATGGAAAAATTATGATGCCCAGTATCTTAGGTGGGGTTTTTGCTCTTAAGAGTAGATTACAGTCATTATTTCCCGTATAGGATTCCATGTGGTATGTGTGCAGAAAAACCAAAGCAGGCTATGTCAAACAACGGAATGCAGTAGGACCCAATTCTGCAGTTCTTAAGCAGACACATTTAATGTTCAAGTCAATTTTGCCTACATACAGATGGCGAGATTGGGCTCTAAGGGCTTGTTTACACATAAAAATTAATGCAGAATAAGTGAAGGTGAGAATTTAAAGCAGATTAACTATTCCTGATTAATTCCACGAATACTTGCTCTTATTCTGGAATAAGAGTGTTGTATGGATTAAGCTAATGTGGAATAAGACACTCATGCTGGAATATAAGCATCCACACATGCAGTTAATTGGGAATAGCTATTCTGAAATAACTCCCTATGTAGACAAGCCCCAAAAGGGTCCAGTTGTATTGCACACTTCCTTTCTGGTGCGTTTGGTTTCTTGGCAAGCATCCCACAAGAACAACAATGGAAACTTTCCCCGTTAGGATGGCAGGATTAAGATGTTTGTCCATCACAGACTAGCGAACTGCACATGTTACTCTATTCCCTCCCCGACAACAGTTAAAGCTAGTTTGTTTATCCACAGCCCTTGCCATTAAATTCTGTTCTTCTCCATTGGGAAGGAGATTAACAGCTGAATGAAAATGTCATTTAGCTGACAAAGTTTTTTTGTGCATTTAGCTAACAGTATAAAGATCCCTTCCCTCCCCCAGCCTAATGGAGAAACTACATAATTTGTTTATTACCCTATCTTTGCAGAGGACTTTTTTTGCTTTGCTTTTATTTTCCAGCACCCAAACAACAAATAGGACACAACTGATGCTAAGCAAACATTTTAACAATGCCAATAAGCTCAAGATACAACATAGTTATATTTATATATACTTTTTTCTTAAATACATCGAAACACTTGTTTTCAATATATATTTATATAAATGAAACCCTTGTGGCATTTTATGTGTGCTTGACTCAGGGTTTCCAAGAGGAAATCAACATTGTGCCTCTCAGTTGTTTATAATAGAAACCTAATCACAAAATAAAAGCAAATTAGTCTTTTTTCTTTGCTCACCCTAAAGATGTTTGCACTGCTCAGATTTTTTATTTTTTTTAACATATAATATTTTTATGCAGTTAAAATGCTTTGGCCACATTTAAATAACTGAAAAATGACAAAAAGAAAAGGAGTACTTGTGGCACCTTAGAGACTAACAAATTTATTTGAGCATAAGTTTTCGTGAGCTACAGCTCACTTCTGAATGCATCCGATGAAGTGAGCTGTAGCTCACGAAAGCTTATGCTCAAATAAATTTGTTAGTCTCTAAGGTGCCACAAGTACTCCTTTTCTTTTTGCGAATACAGACTAACACGGCTGCTACTCTGAAACCTGAAAAATGACAGAAGACATTGAAAAAAAAGCAATCTGGCTCACTGAAATAATTATGAAAATAGTTTCTTAAACCATATCTCCAATAAGTAAGGAAACAAGTTCTAAATTTATATCACCAGACGCCCTGTTCAAAGGAAAGGCACTGCCTTGAGAACTGTGCAAAATGTGGCAGTTTCAGTTTGCACAGGATTCAGCAAAACTTACTTGTACATTTCAACTCATGTAGCTCTCATCTGTTGAATTTTCCTTTGAGAGAATCTGGAAACTACTTTCATCAGAACCTACTGAGTTTCGTCTGGCTTTGTGTGAAAACCATAGCTTCCTCCATCTCCTATGGGAAGAGACAGTGTTTGTGAACCTCAGCAAATGTTTTGGTCAAGTTTTGGGTTAGTAAAGAAACCAAACTGGCCTGGTTTTGTTGTCCCATTGTGATTGGTTCTCATAGCCCTAAGTGACACACAGGGATGGTTAATGAAGAAGGAGTTGTAAATTTACTTTCTACATTCTTTAACCTGTATATAGACCTATAGCTAAAAATGAGGGCACAGTTCTGTGTGTGCATGTCTCTGTATTATGTACATAGAGACAATATATATATATGTGCCTTTAATGCACACATACGTGCATCGACACACACTGGCACATCATCTAAATACAAAATACCAGTGAATATACCTTTTATTCCACTACTTTGGAAATGAAAAAATATCCATTCCTGGTGACGCCATTTTCATTTTCGTAACCTCAGAACATTGCATTTGCAGTTTCTATTCCTCATGTTTTATCACTTAATGGAAATTAGTAAGGGCCAAATAAAACCATCCTTAGGCCTTACTCAAGCAACTTCCATTAATATCAAGGGGACTTCAACAGAATGAGTCTTTCAAATTTAAACTATGATATTTCAATAAGCAATTTCTCATTGTATTTCAATAAGCAAGTCTCATACGGACTTTTGAGTCCGTACGATTTGTAGAAATTTTACTAAGTGCTCTACTTTCCTCCATTGTCTGTATGCACATCAGTATATATGATTAACTCTATTAATATCCAATTGTGAGTTGTTGAAACCATACAATGACTCTGCTCTCATTTTATTTTATACCTCACCAACTTTTTCACCTATTAGAGTGATATATGTTTCATTAAGAGTAGGGGGACTGGAGGGTCTGCTGTTGTAATAGCAGGTATTCTAAACCTCTTGTCATGATTTATTATTTCACAGGAATGAAAGGACCATAGATTAATGTTATTTGCTACTCACTGAACTGTTCCACTCTTTAGTAGAGCAATTTTTCACTGTTGAATTGGCACCATTTTTTTCATCAGCAGAAAACTGTTGCTCTGTGTTTATAGCTGCCTTAAAGAGAAATTGATACTGCAACTTCGTATTAAACAAGTCAATGTTTCGTCTGTATAGATTTATTCCTGCAGAAAGTAAATTTCTATAGATGAGGTCAAATCCTGCTCATCCTACTCAGATGAGTAATTCTACTGAATTAGGGCCTAGTCCAAAGCTGATGAATGGAAAGCCTCCCGTTGACTTCAATGGGCTTTGCATCAGATCTGTAAATGGGACTTCTCATGGGAGGGATTTTTAAAAGTGCTCAGCATTGCCGTAACTCTGCTCCTACTGAAGTCCATGGTAAAACTCCCACGGGCTTTGATGGGATTCGAGTTAGGCCAATGCTGCATACTTTTTTGACTTCAGCAAGTGCACAGCACTTCTGACAATCCTACCCCAGGTGAGCAAGGTGATCAGGATTTGGCCCATATTCTGCACAGGCTACAGAATATGGTTCTCAATATTTGCCATCTGCTGACGATACAAGAATTGCAAGCGTGACTTTATATTGAATTTATTCCCCAAATGCCAATAAACTGATGACTGCCAATGAATGCAACCAGTTATGCCACCTAACAGATGAAGTGCGTTGAATTGAAACATTAGGATCATATAGTGCCCTCAATCTGCAGCAAAACATTCATGTCAGTGGGAATTCCCTGTGCAGACAGAGGGCATTATATGTCCCTCCAATCTGCATAAAGCAAATTGCTTGGCACTATTCATAACCTTAGAAGTAAGACACAAAAATTATATTTGGTACTTTGTGGAAAATGTGCAAGTGGCTTTCTCTAGTCGACCACTAAAGAAATCCTGTTTTGCTTTTCAAACGAAAAACATGAGGGTTTATTAACATAGAAAATTATTATAACCAATGAAAACGTTTCCCTTTGCCCACCCACTACAGCCCTAAACACCTCAGAGATTCAGTGTTATAGGAAGATCTGTGTGTTACAAGATATTTTTTTCTAATACAATTGGGTTTTCCTTTTAAATCTACTCAATGAACAACAAATATATTGCAGTAGTATCAAGTAGTATCAGCTTCGCCTTCATCCAGGATATAGTTGAGTTTTATGACAGTGCTGATAAAGTCACCAAGTTCTACAAAATCAGCAGTGATAATATTGATACCGCTTTCTCCTGGTTTCTGAGTTCGGACCCAATGCATCATTGCGGGAAGAGCCCTGAGGAGGAAAAGGAAGAAGAATTATTTATAAAGCAGCAAGACAAATATTTTGGGTGGAGTTTTATAAAGCACTTAGCATTGACTTCACTTTGCTCCTCAGGGTAAAATGCCCATTGACTTCAATTAGGCCACGGCTGAGCACATTTGAAATTTCCACCCTTTCCTCCTTTAATTCCCTGTGTAGACTATGTCTTGATTATATTTCAGTTTCTTAAGGATTAATGCAAACATTTAATAGAAACATGTCATGCAATCCCACAGCAATTGGTTAGGAAGGAGAAATAACAGAGAAAACAAGTCATCTTTCATGCTAGGTTGACACATCATACAAAGCTTTGCAAAACATTCTGCTTACATAGTGGATGTTGTCTATTGTTCTCACACTTATTTCTTCATTGTTTCACTTCACAAAAACAAGACCTTTGTTTCTCTAAAGTTCCATTGCTCCTGATAGTTATTTCCCATCAGGATTTAGAGTTATATTAAATCTTAGTTTGGGACACCGGAACAATATGCTGAATATCCCTTTCTTTACAAAACTGTATATCACACGTCCAATAGTCAAGTCATGGGTTATGTTCCATCATGAGTTTGTGTCTTTATGATTAGTTAGTGGAAGAAAATAAGACTTATGGTTGTTTTTGAGACAGGGTGGAGTTATTAGGTCAGGAACCCAGAAGTGGGATATTGGACTGCAAAATGTATCTCTGTGTGTCTCTTTATAGCCTAGAGCTCTCTGTGATGCCATGAAGGCTATTTATGATCTCTAATAACCTATATATGGAGAAGATGTTTGATAGTTGATGACTCTTTAATCCTGCAGATAAAGGCATAACAAGATCCAATGGCTGGAAGTTGAAGTTAGCAAAGTTCAAATGAAATAAACGTGCACATTTTTAACAGTGAGGGTAATCAATCATTGTAGCAAATTACCAAATTGTCCAGTATTTGGAGTCTTAAAATCAAGATTAAATGTCTTTCTAAAAATATGCTCCAGTTCAACCACACATTACTGGGCTAAAAGGAGGAATGCACTGAGTAAAATCTATGACCTATGTTATGCAGGAGCTCAGACTAGATGAATGTAATAGACCCCTCTGGCCTTAAAATCTACAAATCTCTGATTCCCTCCTGGATTGCACCTGAGGTAGTAATTTTCCCTTACGCAAAGCAAGCGTAAAATTCTGATCTGGTAGCAATACCAATCAGGTCTAATGTTTTGAATGTAAATTAATCTATTCCTGACCAATGGCCTTAGGCAAAATAGTAAGAAAGCATGCATAATGGATGAAGGATACAGATTTTACTTATAAGTGACTTAACTACTTTATAAAAGTATTCATTAACAAAGGTTAACCTGGATCCTATAAAATATTACAAAGAGAAAAGCATAGCACTCCCAGGCCTTGGTTCAGATCAGAAAAGCACTTAAACACATGCAAAGTCCATCTCTATTCATGAAAGCATAAAATTTGATTTTATTGATTCCAATGGGACTTAAGCAGGTGCTTAGCATGTGTTCAAGTGCTTTGCTGAATCCAGACTTAATGGAGTATCTTTGTAATTTTATTACGTATAAATCTGAAGAATTGTACTTGCTATTGTTGCATGAAGAACCACGAGAGAGACTGTGAAACTGGACAGAGACCATGTTGTGATTCCAGGAACCAACATTTGAAAGGAATTGACACTAATCATTGGTGCCGACTCCATGTGTGCTCCAGGGCTGGAGCACCCATGGAAAAAAATTAGTGGGTGTTTAGCACCCACTGGCAGCCAGCTCCCTCCTCACCTCCACAGCGCCTCCCACTCACTACAATCAGCTGTTTCGCGGTGGTGCAGGAGGCTCTGGGAGGCAGGGGGAGGAACGGGAACGGGGCATGCTCATGAGAGAGGGAGGAAGTGGATGGGAAGAGGCGGGGCAGAGGGCAGGGCTTGGGGGAAGGGGTCTGGTGGGGGCGGTACCTGGGGCGGGGCGGTACCTGGGGCGGAGCAGCGGGTTGAGCACTCCCAGGGTCTGGAGGAAGGCGGCGCCTATGACACCAACCAGCTTTTGAGGAACTGGACAAATCATAACCAGAATGACACAGATGAACCAGAGCATGAGGAAACTGATTAAGGGTGGTTCAAAGGGGTTGAAAGCACTCAAAATGCAGTATCATATTGAAATGTCAATATTTTGCTGAACACTGGAGGACTACATTGGGCAGAATTCCCAGGGAGGGCATTAAACGGACTTTCCTTTTAATTCTAGCTTCCTATTTGAGCTCAGAAAGTTTTTTAGACTTAAAAGTGAGGGGCCTGATTCTGTCTCTAACTAGTTTGATATAGGTTCTTTATTTCTTAAGTGCTCATCTGCCTTTGATATTTATTTCTACTTGAGGCATAACATCTTCTCTTTGTGGCATCCCATTTGTTTGCTGTGAAACTGATGATAATTTTGTAATTCTGTTCCCAACCCAAGAGTTTTCTGATCATCTAATCCAGTGGTTTTCAAACTTATTTGATCATGCCCCCACTTTGTTTTATCTGTAGTAGTTTATGCCCTGGCCACACAGGTACATATACCGATAAAAAAAAAATCAACAAGCAACTGTCACTAAATATTACAAACAGAAATGCATTGATTCAAAACAGAGCCAACAATCCACTGTAATATGAGCAAAAACAAAACTGCGATTGTGGTTGATGCTTACAATTAAATATGCACACCGTGACATAGCAAACAGATTAATGTACAGATGGCAATGGCTTTGTATAATACTGTGCAAGGGTAACAGAAATCTGTCAAAATGCACAGTACCATCTAGAGTCAAATGCACAGCACTATTTGAGGACCTGATATATCTGGAGGAATCAGATTTGCTAGTTATGTATTGCTGTGGGTAAAATGTGTGCCATACGTTTTTTTTTCTAAAGCTTCTCACCCCCTCCCGCCGTGAATACAGTCAGCGCCCCCCACAGGGGGGCCTGTGCCTCAGTTTGAGAACCTCTGATGTAATCTATGTAATAAGGTGCCTATCACCTTGATATTTATAATCAGTGTTCTTTTTCTCTTGCCAGGTTCAAATCAATCTAACATTTACTAGACAGGTTTACTTTTGGCTAGTATTCCATTTCAGGCTCACCTGAGCTGGTGTGCCTTGACATGAGACTCTTTCAGGTTCAGTGCTGGTAGCTAGCTGATTTCATTTAATATTTCAGACTGAACTTGATTGCACCATCCCCAGTCACATACTGTCAGATAAACTGATAAGGATCTTTGGTTGATGGATCTAGAGCAGTGGTTCTCAACTTATTTATGCGGCCCATAATGTGTTACCTGGGCTGTCTGGCTGCCTGCCCCAGACCCAGGACCCCCATTGTGGGGCTGCCCCGGATCCCACAGGGCTGGCCGTGAGCCCCGGACCTTGCAGGGTGGACCAGCAGCCCCAGACCCCTGACCCCACGGGGCTGGTCAGATGCCCCAGACCCCATGGGGCCACAGGCAGCCCCAGACTCCAGACCCCCCAACTCCGCAGGGCCAGCTGGCAGCCTTGACCCCTGGACACCCGCCACGTGGGGTGGGTCGGCAGCCCTGACCCTGGCACTCTGAGCGGTGGGCAGCCAGAACCCCACCAGGCCGGGCAGCTGGGATCCCAGACCCTGCCACGTGGGTGGCCTTTAGCACACGGCTGAGCTGGGCCACAGCTGTGTGCTAATTGGGCCGTGGGTTGAGAACTGCTGATCTAGAGATCTTGCAAACATAAATCATATATAGATTAGACTAGACAGCAAATAAAATAAAATAAAATAAATCTTTGCCTAGCAAAGCACAAGACTTCTCCATATTAATGCACAGAAAAAATAAAAGCAGCAAAATACATGGGGCCCAAATTCTGTGCTGGTGTAACTCCACTGACCTCAAGAATTAGGCTTAGGGTATTTTACAAAAGTCTCTTTCTTTAACACTGCATATGATGAGAAGTTCATACAAAGGGCAGTACATTTCCCTCTTCCCATAATGCCACCTTGAAAACGGCTCTACATCTGGGGTTGCAAGAAACTGTGTGCATTGTTTTGCTTTAGTACAAACACTCACATATGTTAACAACAATTATGGGAATAATCCTGGTTTAATATTCCTCCGGGTCTCTTTCTAATGGCAATACAAAACTTGTTTACCCTTCACTGTAATTTCCAGGCTCTGCATGCCTCAAACTAGTACTGTAATTGTCCTCATTAAGGGTTTTAGTCAGGAAAATGCAGACCATGCTGTGTGGCAGCCACCCACAAGTTTTTACACTCACACAAACCCAGTAGATACCATGGCATTAGTGTATATTCTCTTAGGCTATGTCTACACTTCGCACCTTTTAGTGACATAGCTGTGCCGCTACAGCTGTGCGGCTAAAAGGTGCACAGTGTAGCCGTTCTTTGTCAGCAGGAAAGACCTCTTGCACTGACAAAAAACTTCCATCCCCAACGAGCGGCGGTAGCTTTGTTGGCAGGAGAGCTCTCCTGCCGACAAAGCGCTGTTCGCACTGGTGCTTTTCGTCGGTAAAACTTTTGTCGTTCAGGGTGTGGTTTTTTCACATCCCTGAATGACAAGTTTTACTGACGAAAATCCAGTGTAAACAAAGCCTTAATCTCTCTAACAAAGTGGATTTTGTTCATGGGCATAAGCAATTCTCTCCCCCTATAAATGCACTGTAGCCAACCATGGACCCCACACCCCTGCAGTTGTATCTATGTAAGCAGACCCCTTTGGCCACTGGGGCTCTGCCTCAAGGATTTTACTGTCCATGCACCTGCAGTATCAGGGCCAAGGCTTCCTAACCTTACACTGGAAAGAGTGACAGAATGGTCTGAGAACAGGTCTCCGCCCCAAAAATTCACAAGTACTGATCTCAGCTCTCACACAGGCCTTGTTGACACACAAAAGTTATTCTGCTTAAGCTCTATTGGCACAGTTAAGGTGGTACAACCATTATGGAGGCAGCTATATCAGTACCACACAGGAAGTGGAATCAGATATACTGGTACAAGTAAAACTGTGTCTACACTAGAGGTTGTACTGGTATTACTATTTAGGTAAAAAAGAACCACATCCCTACTTAAAATAGTTATACTGGTATCAAAACTGCGTAGACCAGAAGAGTGCTACCTCTCCATAGCCATGGAAAAACCTTAAATCTCTTAAACTCACTTCGCCTCAGTTTCCCTTTTTCCCTATCTGTCAAATGCTGCCGTGACAACCAATAATATTACTTGATGAGTAAATCGGAATGCTTGCTTGCCTGACAGGGCTGTTGCGCAATTTAATTACTGGCAGTAAATGTTCCGAAGTGCTTAGAAGATGAAAAGCCCCATGTGAGTTTGATTGCTGCTGCAAATTAATGGCCAAGTAGTTGGAAGTTCTGACACATGCAAATTAGTTATCGGCACATTTCAAAAAGTTTGGTGGTGCATTTCTATTTGGATAAGCCTTGAAAAGTTAGCACAAATATCTGCAAATTATCTGTATATTATGATGCCTCCCTTTTAAAATGATCTATTAAGAATAATTAGCTGAGCCTTGCTGACTCAGTGGCTGAGGAATTTGCTATGGAATCCACTCCTTGCAATGGAGTTATGCTGCAGAATTTCAGTTTCTTTTTTTTTTTTTTAAAGAATCTTCTGGTCCTTATGGTTGTAAAAATAACCTTAATAACATGGACCACATGAACAAACTGATGCAGTGTTGCCTGCCTTAGGCTATATACAGCCAGCTGAAATAATAGCTCTGAGAGAGACTGTGCTGCATGATCCAGTAATAGGGTTGCCAACATTCCGAATGCAGAAAACTGAACACTCTTGCCCAGCTCCTGCCCTGCCCCTTCCCAAGGCCACACCCCTACCCTACCCCTTTTCAGAAGCCCCGCCCCCTACTCACTCCATCCCCACTTTTTCCATTGCTCGCTCTCCCTCACTCTCACTCGCTCATTTTCACCAGGCTGGGCAGGGGGTTGGGGTGTGGGTGGGGATGAGGGCTCTGGCTGGGGCTGCAGGCTCTGGGCTGGGGCCCAAGATGAGGGTTTTGGAATGTGGGAGGGGGCTCTGGGGTGGGGCAGAGGGATAGGATGTGGGAGGGGGTATGGGCTCAAGGCTGGGGCCAGAAATGAGGGGCTCAGGGTGTGGGGGGACTCTGGGTGGGGGGTTGGGGTGCGGAGGGGGTTAGGTCTTCGGCTGGGGGTGCAGGCTCTGGGTTGGGGCTGGGGATGAGGTGTGCGGGGGGTGGGCTCTGGCTAGGAATGAGGGGTTCAGAGTGCGGGTGGGGGCTCTGGGAGGAGTTTGGGCGCAGGAGGAGGCTCAGGGCTGGGGCAGGGAGTTGGGGTGTGGATGGCGTTCAGGTTGCAGGCTCTGGACCATGCTTACCTCAGGAGACTCCTGGAAGTGGCTGGAATTTCCCTCTGGCTCCTAGGCTGAGATGCGGCCAGGCAGCTCCGCGTGCTGCCCTCATCCGCAAGTGTCACCCCTGCAGCTCCCATTGGCTGTGGTTCTCAGCCAATGGGAGCTGCGGAGCTGGCCCTTGGGATTGGAGCAGTGCACAGTGCCCCTGTGGCTGCGCCTCTGCCCTGGAGCCGGAGGGAAATGCCAGCATCTGTGTGGAACTAGGGCAGGCAGGGAGACTGCCTCAGCCCTGCTGCACAGCCGACTGGACTTTTAACGGCCTGGTCAGCAGTCCTGACCGGAGCCGGCAGGATCCCTCTTCGACCAGGAGTTCCAGTTGAAAACTGGACACCTGGCAACCCTATCCAGTAAGTGAACAGAAAAGAGAAATACCTTCCTTCAGTCCCATAAACCTTATGCACTAGGCCTCACTCTGACCTGACTCACCCCTCTTTTGCACTGGTGTAACTCCATTGACTTCAGTGGGATTATGCCTGAGTTGCACCACTGTGAGGTCAAAATCAGTTCCTGTGGCAGGGTGCCATGTTGTTTGGTGAACAAAGGATGAAATACAACTCAGCTTCCCCAGTGCAGGTCTGTATTGGTGTTCTAGGAAAAAGAAAGAAGAATGCCTACAGGAAGGAAGAGCTCCAGGCTGAAAGGCTATCCTACTGTGTTGAACACGTGCCTGATAGAGTGTCTATTACTTTGGGTGGTCTGTTCCCTTGTTTTGATTTCAGATTATGAAATTATCCTTAGAGAAAAACCCTTGCTGAATGTTCCACTGTATTATTTCTGCTGAGTCATTGCACCAGTTCAAAAGTGTGCTGTAAATAAACACACGCTGCTGCACGTCTGTGGTCTCTCACTTCTCTCCTGAAAGAGGGAAAACCATTTCTTCAACTCCAATGCTTCCTGTGAAACAATGCTCTGATTTGCCTTTTGCTTTCACCCAGGTAAATCAGGAGTAGCTGGTCTGAAGACAATGGAGATAAGACTGGTATGAAAGCAAGAGGAGAATCGGGTCCAAACAAATCATTCATAGGCCGTTTCAAAGCTGAAGAACATTGCGTAACTTAAACAAAAACCAGAATGGACTAGCACAGGGGTTCCCAAACTTGGTTCACGTCTTGTTCAGGGTAAGCCCCTGGTGGGCCGTGAGACGCTTTGTTTACCTGACTGTCCGCAGGTACAGCCACTCGCAGCTCCCAGACCCAGTGGCTGCAGTTCGCCATTCCCCGGCCATTGGGAGCTGGGGAAGCCGCGAACCAAGTTTGGAACCCCTGGACTAGCATCATGTCAAATCTTATTAAAAAGAACTTCACATAACTTCAGTTAAGGGAGCAAAACTGAAATCCCCTCGTGCTGCCTTTCAGAACTAAAATACGACAAAGCTAACTGCATTACAATTTGGTAAAAAGAAAATCTGCTTTTGGCCTGTTTTAGCTCAGAGGGAATTTTTATGTCTGAGTCATAAAACCCTGACGATGTGACAGAACGTTAATGATTGCGGTGTTCGATCATGGGGCCTCCTGTGGCGAAACATCCATTCCTCTCAGCAGAGCCTTTAAGGGAGGAGAGGGAAAAAAGCAGCACTTGTAAAGGCAAAACAAAAGAGCTTTTATTGCTGTTAATGAGAGTTTCATTGCTAAAGGGAAGACAGTAGGTTTTCTTTCCGATTGTAAGGAACCACTACAATGATTAATCCAGAAAGGGAGAAGTGGTTTCATGTGCAGATTGCAAAACCGTCTATCAGTAAGTGCCTCAGTTACCAACAGGTCACTCTGAACCGTGAAGCTATTCCATTTGCTCAGGACAAAAATGAGATTTACATGTTGTGATAGAATTTTCAGTGTCTTTCTTCCCTCTCCAATCCCCCTTTCCTACAAGAAATGCTCATTTGCAAGGCAATAATTGATCCTTTGCATCACTGCCTAGTGATAAGAGCACAGGAGCTGCTGTTAAGAACTCCTTAGTTCAAATAATTGAACTGCCTGGACTGATTTGCCAGTTTTAGGCCAGTTTGTAAAAATATCCACTAGTTTTGGGTGCCAAAATTGACACATGCTGGGTCTAATTTTCAGTGGTGTCAAGTACATGCAATTCAGTTGACTTCAGTGGGATCTGGGGTGCTCTGTGTATCTCCATCCCATGAATCTCAAATTGGGCACCCAAAATTGGACACACACAGAATTAGCAGAATAGTTAGGTCTTAAACTCTCTTGGTGGGATTTTCAAGAATGCTCAGTGTTAGCCAAACTTGGCTTCCTTGATGTCAATGGGAGTTTGCTGGGGCCACAGATTAGTGTTGCCAACCCTCCAGGATTGTCCTGGAGTCTCTAGGAAATTAAAGATTAATCTTTAATTAAAGTTTGTTATGTGAGGAAACCTCCAGGAATATGTCCAACCAAAATTGGCAACCCTACCACAGATGGGGCTCTGCATTGGTCATGCTCTACCTGGTAAAAAGATACACCACCAGCAATGCTTTGCAGTACTGCAGGAAGTTCTCTCTCAATGCTCCCATTTGGGCAATACCCCTCCACACTCACCCACCCCTACTGCAGGCTTTGGCTTAAAGCTACATTTAAACCCTTCATGTTTATACAGTACTTTGAAGTACTATCTATAAAGGCCAATTATCATTGCTACATATATTTGACTTGTTCCTTCTCTTCTACTGATCTCAATGTGCAGGGCTAACAGTGGAAGATCAGTTTAATAAAATAATAACTATTACCACAGTCTGCCTGATGTGCGCAGTGCTATGTAATTTATTTGCTAATATAATTTTCCTGACCAGTACTACTTTGATATGTCTGGAAATCCCTCTGTGAACCTTTTGGAGCTGCAACCACATATATCCTCAGAATCATTCCCTGGGGTGGTAATCATGAAAATGTCAGAATGCAAACGGTTAATCTCAGTTCCCCAGCATCTCAGATTCCATAGTTTTTCCTTTGTCATTTGGTAGTATCATACAAGTCTGCCTAGGTCTCCATGAGAAGGGGCTGAAAGGGTTACAAAGCTATCTGAAACATTTTAATGGGCTATGCCAATCCTTCTGGGCATCGAGGTGCATTGTATTTTTAGAACAGTGGCTGAAATGAATTTGGTACATTATTCATTCAATCTCACAGGACCCTGCTGGGAGTCAGTTTTTCAGGATCTTGAATGAAAGTGTTACACTGTTCATGAGTTGGCAAGATGCAAGCGCTGGCTGCACTAGCATCCAATAGCCTGTGCATTTATTCCACTGAAACGCTTATCTATAATTCAGTGGTTTTCCAATTGCTGTATAAAGTTTGGAAACACATTTAACTAGAGTGTGCAGACTAAAATTTTGGGGCCAGATGAATATTTTAATATGATTGATCACAGCACTATAGTCTTTCCAGAATCAATGGGGCCAGTTTTCTTTGTACTTCAGGCCAGTTTTTGGTTTTGAAACGAACACCGTGAACTTAAAAGTCAGCTTTCTGTCTCCACCTGCAAAGGCAGGGAATGGTAACATTTTAGTAGTATTTACTGAACCAATATCCTTACTCTTGCAAAAAGTGCAATGGGATATTTAATAGCAACAAATGTTGACCCTCTAGGCTAGTGGCTTGTTCTCAGTATCTTGTTTTTATTCCTGATTCTGTTTTTGGAATGTTGAGCTTTTAGAGCAACAGGGAGGCAAGCTGTGTATCTAAGGGTGTTAGCAATTTCACAGCTAGGAAAGGTTTCAACAAGCCTGGGGCTATGATTATAGAAACACTCATTAAAGCAACAACACTAGCCTGGAAAAATAAACTCAATTTTTAGTGAAGGACCAAGCATTAATCGTTAGGTCACTGAGCTTGTGTCAGGGGTTCTGTGTTCCAAACCTGGCTCTTCCAATGACTGTATCATTACGGACAAGTTGCTTAACTGCTCTGTGTCTTAATTTTCCAATCTTTTCCTCAAATGAGGACAGTTCATCCCTCCGAACGGTGTAATGAGGCTTAATTCATTAACTTGTTTCCAATTATTTCATAATTAGCCATTCAGTTAAGAGAGCTGACTGTGAATCAGCTCGGATTCCTCCCATCCCACTCATGGCTCTTTAAACATTCCCTGCAGAGGTATCACTGCACACCTTTGCTCAGGTAGAGGTACCTGGTAATTGTTGAGGTGCTTGAGATGGCAATGTGCTCTGGATCTAGTACCTGCCTAGCTGCTGAAGGAATGTTGTTGTTTGTTTATTAGCAGTAATAATTCATAGAATAGTGACGTTATTTTTGGAATCAGGACTCGTTCGGTCATATTTTACATGGATTTTCACACTCTTTGCTGAGGAAATCTCTATCAGCAGTAAAGAAAATATTCAACTTTTGTTTAGTCTCAGTTTTACATTTTCTCTTTCTACTATTTGAAAAAAGTTATTAAGGTTCAGTTAAAAACTCAGGCTTTGGAGTTTACTGCAATATGGGAAGTGCTTTGTTGAAGGTATACAGTTGATTTATTAAATGCAGACATAAGAACGGCCCTACTGGGTCAGACCAAAGGTCCATCTAGCCTGGTATCCTGTCTTCTGACAGTGGCCAATGACAGGTGCCCCAAAGGGAATGAACAGAACAGGTAATCATCAAGTGATCCATTCCCAGCTTCTGGCAAACAGAGGCTAAGGACACCATCCCTGCCCATCCTGGCTAATAGCCATTGATGGACCTATCCTTCATGAACTTATCTAGTTCTTTTTTTAACCCTGTTATAGTCTTGGCCTTCACAACATCCTCTGGCAAAGGTTGACTGTGCGTTGTGTGAAGAAATTTCCTTTTATTTGTTTTAAACCTGGTGCCTATTAATTTCATTTGGTGACCCCTAGTTCTTGTGTTAAGAGAAGGAGTAAATAACACTTCCTTATTTATTTTCTCCATGCCAGTCATGATTTTATAGACCTCTATCATATCCCCCCTTAGTCGTCTTTTTTCCAAGCTGAAAAGTCCCAGTCTTATTAATCTCTCCTCATAAAAGACGATTCATGTTCTCTTTACTGGACCTTTCACAGACCTGCATTCACCACCATCAATCATATTTCTGTGAGTTGTCAGGCAGGGCTTTGGCTCAGTAGTTTGTATCCTATTTAACTTGTAGGCTGCTGACTGTGGGTTGGTTTACCTTCACTCAACTTTTCTTGGCTGTGTTCTGCCTCAGAGACTTGTGTTGGCACGAGAGAGGGTATCCACCTGCAGAATTCACACCTAGATTTAAAAATCCCTGTAGTTTAGTGGTGTTTGGATTCTGGGTTTTGGTTTGGGTCCATCTATTAATAAGTACCTTTCTTTTCCTACAGACTCATGGTAGTATTTGCACAAGGTTTGGAAATAGATTTATCTAATTGTTCCATCAAACCATTAAGATGCAATTTCCAGCTCTACTGTTATGCAGCACCAGTCACAGATCCTGTAGGGCACCCCCTGCTGGTTGCCAACGAGACTGCTGTGAGGGAAAACCAGCCTCTGGGTTCCTGGGTGTTTTAAGCTTCCCTGGTCTCAGCAGGCTGCAGCATTGTTTCCCCTCATGGCCTCTCTGGCACATTTCCTGGGCACTGACCATGAGTCTGCTACCCCATCAGAGAAATGGAGCCCCTCAGCCCATCTGTCTTGTCCCCAGGACCAGTGCTGATTCCCAAGACACCCCAGTTGCATAAATACACCCTGCTCCTAGAACCCTACCAAAGGAGTGAGCCTTCTGGTTTACCGTTTAACTCTCTCAGGAGGGAAGTGGCAGTTGGGAAGCATATAACACATGCAGAGACAATTTTCATAGCTTCTAACACCTCCTCTCTTTTATATTTAAGAGATAAAGCACAAGAGAGTACAGATCACATAGAATGCACCAAACATCCCAACCACAATGTCCCTCAGTAGCTCACCATTTCCTTGGAAGACCATCTGTGTCAGGAAGGTGAATGGTACCCAGAAGAGCAGCTCCAGGCCTTTTTACAACTTTTAGCCCCTTTCTCAGGTCACATCCTGCTCAGCCTCAACAAGTGACCACAGAATCCCACAAGTTGACTTCCTTCCAAAGGCAACTTCTCCCTCGCTAAACCAGTTTTCTTGGGTGGGAGTCAGTCTATTATTCCGAACTATTCCATATTCCACTGCTTTAACCCAATGGAGCAGATACTCATTTTGGAGCTGGCCTTTCAGCGTGAGATGGAGCCAGATGCAAACCCACAACCTTCAGGAGTGTAGTTGAGGGCCACATCCCAGATTGGTGGGAGTTCTTTATGGTATTATGTCTAGAGTTCCTCTTACACACTTCCCAGTGGCTCATAGCTTTACTTATTTGCATTTTAAAATCTTGCATGTATAAACAACCCAGAAACAATATCTGTAAAGCACAAGAAAATGGTAATAGAAATATAGCATGTCATGTAGACAGACAGTTAGGTTGTGATAGTGAGCCACTGGTCTGAGTTAGGGGCAGCATGGAGCTCCTTAGGTACATCTATACAGAGATTAAAAAAACATGGCTGGCCTGGATCAGCCAACTCGGGCTTGTGGGGCTCGGGCTGCAGGGCTTAGAATTGCTGTGTAGACTGTTCAGGCTCACTGGAACCTGAGCTCTGGGACCACAATTTTTAGCTGACCCGAGCCAGCTATAGTCATGCTGCGGGTCTTTTATCCATGTGTAGATTCTTATTCCTGGGGGAATTCTGTGTTACTGCGCACATGCTGAATTAAAGAGCCCCGCAGATTTTTATTTTTTTGCACAGAAAAAAGCTCCTGCCAAAATGTTGCTGCAGTTCCGCCTTTTGCCCATCAGAGGGTGCTGTGGCACAAGAACAGCAGCAGCTCCCAGAAGAAAATAACTTCTGCAGTTCTGCCTTTTGTCCACCAGAGGGTGCTGTGGGGATAGAACAAAGCAGCAACTCTGGGCCAGCTAAGGAAGAGAAAGCCTGCCTTCTTCACGGTGCCTGTCAGGCCAGGTCAGGAGACAGGGTTTATGGGGAGTCAGACAGTGTGGGGTGCTAAGGGGTCAGACAGGGGCTCGTAAGGGCTAGTGGGGAAAGACAGGCTGAATGGAAGTGGAGGCACACGGCCACAGGGGGACGGAGGTGTGGGGCCACATACTGATGGGGGAGGGGGTGCAGAGCTACAGAGGAACGGGAGTGGCTGGATGGGGTTACAGACAAGGGGACAAGGGGAGGGGCACAGGGACACATAGGGACAGGGGAGTGGCTGAGTGGGGGCACAAAGACACATGGGGATGGGGGAGGGATACAGGGACATGTAGGAACAGGGGAGTGGCTGGGTGGGAACACAGAAACACATGGGAACAGGGGAGGGGGTACAGAGCCACATAGGGACAGGGGGAGGGGGTACAGGGCCACATGGAGATGTGGGGAGTGGGTGTCTGAGTGGGGGTGGAGGGACACATGTGGACAGGAGATGCAAGGACACATGGAGGTGCAAGAACACATGGGGACAGGGGCAGATGTGCCTGACTGAATGGGAGAGGCTAGAGGGAAGTTCCTTAACAATCCCCAAAAAAACCTGTTCCATACTTTTCCCACCCATACCCAATAACCCTCCAAGTTCACACCCAGGTTCCTTCCCAGCAATTTACTTCCCTCCGTTACCCCTGACTCCCCCAAGCCTTTGCACTGCTTCTGAGAGGTGTGGGAAATACGGCTCTGTATTGTAGTTTAAATGAATTATTACTCAGAGTTCTGTATTAATATGCCTAGTAAGGAATCTATTTGTCAAAAAAACATTTCCTGAGTCTTTTGTTGTTGTCTGTATTGTTACAGACATACTTGCTGACAGGTATTTTGAAATAAATGACCAAAATAATTGAAACAGGTGTGATTATATTGTGTTATTTTGGCAAACAAAATATGCAGAATTTTGCAAAATTTTAAAATATTGTGTGCAGAATTTTTAATTTTTTGTGCCAGAATTCCACCAGGAGTAGTAGATGTAGCCCTTGAAGTACACTTTCTCCCAAAGGAGCTTGGTGCACAGGGGTATTATACAGAGTACATCAGCCTGTAGACTGATGTAGCTTGTGCTCTTTGGTGTGTGATGGGGAAAGAGCCAGACACTTTCCTCCCCTCCAATCCCTTTTGGGATGCTGTGCACCCCTAGGAGCCCATGGAGGGAACACTGCTTGAGTGCATGGGTGGCCCTTACACATGTGTTATGCAAGGGGGGTGGGGAAGGTTTCTTGCACTCTTCTGCCACACTACCACCCTAGCAGCATAAGGGTCATGCACAATCTGGCTGGCCCAAAAAATGGACAGTACATGATTGACATTGACAGATCTAGGAAACAAGATTAAGTGGCCTCACTAAGAGGTCTACATTTTCATTCTGAATGGAAACTTTGTTTAGTTTTTCCAAAACTGAAAAAAACCCCAAAACCCTGGGAAGATTTGAATTCTCCACCCCCCGCCCCCCGCTTCTTGTCCTTTTTTCTTTTTCATAGAGTGGCAAAGTTGTAGTATTTTTTGTCTCCTTTTGCTATTGTGTAACTTTTCCAAAGGTGGAGACGTTTTGAATAGTGCAGAAATAAAAAAAAGAGGAAACAAACAAAGAAAAAAGGAAAACGTGAAAGAAAAACCTCTAGTCATCACTGATTCTATTGTGTTCAGTGGGGTGTGGGGGGGAAATAGGATGGGGGAGAAAAAAACCGTGAAAATCCTGAGAGTGAGAGTCCTGCACTTACGACAGAAGAATCCAATGTACCGCTACAGACTAGGGACCGAATGGCTAGGCAGCAGTTCTGCAGAAAAGGACCTAGGCGTTACAGTGGCCGAGAAGCTGGATATGAGTCAACAGTGTGCCCTTGTTGCCAAGAAGGCCAATGGCATTTTGGGATGTATAAGTACGGCCAGCAGATCGAGGGACGTGATCATTCCCCTCTATTCGACATTGGTGAGGCCTCATCTGGAGTCCTGTGTCCAGTTTTGGGCCCCACACTACAAGAAGGATGTGGAAAAATTGGAAAATGTCCAGCGGAGGGCAACAAAAATGATTCGGGGACTGGAACACATGACTTATGAGGAGAGGCTGAGGGAACTGGGGATGTTTAGTCTGTGGAAGAGAAGAATGAAGGGGATTTGATAGCTGCTTTCAACTACCTGAAAGGGGTTTCCAAAGAGGATGGCTCTAGACTGTTCTCAGTGGTAGCTGATGACAGAACAAGGAGTAATGGTCTCAAGTTGCAGTGGGGGAGGTTTAGGTTGGATATTAGGAAAAACTTTTTCACTAGGAGGATGGTGAAGCACTGGAATGCGTTATCTAGGGAGGTGGTGGAATCTACTTCCTTAGAAGTTTTTAAGGTCAGGCTTGACAAAGCCCTGGGTGGGATGATTTAATTGGGGATCGGTCCTGCTTTGAGCAGAGGGTTGGACTAGATGACCTCCTGAGGTCCCTTCCAACCCTCATATTCTATGATTCTATGATTCCTGACACAAATATTCATTTTTGACAAACTGCATTTTCTGATAGGAAAATTTCTCAGTCGAAAAATTTCAACTGTGGAGCTAGTTGCACTGATGCATTGTGGCAAGACGGCTATATATAAGGAGAAAGGAGTGACCCTTGGTGCCCAGCATCTGTAACAGAGAGGTCTCTTCAAGCAAACCCTTGGAAAGGTAAAGAGGGTGCCCAAAATAGAGCTAGGTGAATAAGTCATTTTTCAGTTCAGTTGCAATTTCAAACAACTGGGGAAAAAAATTGTTCAGGTCAAACCAAATTTGAAATGTTTCAAATTTTTTGGTGAAACGGAAGTGTCCATTTCACATGTGTTCCACAGGGAGGTTTCAATCCTGGTTCTCCCACATCCCATATTGGTGCTCTAACCTCTCGGCTGAAAGTTATGGCAGAGGCGATAGTGGCATTGGCACCAGCACCTCTTCCTTCTCCAGCCATTTTGTGAATTGCTGAAACTATTCAAGTCAAATTTGCAACTAGTTTTTGGGTCAATTGAAACCACATTTTTCATCATATAAACTATTTGTCTGCAAAAATGTGCCTACCTCTAGTCCACACTAGGAGAAAAGGTGGATTTTTACTATGTGTTAGCTAACGTATAGAAGAATCCTAGTGAAGACAAGGCCGTTAGTAGTCTTCACATGTGGTGGCAAGCCAAGGTAAACAATGGCATGAAAGCTAGAAACAGCTTTGTCTTCACTAGGATTTTAGCATGTGTTAGCTAGCATGTGGTAAAAGACACACCTTTTCCCCTAATTAACAGAAGGTCTTAGTGCGGGGAGAAAGCTAAGGCTGAGTTTTATGCTGTTGTGACTACCAATAAAGAAAGCCAAAGGCCAGACAGAGATTAAGCTTGAACTGTGCACTGACTGCATTGTGTTCAGGGCAGGGTGGGAACTCAGCTGTACACAGCGCACATTCCTTAGTACCCAATTCCCAACCTCCATGCCTGCCGCTGCTGGGTATCTGCTGGAGTTTTCCCAACAAATTACTGACCGGGCTCAACGCTGCTTAGTTTATGAGAACTGACAACAGTGCTGCCTGAGGTGGTACAGCTGCAGGCAGTGATAGATCTGAGTGCCTCTGTGTCTCTGTTATTTTCTTCCCCCTCCTCTGCCCCTTTCCCTCCAAAAACCCCCACAACCACCACACACACAGAATATGAAGGTTCTCCGGCTTCTCCCTTGTAGTGAGAATTAAAAATGCATTGATATCCTCCTCCTCTGAGGTATGTGCATTTGCCTTTGCCTTGATGGACTAGTCAGTGGAAAATTGAGAGCAGGAACAAACTGACAGTTAACCAGGTGGATGCAAAACAGAGCACTGATGTGAGAATTAATAAAACCGAAACTAGCTAGCCCTGGGATCAGAATGCACATATGTCACTGAGCAATCAAGAGACACTCAAAAGAAACAGCACAGGTGTTTGACATTAGTATACAGAATGGCAATGTAAATGATATGCAAGAAGAGAACAGAGTGACAGTGACAGTAGACAGAATGGATTATATCACATGATCATGGTCTGACACTGACCTGAAAAGGACAAGACATTATCATCATTTTAAAAACACTTATTTTCTCACTGTTTAAAATAATTCTCTGGAACTTAAAACTAAAAAGCTTCCTTATGAAAGTGCTTAGATGTTTTGTAACCACAGCCTTGCAAAATCTTACTTCTCTGGGTGAAGCACCTCCTCTTTCATAGGCGAATAAAACACCTCATCATCATGGTAAGAGAGAGGGGGATTGAAGTTTGTACATTTTGGTCTGGGCTGGAAAATCTTCATGACAGCTTTGCGCAGACTTCATTGCAGTATTCCCAGCTCCTGAAATTGTATTGAGAGTCTCCTGATTTTTGGTGCTTTTCTTAAAGCGTCTCAGTTTTCATTAAAAGGAGAAGGTGGGTGTTAGCCCTTTTGGTCCTGGAGAAAAGCAGGAAAAGGTGAAGCCTCAAAGTCTCAAGACCCAAGGAGGCAAATAAAAGACACTCAAATCATTATTTTTTAAAAAAATCTTATTATTTTTGGGGCCTAATTCATGATTTTTGAATATTTGAAGTTGGCAACACCACTACTGTGAATTATTTGTTTTGTTCCATATAGAAAAAATTACAAGGATGTTACAAACACCTATAAGAGGAAAACATAAAAAGATACTTTTGGGTGACATCTAGGTCTCTCCGTGCTCCTTTCACTTTAACATAATAAAAAGATACAACGATGGAAGAGCACAGAAGCATGTGTTAGATGTAATGTGGCTGCTCTTTAAACTGCATTTCAAGCAGCACAAGTGCTTCCCTGGCAGGCATTTAAAGAACCGTAAAGGGAATCAAACAATTGTTTAATTCCTCTTCTGATCCCTCATGAAGAGGGAAGAGAGTCTTGCACCTGTATACACATCTGTGCTCACAATCCCACAACATGCACTCATTGATTTTTTTGGGAGGGGGCAAAATCCTTGCTAGCTGCTTTGGCAAGCTACCTAATTAGTATCTACACAACAGATTCCAGGAATGTCACTCTCTGGGTCACACCAAAGCCTAAAATTTCTGATGAATCAGTGTGAAGTGATAGCAACAGCGAATAGCATGGTTGGGAGCTCTTTGTGTTTAGAATATCACCAGATTTCATCCCTGGGTCTTGCAGTCTGTCACCATCCTGTTTTAAAGTTCTCAGCCATTTCGACTGTAACAATCTTGGGGTTCATTAAATAACAAACCAGTGAACGAGAAAGGAATAAAAACTTTAATAAAACAAACTTAAGAGTATCTCTGTCGAATTACTGCACAAAGCCATGCAGTGTTCCCAACCCCCGCCTTCAGGGCACATCTCCAAATTCCTATGTTCATAATACTGTACCTTATGCAGGAGCATCTTGAAATTATAATCTTCTACAAACATCTCTCTATATTGACTTTATGAATTACACCTTTGTGGTGTACAGCTACAGCAAAGCATGTATTTATGCCATGCCAAGAATTGTAGACCATTGTGATATCAGAAGTAACTCAACCAGTCACCATTTTTACTGTACAGCTAATTTGTATGCAACAATTTCAGTGGCTGTATGAGGGAGACTGAACAAATGATGGGTTATTTGGCCCAACTACCACACCCATGCACCCAACACCCACCCACCCAAATCAACACAGATTTCCCTGCACAAGCTGCCAGACACAAATCAACACAACCACTCACACAACAACACAATCAGTAGACACAATAACCCCCAAATCTCATTAGCTGAGAGGGTAGTTAAAAAGTACCGAAGGAAGTGTAAGGAAGAGGCTAGCAGAATTCAGGGGAAATATGATCTCTCCCTGGAGGAATGGCTGAGGACAAAGGAAAACTGTAGATAGAATTACGGAAAGGGGATTGGGATGGTGGTTTGGTGGAGGTAATATAAATAAAACCCATGGAGGAGCCAGCAAACAGAAGGTGTCCAATGCTGTTTGTATGGGATCTCAAGAAAGGAGTGGAGCTTGCCCTGCTACAGTCTCCTATAGTGCAAGAGAGAGTCCTAGCCAGTGGGCTATGGGATATTGTGGTATGGGCTTTCTCAATCTCCCCTGTTGAAACTGTTCTATTGTGTATAAATAATTAAAGCATCATTGGAACAGGGTCTTGAACCTGGGTGAGTGTCCTAATCACTGGGCTATAGAGTCACTCTCTTTTCTTGTCCCAGTGAATGTCTGTGGTGGAAGGAGGGGTCCTTGGAGATCACAAGGAAGGAATTATTTATCTGCACTAGTCCCATCCACAGTCTTGGAACGTAACTCAGCTAACAGTGAAATGCTGACTGAACTCCTCATTAGTACTATTTTTTCCTTTTTATTGTTATGTTCCACCACCAGTAAAGTGCAACAGCTAATGGGGAGGCAGACTTTATTTGGGAAACTTCTGGCTGTCTGGAATATCATTAAACTGCACTGGCTATAACAGCATTTCACATGTAGCTGTGCAGTTTCCCCTAAAAGAGATATTACAATAATGCTAAGTGACTTAATTAGATAAACTATGATTTTGTCAATCTCATACAGTGTGCAGACTGCAAAATAAATTAGTTTCACCAGCTACCTGCAGATCAGTTGAAAATGCTTCAGTCTCACCCATATTTGATTCCTTTCCATAGCAAAATGGAGCAAAGTAACCTTTTACCCCCACCAAATAAAATTGCTTGAAGTGGTTTTAATTCCACAAAATGAAGTTGGTTGAATTTGTGTTTGCAGCATTACAAGATGGGAGACAAAGAAAGAATGAAACATGCCAAGCTAGGTTGAAACTTTCAGTACTTAAGGCCCTTGGTTATTGCTATTGACTGATTTTACACAAAAAAACTCCATTTTTTGTAAAGGTAGTATTTAGGTTTTACCTATTTTAACCCAAATTTTGGCTTTTGTAGGACCTAGAAATTTTTCAAAGGGGAAACAGACAGGGCTGTGCTGAAGGGCTGGCAGGGTCAGGAGGCGCTCCGCAGCAGAAGGCCCAGTATTTATTCAGGGGAAGTATGTGTTGCAGCCTTCTGCTCCTCACCTGCTCCAGGCCCTTCAGCATTGCTTTGTTTGTTTCTTCTGTGCAATGGGGAAGCAAGACAGTCTGGGAGCTGAGTCCTGGCAGTTGAGACTGCCCTACTGATGCTGCGACAGGCCCGCAGGGAGTGGAAGGGTGCCATCCATGAAAACTGGCCTCTGCTGGGTGGAGCCTGCCCCTGCCCCTTCAGCACAGCCTCATCTCCTGTGTGTGTGGTGGTGGGGCGGGGGGAGCTCCTGTAAGTTGAAACTGTCTAGAAGGCTTCCTCATTTGCTTTGTGGTAGATAGCCCCCTGGGGGCACACCAGGCAACACTCCACCCAGTGCCCTTCATTTTTGGTTTTTACCGATTCTCGCCTCCCTCCGCCCCCCGCCCATGCATTTTTAAAATTTTTAAATAAAACTCCCAATAAATTCCTGGGAAATTAAAGCAAACAACTGAAATAAAGGGCATTACCAATGCTGCATACAGCCACTTACTATGGCAGCACGCCTGGGTTTTTAATATATTTTTTTAAACCAATATATAGCAACCATGCGATTCCCAGAGGCTCACAACAATTTAAACAATTAAAAACAGATACAACTGTAACAATCCACATTGGCAAATTGATACTAAAAAGCACTCCTACCTCCTCAAAGGGGAAACAAACAAACCCAAACCCTTCCAGCTCAACCATCTCTTCAGAGAAAGTGTCAGTAAATAGATGGGTCTTGCAATGTTCCCCGAAGGCCAACAAACACTAGCTCTGTTAGATTAAAAGAGAAAAGCAAATTCCAGAAATGAGAGAATTCCTAGCCTCCAAGGTAGGGCCCGTCAGCCCTAACTTTCCAGCGGATTTCAACTGTCAGGGCAAAGGACTGGGGCAACCTCCGAGAGCCTCAGAACCCAACCACAATGGGCTTTTTAGATGAAGACTCAGCACTTTGAATGAAACTGGGAGCAAGTGCAGATTTTGGAGTACAGATGAAATGTGCTCCATATGTAAAACACCACTAAGTAGAAGACAACGAAGCAAACCAACTTGGAGGTGAAGTTGGTCTGGAAAGCTATGGCAAGAATCATCAGCCAAAAGAAAAAAGTAGATGGAAAAAACTACCCTTGATAACTGCTGCTATCCGGACATCCAGAAGAAGTAGAGAATGTAAAAGCCCCTCATGTTACACACTTGAGTAACAAAAGGTGGGCATAACCCCTCAGCTGAGGGTCTAGATATCACCTCTGCCATTTCCACTTGCTGTTTTCTGCCATTTCACCAATACCAGCTCTTTCTTATGTGGATTGAATGCCCTCCACTTCCTTCTCATCCAAGCCCTTACATCTCAGCTAGACACTGGAGAAACTAGCTGAGTGCTAGGTCAAGGTCTGATGAGACATATTAGAGATATGAGGACCATTATTATACTGTTATAGAATCATAGAATATCAGGGTTGGAAGGGACCTCCGGAGGTTATCTAGTCCAACCCCCTGCTCAAAGCAGGACCAATCCCCAACTAAATCATCCCAGCCAGGGCTTTGTCAAGCCTGACCTTAAAATCCCCTAAGGAAGGAGATTCCATCTCCTCCCTAGGTAACGCATTCCAGTGCTTCACCACCCTCCTAGTGAAATAGTTTTTCCAACTATCCAACCTAAACCTCCCCCACTGCAACTTGAGACCATTGCTCCTTGTTCTGTCATCTGCTACCACTGAGGACAGTGTAAATCCATCCTCTTTGGAACCTCCTTTCAGGTAGTTGAAAGCAGCTATCAAATCCCCCCTCATTCTTCTCTTCTGCAGACTAAATAATCCCAGTCCCCTCAGTCTCTCCTCATAATTCATGTGCTCCAGCACCCTAATCATTTTTGTTGCCCTCCTCTGGACTCTTTTCCAATTTTTCCATATCCTTCTTGTAGTGTGGGGTCCAAAACTGGACACAGTACTCCAGATGAGGCCTCACCAATGCCGAATAGAGGGGAATGATCACGTCCCTCCATCTGCTGGCAATGCTCCTACCAATACAGCCCAAAATGGTGTTAGCCTTCTTGGCAACAAGGGCACACTGTTGACTCAAGGGCACACTGTTGACTCACTGTCACCCATAGCATCTCTATAGTCTCCCTTTAGGCCTAATGTACAACCTGAACAATAGGAAGGATCTGCCATTCAGCACCAATAGTGAGCCCATTATGTCGCCACACATTTTACTAAGCAAGGGGTGTATTTGCAGGTCACAGGCCAAAGCTCTCAAGCACTCCCGACAAGAATTTGCCATCATTGAGATGGCTAATCTGAGCCATTTCTCTAAATAGAAAACTACTCACAGTGAAGGGTCATGGTTGCAGGGCTAGCACCTCTGTCCCCTTCCTGGTGTCACTCAGGGTCTCCTCCAGTGTCCTCTCCTTTGGTTGAGTCCCACAATTTGCCCACTCTCAGACCAGGCGCTGGCCTACAGTATTCTATGGATCAAAGGTGCTTACATAGCAAATCTGACTGTCTTTGGGTACCTGCAGTTCTTTCCTTTGGAAGCTTGTGACCAGTGATGAATACAGTGACCAGACAACCTTCTTAACCCAAAGTATTGTTTAATCTTAACTGTAGGAACAAAGCATATAGGGAAAAGGATTTTAAAACAACAAACTGTCCATGTGTATGTCTACCTTCCCTAAAATTGTACCACCCCATGAATAACAATTTCAGCTCTTGATAGAGGGAGACATTTTAACTGATTGTAGTTCATTTAATCTGCTGGCTCGCAGCACTGACTTTCTGTGGCCAAACAGTTTGGTAATTTCACTAGATCCTGCAGGTCAGGGCTTAAATTCAGCTGGAGCTGTCTGGAGCGGAGCTCCAGTAAATATTTTCACACCCCCTGGAGTTTTGTTGAGGGGTAGGGGGAGGGCATGGGGGGGCTCCAGGGCAATACGCTATGAGAATTTAAGCCCTCCTGGAGGTAGAATCTTCATAGCTAATCGCCCGAGCACTGTCTCAATCACCTGAAGTCTTTACCGGGGAGATGGCTTATGTTAAGCAATTCTCTATTCTTCTTACTTTTTTTCTTTTAGCCCGCTATTAAATTAAACCAGCATATACATACCATAAATATTGTGATAACTAGGTCATATTCCTGAATTATTACAGAGCAGCCACACATCTGTTACAGAGGAAAACCCTTGATTCTGTATGTATCCAAGTGGGGAACCCTGGACTCACTAGGCTGCCTACCTCCCAGAATAGTCCAGCTAATCAGGACTTACTGGGAAAAAGTCTCCTAGTACTGGAAAGATCAACAAAGTGTGTCAAATTGTAATAATAGCAAGAATTCTTTTACTAGCTGATGCAGAATCAAATTTGATGGAAACATGTTAATGTTAATTCCAGATCTTGCTTTGTCTTAATTTCACGTTAGTGGCTAAAGCAAGTTTTCTGTTCAACTGCCTTATGAAATGCTTATATCCTTCTGCCCAAGTTCTTGGTTTAACTTGCACCCCACATAGCACCTATGATCTCACATTGGTGGGTCCTCTAATCCTGCAAACATATTGGGCACATGACTCAGTTGCTAACAATATAAGCAAAAATGAGGTGGGATGTAAGGTGATTAAAAAATACCCTATATAATTTAAAGAGTAAACGCTACATAATTCTACAAATTATGCTCAGTTCTGAGAATGAGAGAGCAGATTTATAGAAATACATGGGCAAGTAGAGAACATTAAGGAATGTCTGTGGTTGCCCCTAGAAACTCTAGAGGGACATATGTAAACGTCGTTTTTTGTTGCTAAAGAAGTTTTGATTATGTTTTTGCAGTGCCTGTATTCCAGCAGGCAAATCAACCTGAAATCTTCCTTTGCTCCCAACATCTCCCTCTTCCTCTCCTTCTTAAATGCAACTATTTATAAAGCAAAAGGTTCTCCTTCCTCAACTATTGCTTAATACTTTCCATTTTCGAAGCATTTCACAATCATTAAGAAATTAACCCTCACGAAATACCTGAGAAGTATTCCCACCTGTTTTACAGATGAAAAACAGAAACAGAGAGGTTAAGGGCCTAATCTTGCAGATATTTTGCGTGCTTAACTCCTGACGAAGGCATTGAGAGTTCTGCATGTGGATCAGAACTAAAGTGACTTGCTCAAGGCAAGAGAGTCAGTGTAGGAACTGGGGATAGAGATCAGAAGTCCTGTACTCAGACAACAAAACATTAGTTCCCCTTTTGTATTCCTTGATAAGGTGTTTCCTGGAAAGACCTCTTGGGGCATATCAACACCGCAGCTGGGAGTGTGCCTCCCAGCCCAAGTCGACAGACGTGCACTAGCTCTGCCCTAGCTAGTGCACTAAAAGTAAGTGTGGACTCTGTGGCACAGGTAGCACCACAGCTTAGTTGCCCAACTACAAGCCCACCTGAACTCCTGGATCTGTTCTCTAGTGGCTGGTCTGAGCTGCCATCCATCCCACAACATCTGCACTGCTATTTTTAGTGCACTAGCTGGAGCAGAGCTAACATGTGTCTGTTTGCCTGGGCTGGGAGGCTCGCTCCCATGCAGTGTGGACATAGCATTGGTCAAATCATTCTGTAGCCCTCTTGGCCACATTAATCTGGCCAAATTCTTTCATTTAAAAAAAACAAATAAGTACATATGCATGGCCATTCCGGGTCAGACCAATAGTCCATTTATCCCAGTATTCTGTCTCTGACAGTAGCCAGTGCCAGATGCTTCACAGGGAATGAACGGGGCAATTTCAAGTGATCCATCCCCTGTCATCCAGTCCCATCTTCTGGAAGTTGGAGGTTTAGGGACACCCATAGCATGCAGTTGCGTCATTGACGATCTTGCCTAGTAGCCATTGATGGAACTGTCCTCCACGAATGTAACTAATTCTTTTTTAAATCCAGTTGACCTTCACAACATCCCCCGGCAACAAGTTCCACAAATTGACTGTGCACTGTGTGTAGGAGTACTTTGTTTGTTTTAAATCTGCTGTCTATTAATTTAATTTGGTGACCCCTACTTCTTGTGGTAGGTGAAAGGGTAAACAACATTTCCCTATTCACTTTCTCCATTCATGATTTTATAGACCACTCCGATATCTCCCTTGATTGTCTCTTCCCTAAGATGAACAGTCCCAGTGTTTTTAATCTCTCCTCATACTGTTTCAGAAGCTGTTTCATCCCTTAATAATTTTTGTTGCCCTTCTTTGTACCTTTTCCAGTTCTAATGTATCTTTTTTCAGATGGGTCAACCAAAACTGCACACAGTATTCAAGGTTTGGGCATACCATGGATTTATATAATGACATTATGATATTTTCTGTTTTATTAGGAACCATTAGGAAAGGGTCTGCTAGCCTTTTTTTGACTGCTGCTGCACACTGAGCTGATGTTTTCAAAGAATTATCCATGGTGACTCCAATATCTCTTTTTTGAGTGGTAACAGCTAATTTAGAACTCATCATTTTGTATGTATAGTTGGGACTATTTTTCCAATGTGCATTATTTTGAACTTATCAACATTGAATTTCATCAGCCATTTTGTTACCCAGTCACCCACTTTAGTGAAATCCCTTTGTAACTTGTTGCAGTCAGTTTTGGACTTAACTATCTTTAGTGATTTTGAATTGTTTGCAAATTTTGCCACCTCACTGTTCACCCCCTTTTCCAGATCATTTATGAATATGTTAAACAGCTCAGATCCCAGTACAGATCCTTGGGGCATCCTGCTATTTGCCTCTTCCCATTGTGAAAACTGACCATTTATTCCTACCCTTTATGTCCTATCTTTTAGCCAGTTACTGATCCATGAGAGGACCTTGTCTCTTATCCCATGACTGCTTAGTTTGCTTAAAAGCCTTTGGTGAGGGTGTGACATTCTGTAGTTCAGGGGAGCACCCTGTATCCCCCATATTCCTCATTTATCTATAATTGTGATATTGCATATAAAGCATGCCTTGTGAGGAATCAGGAGAAAGAACAATGTCTTTCAGCAGGTCATAACCTATCTAAATATGCATATCAAATTATAAGAACTGTGTTGTATGGTTTTCACTAAAATATGCTGTGGGTTTGGGAAGTGTCCAGATACTTGCTCTCCAGAGACAATGAAAAGGGAAGAGGTAACCAACACCTAGGTGAGTGCTGAACAGACACCACCAGCCATTGTCCAGCAGAGGAGTTACAATTCAATGACTCACTCACAAGAGACACACGGGGGTATTGCTTCACCTGGTGACTCAGCAAGGCCCACCAGACATGCCTGGACTTGTGTTCTCCAAGCACATGGACTCAGGGTGTAAAAACAGAACACAAGGGCCCACTGCTTGGCCTTTCTCCTCCCCGCCCCTACACTGCAAGCAACAAGGAACCTAGGAAGACTGAAGACTCCAATAGAGGGGACTGGTCCAGGTTTCAAGGGTGAAACCTGTGTACTATGAACTGCAATATCCAGTGGGATGAGAAAAACTGCTTAATCTAGTTGTTGACCAGTCTGATAGGGTTAAGAGTTTAGACTGCATGCTTATATTTTATTTTATTTTGGTAACCACTCTGACTTTTTGCCTGTCACTTACAATCACTTAAAAATCTATCTTTTGTAGTCAATAAGCTTGTTTTATTGCTTATCTTTACCAGTGAGTTTGCCTGAAGTGTTTGGTAAATCTGCTCAGGCTGGTGTATATCCACTTTCCTTTGATGAAATGGTGAACCAATAAATAAACTTGCACTGCTTATCTTGAGCAGTGCAAGACGGTATATTCCTGAGGTACAAGGCTGGGAGCTGGGGGGATTTGGCAGTTGCCTTTCTGTGTGTGATCCAAGAGTGGCTCTGGGAGCATTCATGCAATGTTGGTGTGCTGAGCATCACATGCTGGTGTGCTCAGTGATAACAGCGACTGGAGGGGTTTGTTTCTTGTCACTAGCAAATCATTGTGAGAGACAGCCCAGGCTGGAGAGTTAAGGGGGCACAGAGGTCCCACAATCTTAGTCTGCACCCAGGGGATCCTGTTACAGGGGGACCTTGTCAAAGTTTTTCTGAAAGTCCAAGTGCACTATAGCCACTGGATTACCCTTATCCATATGCTTGTTGACTCCCTCAAGGAATTCTAATAGATTGGTGACGCATGATTTCCCCTCACAAAAGCTGTGTTGACTCTTCCCCAACATATAGTGTTTATCTATGTGTCTGATAATTTTGTTCTTTACTATAGTTTCAACCAATTTGCCAGGTACTGAAGTTAGGCTTACTGGCCTGTAACTGCCAGGATCGCCTCTGGAGCCTTTTAAAAAGATTGACATTCATTAGCTATCCTCCAGTCATCTGGTACAGAGGCTGACTGAAGTGATAGTTACATACCAAAGTTAGTAGTTCTGCAATTTCATATCTGAGTTATTTCAGAACTCTTGGGTGAACACCATCTGGTCCTGATGACTTATTACTGTATAATTTATCAGTTTGTTCCAAAACCTCCTCTGCTGACATTTAGATTTGGTTCATCTTCCTTTTGCCTTTTACCCTGTGGGGTAGGGAGTGAGGTATGTTCTGTCAATGGTGCATTAATGTCTCAAGGATTTTGCAAGTGCTTCTTTCCCTTCTTGGTTTTGCAAATCATAAGCAATTGCCTCAGTTTGCCCTTCTACCCTCAGTGCAGAGCCTCTTTTGTCTCAGATTAAAGGTTTACTGGTCTTTTCCCAGCTCATTTATTTCCAGACTTGAGTCTTGGGTTATTTTCATATATATTAATATGAGAGCCAGATTGATTGGATGCTGTGCAGGTGTGCCTCTCCCGTCTTTTGCCCCTGGGCTGGCTGCATTGTGGCTGGACAGCAAGGCTCTGTTCTCTCTGCATGCTCCTTCAAACTGCCTAAAAGGAGACAATGAAGAATGGCGCTGGTTTGTGGCCTTGCTCACCTGTTTACCGGCAGCAGCAGAGCTAGCTGGGTGGGAGAGAAAGCACAGGGCAGCATTCCCAAAGGTAGGGTAGCTGCTATACCAATCTTTCTAGCCATGCTTTTATACTGTGCCTGTCACCATAATATCTGGGCTCCCAGGGTTCTCTGCATGGAAGGCCCCAGGAGGAATTGTGGCCAATTCAGACTGTGGGGAGCTCTGGCTGCCCTGTGACTACTCACATCCTTCCAAAATGCCTAAATGCCCACTCTTGCCTTCAGGGAGCTAGGGTTCATTCAGTCCAACAGAGATAACCATCTGAAGAGCTTGAATAAGAATAGATAGATTACTCAGAGAGGAGAGGTTTCAGAGTAACAGCCGTGTTAGTCTGTATTCGCAAAAAGAAAAGGAGTACTGGAAATGGCCCAACTTGATTATCATACACATTGTAAGGAGAGTGATCACTTTAGATAAGCTATTACCAGCAGGAGAGTGGGGTGGGGGGAGGTATTTTTTCATGCTTTGTGTGTATAAAAAGATCTTCTACACTTTCCACAGTATGCATCCGATGAAGTGAGCTGTAGCTCACGAAAGCTTATGCTCAAATAAATTGGTTAGTCTCTAAGGTGCCACAAGTACTCCTTTTCTTTTTTCAGAGAGGAGAGTTAATGAAATGGTGGCCTCTATGATTTGATTTAATAAATGTTTACATGTAATTTTACACCCCATTATGGATGAAAAATGAGCCTTGGAGAATCAGACTAGGAGAAAATAAAATATTTTTCCCAATATAAAGATGACCTAAGTTAATAATAATCCTTTCAGAACAGGGGTATTCATCGAATAGTACCACGTATTATTCACTGCAACCACCTGAAGCCACAAGAGCTCATTGACAGATATGAGATCAGCTCGTGTCACCCATGATATCGTTGTTGATCTTCTTATCTGTCCTGTTAAAAGATTAATTAACAGCAGACTAAGAGCCATCATTCCTAGCTTTTCATTCATCCCTACAGTCAGCAATAATGAAATGTTTAGATGACATCTGAATTGAAGACAGTATAGTATGATTGACTAGCAATTTTTAGATCTCTTATAAAGCCAAGTAATCTCCATCAGGCTCTTTCATGTTGCATGTCTCTAAAATTATTGCATCTAAATTACATCTACCATCATATTGACTTCCTTGATTTCAAATAATTGTAAATTTTAACAGGGCATTTGGGTTGAATTCACTTTCAATGACGAAGATGGGTTGAACTGGAATTAATAAAAAAATTACAAGATTTGGTATTAAGTTTTGACTTATTTTTCCTGGTTTAAAGAGCCTGGAAAATGTGCTTCTGTGTGAAACTTAAATTAAAGTCTCTCACCCTCAGACCTCATTTGTTATTTCTCTGCTGCTTATTATGTGTTCACAAGATGAAGTACTTTTGTTAATAATCGGGTTTAGTTGCTGAAGATGGTCATATTTTCCCTGTTTCAACTAGACAGTCACTTTGGTATTAAATAGAGATAGCTGAAAACCAGAATTTCAGTTTTGAAATTCCAACATTTCAAAGTTTTTCTGAATTGAAACAAAAATCCAAAATCTTGAAATTTCCAGCAAAATAAAAATTCTGAAATACTTCAGTTAAGATCTACCAAAAGGTTCTTTTGGTAATGCTGAAGTAATAATATTAAGGGGAATACACACACTCACAAGGGCTACCCCAGGAACTATACAGTGGAAACCTCTCAGAGATAGCATGTATACAATGGAGGCTGTTTGACTCATATCACAGCAGAAGATCTTTCCAGCAAGCTGGAAGAAGCTATAAAAGAGGGAAGTGACATCATCACTTGGCCTCACTCCCTCCACAACTCAACACCTGGAAGCACTTCCGGAGGGAAACTACTTTGAATGAGGGAGGGTTGTCCCAGGCTGGAAAGGAGTTCCAACCTGCGTATGGAGGATCTGTAAGCTGCTTGTACTATCAGGGTGAGACATTGCTTAATTCAAATCCTGTCTAGTTAATAGAACTCAGGTAACCAACTAGCATCTTTATGCTATTACTTATCACTTAAAATCTATCTTTCTGGGGTTAATAAATCTATTTTATCTAAAATAGTGTGTTGTTTGAAGTGCAAAGGGAAATCTGCTCAGGAACAGGGGCTGATGCAGGTCCTCTACACATTGTGGGAGGGGCAGACTGGGTAATAAACTTACACTAGTTAGGCTTCTGACTAGGGCAGGATGGCACAGATCTGAGGAGCTAGGCTGGGGAGCTGGGGGAAATTGGCTAGAGCCTCTCTATCATTGGTTCATGAGTGGCTGGCGAAAGCGTTCATGTAACTCAGCTAGGTATGTCCCTGCCTGTGAATGGCTGTGTGAGTGCAGGACCTGGAGGGGTCTGCAGCTTGTCACAACATCACAGTGTGAGAGAGAGCCCACATTGGTCAGACAGAGGGCTTAGCGGTACCCCAGTTCCAGGTAGCACTCTGGTGAACCCATCACAGTCATCCAGTCCCAGCTTCTGGAAGTTTAGGGACACCCACAGCATAGGATTGCATCCTTGATGATCTTGTCTAATAGCCATCGATGGACCTATCCTCCATGAACATATTTAATTTGTTTTTGAAACCACTTATACTTTTGGCCGTCAGAACATCCCATGGCAACCTGTTTCACTGGTTGATTGTGCATTGTGTGTATGAGTACTTCCTTTTGTTTGTTTTAAACCTGCTGCCTATTAATAATATATTATACCCCAAATAATGAAGCAGGAGCGGGGTTGAGCGAGAACACGATATTACACAGGAGACAACCAAAATTACAACTGAAATCTGATTAGAACAAAACAGAGGTGGGTGTCTAGGAGCTGCGACAGCAAAGGTGTCATCACCTGTTCTTTCGAAGTGTGCTGGCAGTGATGGCAAGTGTGGTCACAGCATAGATATCCATCAGCACAAAGCTCAGGGAGGAGGTCTCAGCCATAGCCAGTGCCTGAGCCATTCAGGACTTGAAATGCCAGCCAGGCCAACTTAAAAAAAAATCAAACTTTTACTTTATAGTGAAATCAATGGAAGAAAAGTGGGGTGGACATAATATGATTACAGCTGCCCAGTCCTGTGAACAGGCACTCTGCGATCTACACTAGCTACAAGCAGCAGAGAAGCCCTGCTGAGAGCTTTATTCAGAGGGAATTACAATAGCTGAGCTTGGTGATCAGAAGGGCATGTGCTGCTTTTCAAGGTCATTGCAGGATAAGGAAAAGTGATGCCTGCGCTGGAAAATTCAGATTCACATAATAGCAACATTTAGCTCTCATTAGAAATAGCATGGAAAAAATAATGCAAAAGGTACATCAATTGCCTTGCTACTTCCCGGAGTGTTCCCTCCATCTGCAGGGACACAATAAAGAGAATCTCCTTGTCCTGACAGATCCCTCTCAACAGCTGGAGATAATGTCTTTCAGATCCAATGCAGACAGAGATCAGTATCATTCAGGCACTTTGCCAGTGTAGAAAAAGGTCATGGAGCAAGAGGTGTACAATTAAGTATCATTAGCCTATTAATATAGTCTATCCGTGGTTAGAAATGACCTCACCAAGACGCTTAGTGTATACATTGAAAATGGGAGATAAGATAGAAGCTTTAAGGTCACCACATTTCAAATTCTTCAGTGATGGCCCATAATCATCCATTGCCACCAACTCATTTCAGTTTTTTTTTTACCTCTAGATCAGGGAGTCAAACATGCAGGCTGAAAATGGCTTACATGATATATTTATTATGCCTGCATGACTGTGATGCTCCCCAAGGATACTCCAGGTGTGAAGCACCTCATCACCCCCTGCCTTTCGCAAGAAGCAGTCATGTCTGTGCCGGCTGTGAATCAGCAACCTGAAACGACCAGCCTCTGGCAGCACATATCCTGCCTTCCAGACCTCCACAGACCTTGTTCACTCTATGTAGGTAGCGATAGACTCACACCAACCCCCAATCCTCAGAACATTCCCTGCAGCATCCAGCCCCTTGTCCACGAACACTCATAGAATTATATTACAGCATATACCAGCTTGCAAGATTCAGCTAAGGACCATCACTTTGCTTAACAACACAGCACTTAGATATATTTATAGTGAAAATAAGGATAAGTCTATTATGAAAGAATAGAGATTCAAGTGACAGTGAGTAAGAATATTGGAAACAAAGTTCCATATAAAACAAAATTGTATTACAGTTTCCAGAGACTAAACTTAACTGACAGGTTAACATCCTGTCTAGATCAAAGCTAGCTCAAGTAACAGCAGCGAAGCTGGGGCAGCATAGGCGGCGGCTGCTTGAATATGCACCTAGGGTGGTACAGAGTATCAGGTGGACATGGGTGGGCAGAGCTAGCTTTTGCAGCTACCCTTGCATTGTTACTCAAGCTAGCTTTAGCTAGCTCCAGTATGTCTACACATGTTGCAATCATACCTCTCAATTGCAGTGTAGAGCCGGTAGGAAACAAGCACGAAGAAGTCACGTGACTTGCCCAAGGTCACAGAGCAATCAGTAACACAGCTTGAAATCCACAGCTCCTAAATGCTAGTCCAGTGCCTGATCTGCTGGATAACCATATCTCAACATAAGCATGAACGCTAAATAGCAGAGCTATTGTACTATTTAGAACTACGTCTGAAACACAAATGGCATCAGAGCTTAATGCCTTACAGCACGTATTACAATATCAGTCATCTTAAGCTTCCCAGAGTATAACATTCCTTCTGATGAGGCTCTACAAACATTTTTTTTGGTGGGGTAGTGCTTGCATATCACCATGCCTTGCAACTGCTTCTGACCAATCAGTTTGCTTCATTTCGTATTGCCATTTTATGATATGATATATTCTAAATGACAGTTGCTTGGTTACTAAAACTCTTATGTCAACAGCTACAATATTAAAATCCTACCAAAGGTCAAATCTCACTGAATGATCAGAAAGTGTCTTAATATATATTATACTTTCTGTCTTAAGTGTGTGTGTGTATATATATATATATATATTTATTATTTGTCTTAACATCTGATATAAACATTGAAAGACGTTTCACGGTAATCGCTTGTACATCTGTTACAGCCACAGTGTAACATAGTATCATAAGTGAAATACTGTCATTGTAATTGTGGAAGCATTTCCATTAACAACTTTTAATGCAGTTTATATCTTGGCCATAAAATTCATTCCTAGCAGATAACGGAACAACAAAGCTTTTGCCTAGGAGTAAATTTGTTGAGGAAAATTCAATAAAATCAGGTTAGCTATTTCTGAGCTCTAAGCGGGAAGGAAATCACCGTAAGCTTTATGTTCATATAAAGAATGATACCTAATGAATTCAATCGTACAAAAGTAAGTATTATTGTCTCTGACCTAATGGAAGAAAATATTGCACAAATGATGGCATTCTGCTGGCTGTTGTGTTTGTAAGATTCATGTACAATGATGCAACATCAAGCTCTCCTGCATGACTCATCTGCATGGTTGCCTGTGCTATTTACCAGTTCATTTATTGCTGGGGTGACCAGACATCCTGTTTTTAAAGGGACAGTCTTGTATTTAAGCCTTCCTGCAGGTGTCCCGACTTTTTCTTAAAAATGGGCAAATTGTCCCGTATTTTCTGTCTCCCTGCCATCAGTACTGGTGGGTCCTATTGCTGGCCAGATCCCTGGTCGCCAGCCCACCAGTGGTGAGTGGGGGAGAGGGGTCCAGTGGTCGACCCTAGGGGCGGGTGTGCAAGGCTGGTGGCGAGGCCAAGCTGCAGTGCGTGGGGGTGGCCGCTCCCCCTGCTGGTCTGTCAGCGGAGGTCCTGTTGTGTGTCTTGGCCAGCAGGACCTGGTTCTGTTTCTGGCCGGCACTGGCTACATACTGCAGCAGCCAGTGAGTGCAGGTAGGCGCCAGATGGCGGCTAGTTATGTGTCACCTGTGCTGCCCACCCATCGAACCTTTACGTGCTCCCTCTCTTGCTTTGCCTCTTCCTGCTTTGCCCATTCACCCCTCCCCACAGCCATGCTGCTCCTCCATACCTCCTGCTGTTCCCGGCAAGGCACGTCCCGCTCCCAGCGCTGTACAGAGAACCAGCCCCTGGTCAGAGACCTCAGCTCACCAACAGCCTGGCCAGCAGGCTCCTTCCTTCTCCCACTGCCTCCGGCTGGGCCGGTGCCTGGGGAAAGCCCAAGACCCTCCAGCCCAGGGTGCTGGCCAGGAGGAGCCGAGCCCTGCGTGTGCTAAAGCCCCGCTCAGCACTGGCACGGGACAGCCTCTCCACCCCTCAGCTAAGTTCTGGAGTGTGTGTGTGTGTGTGGGGAAGTGATTTCCAGCCTGTTTGCACCCCGATCCTGCAGGCTCCACAGCAACTCCCAGGTAGGGGCTTAGCACCCTCTTCATCCACTCGCCCTGTCCTTGGTCTTGCCCTCAGGAAACGTGGGGCTGCTCTGTCCCCTAGGCACCCTCCCCTGCTGAGCCACCTCTCTGGGCAGGTTTACCGAAACCCCTGCAGCCAGGTTCCCTGGGCCTTGGTGCACAATGCATCCTTAGGGCTTAACCCCTTCCTGCCCATGCTGTAGCTGTAGACAGCTGGGTTAAGTCGGTGGCCAGCAGCAGCCTGGAGGTGTTAGCTGCCATTAGAGACTGTATGGGCAGGAAGGGACAAGCTGCTTCCAGCCACAGTGGAGTGGGGGGTGGGGTAGGAATGAACTCTGCAAAGACATGGGCCGGTCATCCCTCCCCCCCCCCACCCCCCCCCGACTGGAAGTAGCTCTCATCCCTTCCCTCTCACACAGTGCCGAAAGGCTGCTGCTGACCACACTGTGGTGTGAACCCTGGCAGAAATCTGGGGTGGGGGGCATGTGAACCTGCATGCCTCCACCCACGTGTTGCCTCAGGAAGACACGGCACCAGGTAACAGAAGAGAGGGGTCTGTCCCGGGGACGCAGCCAGGCATGGAAGGCGAAGAACACCAGGCAGGGAGGGTTGGGTCAGTCGGTCGGTCACCTTCCCCCTCTCCCCCCATAAGAGAGGAGTGTACGGGAGTGAGTGAGTGGGTGTGTGTGTGTGTGTGTGTGAGACCTCTCCCCATGTGAACCCTAAAGCCTTAAAGATAAAAAGGTAAATAAAAATAATCCATCTATGCAGTATTTCTTTTTAACAAGGGCTCAATCAAGTTGATGTTAATTTGAACATTTGTACTGCATAGTTCTGATTGATTGCCATTGAACTCACTTGAATATGAGTCATTTTACCAGGTGTCCCGTATTCAGCATAGGGAAATATGGTCACCCTATTCATTGCACCAAATACTGGCTTGCCTTTCTTCCATTAAATAACAGGGATCTGCCAATGTCCCTGTGTCACTTCCTGTGTACATCATTCACCTGTCTAGTTCCAGATGTATTCTGCGTAATTAAGAGCTTACTCAGGATATGTACATAGGCTGTTTGAAAGGATGTGGGAGCCTTTCATAGGCAAAACTGGTTTCAGGTTTGGATATGGCCCCAAACTTCAGAGAAGACTTAAGCCAGCTTGAAGCATATTACTAGTGGCCTCAGAGCCTACTTCATACAATCCTCCTCACCTTTAGCTGTCTTCTGATCAGACAGTCTAGCAGCTATTTAGCTACATTCTCCCCCCAACTTCAGAGATGGCTTCAGCACTTAGAATCATAGAATCTCAGGGTTGGAAGGAAGCTCAGGAGGTCATCTAGTCCAACCCTCTGCTCAAACCAGGACCAATCCCCAACTAAATCATCCCAGCCAGGACTTTGTCAAGCCTGACCTTAAAAACCTCAAAGGAAGGAGATTCTACCACCTCCCTAGGTAACGCATTCCAGTGCTTCACCACCCTCCTAGTGAAAAAGTTTTTCCTAATATCCAACCTAAACCTTCCCCACTGCAACTTGAGACCATTACTCCTTGTTCTGTCATCTGCCACCACTGAGAACAATCTAGATCCAACCTCTTTGGAACCCTCCTTCAGGTAGTTGAAAGCAGCTATCAAATCCCCCCTCATTCTTCTCTTCTGCAGACTAAACAATCCCAGTTCCCTCAGGCTCTCCTCATACGTCATGTGTTCCAGTCCCCTAATCATTTTTGTTGCCCTCCGCTGGACGCTTTCCAGTTTTTCCACATCCTTCTGGTAGTGTGGGGCCCAAAACTGGACACAGTACTCCAGATGAGGCCTCACCAACGTCAAATAGAGGGGAACAATCATGTTCCTCGATCTGCTGGCAATGCCCCTACTTATACATCCCAAAATGCCATTGGCCTTCTTGGCAACAAGGGCACACTGTTGACTCATATCCAGTTTCTCGTCCACTGTAACCCCTTGGTTGTTTTCTGCAGAACTGCTGCCTAGCCATTCGGTCCCTAGTCTTTAGCAGTGCATGGGATTCTTCCATCCTAAGTGCAAGACTCTGCACTTGTCCTTGTTGCACCTCATTAGATTTCTTTTGGCCCAGTCCTCTAATTTGTCTAGGTCCCTCTGTATCCTATCCCTAGCCTCCAGCGTATCTACCACTCCTCCCAATTTAGTGTCATCTGCAAACTTGCTGAGGGTGCAGTCCACGCCATCCTCCAGATCATTAATGTGAGACATCAAGTGAGACAGTGCTGATCAATAAGATGTACCAACTGTTTTTCATAACCTACCATATTGCCACATAGCAGTGCCCCAGCATCCCTTGTAGATCAGTATTTCTCTTTCTCTCCACACCCCGCCACCCACCCATTCTCCTCTGGGCTCTGTTCAGCATGCATTATCATGGCACGTGCTTAGCCAGCAGTGGTGAAACTCAAGGGTTTGTGTGAAAAAGAGGGTGTCTCTCTCCCCAGCTCAGATTGGCTGCATCCTAACATCCAGTGGCTTATTTACTAGGCTGAATCTACAGCCTGCTCTGTTCCCTGAAAAGAAAAGAGGAAAGCAAAACTCAGACAAGCCACCTTCCCCTGGCACAGTCAAAGAGGGTGAGAAGAAACTCCAGTCCTTCTGTGTGAACTGTGCATAAGGTCCTGGTCTCCACAATGTTGACCTGTGGAGAGTCTATAAACAACCCTGGTTCCTCCATGGGCAGTGAAGGAAGAAATCTTGGCTCCTGCTCCTTTGGCATGGAAGAGAGAGAGAGAGAGAACCCCCCTCAGTTCCACTGTAGAGGAGGCAAGAATCTGTGGATAAATAGCTATGTTTCGTGGACTGAAAAGGGGAAGAGACTCCTACCAGCATGCCTTTCTCAATCTCCAAAAAGCACCAGGTCTTGGTGGCTGCTGTGAGTCTCCCAGTTCCACTGAGAAGGAGAGAGCATAGGTAATGGGGTTATAGGAGTCAAAAAGAAAGGAAAGAATGGCTGATTTCACTGGTGATGCAAAAGAAGCAAACTTGTGATTGAGAGATGAACAGGGAAGACAAGAGCAGATAATGCTGGGGGGAGAAATAGCTCTACCAGCTTTATGGCACCAAAGGAATTCTCTGCTTGCCATTTCTAGCCAGTTTCCACCCATTTCGTACCACTCAAGCAGCACAGAGGGCATGTAGGAAACCAGCAAATCCAGTCCACTGAATTTTTTTTGAGTGGGTGCCAGTAAGTCTAGAAGTAAACAAGCCCACTGGTCAGAAAATGGCAATGACACTTACGTATCTAGTTAATTACATGGCCCTGTAGCATCTGTGTCACCTCTTGTGGGCCTGTACTAATGTAACATTGTGGCTACATAGCATCCTCAAAGTCATATAATCCCTTGTTATTACAGTGGTATGGCATCACAACTTCTTTTTAAAGGTCAACATTTTAAAGTTTAAAATCAATATGCTTAGTTGAATTACTTGAAATTTGGTGTGCCTCAGCAGGGTACAAGGTAGGGTTAGTGAGCCAAATTTGGGGTCATTTGAACTGAGGGTTGTGGAGATATAAGCCCTGAAAAAATAGCCATTTTTCTAAGAGTTTCTATGGGTTGTGAGGGTTTTTTGTTGTTGTTGTTTTTTGTGGAGCTAGAGCTTAAACTTGATGTGATGAGGGTCAAAATGGCCTCACTCTGTTGAGTTTTACCCAAGGCGGTGCATGACCCCCACTAAGTCTTTGAGAGGACCCAAACTGAGAATGGTATTGAAGAAAATGTACATTTTTTTTATAGAGCACATTCACCAATACAGAAAAACAGCTGGAGGGTTTTCATTCTCACCATTTTATATGCTTTAAAGCTCAACTCTTTTAAGTGCTCTAAAATGCAAATGGTTAATTGGATTGCTTTGAAATTTGGTGCACTTTATGGGGGCATGCAGGAAATTAGCGACCCAAATTTGGGGTCAAATGACCAAGGGGTTCCCAAGTTACAGGCGCCACAAAACCAGTTTTCTTCTACTGCCTTGTACTATTAAACTGAGAGGTACCATGACTGGATGAATGATAATCACAGACCTCACTGAGACAGATGGCTGTGAACTTGCTCTGCAGTTAATATAATTAAGGATACAACAACAACAAGTCCCCATCTTAGATAAAAAGAGTTTTGGACTGAGCAGCTGGAGGTTGCTACAATTCCAGGGGGAATGCAATCAAAGTCTTTGGGGGGAAAATAGACATGTGAAGGCTTCTGAGGAGGGGAGGAGTATTAGGGGGTGGAGAAGTGGGGGAATACAGGGAGAAGGGTTTGAGGCTGCAGTGAGGGGAGGGATTTATAAGGAAGGGGATAAATGGAATTGGATGATAGGCATAAAATTAGAAAGGCCAAGGCAAAAAAATGAAATTAAACTAGCTAGAGACATAAAGGGTAACAAGAAAACATTCTACAAATACATTAGAAGTAAGAGGAAGACCAAGGACAGGGTAGGCTCATTACTCAATAAGAGGGGAAAAACAATAACAGAAAATGTAGAAGTGGCAGAAGTGCTAAATGACACTTTTGTTTCAGTTTTAACCAAAAAGGTTAGTAGCTATTGGATGTCTAACATAGTAAATGCCAGTGAAAATGAGGTAGGATCAGAGGCTAAAATAGGGAAAAAACAAGTTAAAAATTATTTAGACAAGTTAGATGTCTTCAAGTCACCAGCGCCTGATGAAATACATCCTCGAATACTCAAGGAGCTGATTGAGGCGATATCTGAGCCATTAGCGACTATCTTTGAGAAGTTTCAGAGTAGCAGCCGTGTTAATCTGTATTTTCAAAAAGAAAAGAAGTACTTGTGGCACCTTAGAGACTAACAAATTTATTTAAGCATAAGCTTTCGTGAGCTACAGCTCACTTCATTGGATGCATTCGATGAAGTGAGCTGTAGCTCACGAAAGCTTATGCTTAAATAAATTTGTTAGTCTCTAAGGTGCCACAAGTACTTCTTTTCTTTGAGAAGTCATGGAAGATCGGAGAGATTGTAGAGGACTGGAAAAGGGCAAATATAGTGCCCAACTATAAAAAGAGAAATAAGAACAACGCAGGGAATTCTAGACCAGTCATCTTAACTTCAGTACCCAGAAAGATAATGGAGCAAATAATTATGCAATCAATTTGCAAACACCTAGAAAATAGTAATGTGACAAGTAACAGTCAGTATGGATTGGTCAAGAACAAATCATGTCAAACCAACCTAATAGCTTTCTTTGACAGGGTAACAAGAGTTGTGGATGGGGGGAACTGGTAGATGTGGTATATCTTGACTTTATTAAGGCTTTTGATACTGTCTCGCATGACCCTCTCATAAACGAACTAGGGAATTACACCCTACATGGAGCTACTATAAGGTGGGTGCATAACAGATTGGAAAACCATTCCCAGAAAGTAGTTATCAGTGGTTTACAGTCAAGCTGGAAGGACATATTGAGTGGGGGCCTAAAAGGGTCAGTTCTGCATCTGGTTCTGTTCCATAAATTCAACAATAATTTAGATAATGGCACAGAGTACACTGATAAAGTTTTCAGATGATACCAAGCTGGGAGGGGTTGCAAGTGCTTTGGAAGATAGGATTAAAATTCAAAATGATCTGGACAAACTGGAGAAATGGTCTGAAGTAAATAGGATGAAGTTCAATATGGACAAATGCAAAGTACTCCACTTAGGAAGGAACAATCAGCTCCACACATACAAAAACTGCCTATGAAGGAGTACTGCTGAAAGGGATCTGGGCGTCATAGTGGATCATAACCTAAATATCAGTGAACAGTGGAGCACTGTTGCAAAAAACGCAAACATCATTCTGGGATGTATTAGCAAAAGTGTTGTAAGCAAGATAGGAGAAGTAAGTCTTCCACTCTACTCCGTGCTGATTAGGCCATAGCTACAGTATTGTGTCCAGTTCTGGGTGCCACATTTCAGGAAAGAGTTGAACAAACTGGAGAAAGTCCAGAGGAGAACAAAAATGATTAAAGGTCTAGAAAATGACCTATGAGGGAAGAGTGAAAAAATTTGTTTAGGCTTGAGAAGAGAAGACTGAGAGGGGACATGATAACAGTTTTCAAGTACATAAAAGGTTGTTACAAGAAGGAGGGAGGTAAATTGTTCTCCTTAACCTCTGAAGATAGGACAAGAAGCAATAGGCTTAAATTGCAGCAAGGGAGGTTTAGGTTGGACGTTAGGAAAAACTTCCTGTCAGGGTAGTTAAGCACTGGAATAAATTGCCTAGGGAGGTTGTGGAATCTCCATCATTGGAGAATTTTATGAGCAGGTTAGACAAACCCCTGTCAGGGATGGTCTAGATCAGTGGTTCTCAAAGCCTGTCCGCCGCTTGTTCAGGGAAAACCCCTGGCATGCAGGACCGGTTTGTTTACCTGCTGCGTCCGCAGGTTCGGCTGATCGCGGCTCCCACTGGCTGCGGTTTGCCGCTCCAGGCCAATGGGGGCTGCGGGAAGGGCGGCCACCATGTCCCTTGGCCCGCGCCACTTCCCATAGCCCCCATTGGCCTGGAGCGGCGAACCGCAGCCAGTGGGAGCTGCGATTGGCCGAACCTGCTCACGTGGCAGGTAAACAATCCAGTCCGGCGCGCCAGGGGCTTTCCCTGAATAAGCGGCAGACCAGCTTTGAGAACCGCTGTCTAGATAATACTTAATCCTGCCATGAATGCAGGGGACTGGACTAGAGGACCTCTTGAGGTCCCTTCCTGTCTTACAATTCTGTGATTCTACGACAGCGGAGAAGAAAGAGGTTGGGAACTCAGGTGAGGGAGGCATGGCATCTCCCCAACCTTCCTGCAGCCTCAGCTCTGCCATTGTACCTCAACCTCTCTGCAACCCACAGGTCTGCCAATGCACTGCAACTACTCTGCCAGCGTGCCCCAACATCTATTCACCCCACAGATCTGCCAATGTGCCCCGACTCAGGCACAAATCCTGTACACATCAACCATTTCACCTGTGAGCTCTTTGGGGCAGGGACTGTCTCTGTTATTACAGTGATGCAGTGATGCCATCTTAATTAAGGTTGTGTCACAATTTCTGTTTAAAAGGTTAACCTTTCTAAGTTCTCTAAAATCAACATACTTAGACTGATTCCTTTGAAATTTGATGTGTTTCAGGAGAGTAGAGGATAGGGTTAATGACCCAAATTTGGGGTCATTTACCCACATGACCTTTCTTCTCTTCCGCTGGAGCTGGCAGTAGCCAATGGGAATTATTTACATATGCTCTAGGTGCAGTTAGGATGTTAGGTGTACCTACACTATGTCGTGGAGGCAATAGTGGGACCTGCTTGGTAAAAGTGTGTTTGTGATATGAGTACATTTGTGGATTACTTTGAGGTGTGGGACAGAGGTGTGATTCTGAGATGAGGAGATCTCTGTTTTCTACTCTCTCATCTGTGAGCAAAGAGAAGAGCTGCATGTGTACCTTCAGGATCCAGTCTGCATCATTTCAGTGCAGAACTGTGTATGTTACACAATTAGAATGGCACAGGGGTTTATTACAAAGGGTATGGACAGTAGCTAACTGGGATATGAGAGCTGTCTAAGCATTTGTTATCTGCACACACACCAATAACACGAGTGTGGTCAGTGTCAGGTGCAGCTGTATTGAATGTTGGAGGCAGCAGTTAGCTCCGCTTGGTTGAGGTATGTTGGTGAGATCTGTGAATCACTTTGGGGTGTGTGATAGAGTGTGGCTGTGATACGAGGAGATCTCGGTTTTCCATCCTCTCATGTGTGTGAGGAAAGCCATGAGATATGCGTGTGCCTTCGGGATGCATATGCATCATTTCTATGCAGATCTCTGCAGGGTTGTGCTGGTAGCAGGGCCTAGGGCTTCTATTATAAAGGACAGTGTCGGCAGTCACTGAGGTGGAATCGGAGAGGATTCTACTGCTTTAATGGTGGTTAAGTGAAAGTGTAGGTTAAGATAGTATCCTGGGAGCAAGCGTAAGGGAGTTGTAAAAGGCTTTGAAGTTGTTCTTAAAGTGTACGTGTGGTATACTTTCTGGGGAGTTGGCTAGGTGTGGGAGTGTATGCTGGGATCTGGAACCTCCTGAATTTTAAAGTGCCTATGGCCACTGTATCTACTCTGTGCATATTGAGGCACTGCTGAAAGAGGGTATTGGACAGGTGGCATGGGCCACTTTGTCCTTTAAGAGTGTTAGATGGAATCTTGTGGGTGAGAGTGAATGGGCTGTAAAAGGAGGTGAAGACCTTGTACCATTTTTCATTGCTGGGGTTGGTATGTGGGTTAACGGGGCATATTCGTGTATTGCTGAAAGAGGACAGAGTTAAGGTTGCATGGGCAATGTGAACTGTGCGTTTCCTGATTTATAGAAGTTTGGGTTTTGCTCAACTCAATGTTCTGCAAGGGGACAAACTGCCATCAAGCAACCCGAACTTTGCAATAACAGTTTTTGTCATTAATTTAATGGTTTGTCTAAGCCAGTGTTGGATTTCTTTCATAATGGAGGAAGCCATTATCAACCATAAATGAAATCCATCTTGAGACTAAATCTGAAAAGGTTTTTTCTGTTAATCTTAGCGTTCATCTTGTAACTCACAATTGAAAAAGGGTAGGACTAAGCAAGCAATGACTTGTCTCTTTCACAGGATGTACAAACAGCTAGATGAGCCCAGACTGGTATACAGATAAATGCACTTATCCTTGAGGTCAGCACTTGTCAGCATTTATTAGCTGTAGAATTATCAGAGTTATCTAAGGGTATGTCTACACTACAAAATTACGTCGAATTTATAGAAGTCAGTTTTTTAGAAATCATTTTTATATAGTCGATTGTGTCCTCCCCCCACACAAAATGCTCTAAGTGCATTAATTCAGTGGAGTGCTTCCACAGTACCAAGGCTAGTGTCGACTTCTGGAGCGTTGCACTGTGGGTGGCTATCCCATAGTTCCTGCAGTCTCTGCCGCCCATTGGAATTCTGGATTGCAATACCAATGCCTAATGGGGCAAAAACATTGTTGCGGGTGGTTCTGGGTACATGTCGTCAGGCCCTCCCTCCGTGAAAGCAACGGCAGACAATTGTTTTGTGCCTTTTTTCCTGAGTTACCTGTGCAGATACCATATCACGGCGAGCATGGAGCTCGCTCAGCTCACTGTCACCGTATGTCCCCTGGGTGCTGGCAGACGCGGTACTGCATTGCTACCCAGCAGCAGCTCATTGCCTTGTGGACAGTGGCAGCAGACAGTGCAACAGGCCTGATAACCACCGTCACCATGTCCGAGGTTCTCTTGGGCTCCTCAGTAAGGTCGGTCAGGAGTGCCTGGGTAGACATGGGCGCAGGGACTAAAATAGAGTGACTCGACCAGGTCATTCTCTTTAGTCCTGCCGGCAGCCGTATTGCACCGTCTTCTGGCGAGGAGCCAGGCAATGAGGATGGCTAGTAGTCCTATTGCACCATCTTCTGCCAAGCAGCCAGGATATGAGAATGGCTAGCAGTCCTACTGCACCATCTGCTGCCAGCCAAAGATGTAAAAGATAGATGGAGTGGATCAAAACAAGAAATAGACAAGATTTGTTTTGTATTCATTTGCTCCCCCCTTCCTTCCTCCCTCCGTGAAATCAACAGCCGACAATTGTTTCAGTAACGTCTGTCAGGGGCACCTTGAAAAGTTTAATGGAGACTCAGTCCTGCCTGGAATACTGTGGGGAGGGAATAGCTCACTGGGTTGAGCATTGGCCTGCTAAACCCAGGATTTTGAGTTCAATCCTTGAGGGGGCCATTCTGTGTTACAGTTGTTTTTGCTTCTCCTTGATGTAAAGCCACCCCCTTTGTTGATTTTAATTCCCTGTAAGCCAACCCTGTAAGCCATGTCGTCAGTCACCCCTCCCTCCATCAGAGCAACGGCAGACAATTTTTCCGTGCTTTTTTTCCGTGCAGACGCCATACCACGGCAAGCATGGAGCCCGCTCAGATCACTTTGGCAATTAGGAGCACATTAAACACCCCGCGCATTATCCAGCGGTATACGCACCACCAGAACCTGCCAAAGCGACACTGGGAAAGTAGGCGACGTCAGCGTGGTGACGAGAGTGATGAGGACATGGACACAGACTTCTCTCAAAGTACGGGCCCTAGCAACGTGGGCATCATGGTGCTAATGGGGCAGTTTCATGCTGTGGAACACCGATTCTGGGTCTGGGAAACAAGCACAGACTAGTGGGACCGCATAGTGTTGCAGGTCTGGGATGATTCCCAGTGGCTGCAAAATTTTCGTTTAAGGGCACTTTCATGGAACTTTGTGACTTGTTTTCCCCTGCCCTGAAGTGCCAGAATACCAAGATGAGAGCAGCCCTCACAGTTCACAAGCGAGTGGCAATAGCCCTGTGGAAGCTTGCAACGCCAGACAGCTACCCGTCAGTCGGGAATCAATTTGGAGTGGGCAAGTCTACTGTGGGGGCTGCTGTGATGCAAGTAGCCAACGCAATCAAAGATCTCCTGATATCAAGGGTAGTGACCCTGGGAAATCTGCAGGTCATAGTGCATGGCTTTGCTGCAATGGGATTCCCTAACTGTAGTGGGGCCATAGACGGAACCCATATCCCTATCTTGGTACCGGAGCACCAAGCCGGCAAGTACATAAACCGCAAGGGGTACTTTTCAATAGTGCTGCAAGCACTGGTGGCTCACAAGGGATGTTTCACCAACATCAGCATGGGATGGTTGGGAACGGTACATGATGCTCGCATCTTCAGGAACTCTGGTCTGTTTCAAAAGCTGCAGGAAGGGACTCTCTTCCCAGACCAGAAAATAACCATTGGGGATGTTGAAATGCCTATAGTTATCCTTGGGGACCCAGCCTACCCCTTAATGTCATGGCTCATGGAGCCAGACACAGGCAGCCTGGACAGTAGTCAGGAGCTGTTCAACTACAGGCTGAGCAAGTGCAGAATGGTGGTAGAATGTGCATTTGGACGTTTAAAAGCACACTGACGCAGTTTACTGACTCTCTTAGACCTCAGCAAAACCAATATTCCCATTTTTATTACTGCTTGCTGTGCGCTCCACAATATCTGTGAGAGTAAGGGGGAGATGTTTATGGTGGGGTGGGAGGTTGAGGCAAATCGCCTGGCCACTGTTTACGCGCAGCCAGACACCAGGGTGGTTAGAAGAGCACAGGAGGGCGCAGTGCGCATCAGAGAACCTTTGAAAACCAGTTTCATGACTGGCCAGGCTACAGTGTGAAAGTTCTGTTTGTTTCTCCTTGATGAACCCCCCCACCCTTGCCCTTGGCTCACTCTACTTCCCTGTAAGCCAACCACCCCCCCGCCCTTCGATCAGCGCTTGCAAAGGCAATAAAGTCATTGTTGCTTCACATTCATGCATTCTTTATTAATTCATCACACAAATAGGGGGATAACTGCCAAGGTAGCCCAGGAGGGATGGTGGAGGAGGGAAGGACAAGGCCACACAGCACTTTAAAACTTATTGAATGCCAGCCTTCTGTTGCTTGGACAATCCTCTGGGGTGGAGTGGCTGGAGGCCCCCCCACCGCGTTCTTGGGCATCTGGGTGAGGAGGCTATGGAAGTTGGGGAGGAAGGCAGTTGGTTTCACAGGGGCTGTAGCGGTGGTCTGTGCTCCTTCTGCCTTTTCTGCAGCTCAACCATATGCTGGAGCATATTAGTTTGAACCTCCAGCAGCCTCAGCATTGAATCCTGCCTCCTCTCATCACGCTGCCGCCACCTTTCAGCTTCAGCCCTCTCTTCAGCCCGCCACTTACTCTCTTCAGCCCGCCACCTCTCCTCCTGGTCATTTTGTGCTTTCCTGCACTCTGACATTGTCTGCCTCCATGCATTCGTCTGTGCTCGGTCAGTGTGGGAGGACAGCATGAGGTTAGAGAATATTTCATCGTGAGTGCGTTTTTTTTGCCTTCTAATCTTCGCTAGCCTCTGGGAAGGAGAAGATCCTGTGATCCTTGAAACACATGCAGCTGGTGGAGAAAATAAAAGGGACAGTGGTATTTAAAAAGACACATTTTATAGAACAATGGGTACAGTCTTTCATGGTAAACCTTGCTGTTAACATTACATACATAGCACATGTGCTTTTGTTACAAGGTCGCATTTTGCCTCCCCCCACCATGTGGCTAACCCCTCCCCCCTCCCCGTGGCTAATAGCGGGGAACATTTCTGTTCAGCCACAGGCAAACAGCCCAGCGGGAACAGGCACCTTTGAACATCCCCTTAAGAAAAGCACCCTATTTCAACCAGGTGACCATGAATGATATCACTCTCCTGAGGATAACACAGAGAGATAAAGAACGGATCTTGTCTGAACGCCAGCAAACATACACTGCAATGCTTTGTTCTGCAATGATTCCCAGCTACGTGCTACTGGCCTGGCGTGGTAAAGTGTCCTACCATGGTGGATGGAATAAGGCTGCCCTCCCCAGAAACCTTCTGTAAAGGCTTTGGGAGTACATCCAGGAGAGCTTTATGGAGATGTCCCTGGAGGATTTCTGCTCCATCCCCAGACACGTTAACAGACTTTTCCAATGCCTGTACTGGCCGCAAATGCCGGGGCAAATTAATCATTAAACACGCTTGCTTTTAAACCATGTATAGTATTTTAAAAAGGTACACTCACCAGAGGTCCCTTCTCCACCTGGCGGGTCCGGGAGGCAGCCTTGGGTGGGTTCGGGGGGTACTGGCTCCAGGCCCAGGGTGAGAAACAGTTCCTGGCTGTTGGGAAAACCAGTCTCTCCGCTTGCTTGCTGTGAGCTATCTACAACCTCATCATCATCATCTTCCTCGTTCCCCAAACCTGCTTCCGTGTTGCCTCCCTCTCCACTGAAGGAGTCAAAGCACAGGGATGGGGTAGTGGTGGCTGAACCCCCTAAAATGGCATGCAGCTCATCATAGAAGTGGCAATTTTGGGGCTCTGACCCAGAGCGGCCGTTTGCCTCTCTGTTTTTCTGGTAGGCTTGCCTCAGTTCCTTAAGTTTCACATGGCACTGCTTCGGGTCCCTGTTATGGCCTCTGTCCTTCATGCCCTGGGAGATTTTGACAAAAGTTTTGGCATTTCAAAAACTGGAACGGAGTTCTGATAGCACGGATTCCTCTCCCCATACAGTGATCAGATCCCGTACCTCCCGTTCGGTCCATGCCGGAGCTCTTTTGCGATTCTGGGACTCCATCATGGTCACCTCTGCTGATGAGCTCTGCATTCACCTGCAGCTTGCCACGCTGGCCCAACAGGAAATGAGATTCAAAAGTTCACGGGCCTTTTCCTGTCTACCTGGCCAGTGCATCTGAGTTGAGAGTGCTGTCCAGAGTGGTCACAATGGAGCACTCTGGGATAGCTCCCGGAGGCCAAAACCGTCTAATTGCATCCACACTACCCCCAAATTCGACCCAGCAAGGCCGATTTCATCACTAATCCCCTTGTCGGGGGTGGAGTAAAGAAATAGATTTTAAGAGCCCTTTAAGTCGAAAAAAAGTGCTTCGTAGTGTGGACGGGTGCGGGTTAAATCGATTTAACACCGCTAAATTCGACCTCAACTCCTAGTGTAGACCAGAGCTAAGTAATATTGGAGAGAGCAAAGAAAGCACAACTGCTTTAAAATGCTCATTTGCAGTTTCACTGCCTCAGCCATGTGTATTGAGGTATGCATGACCTCATCTTTGAGACAAGCATATGCTTGGGACAAGATAACCCCGAGTGAAAGAAAAGTTATTTTTGAGAACGAAAAATATTTACCCCATCCCTATACTCAGGGATAACAAGTGCTTAGATATTACTGTGATGGGGTCATATAAAAACCTATACAAGTACATAAGATCTAACAAAAGTGTTGCAAAACAAGTGTTTCTATGTCTAATGTTCTTATAAATCACTCACATACCACAAAAGGTATGTGTGGGGGTGGGGGGGGGGGTGGAATCCTACGATACTAACACTTTGACTGTTGAGCTCTAAAACAATTTCCCCTTGGTTGTAAAACTGACTGGTTATTAGTATGTGTTCAGATGCCTAACAAAGCTTTCCACATATAAGGCTTTTAAAAAAATCATTGTGTTTTTGTATTCTGCTGCATTCATTTATACTGTTCCAGATGCATTGAACATGAGAACAAAACACTGAAGAAGGAAAACTGTGTTGATCCACTTATACACAGAAGCTATGGTGATGAGCACGAGAGAAATACCCTGAACTACAATAAAATGAACAGTGGGACATATCCCAGAAAGTGCTGTGCAACTGCCACTATTCGTGTTTGTGTTCCAGTAGTGCCCACCAAGCGCACTTTCTCTCTCTCTTTCCCCCTCACTCACTCTCTCTAAGAGCCAGTCCCTGCTGGAAGAATTTACAGTCTAAATAGTCAGAACAGCCACAGGGAGAAAGGAATATTAAGAATTTGGCTCTTTGGGCAGTTTTAGAAAATATATTCAGATGCCAGGGACTTGAACTTCTGCTTTGGCTTCATAAAAATGGCTAAGGACCACCAATCTTGGTCAACAAAAATGAGGGTAGAGAGGTAGTGCGTGTGTAGAAGCCTCAGGTCCCAAGCAGGCAGGTTGATATGTAAGACACCAATGTAATCAGTAAATCAGGTCAAAAATGGTAACTTTTTTTTTTTTTTTTTTTTTTTACAGAAAATTAAAAAAAAATTTTTTTTTCTTGCTTCAAGGTTTGGGTTACAAACACCAAAAGCCTGCACCTCCAGCAGCATAGAAAGCTATGCTAGGGTGAGAAATGACTTGGAGGTATGGCAGTGCCACCTACTGACTGGTGAACACCACTTCTTGCAGCACATGGGATTTTTCTTTGAATGACTCCCACCTACATGCCAACTAGGTCTGACCCTACTTAGCTTGTGACAGCAGTCAGAGATGGTCCCTCTGCAGGCAGCCTCTCTTGGCCCAGTTACCCTTTTTCTCCTTTCTTAGGCTTTGGTTTTATCGAAGGTTCTTTTATGTGTTTTTTGTTTTGCTTTGCCTTGGTTGCTAAGGAGGAATGGTACATTTTTAGTGTGGTAGGCAAGCATTTAGTCACGTGTCTGCTGAGGGATGCATTATCCTTAGAGATTAATTTGGAAATAAAGTATTACTTTTACAGAGATGGGTGGATTTGTGTCTTATTTTCTGTTCTCCAGTCCAGGAACATTAAAAGTACCTCAACATTTTTGCATTCTCTAAGGGAGCTATGTTATTCCACCCTACATTCTTCAACTTCAGAGACAGCAAGGGTAAGAACAGCTCCAATGTCATTTACCAGGCTCAGATAAAATTGGCAATTTCACCAAAAGTCAGAAAACACAATAGATACACATAAAGCTGTACTTTACATGAATCAAAAAGACTGTTTCACAACTGTCCTTCAGATGTGCTAAAGGCAGCTGTTTCACTGTCAAGTTAATTCAATAAGCAAAGGGAACGTAATTCATTTGGTGTGTTCTGTTTGCTAACCAAAGAATATTTCTTGGCATGTAAACTGTGCATGACAGAATGTTAAGCCTGAAAACATATTGTTAGTCCTCAGAGTTTTTATCAGCTCCAAGAAACATAATGTATAATCATGTGAACAATTCTTTTCATTAAACCACTGAAGGCCAATGCTGCTGTATAAAATTCCAAGCTGCACTGAGTTTGTGGTCATATGAGGGAGCTCATAAGAAAAGACTCCCCCCACCACCCCATCTCTGTGTAGGGTAACAGGGACAGGTGATATTATAAATTTCTCCTTCTTTCAAATTATTGTCCCATTGAGAGTCATATGCAATATCAACAGCAAAGCCTCTAAGCAAATAGCGTATCTGTTATAGATAAACTCCTTTTATCTAGGCTACCATAATCCTCCCATATTGTACATCTGCTACAATGCCAAAGGGAGTGGTGGGGGAACAAAACCATTTTCCATTCTGAGAAGGATTGATCAGCATCTCTCTATAGCTTCATCTGCACTAGGGGGCTTGTTCTGTTGCATCTTGAACAAGTGGGGCTGCTCCAGGGCAAGCTACACTGGTGCAGGGCATCTATACCAGCCATCTTGTCTTGGCTGCAAAGAGCTGCACTGTATCTACAAGCAGCACTCACCTACGGTTGCCACCTTTCCAATTCCTGGTAACCTGACCCCCAAGGCCCTGCCCTTGCCCTGTCTCTTCTTCCCAAGACACCACCCCCTGCTCCATCTCTTCCCCAGAGGCCCCACCTTCTGCTCCGCCTCTTCCCCCAAGGCCCTGCCCCCATCACTTACTCCTCTCCCCCTCACCCCCTGTCACTCACTGGATCGTCTCAAGGAGCCTGCCTGCAGATAGGAGGTGGCCCTGGCTGAGCAGGGGCTGGCATGGGTTAATGACCTGGCACCTCCCCCCACGCCATGGCAACTGGGCTTTTGGTTGGGTGCCATTTAGGGTTACTAGGTCCCTGAAAACTGGGCACCTGGCAACCCTAAATGGCACCTGGATACAGAAGCCAAAAACTGGACTGTCTAGGTAAAAATTAGATGGGTGGCAACCTTACATGCACTGCAAGCACTGGAAGTCTCTATGGTTTGCTGCACCTATCCCACTATTCGCAGCATACTCCGTGGAGCAGGTGCACACAGGAAATGGTATACACCATCTGTTCTGTTCACAGTGCAGATGCCAAGGCAAAAGGGCAACAGACTCACCTTCTGAGTAGGCCATCGCTGAACCAACTCCAGACCTAGAAGCTTGAGGACTATTGTAGGAGCACTGCTATTCTTGTGTAGGGACGATGCACCAGGAAACTAGGAGCTGGATTTAATTATTGTCATTCACTTATTCCAATTTTTTTAAGTTCAATATTTTTTCCTATTCTTGTTTTAATACTCATTGTTTTGCTTTGTTTTGTAGTTAAATGACTGCTCCCTTTTCTCGTGTGGTCCCCTGTGGGAGACAGAGATTAAAATGGTCTGGGTGTGCAATGGCAGGGAAGCTATCCCTGCCAGCTCCTCAGTGGTGCCCAGTTGGCAACTTCTGCCCCAATCCTTCACTTCATGCAGTGGGGGCCCAGAGGACGGACTGGTTCTTGGTGGGATGAGTGGTGCCTGGTGTAGTGGGGAGCTAAATGGATCTACTAGGGGATAGTGGGGAAAGGATTGTGTGCTGTGTATCCTTTAACTCATGACCCCTTTCTTTGTTTTCCAGATCTCAGGAGGATGGGAGATGCTGTGATGCAGCATCTAAGCCCAGTAAATAAGTAGTTGTGCATATGCACCCTAGGTTAGCTGCTATCCTTTGATGTTTGTGCTTTGCAGATAAATCCCCATAGGACCAAACAAAGTTTACAAAGTTTTACCTGCCCTAAATAATAACAAGGTTGTATTTTCCAGCCTGTCTTTACTGCTTTGGAAAACTGGGGTGGGGATGGAGAGAGAGAGGTAGGCAACTGTGGAGGAGGGACAGAACCAAGCAGATACCAGACATGTTTGTCTCCGGTTGTTGCAGACCTGTCCTGAATGGGGGACGTGCACTGCTAAGACTAGCTGAGTAGTCAATGGCTCTTGGGTCTACAAGCAGCCAATCGGTAAGTGGCAGAACTGCTACCAAAGCAGTCACTGAAGCATGGGCAGGAGCACTGTGGGATTACACTGGGATGACAAACTGCATGGTTGTTGCTGCTAAGCCAGTGTTTGCTCTCTGCACTGGCACTGCAACAGTAGAGTCATATGGTGGTGGATAAATGCCATGCTTAGCCTTGTCCGGAGCAAGCACAAGCACGGTGGTGGTGTAAATAATTATGTGCAGATGCAAGCTCTTTTGTGGGTGCTACATGATGTGATACAAGCGTGCTGGGTGTTGTGTTACTGTTGGCGATGTCAGAATGCTCCAGGATCAACAAGGAGATGCTTCAGTGCTTAACTACCGATCATGCACATTACAGCTTCCATCAACTTCATGAAAAAACTCGTACAGATACAGACAGACATCATCTTCCTTTCCAAATGCAAACAGATGGACATCATACCAAAAGGACTAAAGGTAAAAAATCCATTACAATCTACATATCACACAGACTATGCTGAGAGATTGTGCCGCACACTCTCAAAGAAACTGCGAAACCACCTGATCAACATCCTATACAGCAAACAGGGAAAGATTAAGAATGAGCTCTCAAAACTGGATACTCTCATAAAAAACCAGCCTTCCACACAAACTTCCTCGTGGCTGGACTTTACAAAAATTGGACAAGCCATTTACAACACCAACTTTGCTTCTCTACAAAGGAAAAAGGACACTAAACTATCTAAAATACTACATGCCACAAGGAGCCACAACAGTGGTTCCCTTAACCCACCCAACAATATTGTTAACCTTTCCAGATATACTCTTAGCCCGGCAGAAGAGTCTGTCCTATCTCAGGGCCTCTTCTTTTGTCCCTCCAGGCCCATGAACATGATACAGTTCTGTGGTGACCTAGAATCCTACTTTCGACGTCTCCAACTCAAAGAATATTTCCAACACACCTCTGAACAACATATTAACCCACAGAATCCTTCCTACCAACACTACAAAAAGAAGGATTCTGGGTGGACTCCTCCTGGTCGAAACAACAGACTGGACTTCTACACAGATTTCTTCCGTCAATGTGCATGGGCTGAAATTGTGGAAAAGCAGCATCACTTGCCCCATAACCTCAGCCATGCTGAACACAATGCCATCAACAGCCTCAGGAACTCTGACATCATAATCAAAAAGGCTGACAAAGGAGGTGCTGTCGTCATCATGAATAAGTTGGAATATGAACAAGAGGCTGCTAGGCAGCTCTCTAACTCCACATTCTACAGGCCATTATCCTCTGATCCCACTGAGGATTACCAAAAGAAACTACAGGATCTGCTCAAGAAACTCCCTGAAAAAGCACAGGAACAGATCTGTGCAGACACATGCCTAGAACCCCGACCAGGGGTATTCTATATGCTTCCCAAGATCCATAAACCTGGGACCCCTGGACGCCCCGTCATCTCAGGCATTGGCACCCTGACAGCAGGATTGTCTGGCTATGTGGACTCTCTCCTCAGGCCCTACACTACCAGCACTCCCAGCTACCTTCGAGACACCACTGACTTCCTGAGGAAACTACAATCCATCGGTGATCTTCCAGAAAACACCCTCCTGGACACTATGGATGTAGAAGCCCTCTACACCAACATTCCACACAAAGGTGGACTAAAAGCCGTCAGGAACAGCATCTCCGATAATGTCACGGCAAACCTGGTGGCTGAACTCTGTGACTTTGTCCTCACCCACAACTATTTCACATTTGGGGAGAATGAAAACCTTCAAATCAGCAGCACTGCTATGGGTACCCGCATGGCCCCACAGTATGCCAACATTTTTATGGCTGACTTAGAACAACACTTCCTTAGCTCTCTACCCCTACTCTACTTGCGCTACCTTGATGACATCTTCATCATCTGGACCCATGGAAAAGAAGCCCTTGAGGAATTCCACCATGATTTCAACAATTTCCATCCCACCATCAACCTCAGCCTAGACCAATCCACACAAGCGGTCAATTTCCTGGACACTACTGTGCTAGTAAGTGATGGTCACATAAACACCACCCTATACCGGAAACCTACTGACCGCTATACTTACCTACATGCCTCCAGCTTCCATCCAGGACACACCACACAATCCATTGTCTACAGCCAAGCTCTAAGATACAACCGCATTTGCTCCAATCCCTCAGACAGAGACAAACACCTACAAGATTTCTATCAAGCATTCTTACAACTACAATACCCACCTGCTGAAGTGAAAAAACTCATTTACAGAGCCAGAAGAGTACCCAGAAGTCACCTACTACAGGACAGGCTCAACAAAGAAAATAACAGAACGCCACAAGCCACCACCTTCAGCCCCCAACTAAAACCTCTCCAGCGCATCATCAAAGATTTACAACCTATCCTGAAGGACAACCCATCACTCTCACAGATCCTGGGAGACAGACCAGTCCTCGCTTACAGACAGCCACCCAACCTGAAGCAAATACTCACCAGCAACCACACACCACACAACAAAAACACTAACCCAAGAACCTATCCTTGCGACAAAGCCCGATACCAACTCTATCCACATATTTATTCAAGTGACACCATCATAGGACCTAATCACATTAGCCACGCTATCAGGGGCTCGTTCACCTGCACCTCTACCAATGTGATATATGCCATCATGTGCCAGCAATGCACCTCTGCCATGTACATTGGCCAAACTGGACAGTCTCTATGCAAAAGAATAAATGGACACAAATCTGACATCAGGAATCAAAACGTTCAAAAACCGGTAGGAGAACACTTCAACCTCTCTGGCCACTCACTAAAAGATTTAAGGGTGGCAATTTTGCAACAGAAAAGCTTCAAAAACAGACTCCAACGAGAAACAGCTGAGCTTGAATTAATATGTAAACTAGGTACTATTAACTTGTGTTTGAATAAAGACTGGGAGTGGGTGGGTCATTACACATATTGACTCTATTTCCTTAAGTTAAGTATCCTCACACTTTCTTGTCAACTGTATAAATGGGCCATCTTGATTATCACTACAAAAGTTTTTTTCTCCTCCTGATAATAACTCATCTTAACTAATTAGCCTCTCATAACTTGTATGGTAACTTATCCAACTTCTATCTCTCTCTCTCTTACTATATGTTCCATTTTATGCATCCGATGAAGTGGGCTGTAGTCCACGAAAGCTTATGCTCTAATAAATTTGTTAGTCTCTAAGGTGCCACAAGTACTCCTGTTCTTTTTGAGGGGGGAGAGTGTGTGTGTGTGTGTGCGCGCGCGCGCACAGGCATGCTGTTTTTACTATATAAATTAACAAGTACTGAGAACACATAGTTGCTGTCTACATACCACACCATAATCTGAACTACGCAGCCACTCAGAAAAGGGCAGAGTAAAGTTTTTGCAATTAATTAGAATGTGCCTTACTGCATTGGGGTAATGAGCCTTGCATACATGCATCACATGCAGTATGGATTGCATGCTTATAAATAGTAAAATTCAAATGCAGAGATCGTGAGAAGAGTTCTATACTTAGTTGTATTGTTTTGCTTCCTTGGATTGCTCATCTATCTATTTTTGAACAGGATCACAGTCACATGGGCTACAGCTTTGGAATATTTGATCTTCATTTTCAAAGCAGTTATCACAGTGAGTTCAGTGCTATTAACTGTGTAGATCTCACATACACTCCCATCGGCTGTATCCTGCTACATAGTATTTTTGCACAACTAATGACATTTCCTGGCAGGCAATATGTCATACTTCTAAAACATCTTGAAAGTTTGTTTCTCTTGCAGTTGTTACAAGAGGGATTGGGGGAATAAATATTTCAGAACAGTTTGGATCCACACCTACGGCTCGTGGGAAAATCTCAATTATGGTTTTGAAAGCCATGATCGCCAGATATTCCTGCCCAATTACTTTTTGACATTTCAAATAGGTTAATTAGTGATAGGTTCAAATTCCATGCATAAATGAGATGCTGAGAACATAGAGATTCAGATTATACAAATCTCAACCAATCATTAAAATCTGGACTCCATTCATGCCCTATTTTCTTTCAAACAACTACAAAAAAGACCATTCTGAGCAGGAGGAAACAAAAACAGATTCTTGCACGTCCCCCGCATGGCACTTCAATTTTAAAAAGCATTATTCCAGTAATGAGTGAGAGACTGGTGGTTTGTCACTTGTGCTACTAAAGGTTCAACAGTAAAAGCCTCTGACAAAGCAAAGGAAAGAAACAGGGGTGCTTTCTAGACACACAGTAAAGGTACATCTACACTATGATAAATGACCCGCTGCACAGCCACAGCTGGCTGGGTCAACTGACTTGGGCTTACGCGGCTCAGGCTGTGTGGCTATAAAGTTGCAATGTAGACGTACAGGCTCAAGCTGGAGCCTAGGCTCTGAGATCCAGCCAGTGGGGAGGGGCTCAGAGCCTGGGCTCCAGCCTGAGCCCAGATGTCTACACAGCAAGACTTTTATCTCCACAAGACCAAGCCCTGTGAGCTCGTATCACCTGACCCAGGCTCTGCGACTCAGTGCCACTGGTTTTTTTTAATCGCAGTATAGATGTACCCTCAGAGACATTCCCTTCCCCAAGGAGCTGACAGATTTTATATCGGTGAAGCATGTAGCAATATCTGTGGGTCAGGTAGCACAAGCATTTCTGTTCTGAAGAAGTCATTTTCATTTACAGTACTTATATCATTTTTTTGCTGTCTTATCATTTTGGCTGAAGTTTAACCTTGTTTTTCCCAGCCTGAATTTGTTTTGGAAAGCTGTCATAAAAACAGTTCATCCCCTTTCAACGAGGGAGGGTTTGGGGGTGTGCACCACAATTATTTGGGAAAAGCGGGTTCATCCATTCATTCAGCCATTCATCATATGGAAGGAGACAGTATTCCCTCTGGACCTTCCCAAGATATGCACATCTTTGCAAAGAGAACAAAACATTAACATAGATTCATAGATATTTAGGTCAGAAGGGACCATTATGATCATCTAGTCTGACCTCCTGCACAACGCAGGCCACAGAATTTCACCCACCACTCCAATAGCACAGATATAGGTGTGAGGTTTTTTTGTAGGAGTCCTCAAATCGTAGTTTAAAGACTTCAAGGAGCAGAGAATCCTCCAGCAAGTGACCCGTGCCCCATGCTACAGAGGAAGGCGAAAAACCTCCAGGGCCTCTTCCAATCTGCCCTGGAAGAAAATTCCTTCTCCAGGAACAGACCATTGTTCCTCATTATAACTGTTTTGTTTTGCAATGTGCCTTAGGGTATGTCTGCACTGCAACTGGAAGTGGGACTGCAGCACCTATGGATCAAAGCTAGCCTAGGTACCAAGAGCCAGGAAGCCACAACAGCGCGGATTTCAGGATGGGCTAAGTACTCAGGGTCCCGGGCAGGTACATACTCAAGTGGTGAGCCCTTCCTGAAGTCTGTGCTGCCACAGCTTCATCACTGTTGGTACATGAGCTAGTTAGATTACAGCTAGCTCCAGTAGGTCGACACATGATGCAATCACTTCTGATTCCAGTGTAGACATGCCATAATGGTAGTGTGGTGGCCACCTGAAATTTGGCAGGCACATAGCCACAGAGAGGTGCCTTGGTGAAAATTGGTTGTGATTTGTCCAGTCAGAAATTTCTTATATGCGCACAGATTTTTATAATGTAACAGCTAATAACCTGTCAACCTTCTGTTCACTTTGTGCATGCATTAGATCCACAGGGAATCTTACCCCTTTCTATATGATGAATGCCTGAGTGTTTGGGAAGGAAATAGACTCTAAAAAGAGTCCAGCCACATTTGATATGATGTGTGAAGTTAAACAAAGAAGGATGTGTGGCTCCATCCTATGTCTGTCCATTGGATGTGTGAAGGTTTGTAAAGAAGAAAATTTTACACTGTCTGGCTTTGTTAAGAGACAGAAATTGATCCCTCTTTCTCCTGTACCTGGAACCAGTGCCCAGAGCCAATAACTAAACCCAGGCTGGGTTCAGTTATTGCATAGATTTGCCCATATCTAAAAAGCACATTTTCTGAATAAATGTTTGCAGTGTTAAATGGTAAGAAACAAAATGTGGGAAAAAAAGTATCCAGAAACAATGAGGACTTTGTTTACGCTTTAGTGCAAATTCTCTTTCCAGGTAAAAGCACTCATCTTTCATTATTGTTTCCTTTAAATGCTTTAAGATACCTTTGAACTTTGACTCTAATTCTTCATAGCAGAGAAAAAACAAATGCTAAACCTTCCATAACAGGAGCGATAAAAGCAGAGTTAATGAGCACAATCAATCTGAACACACAGTGCTTTCCAGAAACTTACCTTTCTGTGATTGTTTCTCTGAGTCCACTAGTAACACCCTTAACCACAGTACTAGCTTTGGGGGTCAGCACCACTTGAGATATAAAAAAGGAGCCCTTCTTTCTTCTCTCAATGATTGATGCCTGAAGAAACTGAATCAGTTTTTCTGGGTCTGTTGTGTTTGCCCAAGGAGCTGGCATCATCTGCCCTGGCCAAAGAAATGGTACCTCAAGAGCCACTGGACTATGATAAAATACCAACACTTGGTAATCCTTCTCCCACAGGTACTGGAGACTTACTTCTTGGGCAAATATAGCCGGGCACATTTTATTCCCAAACGTGCCTTTGAGCATTTGGACCAGGTTCTCATGATGATATTTCTGCATCCCATAGAAATGATTGAAGTCCAAGAAGACAACTTCTTTATGGTGGTCAGTCAGAAATGCATTGATCTCTTCAAGGCCCTCATTGACTTTGGCACTAAATAACCCATGAGCAAAGTAAAGTTCATTGTCAGGGTCTCTGGGTTTAGTGGAAATTCTGAGATCAAAATATCGTATACCTGCACCCAGCTGGCTAGTAAAGTTCATCGTCTGTGTTGCCAACCACTTTCTCATCAACTTTTTAGCCACAGTCCCAAATACGGAGACAAAATTCTGGACAGTTTCTGGTTGTTCAGGTCCAACTGGAGAGGCTTCATCGATGTAGAAGCTAAAGGAGTCATGAGACCCTACAAATATAACAAAGCAAAATCAATGTTGCATTCATACACTTAAAGTTATAAATACTCCTCTATTTCAGGATAATCTAATTTTCTGGTTAGCACACAGATACTCTAAAATTGGCCTTTTCCTCCCAACCCCGTCCCCCCGTACATTATTTTCATGGAATCAATATTCACGTGTGTTGAAAGTGAATGAATTCAGGAGGGCTAAATGAAATGTGTATTAGTTTAATGAGTACCTCTTACTTTTATGCCCTTAGTACTACTGAAGTCAATGGGCCTGATTCTTAGTGTAAGTCAGGAGTAGCCCCACAAGTCAGTCAACTTGTAGAAGTGTGTAATATCTATGTAAATGGAAGAGAATTAGGCCCAATCAGTGTGTTCACTTGACTAATGGTTAGCTGGATCAGGACCTTTGTGATGAGTAAAAATACATATCCTTGACATTTTACACAAGCTAAAGTTTTCAATAGCCCTGAAGTGACTTAGGAGCACAGGTCACATTTTCAAAAACACCTAAGTCCCACTGACTTTCAGTCAGGATCCTAAATCAGTTACTTCTCAAAATTATATCCCAAATCTTTGCAATGATGAGAGAAACAGTGTAAGAATGATAGTTTAATAGTTATAGCTGATGCAGACATTGTATTCCATTGCTTAGAATGAGGAGGTTCATTGTGTACTTTGAACAATGATGAATTGTATTGTACCTTTTTGTGTGCCGAAGTTAATTGCATTGCACATTTTTTAAAATTTGTACTATCAAAAAAGGTCAGCGACACCCCCACTTTGCACTGCACTGTTTCCTTAGTTTCAAGGATTTGTCTTTATCTTTGTCTTTATCTTTGCAATATTCACTTATTTTGTCTAGTTTGCTGCCACTTTGTATGAAAATTAAAACTAAAGTTAAGGGTGTTAACATCGAATAAGTTTTCTATAAGGGGACTATATCTTGCATTGCAAGGAGAAGCACATGATCTAGTAGGTCTTTTTCATTCTTAAGTACTGTGATGCAGTCTAACAGGGAAGGTGACAGTCTACACTAATATGGTCAACACTGTTACAAAATTGTGAAATGTTGTATAAATATGCCTTGTGAAGCATCATTGGAAAAGTTCTAATCTGCTAAATATTATTATCTTGTTATAATGTGTATATCGATGCTGTGTGTGGAGTTATGAAAATTTGCTCTGAGTTTGTAACTCAAACATGTTGTGGGTCTGAGAAACACCCACAGGCTAGCTCTTTAGAAATAACAAAGAAGTGTAAACAAGGACATGCATGTCGTCCCTTAAGACCCCTCAGACAGCGTGTAGGCAAAGGTGCAAGCTAGAATCCACAATTCAGATGAAGGACTGATGGCAGAGCACATATGCCATGGAACTGCCTGACCTGTAACACAGCCAGGATTTTTTTCCAGAAAAAGGGTCAAGATATAAAAAGGGGAAATAAAGGCCTCTGGCCACCTCCTTCCTACCCCATCTCTGAACTGTTAATTCTGACAAGGGAAGCTTTGAACAAAAGGACTGAGGTCCCCAAAGCTACTTGGTCAATCCAAAGAGACTTACAGAAAACTAGCAGATTTAACATTCCTGCTAACATTTTGGACTACATACTCTGATACAACTGTAATGTGTTTCATCTGCCTTAACCTTTTCATAACGCTCATTTCTTTTCTTAGTTAAGTCTTTAGTTAGTTTACTAAAGGATTGGCTACAACGTTGTTTTTGGTGTAAGGTCCTTAGCATCCATTGACTTGGGGCTGGAAGAACCTAATGTGTGGTGATTTTCATCACAGAAGTCCAGTTTGTCCGAGTGGTAATATGGGCTGCTGGAGGGTCTGAAGGGACTGCTTGTGGCTCCATATTAAGCTAGTATAGTGATCCACCAGCACACATTTGTTGCTGGTTTGTTAAATCTGATTATAGAACAAACACCAGTGTGGGAGTGTCTGCCCAGTTTTTGTTAGTCTGACCTGAAATTGGCTCTCTCAGCTGTGATCCACAACAGGTACAGTAATAAGGTTGTCAGGTGTCCCGTTTTCGAGCCTGCTCCCCACACCCCCTCTCACACCCCAACCCCCTGCCCCATTCTTGAGCCCTCTCCCACACCCAAACTTCCTCCTGGAGCCTGCACCCCCTCCCACACCCAAACTCCCTGCCACAGCCCTGAGCCCCCGCCAGCACCCAAACTCTTTCCTGGAGCCCGCTCCCCGGACCCTCTCCCACACCGAATCCCCCCGACCAAGCCTGGAGCCCCCTCCTGCACCCTGAACCCCTCATTTCTGGTCCCTAGCTCAGAGCCCATACCCCCTCCCACACTCCGAACCCATTGGCTCCACCCCCCAGCCTGAAACCCCCTCCTGCACTCCAAATCCCTCATCCCCAACCCCACCCCAGAACCCGCACCCCAATCCCCTGCCCCAGCCCAGAGCCCGCACCCCCAGCTGGAACCCTCATCCCCTCCTGCACCACAACCCCGTCCCAGCCCCGTGAAAATGAGTGAGTGAGGGAGGGTAGGGAGAATGGACTGAGCAGGGGGCAGGGCCTCAGAGAAGGGGTGGGGCAGGGGTGAGGCAAGGGTATTTGGTTTCGTGAGATTAGAAAGTTGGCAACCCTATACAGTGACAGCTACCAATAGCTTTTGGTTCTTCATCACAAAATGCACAAAAATTTACCCCCCTTTCCTACTGTCATACTGCATCCTATCACCTTGCCTGGGATGGGTTTATGGAGCCCAAGCACAGCAGGCAACACTGTGGGTGAAATTCATCAGAGCGCAAAGGGCCTGCACCCAGACCTATCCTGCATTTTGTGCAAATCTTTTTGAAGTCAATGGGACTTTTGTGCCTGGAATGGGCTGCAGCACTGGAGTCAAAGTTTCAGGCCAAAAGGGGCCACCAGATCAACTAGCCTGTACTCTGACCTCCTTATATCACAGGCCACCAACTCCACCCAGCAACTGCACACTGGACCCAACTGAAATTAGACCAAAGTATTACAGCCCACAGGAGACTAGAGTTATGTGCCACATACAGAGAATGAGAGGGACCAACGTGCACAAGTGCCTAAGGCCCCCAAAATGGCAGGGAAAAGATTCAGTGAGATATACCCAGATAATCCCGGCAAGTGACCAGCAGCCATGCACTGGAGATGAAACTGAAAAAACCCCAAGGTCACTGCCAATCTGATCTAGGGGAAAATTCCTTCCTGACCCAGCACATGGTGATCAGTTAAACCCTGGACATATGAGCAAAAATGAGCCAGCCAACCCCCTGAGAGAGAGAGAATGCTCACTGCCACTTCTGGACCTCCCCACCCTATGTCCCATCTCCAGCTGTGGCCATCTTTCATGTTTAAGAGGAAAGAGATACAAAACAAAAAAAACAGACGGTATTGGGGAAAGGGGTGGCCAGATATAACCCTCAGGAGCTTTTAGGAACATAAAACTAGGTTCCAAGTAGTTCAAATTCCTAGCATCAAGGGTGGGATTTTCATCAACGCCTAAGTGTCAACAACTTTGAAAGCATGGAAGCTGTGGCAAACAACATATCAAGGTTAAAGAAGTCCCCCAATCTGCTCATTTCTGGGTACCATATTAGCTAAACCATGATGAACCTTACACATTGCAATGACAGATGAAAGGTTTTCTTCTTTACATGGAAAAAAGAAAATTATTATTGCCCATCTCAAGCTTTGGCTGAATCCATCTTTGTGCCAAAGAATACGTTCATCCAATATTAAAACCACCTCAACTAAACAACTCCCTGAAAGTCTCATTGTTTTCCCTTATTGTCTTAACTGCCTCTTTCAACTGCATTTTATTTTAAATAAATTGCGAGTTGTGATTAAACTGTTTTCTGATAAGTGTTGCTTTGAAACCATATTCCTTGCACAGCATGGTTAGATCATAGAGATGTATGTGATTACACAGAAATACCCTAAAAGACTAGATCTGCATACAGCATTTTAATGCTAAATCAAATGGATACCACCAGATTAGAGCAGTGATTCGTGTTTCAACATATTACAGGAAAAATTAATGGAATACATTAAAGGTTCTGCTCAGGCTAGCATGTATTAATCTAGAGATTAAAACAAACCTCTTATTTAAGACTAGGCTTAGGTTATTGATACTATCCTGGAATGGATCATGTGAACATTTACTACCATGTATATCCTTAAACCAAAAAAAAGTCCCTTTGATTTCAGTAGGATTCTGTATGGAAGTAAGGAGAGCTACAGTAGCAGCTGATTGCAGGATTAAGCCCCAAATTTGTGGGAAAATAGGAACAGACCAATGGTCTAGTTCAGTGGTTTTCAAACTTTTTTTCTGGTGACCCAGTTGAAGAAAATTGTTGATGCCCGTGACGCAACAGAGCTGGGGATGAGGGGTTTGGGGTGTGGGAGGGGCTCAGGGATGGGGCAGAGGTAGGGGTGCGGGGGTGAGGGCTGCAGGGTGGGGCCATGAATGAGGGGTTCAGGGTGTGGGAGGGGTCTCTGGGCTGGGGCAGGGTGTTGGGGTTGCAGGCTCTGGGGTGGGACCGGGGATGAGGGGTTTGGGGTGCAGGAAGGGGCTCTGGGTTTTGGGGGTGCTCAGGGCTGGGGATTGGAGAACAGAGTTGGGATGCGGACTTACCTCAGGCAGCTTGCAGTCAGCAGCATAGCGGGGGTGGTAAGGCAGGCTTCCAGCCTGTCCTGGCACCGCGGACCACGCTGCACCCTGGAAGTGGCCAGCAGCAGGTCCAATTCCTAGGTGAAGGCGCTCAAGTGGCTCTGCACGACTCTCGCCTGCAGGCACCGCCCACTTCCCCCCAGCTCCCATTGGCCGGGAACCAATGCTCGAGGCAGGGGCAGCACGCGGAGCCCTATGGCCCCCCCACCTAGGAGCCGGACCTGCTGCTGGCCACTTCCAGGGCACAGCACAGTGTCAGAACAGGTGGGGTGTAGCCTACCTTAGCTGGGCAGCACCACCACAACCAAGTGCCTTACATTCTGCGACCCAGTACTGGGTTGCGACCCACAGTTTGAAAACCACTGGTCTTGTTAGTCTGCTAGGTTGCCTCTGGTATCCTGATGTTCCAGAGGAAGGCATACAACTCCCAAAATATACCTGGTCAGTATAAAACAGTCATTATTTTAATTACTAGAGCCAAGAGGAACAGCACAAAAGTCTCATTGCAGAAGACTACGCTTGTCAATATACACTATTTAACTTTTGTAAAGCAATCACAGACAATACAGAGGACGAGGGGGAAATTCATTTCACAGCTGGCAAGCTTCTGAATATTTTCAGCCAGGGAAATTTAGAAAAGTAATTTTTGTACTTTTAATATCTTTATGCACAGGCTGGAGCCCAGAGAGCTGGGACTTTTGGGGGCAGGGACAACAGGAGAGGAGAGTGCCATAAGTTTAGAGACACTGTGTCATGTTGTGCAGATTGGACAGGAGGAAGTTATTAAAAGGTATCAAAAGACAAATGAAATCAATCTGTACTGTTTGGTTTGCTGATTGACACTATGCATTGAGCAGATGTGATCATATCTGGAGCTGACCATGATGATATAAACATTATTCCTAGTTTGAGAGTATAACTGACTCATAACATCCATTGGTATAAGTGATTTGAACATTTCCTTCCAACATGATTTATCATGCACTTGTCAACATCAACATTTCTCTGTCTTCATCTTGGACTGTTACCTTTACAAATCTACTCATATGATTTTGAGATTCCAACATCTTTGCACCTGGTAGAAAAGTTATCTTATGGTCCTCGTTGCCATCACATCTAATTGTCGATATTCCTGATGATGAGAGGATCTCTTACAACCATCACCTTTATTATACAGCAAACTGGGTTCCATTCTATTGTAAAGATTACCTCGGTGGGTGAGGAATCCGCCTCCCCTTCCTTCCACTAGAAAGTGGGTCTTTAGGGACAACTGTCTGTCAGTGTTCTTTCTGTCAACCATGACAGTGGCTTCCATAACTGAAGGAAGGATGCTGCCATTTCTGAGGTAAGGTTTCTCTGGGGTACATTAGATGAAACAATGGTAGGTTATATTTTTAAATCTTTCTCTGTCTTGCTCATCCTCCCCTTTAGTGTCCCATGCTTCAAGGAAGTGTATTTGCACTCCCGGAGGCAGAAAGTGGAAGCACAGTTCAACTGACAGAGCACAGGACTGGAAACCTGCCACTCCCTGAGTTCTAATCCTTGTTCTACCACTGACTTGCTGTGTGGTCTTGGACTAGTCACCTATTCTTCAACTGCACTCTAAGGACCAGAAATCCCCAGCCTTGCTACAAGTTCTCTGTGACGCTCCAGTTTCCTTTCAAGACCTTTGGGGTGCATTATGTTAGTAACTGCAAGGGCCTTGAAGACAACTTCCTGCACATGGAAGGCTGCTGATCTGCACCCTTATAATTTGTGTCACAGTAGTGCCTACAGGCCTCAACCAACATTGGGCTCCATTGTATAGGTAAACAACAGCTAGCAAGAGAATCTCTGCTCCAAAGAGTTTACAATTTAAACAGACAAGATTGACAATTTGGGGCGGGAGGCACAGAGAAGCAAAGTGACTTGCCCCAAGTCACACAGCAGGAGACCCAGGAACGAAAACCACATCTTACTGCTAGCTACTATCATATCCATTCGACCATATCGCAAGGACCAATTTTCCTGCAACATATATTCTGCCATAGGCTGTCTCCAAGAAGGGTTAGGTAATGGAGTGGCAGCAGGTCAGTACAGTGCTCACTGGCAGGCTTTTTAAGTTGCAAAGGAGAAGATCTGGCACTCGCTCTTTATCTTTCACTCAGAACAAATTCTTTTTTTATATTGACTCACCCTATTTCCATCTCAACCTTTTCTCTCGCGCACATACATCTTCTCACTGCTCTGCCAACTTTTTATACCTTTTTTCACTACAATCACTCAGTTCCCTCACAATCAGTCTCATCAAGGATTGGCTTCTGTTCCTACATTTACAGCTCTTAATCAGTCACTCCAATTTTATGTACTCAGCAGTGGTAACGTTTTCATAATTCTCATTTCAAAATAGCTAGTCAGAAAGAAACTTGAAAAATAAAATGCTTACTCACTGATTCCCACTCAGCCAAACTCCTTTTTAGCAGGGAGTAACCCTGTGTATGTTTTTGATGCTGGCCTCTCAGCTTTAGAAGTAATTGCAAATGATGCTTTAAGTGTCTGCAGCATCCACAGTTAAAAAAATAAAGTGGTCAATTTCAACCACTAAGACATTAAGCTTTGATGTACTTACAGGTAGTCAAGCATTATTTAGATATTCAAGAGTAAAGTGTACAGTGACATCTAGCTTGCAGGCAAAAAGCTTCTGGTACTTCCATTAAGGAAATGGTCTTAGTTTTCTATAGTGAATTCTTTTAACAGGACAACTGGGACTATGCAGCCTCATTAACATATTTATAGAATCCCTAGAGGATTATACTCCCCCATTTAAAAAATAATTGGACTTAATGGTGGGAAAAGGACCCTAAGGGAGAATGTATTTCAGTTTAGAAGTTGTTTCTTTAGCTCCCTAGAGATTTACTGAAATACTGCTAGCCTACTGTTTCCTGGCTCCCAGCATTGTCCCGTCATTCATAAAAAGGGCAAGCATAAATGGACTTTGGTATGTCTCTCTCCCTTCACCGCCCCTCGGCAAATGCTTAGATCCTCTTGCTTAATGGGGGTCTGGTGACTGCCACCTAGAATAGTTGTCCTGAAATGAAATACTTCTTCAAAGCAGTGCCAGACTCCATCATGTCCTCAGTCGTGTTCTCAAGACTCACAGGTCATAGCAAGGCACAAGTAGGATACACAGCTTTGACGCATTTTCTGACACCATAATCCCCAAATCTTTTTCAGAGTCACTGCTTCCCAGGATAGGGTCTCCCCATGGGTGACGCGTGAACACCCCATTCGGGGAAGCTCACCCTGGGCCTCAGCCCTGCTCCTTCCACCCAAGGCCCTGCCCCTCTCCTGCTGGAGCCCTGAGCTCCCCACCGCAGCTGGAGGAGCCCTGCCCCAGCCAGCCCAAGTCCCGGCTGGACAGGCAGCCCCAGCCTCAGAGCGCTCGATGGCCCCAGCACTTGCCCCAGTCACATCAAGTCCTGGGCAGGTGGCAGGCTCACCCTAGCCCCAGCCCCCACCCACTTGAGGAGAGAGGCTGAGTAAGGGTGACAAGAAGAACAGGGACACCAGGGGGGAAGAGCAGGATGCAGAAGAGGGCCTTAGGGCGGAGCATGGGCAGGGTCACGCTTGGCTACTCTCTGCCCATGAGTTTCCTATCCTGTAAATTTGGCCTACATACTTTATTCCTATACGTTAAAGTTAAAAATTACTTAGATAAATAGATGTCTTCAGGTCAGCAAGGCCTGATGAAATACATCCTAAAATACTCTAACTGAGGAGATACCTGAATCATTAGCGATTATCTTCAAATACTCATGGGAGATGGGAGAGATTCCAGAGGATTGAAGAGGGAAAATATAGTGCCAATCTAGAAAAAAGGAATAAGGACAACCCAGGAAATTACAGACCAGTCATCTTAACTTCAGTATTCAGAAAGATAATGGAGCAAATAATCAAGCAATCAATTTGCAAATACCTAGAAGATAATAAGGTGGTAAGTAACAGTCCGCGTGGATTTGTCAAAAACAAATCATGTCAAACCAACCTAATAGCTTTCTTGGACAGGCTAACACACCTTGTCGATAAGGGGAAAGCGGTAGATGTGATATACCTTGACTTTAGTAAGGCTTTTGATACTGTCTCACATGACTTTCTCATACACAATTTAGGGAAAAATAGACTAGATGGAGCTCCTGCAGGGTGCGTGTATAAATGGTTGGAAAACTGTTCCCAGAGAGAAGTAATCTAGAATTGAGTGGGGGCCTGCAGGGACCAGATCTGGGTCTAGTTCTGTTCAATATCTTCATCAATGATTTAGATAAATGGCACAGATTTAGATAAATGGCACACTGATAAAGTTTGCAGATGATGCCAAGCTGGGAGGTGTTACTAGTGCTTTGGAGGATAGGACTAAAATTCAAAATGATCTGGACAAACTGGAGAAATGATCTGAAGTAAATAGGATGAAATTCAATAAGGAAAAATGCAAAGTACTCCACTTAGGAAGGAACAGTCAGTTGCACACATACAAAATGGAAAATGACTGTCTAGGAAGGAGTACTGTGGAAATGGATCTAGGGGTTATAGTGTATCACAAGCTAAATATAAGTCAACAGTATAACACTGTTGCAAAAAAGCGAACATCATTCCGGGACGTATCAGCAGGAGTATTGTAAGTACTGTAATTATTTTGTTCTACTCTCCACTGATAAGGCTTCAAGTGGAGTATCTTGTCCAATTCTGAGTGCCACATTTCAGGAAAGATGCAGATAAACTGGAGAAAGTCCAGAGAAAAGCAACAAAAATGATTAAAGGTCTAGAAAACATGACCTATGAGGGAAGATTGAAAAAATTGGGTTTGTTTAGCCTGGAGAACAGAAGACTGAGGGGGGAAATGGTAACAGTTTTCAAGTACATAAAAGACTGTTACAGGGAGGATGGTGAAACATTGTTCTCATTAACCTCTGAGGAAACGACAAGAAGAAATGGGCTTAAATTGCAGCAAGGGAAGTTTAGGTTGGACATTAGGAAAATCTCCTTAACTGTAAGGGCAGTTAAGCACTGGAACAAATTGCTTAGAGAGGCTGTGAATCTCCATCCCTGGAGGTTTTTGAGAACAGGTTAGACAAACACCTGTCAGGAATGGTCTAGTTATTACTCAGTCCTGCCTTGAGTGCAGGAAACTAGACTACATGACCCATTGTGGTCCCTTCCAGTCCTGCCCCTCTCTGATTCTATGCACACATTTACATTTATCCATATTAAAATGTGCATTGTTTCCTTGCACTCGGTTTACCAAGCAATCCAGCTCGCTCCGAATCAGTGATCTATCCTCTTGATTATTTACCACTCCCCTAATTTTTATATCATCTGCAGACTTCATCAGAGATGATTTTATATTTTCTTCCAGGTCCTTGATAAAGATATTAAACGGTATAGGGCCAAGAAGTGATCCCTGTGGGACCCCGTTGGAAACAGACCCACTTGATGATTCCTACTTCACAATTACAGTTTGAGAGCTAGCAGTTAGCCAGCTTCTAATCTATTTAATGTATGCCATGTTAATTTCATATTGTTCTAGCTTTTTAACCAAAATATCATGCGAGACCAAGTCAGACGCCTCATAAAATTTAGAATCAAGTTAGTTTGACAGGATCTGTTTTCCATAAACCCATGTTGATTAATTACATTACCTTCCTTTCATTAATCAAGTCCCAAATCAGCCATTCCATTATCTTGCCTGGGATCGAAGTCAGACCGCCAGGACTATAAATTACCCTGGTCATCCTATTATCCTTTTTAAATACTGGCATAACATGGACTTTCTTCCAGTTTTCTGGAACTTCCCCAGTATTCCAAGACTTACTGAATAATCAACACTAATGACCCAGTAAGCTCATCAGCGAGGTCTTTTAAAACTGGGATGCAAGTTATCTGGACCTGCTGATTTTAAAATGTCTAACTTTAGTAGCTTCTGTTGAACAGCCTCCTGAGATACTAATGAAATGGTAAGAGTGTTATCATCATCATTAGCTATGACTACCTCATCTGTTATCCCCCCAAATTCAGAATATTTATGCATCACTTCAAGCTTTTCTACATTATTATTTATAAACTTACAATTGTTAGGATTCTTCTTGCTCTTAATATACTTAAAAAAAATCTCCTTATTGTCCTTAAATCTACAGGCTATAGATTTTTCCTCCTGTCACTTTCTTCCATTATCATTTTTCTTCAATGCCTTTCTTCTGATTTATATTTATTACCATCAACTTCCATTTTCTTCTATTTATTATACGTATATTTTAATTTTTTTATAACTATTTTCACTTCCCCTCTAAACCAGGTCATTTTTTTTTAACAATATGGCTGTCTTCCTTGATTGTGGCTTTTTGAGCATCTAGTAAAGTGTTCTTAAACAATTCCCAATTATCATTCATATTTTTCTGATTACATTCTTTCTCCCAGTTGACTTGGCTCATAATTGTTTTCAGCTTTGTGAAATTCACTCCTTTAAGGCACCTAATATATGTACTTTATTCACCTAAGCTACTATTAATTTTTAGTTCTGTGATCAATTCTCTTTATTAGTCTAAGTTACAGCTGCCTCCAAGAGCTGCCCTGTGGCTGCATGCAGTACTGCCAGGAATCTCCCTATCCGTGCCTGCTGCAAACCTGCCCCCCAACTCCCCTACAGGGGATGGTTAATGAAATGTGTATTTGAGATACACCCCCATACTTAATTTACCTAAAAAGCATGTGGGTCCATGCCTGCAAGAGAGACAGAATGGGGGGAAGGTCTTTAGGTCTGTCCCAATTCCTACCGCAGAAGCAAAGCTCAGTTACTTCTTTCCTTGAACCGTAAATCAGCTTATATCACAGTTCACATTTTCAAGGTTACCTTTGCAAGGAAGAGGGCCAGAAACTTCCTTTGTAAACAAGTTAATAAATAAAAGCAAGCAAGCTGAGATTCTCCTTTGTATTTATAGCTCTCCAAGTAGGGTGCACGTGCCACAACTACAGGTTTCATGAGACCAACTGCTGAGGCAATTTAAAAAAAAAAGGCAATATAAACTCATACAGCCCTCTTGACAGCAGGTTTCCCTGTCTCCTTTGATAATTCCTTAGTCATTGGTCTCTTGTAATTATTTGTGTAGGAGGAAGTGTTGCAATGTTTTCTATGAAATTTCACAAAGTTAAAAAGATATCCCTGCGTGTAGATACCCTCCCACCTCTTCCCAGTCAACCCACCACCCACAGACAGATTTCAGTTTAGAACTTGTACAGATAAATGAAAGCATGATGGAAGATTATTTCAAAGGCAAGCCCTTTTTGGATGCTTCAGCATAGAACGGTTAATTTCACCAAATGTGAGCTACACATTAAGAACCCTACTCTACATTCTTTACTCAGGCGAATGTCCTTTAACTTCAGTTAACAGACCAAGGACAGCAGGATTAGGCCTTAACACAGAATCAATGTGGAACTGACTAATCTGCATGTTGAATCAGCTCATTAGAGACTGCATGCTGTCCTAGTACATTAACAAAGCAGGTGCTCCTTATGAGGGAACAAGATAAACTCCTATGGGAATGAGGCTTCTAACTCCTACTTATGCCACTGAAAAGTGCCCCACTCTTGTAAAAGACAAGTAGATTTTCCATGAAAATTTTCATAGCATTTCTCAGTTTCTTAATTAGATGAAAGATTTAATTTCAGTTTTCAAAACCAAAATAAAATTGTTTTTAGTTTCTCCTCCCCCACCCCCCTTTGCAGTGGACAAAAGGAAGAGTAAGGAAAAGAAATCTTTGTCTTTATTTTTTAAAGTTTTTTTCCTACTTTTCATTTCCTTTTCCATTCCCCCCAGTCCCCCCCAATTTTCCAGGGGAATAATTTCTGATGCTTTAAATAAAGACCCCGTTCCAAGTGTATAAATAAATAATAATAAAACAAAATTTTAAAAATGAAAATGTAGCTAACATTTACTGCAGACAGAGTGGAGCAAAAATATTGTCATAGATTCCTGTTTGGAAACATTACTTTCTGACTGAAGGTAAGAAAACAGCAAGAACTGAGCCTACATGGTTACAACCAGCTCAGGGCTTGTTGGTGTAAGTTTGCTGACGGAAGCTGCACAGACAGACAGTCAGAAAGGTAGAGAGCAAGCAAGAGGAGAAAGCAGATGCCTATGGGTTTCATGGAGTCTGTGTGAGGGGGAAAGAAGTGCTTGAGAGAGGATTGAGGAGTAAGCGATGCCCCACTGCTCCCTGTGTTGGAGAGTGGAGCAGTTAGCTAGGGAGAGGCAGATTAGTGACTTGGAATTTTAGCAAACATTAAAACTACAGGCATTTAATAACACTGTTACGATATACATTTAAAGCACTTTATACATCAGCTAAAAGAGTGAACAAACAAACAGAAAACTATTTCCTGCAGCATGAAGTGTCTCCTATGACTCGGAGGAGGAGAAATGAGCACGTAGTACAGGAGGTTGATTGAGATCACCTGCAGGGGCAGGGAGTAACATCCCTCTAAGGGAAGGAAAGTAAGTTAAGAGGTGAGAGGACTGAAAACAACAGTATGGTTTTCATCTCTCCTATTCAAGTGTAAAAGGCCATCTCCCTCAGAGGAAGTTCCTGCATCCAAGGCCCAATTTCTCCCTTTTCAACAAGACTAGAAGTAGAGTTATGGTTCTGGAGGTCTTCACCCAAGGAGAGAAGTAGGTGCTATTCTGCATATAGGTCATCCTGTGTGCGGAGTCCTGCAGCTTGTGTGCTCTTCTGCCACTGCTCCCTTAGGGAGGGCTCTGTGCGTGCTGATGGTGAGATGGAGCAAGGTCTCCAGTTCATCCCACAGGTGTTTCAGAGTGCTGGGATGACCACCCTGCTCTCATCAGCACCTCAACTAGCATACCTTCCCCACAGGTAATCAGGTGTAAAGGTCTGGGCCCTTGCAACCTCAGTGCAGTGGGCTCACCCACATAATGAGTGGGACCTCTTCCCTGTTCATCTCTCTGCACTGTTGCCTAAGAAATTAAAATCTGCCTACTACACATTTCCAACCTCAACAAAACTTTCTAATAACATCCACGGACAAACCAACCAACCTGTGTGTATATAAAATCTCCTCACTGTACTTTCCACTTTATGCATCCGATGAAGTGAGCTGTAGCTCATGAAACCTTATGCTCAAATAAATTGGTTAGTCTCTAAGGTGCCACAAGTACTCCTTTTCTTTTTGCGAATACAGACTAACACGGCTGCTACTCTGCAACCGACCTTGTTTCCATATGAGCATGAATGAATACAGAGCAAGTTGCGAACAAGTGAATCCATGTTCAGGTTCCAATTCACCAAATACTTTTCCCCAGGACTCACCCAGCTATGGACCTGAATATAGCAGAGCACAAAAGAAACCGTCAACTCTCTCATCCCCCCAGAACATGGTGGTGCTGAACAGGGAACACATTGTCAAGTTTATAGGAAGGGACTCAGAAAATAATTTAGAATTCATGGAAACTGACAGTTAAGTTATCTACCAGTACAACATTGCAGCTAAAGGGATTAACACAGTCCTTTGATACATGAACAGGAGAATCTTGAGTAGGCGAGGGGGGTAGGAGAGGTTGTTTTAGAGACCATTACTGGATACTGTCCAGTTCTGTTGTTCACACATCGAAAACGATGTTAAAAATTGGGAAAGGTTCAGAAAAGAGACACAAGAATAATCTGGAGAAATGGAAAACCAACCACACAGTGGACAAATTTAAGAAGCTTATTTACCTTATCTAAGATAAAGTTAAGAGGTGACTTGATCATGGTCTATAAGTATATACATATTGCAAGAAATCATATAGCAGATGGCTCTTTAATCTAGTAGACAAAGGTACAATGAGATCCAAGGACTGCAAGCTGAAGCGAAGGAAATTCAGATTAGAAACAATGCTCAAATTTCTAACACAGAGTAGTTAACCATTGGAATAATTTACAGTAGAACCTCAATTACAAACACCTCGGGAATGGAGGTTGTTCACGACTCTGAACAAAACATTATGGTTGTTCTTTCAAAAGTCTACAACTGAACATTGACTGAATACTGCTTTGAATCTTTGGGGGGGGGGGTGGTGTGTGTGTGTGTGTGTGTGTGCGCGCGCGCGCGTGCGGCCTGACTGCATACTTCTGATTCCAAATGAGGTATGTGGTTGACTGGTCAGTTTGTAACTCTGGTGTTCATAACTCTGAGGTTCTATTGTACCAATGGATGTGGTGGATTCTCCTTCACCAGAAGTCTTTAAATTAAGATCGGCTATCTTTCTAAAAGATGATGTAGTGTCAACCAAAAGATATGGGCTTGATGCAGGAAATTACTGGGTGAAATTCCATCGCTTGTGTTATGAAGGTCAGATAGGAGATCATAATGGGCCCTTCTGGCCTAAAATATCAAAATTTCAGCACACCATATGAAGATTTAACTGTATGTTTGATACGAAAATTAAAGTGCATCACATTCCTTACTACTTTTTTCAGTGCATTACAGCTCACCCAGATCTGAATTTAGGGGCCCAAATACAATTCCCCTTTGAAATTAACCACAAGGGGCCAGATCCTCAGCAGGCACAAATCAGCATAGCTCCTTTAATGAGGAACTTTCCCAAATCTTTGCGAGCCTTGTGGCATACATCCTTTTTCAGAAGAGCAAACAAATCTGAGTTTGTTATTTTTCCTTTCTCTGTTAAAACTCAATGCTGTTTGTTCAGATGTATCAGGGGGAAAAAAAGCTTTAACAGATCTGAAAGTCTGGTTAAGTAGTAGTCTCATACAGCAAAGTACCATATTAGCTATTTTTTCTTTTAGTTCAAGGAATAGCATATAAAATGTGAATGGTCTGTGGCAGGGAAAAATAGCAAGGGGGATATCCACCGCTAAGCATAAAATTCATGAGCAAGCAACCATTTAGGGTATGTTTTACTGTAGTATCAGTGCATCCAGGCTAAAAATATCATCACCATCCATGTCATAGAATCATAGAATATCAGGGTTGGAAGGGACCTCAGGAGGTCATCTAGCCCAACCCCCTGCTCAAAGCAGGACCGATCCCCGACTAAATCATCCCAGCCAGGGCTTTGTCAAACCTGACCTTAAAAACTTCTAGGGAAGGAGATTCCACCACCTCCCTAGGTAACGCATTCCAGTGTTTCACCATCCTCCTAGTGAAAAAGTTTTTCCTAATATCCAACTTAAATCTCCCCCACTGCAACTTGAGACCATTACTCCTTGTTCTGTCATCTGCTACCACTGAGAACAGTCTAGAGCCATCCTCTTTGGAACCCCCTTTCAGGTAGCTGAAAGCAGCTATCAAATCCCCCCTCATTCTTCTCTTCTGAAGACTAAACATCCCCAGTTCCCTCAGCCTCTCCTAATAAGTCATGTGTTCCAGTCCCCTAATCATTTTTGTTGCCCTCCGCTGGACTCTTTCCAATTTTTCCACATCCTTCTTGTAGTGTGGGGCCCAAAACTGGACACAGTACTCCAGATGAGGCCTCACCAATGTCGAATAGAGGGGAACGATCACGTCCCTTGATCTGCTGGCCCTACTTATACATCCCAAAATGCCATTGGCCTTCTTGGCAACAAGGGCACACTGTTGACTCATATCCAGCTTCTTGGCTACTGTAACGCCTAGGTCCTTTTCTGCAGAACTGCTGCCTAGCCATTCGGTCCCTAGTCTGTAGCGGTGCATTGGATTCTTCCGTCCTAAGTGCAGGACTCTGCACTTGTCCTTGTTGAACCTCCTCAGATTTCTTTTGGCCCAATCCTCTAATTTGTCTGGGGCCCTCTGTATCCTATCCCTACCCTCCTGCGTATCTACCACTCCTCCCAGTTTAGTGTCATCTGCAAACTTGCTGAGGGTGCAATCCACACCATCCTCCAGATCATTTATGAAGATATTGAACAAAACCGGCCCCAGGACCGACCCCTGGGGCACTCCACTTGATACCAGCTGCCAACTAGACATGGAGCCATTGATCACTACCCGTTGAGCCCGACCATCTAGCCAGCTTTCTATCCACCTTATAGTCCATTTATCCAGCCCATACTTCTTTAACTTGCTGGCAAGAATACTGTGGGAGACCGTGTCAAAAGCTTTGCTAAAGTCAAGGAACAACACATCCACCGCTTTCCCTTCATCCACAGAGCCAGTTATCTCGTCATAGAAGGCAATTAGATTAGTCAGGCACGACTTGCCCCTGGTGAATCCATGCTGACTGTTCCTGATCACTTTCCTCTCCTCTAAGTGCTTCAGAATTGATTCCTTGAGGACCTGCTCCATGATTTTTCCAGGGACTGAGGTGAGGCTGACTGGCCTGTAGTTCCCAGGATCCTCCTCCTTCCCTTTTTTAAAGATGGGCACTACATTAGCCTTTTTCCAGTCATCTGGGACCTCCCCCGATCGCCATGAGTTTTCAAAGATAATGGTCATACTTCTTGGGGCAAACAGCAGTGCTTGAGTTTTGAGCTTATACTTTCAAGAGTAGCATTAAGCGATGATGACCCAAAATGGCTTTGTTCTGCTAAGCATGAGAAATGGCATCTCCCCAATCCTAGTGCCTTCCTATTATAATTCTTGTTCAGAACCCTGATGCTACCCACTGACAAGACAGCCTTGAAGGGCAGTATGTCATGTGAGAGGCTTTAAAAACAAAATTCTATATTGATCTGTTACTATCCTCCCTTCTTCACACAGATACACATAAAACCCTATTTATGATATGACCCAGGATGACTTAGCCTTTGTACTCTTAAAAATATCAAATCAAAGACATCCCCTTAGCCCTGAGTTGCTATTTGTTTGATTTCCTTTCATGAATAGCAACAGTCCTCACTAGTGTTTGTACTAGTACTGCTTGTACTACTATGGACAGAAATTTCCCGTAAAATACATTGCTTCTGATTATATGGTTTCCTCACCCAAAACCTCCCTTCTTGCCAATTACTGGATCTATTGTTGTAAAGGGATATTTTGCAACCATGGATTATGCATCCCATTTCATCTCTATTACAGATAGTACAGTCCTTTCCTAATCCAAGGCTGTCTTGGATGTATATTTTTAGCTTCACTATGGATTTTATTTAATTAGGCCTCTTTCCTTTTCTATCACTGTAACATATTCTATTAAATCTTTAAGTGACCCTAAAGTATATAACTCATGTTGCTCCCTACTACAATGCAGTACCGATATTATGCTGTGACTACAGTACCGTTGGCACTTTTAAGAGCTGGATATTTGATTGCCACAGTAACTTTAAACAAACATATTTTGCATTCTGAATAAAGGGAATATGGCAAATACTCTTATAAACTGACCTCTACTTTTTTTTTTTTTTTTTACGCACAATGCGCAATTTCAAATAGATAAATGATTTTTTAAATAAAAATAGATAAAATATATTCACATTTTTGGTAGAATCACATGTTCTCTGATTGACTTCCAGTGGAGCTGCAGGTGCTTAGAACCTCTGAAAATTATGCTTGGTATTTTGGTGGGCTTAAGTTAAATTTGAGATTTACACACCCACTTACCATGGATAATAGTTTTATTTTTTTGATGCTAGTTCAAATCCCTTGTAAAAAAAAAAAAAGAGGTTTGCAGAGTTAAGGATGACAACTGGCCAATAATGAACCCAAGTAGAAGCTAACAAGTTTTCACATTTTTATCTATTAGATTGCAACCTAGATAAAAAGAAAAGATGGTACGCATGGCTGGATTAAATGAGATTGTATGTAAAGCCAGTGAAAGAGGGATTCAATGCATTAAAAGTGGATTTTCTACGACTCTTAGCGTATCTCCACACTGCAATTGAGGCAGGTGATTGTAGCATGTGTAGACGTAGCCAGGACAGCTTTAATCTAGTTAGCTCCTGTACTGATAGCAGTGAAGCCCCAACAGCATGGGCTTCCTAAAGGTGAAAGCCCACCAGGGACCCTGAGTGATTACTTGGGTGGGTACTTCACCACTATTGGTACATGAGCTAGCTAGATTAACACTACCTTGGGTATGTCTCCATGTGCTGACATCACACGCCCCAACTGCAGTGAAAACATACCATCTATGTCTCTGTAAGAAAGCCACTGCAGTCTGAAATTCATCTCCAGGAAATTTTTAAAGGCAAGATTTTTAGATTGTTTGTATAAGCTTCAAACTCTTCTGCAAGGAAGCCTTCGATGCAAAGAATAAGGATTCCTGCAGCACCTTAATGCATGTACTGAGTCTGACCACTGGTGTAACAGTGCCTGGGGATAGGTTGGCCTCGGGATGCCGTTGACAGAGTTCTCTATTACCAGGAAGAGATGTAGGCTAGATTTCTATGTGCATTTTCTCAGTCACTGAGCCAGTAAGGGCAAAACCAAGTAGTTCACTTGATCCTTGTGGAAGGACATTGGGAGACCAAGTAGGGAACATGCTATAGATAGGGTCCTACCAAATTCACATCTATTTTGGTAAATTTCACTATCATAGGATTTAAAAATGTTTCCATTTCATGATTTCAGATATTTAAATCTGTTGTAACCGTGGGAGTCCCGATCCAAAAGTAGGTCCCATCCCTCCCCAGCCCAGCTGGGACTAGTAGCTGGAGCCTGGCGCAAGGTAGGATCCCCTGGCTGGGACATCCCGACCCTTGCCCCTCCTCGGGCGCTAAAGGGGCCTAGGGCTGGCTGTGACCATGGTGCCTCCCCCAACCACATCACCCACCCATAAAGCCAACCCTGACCCCTACAAAAAGCGATACCCCCCGTCCCCCATACCACGCCACCCTAACTTCTGTGCTGCTGCTGGCAGTGGCGCTGCCTTCAGAGCTGGGTGCACAGCCAGCAGCCGCCATACTATATTCTCCAGCCGCGCAACTCTGAAGGCAGTTCCAAAGGAAGGGTGGAAATACCTCCAACCCCTACAATAGCCAGATTTCAGAGTGGAGAACAGATTTCATGGTCCTTGACGCGTTCTTCATGGCCGTGAATTTGGTAGGGCCCTGGCTATAGAGCAAGTCTTCCAGTGATTCCACATTTCCTGTACGGTTTTGAGGCAGACTTTGGTTCACTATGGCACACTTCCTGCTGGGGCAAAAATAAAGAAGTGCAGGTCTGGGCATTTGCAGGCTGCAGCTACACAGAATAGTAGAAGGTTTTGTTACCCCATTATTGTATGTGGCTACTGTTCATAATAAAGGGTTTATCTTGACACCACTCTGCTCATCAGTAAGATACTACAGGGAAGAATTCTCCTTTCTGAAGTTGGTTCACAAAGGTTCCATGAACAAATCTTTCCTATCGACCCATTTCTACCATGATGCCTACACAAAACTAGCTGACAGACAATGGCAAGGTTGATAGGAAACTGAGGTTAATTCATCGGGGGGTGGAAGGGGGTGGGGAAGAGAACTACAATTAATATATTTTATTGTGAAGACATGGCCATCACCTTCACCACTTCACACGTATGTTGTACCCTTTATCTTTTATTTGCCTGGTGTTTTACACTGGAAGCTCTTCTGTCAGGGACTATGTCTTATTTTAAGGTTTGCCCTCTACCTAGCACATTTTAGGTGTTATCAGAAACAAAATAGCCGCTTTAGCCATGATACGTATATTAGAAACATCTCTAGTAGAAATTGTAAAACCAGGACCCTATATGTATGTTGCAGGAGGAAAAGGATTAAGACGGGGTAGTCAATAGGCAGATTGCTGGCCAAATCCGGACCAGCAGATGCTTTTGAACAGACCTGCTCCCAATTTTTTATTTACTTATCTTTATTATTTTCTCTGGAGTCTGGACCTTGATTATACCTTGACCAAGAAATCTGGACCTTGACAAAACAAAAATTGGACTACCCCTGGGTTAAGACAATCATGGAACATCACATGAAATGATCTTTGCCACAAAATAATCATCTGCAACCTGCTGTTACCAGGACTAGAAGACAATGGGCAAAAAGTCCATTTGCAAGTGGCGTGAAAGTGGCATGGATTTGTGTAGGACAGAAGTTGAGTAATGTATACAATATGAAAAAGAAACCTTGAGTACAAATAAAAACAAAAAAACAACAATTTGATGACTACTCAATGGGAACAAGTGACAGGTGACCTGTGCTGCTACTTAATTTTCCATAACTGAGGCGTGGGTAGCGGTGAAAGTAGATTGAAACAGAAAGGGGAATGCTCGCTGCACATCGAAAGTGGGAGACATGGGGAGCACTGCTTAGCCAAGCCAGGGAGGAGTGAGTGAGCTCCTCTCTGCCTTTATTTCAGCCTCTGGACATGGAGAAATCATGGCACCGGACCACAGGAATTGTCAAACTGGATCAGACCTGAGGACCATCTAGCCCGGTGTCCAATCTCTGACAAGGTGCAGGAACAGCAGGCAGATGAGGGATAATCTGCCTCCATATTAGGTCTCATCCAGCTCTCTAATAGTTAGAGATTGGCTTAAACCCTGAAGCATGCGGTTTAATATCCCTTCCAAAATTTTCATCATCATTAATTATAACTCTGAATTTTCTTGATAGCCATATAAATATCCAGAATCAGAGTCTGTTAGTCTGAATCTGTAAAAGCAGCAAAGAGTCCTGTGGCACCTTATAGTATAACAGACGTATTGGAGCATAAGCTTTCATGGGTGAATACCCACTTCGTCAGATACATGTAGTGGAAATTCCCAGAGGCCGGTATAAATATGCAAGCAAGAATCAGGCTAGGGATAACGAGGTCAGTTCAATCAGGGAGGATGAGGCCCTCTTCTAGCAGTTGAGGTGTGAACACCAAGGGAGGAGAAACTGCTTTTGTAGTTGGCTAGCCATTCACAGGCTTTGTTTAATCCTGAGCTGATAGTGTCAAATTTGCAAATGAACTGAAGCTCAGCAGTTTCTCCTTGAAGTATGGTTCTGAAGTATTTTGCTACCTTTAAATCTGCTATTGTGTGTCCAGCGAGGCTGAAGTGTTCTCCTATAGGTTTTTGTATATTGTCATTCCTAATATCTGATTTGTGTCCATTTATCCTTTTACGCACGGACTGTCCAGTTTGGCCGATGTACATAGCAGAGGGGCATTGCTGGCACATGATGGTGTATATTACACTGGTGGACGTGCAGGTGAATGAGCCAGTGATGGTGTGGCTGATCTGGTTAGGTCCTGTAATGGTGTCGCTGGTGTAGATATGTGGGCAGAGTTGGCATCGAGGTTTGTTGCATGGATTGGTTCCTGAGTTAGAGTTACTATGGTGCGGTTTGTCATTGCTGGTGAGAATATGCTTCAGGTTGGTAGGCTGTCTGTGGGCGGGGACTGGCCTGCCTCCCAAGGCCTGTGAAAGTGAGGGATCATTGTCCAGGATGGGTTGTACATCACTGTTGATGTGTTGGAGAGGTTTTAGCTGAGGACTGTATGTGATGGCCAGTGGAGTTCTGTTGGTTTCTTTCTTGGGCTTGTCTTGCAGCTTCTGGGTACACATTTGGCTGCACATCCACCAATGTAATATACGCCATCATGTGCCAGCAATGCCCCTCTGCTATGTACATCGGCCAAACTGGACAGTCCCTACGTAAAAGGATAAATTGACACAAATCAGATATTAGGAATGACAATATACAAAAACCTGTAGGAGAACACTTCAACCTCACTGGACACCTAGCAGATTTAAAGGTAGCCATCCTGCAGCAAAAAAACTTCAGGACCAGACTTCAAGGAGAAACTGCTGAGCTTCAGTTCATTTGCTAATTTGACACCATCATCTCAGGATTAAACAAAGCCTGTGAATGGCTTGCCAACTACAAAAGCAGTTTCTCCTCCCTTGGTGTTCACACCTCAACTGCTAGAAGAGGGCCTCATCCTCCCTGATTGAACTGACCTCGTTATCCCTAGCCTGATTCTTGCTTGCATATTTATACCGGCCTCTGGGAATTTCCACTACATGTATCTGACGAAGTGGGTATTCACCCATGAAAGCTTATGCTCCAATACTCCCTGATTGAACTGACCTCGTTATCCCTAGCCGATCTTTACAGAACAATAGCAGCTGCTCTACACAGTTCTATTCTGAGCTGGTTCACGCTGAAAAGTTACATCAGCATAGCTACGTCTCTCAGGGGTGTGAAAAATCCACACCCAAGAGATATAGTAAAGCCAACCTAACCCCTGGTGTAGACAGCACTAGGTTGACAGAAGAATTCTTCCATTGATCTAGCTGCCACCTCTTGGGGAGGTAGATTACCTATACTGAGGGGAGCACCCCTCCCGGTGCTGTAGTGTCTATGCTGAAGTGTTACAACTGTGCCACTGTAGCATTTTAAATATAGACATAGCATCAGGTGCCAGACTGGAGAATGTCTGTCATAGTCAAAAAATTTTCCTGTTTGCCTTTCTTCCAGTTGCCGTACAGTAAGTCACAAATTTGCTTCATTTTGAGTAACTTTTAGGTTTTGTGAAAAATAAAGCCCTTGTTGGTCTGCCCATAAACATTTGTGCTGTAGAAGCCAATCATATTACTTGTAAACTTCTAAAATCCAACACTGCCAGATATAAATCTGTATTGTCAAGTTTAGCTTTCTCTGCAAAGATTTTACACTGCTAGAATAACTCCAAGACATTCCATTGTGTTCTGTGCATAGACAAGATGGGTAGTAGGCCTCTGGTCTTGCCTTTGCATGAAGGGCCTCTTTCTGAAAACTTTTACTCATCCAACTACCGTATTCTTGTGAGAGCAGTCTCACTGGTTTCAAGAATGAGAGCTTCATGCATAGCTCTTGTGCTTATCATATGGTTAACATCTGTACTTAACACTGGTCTCTTTTACAGAGTTGCTAGGAATAAAGCTTATTAAAATAGGAACTAAATTTGTAATACTGCACAGCAGCAGTCAATACATACGGAAATCCCATCATGTGCTAGTTAAAGTGACTTTGCGATGCTCTCAGATTTCCTCTGGTTTTACAAAACTGAGTTTGAGAGGGAAGCATTGGAGAGATCCTTCTGACCCTAATAAGCCTGATTAATGAAAATGAGCTTGCTGAACAAATTATAGGGAAATCAGTGGGATTGCTTGTGTGAGTAAGGATTTACAGTATCAGTTATATCCACAGGTTTCAGAGTAGCAGCCGTGTTAGTCTGTATTCGCAAAAAGAAAAGGAGTACTTGTGGCACCTTAGAGACTAACAAATTTATTTGAGCATATCTCCACAGTAACTATTTCCTCAACATCCTCAAATAACTGTATGGACTAAGCATTACAGCTGTGAATATTTCCACAGCAGCAAGATAGCTGATGCCTGTTTCTGAGAATTTCAGTGATGAATCCATTTTAAGTTAGGGTTTGTTTTGCAAATAAGTTTCTCTACTATCTAATGAGGACACTTTAAAAAGAGTTAAACTACAGTGCCAGCTTTTGATCTCATGTTGGTTTAAATCCAGAGTAGCTCCGTGGAGTTACCCTCCTTCAGACTTAATAGCATACGTGAGATAAGAATTTGCTCCCCTGGGCTATAAGAGAAATTCTCTGACTGTTTATTAAGTGGTATGGAAATGAACATTTGGTTTAAGGCACATTGGGTAAAATTTTCAAAAGCATCGAAGGTCCAGATCCACAGCAGTACTTTGGTATTGCTCCATTCACCACTGCAATGCCTCACCCCTAGGTGTCCTGCTGCCTAGTGGAGCCCTCAGCCCTGGGGTAGGTGCCCAGGCTCCTCTGACAATGCATGGGGACAGCTGGGCGCCTACGAAAGGCATTCTTAGAGGCCTGCATGATGAGTGGGGAAGCTGCCTAAACCAGCCAGGAGTGAAATGCAGAGGAAAGAGGAGGGGCTTTGGGGCAGGAAACTTAGGCACCAAAGTGGCTGACTGGTGCCTGAGAGAGACACCTTCCTCCACTTAGGATCCTCAGCTGTGAACCCCTTCCTGGAGTTAGGGGCCTAAGCCAGGTCAGCCACTCAGGTAGCACGTGCCCAGTTTTCCCATCCCATTTATAAAAAAAAAAAAAAAAGAGGCAAAGACACTCCACAATATCCCAGGGCACTAACCTGGGATGAGAGATTCAAATCTCTACTCTGCATGGCCTGGAGCAGGGAGTTGAACTCTCCCTGAAGTCTCTCAGAGGCCAGGTGAGACTCATCCACACTCTCTCTCCCCGTTCAAAAAAAGTTTTGAAAAATTCCCCACCTGCTCATATTGGCCGTCGTCCTCCCCCACCCCCCTTAACAGCTGTCTTGTGTGCAGGTGTACTGCCTCCCCTCACGCCCCCTCCTCCATCCAGCCCTTATGATGCAGAGTGAAATAGGTATCAAGCCCTAGGCACACAGAGCATGCCCACGCAACCTGGGCCCACTGGTGAAACCGGCATTCCACCACCTGGTTTGAGAATCCCGCTTCTGGGCCATCAGGACTTCAACTTGAGCTAGGGCTCCGAGCAATTTGTTAGCTGAGGGGTGACATCAGAACTTAGGTGGCTTTGCAAATGGTGACCAGTAGGGACTTAGGCAGCAGCTGAGTGTCACTTTTGAGAATGTCGGTGGTGCCCAACAGTGAGACAAATGTATGTAAAAGGGAAGTTAGGCATCTAAGTACCTTTATGAATCTGGACCTAAGTGACTTAGGAGCACTCAAAAGTGACAAGCACTTCAGCACCTAAATCTCATGGACTTCAATAATACAGTTTCCCAAAAGCCAGATTTTCAAAGATACTTCGAAGCCTGAAGATGTAAATGGACACATAAAAATGCAAATAACTACCTAATAGGATTTTCTAAATCACCAAAGCAGGCTAGGTGCCTAACTCCCATTGAAATAATCATTATGTTTAAGGAATGATATACCTTTTTGCCTTAATGTTTTCTTCTTTAAAACTGGTATTCAGTGCAAATAGATGTAAATGGATACTGCATTCTTTCTGCTTATAAAGTGCAGAAAGGAAGAGAGCACTTTGTCAGAGTACAAAACGTAAGTCATAAATAATGTGATTTTACACTATATGGAGAGCTTCTGTTGCATTAACGACTTTTGTATCACACAAACGCACACAAAGATGCAAGTCTGCTTCATAACAAGCACATCACAAATTTTCTAAACTGTGATTATAAAATATGAATTACAGCTTATCAAAAGTATGTCACTAACTCAATGTCCATAATGGCTGATTGCCAACTGAGATGCAGAATTAGTGTCTTCCTGTACATTTTGTTTTTTCATTAATATGCTGGGAGTCTTCAAAATATTCTTTATGGTAAAGCACATGTTCCTGCTGGTTTATATTTCAGTGCTGTTGCTATTAACAAAAGATTACAGGTTAGCTGATTCTAAAGGCAGGAACTGCCTTACCACAGAATGTTGATCTTGTCTTTCTAAAATGTTCAAATGTCCCCACTGCCAGTAAGCCTCCATATTCTAGTCACATTAGCACAGCACAGCCTCCTAGACCAACATCCTACAACAAGGCCATCTCGCAGTGTTTGTGGCAATGCTTCATTCTGGGCAAACTGAATATTACCCAGCAACGTTAATGGATTATTAAACCATTGAATAACCTTCAGCTTTATGCAAATAGTAATAAAAAATACATCATAATGTGCAAATATAATCAGTGCTTGTTAGTTACAGCTGTGCAGCTTTTCAGCTGTATAATAGGTGTTGGGGTCTTTGGAGCCAGGGATGGCAGTTGCCTCACCCTCTCAGATTTCCCATGTTCCCTCAACATCCCTTCGCTTTGCTGCAACCCCTACCCATGGTTCAGAGAAATTTAGCTTGTCACCCATAGCCCTCAATTGCCAAAGTGCTGCCTTTCTGCAAGGGAATTTTCACTTGGGCAATGGGATTGCTCACAGTGCAGAAGTTCAGGGCTAGTCTGCAGAAACTCAGAAGGATCCTGTTAAACGCAGAAGACAGCATCATAGGAACAAGCATCAGAAAACCACTGAAGCACAGGATTCCTCTTGCCCGAGAGGTATAGCACAATATGCAGACCAGAAAGACTCTGGCAAAATAACAGCTGGGTGAGCTGAAGATGGCAGCACAATGGCCACTTTTGTGGATAAAATCAACATAAATAGTTTTCATTTTTTAAAAGTATGCTATAGAGCCTCTTGAGTGAGCATGTGTGTGCATTATACACATTGTCCTGACTGTACCATGAATTTCAGCACCACTACTGGCTCGCTCTTACCTAGCACTTTTCATCTGTAGATCTCAAAGCACTTTACAAAAGGAAAAAAATGGAGATACAGAGAGGTGAAGTGATCTGCCCAAAGTCCCCCAGCAGACAAGTGGCAGAGGTGGGAGTAAACCCCGGTCTCAGGTCCAGTCTAATGCACTAGTCACTGGCCAAACTGCCTCCCAACCTAGAACTACTGTAGTCAGTTCCCATAAAAGTAAGAATCCCAACTAAACAAAAACCTCAGACTCTGGCGAAGTTCAGAGGTGGATATGAATTGTGAGGCTTGCACCCGTTTTTCAACATTGAGTCAGATAAGCTTCCATATATTGAGATGTTTACAGGAGTATTAGAACTGCAACTCTGGGAAATGTTCCCAAGAAAGCTCAAAAATAAGTAAGCAAAAGTCAACTGGTTTCATGTTGACTCAGACCATGTTCACTGAAAGATTTGTTGAGATTTGACACTCTTTCAAGTGCTTCGGAGGCTAAATGAGAACATCTCTGGGTTGATTTCTGGTTTTGGAGTGAAATCAGGCAAAAGATAGATTTGCATTGTTTTGTCACAAAACGATGTGAAACTCAATGGATTTGACTGAGTAGTTTCTCTTTAAGATTTTGCATTCATCTGAACCCAAGCCAAAAGTGAAACTTTGGAGGTGCATGAACCCCTGTGAATAGAAACCACTGAATTTTGCAAGCTCTCAGTCTAAACACATGATGAAAATACAGTGCTGTCCTCAGTGTATTTAAAGTACTGCCAATTGAGCTGTCCAAAGTATATAAATAAATTCCAGCTCCTTCCCAAAGCGAAGATGCAGGCTGGTTCTTGTCTTATTTGAACTACGTAGTTCACTCTATCCCAAATCAGAGAGAGAGAGTTTCCTTACTAAAACATACACCGAAACAGTGTCTCACAAAAGGATCTCTCAGAGACACTCTGATATAGTAATATATTGCAATAATCTTACTGGGTGCCTGCATATACAATAAACTAAGGAGAGCATTGATCATTTTTTACTACCATATCTCGCACATGCACAAGGTAGTAAATGATGCGCTCCAAGAACAATTAGATTGAGTGAGATATTCACACCACCCAACTTAGGCCAATTTAATAAGCACACATTCATAGTAATAAATAATGGGTGAAACTCTGCAGTTCCCCTTAGGGCTTTATGCTCCCATTTCTACCATGAGGTAACAGGGTAAGAAGGCCCTGAAACCCTAAAAAAAAGCCCATCTCCTGCTTCACAGGAATTTCTGGAAGCCCCTCCATAGCAGCTCCATGAGTTTTCAGTATCCCACCCTCGAACTGGTTGGCCAAAACTTAAGCACACAGGACATATCTTCTGAACCTGGTCCTCAGATGACACACTGGCAAATAGGAAAGTAGAACCCTTCAAACTTCTTTCCCACTCTGTTGAAGCTACTACAGCCCAGTGACTACAGTAGACTCTGCAGCTCCTTATGAGCCCACATGAGAGCAAGTGGGAATAAGATGATCCATGCAGCAGCAGATCACTTGTTCCTGCCCCTCCTGAAATTCATTCCCACCTGTTCCCCCTCCTGCCCCCCCCTCCCCCTGGCATGCTGCTGTGGTGGAGCCCTCTGGCAAGTTGTGCGCCATAGTGAGGGAGGGAGTCCCCATTGCGTGGTGCCCTGGAGGCCTGCGTGCCCGCCGCTGTGCAGCAAAACAGCACTGGTTCTCTGCCAAGGGAGCCTCTAGAGGTGGCGGGGCAGATTTTGCCCCTCAGCGCAGGCAGAAGAAGAAGAAAAAGAAGAGTGAACAAAACAGCCATAACACCTACACCCACCACGGAACAGCTTCGCCAGTAAGTGAACTTAGTTTCCTATCAAACCATCACTCTGTCAAATCATCTGTTCCAGCCATTCATCAGCTCATTCCAATCATCTGTTCACATAAGCAAAGGCTGTTTTGAACCTCTCTGACCTCTACTGTGGCAGTCCAATGCCCAATAAAGGTAGCTCCCCTCTGGAAAGGAGACAACTGCACAGTACAGTGCTGGAGGGAGAAAATTAGAGTCTAGAAGCCTCAATGTAATGTCCTCCCCTTTCTGTGCGTCATAAAGAATAATGTTCAGAATAATTACTACAATAGGGATGTTAAAATGTTAACTTGTACAGTAGTCTAGGGCGCATGTAGTTTTGATTGACATTTTGGCTAGAAAGTGAATCTTACTTAGCAATCTCCGTTTGCTGAATTAAAGTACTAAAGGCAGTTTGATAAAGTGATGTCTCTCTATTTGAAAATGAGCCAAAGGAAACAAATGTTCTTATGACTTTGCTCCTACAACTACAAAATGATATTTAGATAGATAAGATTTCATGGTTCTCAGTGTGGGTGGATTTCAATCCTTAGCATTAAAAGCTAAATATAATGATTAGGAAGTCTTCATAGAATGTAAGCTGTGTAACAGTCCTCAGTGAGAAACACATGCTGCCTTCAAGATCTGCAATATACTGGATGCTCCATCTCCTTATGTTGATCTGCACTTCTATCACCACTGTCACTGAAGTATATGAGTACCTCAGACATGAATGAATATATCCAGATGGGGAAAGGAAGTATTATCACCATTACACAGATGGGGAACTCAGGTACAGAGAGGCTAAGTGACTTGCCCAAAGTCAGAGAGGAAATGTGTCGATGAGCCAGGAACTGAACCCAAGATTTCAGAGTCTTAGTCTTCTACTTTAACCACAAGTTACGGTTGCTAGTCACTTTAACCAAAATTTTCACAGGTGGCCACTAATTCTGCATTCCTAGTTTTTGGGCTGTTCAACTTGAATCACCTGGAGCATGAATTTTAGAAGTGCTGAATGCTCAACTGCAAATGAAGTCAAAAGGTTCTGAGGATACTCAGTAGCTCTGGAAATAAGGCTATGTAGTGTAGAAGGAGCATATGGCTAGGAGTCAGCAAGTCCTGTGTCCTAATCCCAGCCCTGCCAAGAATTAGCTGTGTGGCCTTGACCAGATCACTTTGCCTTTCTTCTCAGTTTCCACATCTATAGAATGAGAATAAATATCACAAATTTACCTACCTCTCAGAAACATTGACACCATTAAGTAATGTCTGTCCAGCACTGCATTAAAAAAAAATCCCAAATCTAATCTGAAAATTCAGGACCAGGAAGTCTCTAATTGTGCACCCAAAATTGGTGGAGACTTTTGAAAATATTGTCCTAAATTTCTCTGTGCCTCAGTTCCGCTGCCTGTAAAAATCTTACAGGGTTGTTGTTATAACAAAAATGATAAATGCATTTGTTAAGGTTTTTTTTCTATTGTGATAGTGCCAAGAAGTCCCAATCAAATGGACAGGATGCTAAGTACTGTACAGACATGTAATGAAAAGCCCATACTTTTGTGACAGGGTGCAACCTGGACTGTGAGACTGCTGAGCCCTCTCTCCCACCAACCTGGGCTCTCTCTCACACTGTGATGCTGTTGGCAAGCTACAAATCGCTGGCAGGTACTGCATTTACAAATTTCAGAGTAACAGCCGTGTTAGTCTGTATTCGCAAAAAGAAAAGGAGTACTTGTGGCACCTTAGAGACTAACCAATTTATTTGAGCATGAGCTTTCGTGAGCTACAGCTCGCTTCATCGGATGGTTAGTCTCTAAGGTGCCACAAGTACTCCTTTTCTTTTTGCATTTACAAAGAGATCCACAGGCAGGGACACACCCAGCTGAGTTACATGAATGCTTCTCCCAACCACTCATGGGAATCAACAACTGAGAGGTTAATGTTCAACAGATTAAGACTTTCAAAATGATACCTAACAAAGCTTACTTTGTACAAAACATACAATTATATGAGAGTGGTGAAAATGGTGGTTCCAGGAGGCTACAACTTTCCTCTAAGATCTTGCAATCCAAATATAAAATGAAAGACAACAGGTGAAAGTAAATAGATGAGGGAACTCCAACAGAACAGTAAGACAAATTACCAACAGTACAACAAACAGTGCTCATCAGCTGCTTAACCATTGTTGAGTTGTGTAGCTCCACTTCATGGCATAGGCAAGTCTGAAGAAAGAGAATGTTGTGGCTTTGCTGATTTGAAGGTGCTCCTCTCACACAAAAAAGAGAGCAGCATGAGAGAAAGGGTGACAGCACTTGTGGGAAAATTTGAATTATACACAATAGAGGCAGCCATTCATAGAATCATAGAATATCAGGGTTGGAAGGGACCTCAGGAGGTCATCTAGCCCAACCCCCTGCTCAAAGCAGGACCAATCCCCAACTAAATCATCCCAGCCAGGGCTTTGTCAAACCTGATCTTGAAAACCTCTAGGGAAGGAGATTCTATCACCTCCCTAAGTAACGCATTCCAGTGTTTCACCACCCTCCTAGTGAAAAAGTTTTTCCTAATATCCAACCTAAACCTCCCCCACTGCAACTTGAGACCATTACTCCTTGTTCTGTCATCAGCTACCACTGAGAACAGTCTTGATCCATCCTCTTTGAAACCCTCTTTCAGGTAGTTGAAAGCAGCTATCAAATCCCCCCTCATTCTTCTCTTCTGCAGACTAAACAATCCCAGTTCCCTCAGCCTCTCCTCATAAGTCATGTGTTCCAAACCCCTAATCATTTTTGGTGCCCTTCGCTGGACTCTCTCCAATTTATCCACATCCGTCTTGTAGTGTGGGGCCCAAAACTGGACACAGTACTCCAGATGAGGCCTCACCAATGTCGAATAGAGGGGAACGATCACGTCCCTCGATCTGCTCGCTATGCCCCTACTTATACATCCCAAAATGCCATTGGCCTTCTTGGCAACAAGGGCACACTGCTGACTCATATCCAGCTTCTCGTCCACTGTCACCCCTAGGTCCTTTTCCGCAGAACTGCTGCCTAGCCATTCGGTCCCTAGTCTGTAGCTGTGCATTGGGTTCTTCTGTCCTAAGTGCAGGATCCTGCACTTATCCTTATTGAACCTCATCAGATTTCTTTTGGCCCAATCCTCCAATTTGTCTAGGTCCCTCTGTATCCTATCCCTGCCCTCCAGCGTATCTACCACTCCTCCCAGTTTAGTATCATCCGCAAATTTGCTGAGAGTGCAATCCACACCATCCTCCAGATCATTTATGAAGATATTGAACAAAACCGGCCCCAGGACTGACCCCTGGGGCACTCCACTTGACACCGGCTGCCAACTAGACATGGAGCCATTGATCACTACCCGTTGAGCCCGACAATCTAGCCAGCTTTCTATCCACCTTATAGTCCATTTATCCAGCCCATACTTCTTTAACTTGCTGGCAAGAATACTGTGGGAGACCGTGTCAAAAGCTTTGCTAAAGTCAAGGAACAACACATCCACCGCTTTCCCTTCATCCACAGAGCCAGTTATCTCGTCATAGAAGGCAATTAGATTAGTCAGGCACGACTTGCCCCTGGTGAATCCATGCTGACTGTTCCTGATCACTTTCCTCTCCTCTAAGTGCTTCAGAATTGATTCCTTGAGGACCTGCTCCATGATTTTTCCGGGGACTGAGGTGAGGCCGACTGGCCTGTAGTTCCCAGGATCCTCCTCCTTCCCTTTTTTAAAGATGGGCACTACATTAGCCTTTTTCCAGTCATCTGGGACTTCCCCCGTTCGCCACGAGTTTTCAGAGATAATGACCAATGGCTCTATAATCACAGCCGCCAATTCCTTTAGCACTCTCGGATGCAACTCGTCCGGCCCCATGGACTTGTGCACATCCAGCTTTTCTAAATAGTCCCTAACCATCTCTTTCTCCACAGAGGGCTGGCCATCTACTCCCCATGTTGAGATGCCCAGCACAGCAGTCTGGGAGCTGTCCTTGTTAGTGAAGATAGAGGCAAAAAAAGCATTGAGCACATTAGCTTTTTCCACATCCTCTGTCACTAGGTTGCCTCCCTCATTCAGTAAGGGGCCCACACTTTCCTTGGCTTTCTTCTTGTTGCTAACATACCTGAAGAAACCCTTCTTGTTACTCTTGACATCTCTTGCTAGCTGCAGCTCCAGGTGCGATTTGGCCCTCCTGATTTCATTCCTACATGCCCGAGCAATATTTTTATACTCTTCCCTAGTCATATGTCCAACCTTCCACTTCTTGTAAGCTTCTTTTTTATGTTTAAGATCCGCTAGGATTTCACCGTTAAGCCAAGCTGGTCGCCTGCCATATTTACTATTCTTTCGACTCATCGGGATGGTTTGTCCCTGTAACCTCAACAGGGATTCCTTGAAATACAGCCAGCTCTCCTGGACTCCTTTCCCCTTCATGTTAGTCCCCCAGGGGATCCTACCCATCCGTTCCCTGAGGGAGTCGAAGTCTGCTTTCCTGAAGTCCAGGGTCCGTATCCTGCTACTTACCTTTCTTCCCTGTGTCAGGAAGAAAGGATGATGGTGGATGATGATGGAAAGGAGGCAGGGATCGATGGCTCAATAGCACATTAGAGATAATAAGTAGACCAAGGCTAAACCAGGAAGGGTCCTAAAGTGAATACAAGCAGTTTGTGTTTGATGTGGGGGTAAAAAGAGAAGAGTGCAAAGATGTGAGTGGTGCATGGATGGTAAAGCTCAGATACCATAGTGACGAGCACCACAGAAAAGCCTTAGGAAATTCATTCCTTATTGAGTGTAGGGTTTGTATGGCATATGGCCACACGTTGAATGGAAGATAAAAAGAAACACTGAAGAACTGACTTATTTCTTAAGCATTGTCCTTTTTGTGCGCTGAACAAGGTAGGGGTACTGTGAGAGAAAGATAATAAAGATAATATGTGATCATGTAATTAAAGACTGTATCATAATGCACAAGGGGGCAAATTAAAATTTTCACAGGCAACCTCTCGCAAGCATCCCCTGACCGAGTGCATGTGCCTGCACTCACTCCCATAGTTTGTGGTGGGTCTTCAGTGACTCAGTCCTCCGGCCAAGTTACACACAGTCTGTGCAAAATACAAGTCAAACCCCTTCTGGGGTAAACAGTCCAGCAGGGGCCTATCCCAGTACCCCTTGGCTGGAAAGTCTTTGTAGCCCTCCCTGGGCTCAGCTCACAATCAGTTTAATAGTCCCCCAACCCTGGTATGGGGCCATGGCCCCAGGACTTCCTCCCTGCAGACTCTTTGCCCCCTCTGGGCCTTTCTGACCCCAGCTCTCCAGCCAGGCCACTAAACAGTTCAGTTCCCATCCGGAGGGGTGTGGGGGAGAGAGGCAGGATGGATCAAAGTCCAATATAATCCAATGTCACTGACCCTCTTTGGGGGATCTTCAGTCCCCCCTCCTGGGCCTGGTCCAGGGCTTAAGTCACTTCCCCAGTGGCTGGCTGTCACTTCCCCATACCTGCCCACTACTCCAGGTCCCAACCCAGGGACTCTACGAATAGTAGTCACTCACTATGTCCCTTTGACCACTCATGATGCTACAACATTTCCCTGGGCCCCTTCCTTGCAACCCCTTCACCATCTTCGCTCTTACCTTAGTGCTTACAGTTGCTAAGTCCCAGCAGCCAGCCAAGAACTCTTTCTCTGCTCTCTCAATCCCTGCCAGAAACTGCTCTATCCAGGGTCCTGTAGCTTCTTCAACCAGCCAGGAACCCTAAGCACACTCCTCCAGCTCCAGGCACCAACTGCCTCTGAGCTGCACTGCAGCTCCTCTTATATGGACCTGCTGGGCCTGGAATGGCTGCCCCCTGCTCTGTTTGGCTGCATGAGGGATTCAATTCCACTGCTCCTTTCTGGGACAGGGTGTGGTAAGACCATGAAGCCTCCCATAGGGGGTCACACTGGCATTTTCAAATTTCTGAGTGCTTGCTTTGCAATCTTAACATTCTTTTAATGAATGTTTCTCCATGCAATAATATCCTGTTATCAGGTGATTAAAATACCAGGATATTGATCACTCTACTTCTCCTAGATCCTTGCTAGGCTGACGGGGGAGGGGTTGAGATAGAATTGGTCAGCAGAAAAGCAGATGTTGGCGCTGATCATTATCTTGTCGTGTGGTCCTCCATTACAACAAACTCAAAAAGATTACAAAAATGAACAAAGTGTTATAGCAATAGAGAATTTCAAGGACAAAGAAATGCAGCTCAGACTGCACTTAGCAACTATTTCAGTGTTGTACAGAGTGAGGCTGATGAAAGTCTGGAAGACAGATGGTGAAACTGGAAGAAGACAGTAGTCAAGACATCAGGGGAGATAGTGGGCGTCCAAAGAGGATGGAAGAAAGATGCATGGATTATATCTGGAACATGGACAGCAACTGAGAAGCTGAAAATTATGAAGAAAAAAAAAGGAATAGTGCAAGACACTGACAGAACTCAGAGGCAGATGCTAGATATAGCAAAAAAGACAAAGAAATGAAGAGAGGCAGGCAAGACAGAAATGCCTGGGTTCAGAAGGCGGCTGCGGAAGCAGGCGCATAGAGGGGCGACATCAAGCAGCTGTATAGAATAGTGAAAGATCTCTCACAAATAACCAGACTGCCAAATGGACAGAAATTGAAAACACATGAACAACAAGCCAGATGATGGACAGAACATTTCCATTCCATATTAAACTGTCCAGAACTGATGATCATGCACAGGTCTGAGAGAAATGCCAATGCTAATTTAGAAAAGAAGAGGAACCATCATCACCTGATGAAATTAAAGAGTTACCAAAGGTCTCAAATAGGGGAAAGCTCCTGGGGTTGACAGTACTCAACTAAAAGGCGGGAGGTGGGTTAATTCTGATTGAGCAGCTAACCGATAAAGAAAGTTAAGTGCCACAAGACTGGAAAGTCTATCATCATGCCATTGTCAAAACAGGGTGACTTTGCTCAGAATTGGTAGCAGTACAATACCTCTCCAGTTCATGCACTGAGTAAAGTATCTGCTACTCTTATGCTGAATAGAATAAAGGTGACAGTGGACAAAATACTGTGGACAAGAAGAACAGGCTGGATTCCATCAAGGCAGATCACTTTGTGAACCCATTCACTGTTTGGCAGATCATCAAAAAGCTATTGCTTGGCAAAAACTATCTTAATAAATTTTGACTTTAAAAAAGTGTTCATTAGTGTCCACAGAGACACCCAATGGAATATTGCCAGGAGCTATAGGATACCAGACAAGCTGATCAACGTAATAGAGAGTTTATATAATGGAAGATCAGATACAGGCCTGGGTGAGTGGTTCGATACTATGACTGGTGTTAGACAAAGGTGTGCGTTGTACCAATCCTCTTTGCATTATCAGTAGGCTGGTTGATGAAGTGGACAACAAAGGAATTGTGGAGAGTGTAAAATGGTTAGTGGAGATGAGTTACATGACCTTGACTTTTACTAAATAGGACGTGGAATAAAAAGATTGCCCTTACATCTAAAGGTAGAACTAGAAACAGCAAAAATTGGACTGAAAGTAAATGTAGAGAAATCCAACATTATAAAGGTAGGAAATTAGAGAACAGATGCAAAGGTGTATGTCGATGGAAAAGAAATCGAAAGGGTAGAAAAGTTCTGCTGTTTAAACTACATGATGACATTTGAAGGTGGCTGCAATAAAGGATATTCTTACAAGATTAGCAAAAAAACTTTTGGAAGGATGAACAGCATCTGGTCAAACAGAGGTCTCCACACCAAATTAAAAGGTCAGATTATGTCATGTGACTGTAGCAAGCATGCTACTATATGGAGCAGAGATTTTGCTAATGATAGTGGCTTAAAAAAAAAAAGATTGGAGGCTGCCCATCACAGATGGCTGAGGAAGACACTACACGGCATAACAACAAACATGAGAGTAAGGGAGCTGACAGAGCAGGACTTTAGCAAATATCAAAGAAAGAAGGCTCAGGTGGTTTGGACATATATGCCATATGGAAGATGAGAGACATGTTAAGCACTGATTTGGTTGCATGAAGGAAGGAGAAGGCAAGGAAGGCCAAGAAAAAAACTGGCAGAAGATAGTGACAGAGCAGGATACTGAATGTATCTTGGCATCACCTGTGAAGAAATATCACAACTAAACAGGCAATCAGTGGACAAACTGGACTGCCCAATGGGTCAACAGCACAGGAGAAACTCAGGTCCAGGATAAGGACAACATGAGTTGAGAGGTAGAGGCTTCCTGTAGCTCTTAAAGCTTGTGAAAAATACATCATAAATACAACTGTCATTGTCAAGTGGATATAATACTATTATTACTGTAGTATAATCCTATAATAGTAATAATAGGACTATAATACTATTATTATTATCACTGCCTGCTCTCATCTCTTGGGAAGAACTGCTGTATAATGACAAACAGCTGTCACATTCCACCTCACAGGTGGCTACATTTCAGTGAAGAGGGTAGCAACTCTTGCATGAACAGTTTAAAAAACAAACCTCACTCTGCATATGTCCTTTTCAGTGTTAATCACGCGTTAACAACCAAACTTTTAATTCAACCAGAAAGATGTGGAGTTGGTTTCATTCTGGAGTTGAAATTACATCCCGTGGGTCATCATTATGTGGCCAAGCTGTGTAAGGAGATGTTTGGCCAGGAGTATGGAAACCTAGGTGCAAACGGGTAAGGTATTTCTACAGATGGCTTCAGATTTGTTGGTCCCATTCTGTTGCCACACAGCTTGCTTGGTAGAAAATCGAAACCCATTATATAGAATCTTGCCCTATTTTTTCCCCTATATGGGAGAGGAAGTGCAAGCTTGTAGTTAAGGCACTAGATTTGAACACAGGAGATTTAGATCCCCATCTCTGCACAAACATCTTGTGTGATCTTGGGAAAGTCATTAAATCTCTCTGCACTTCTGCTCCTCATCTAATGGAGAGAATAAATTATAATACATTTCTTTTCTCCAACCCTTTGTCTGTCTTATTGATTTAAATGGTGAACTCTTCAGAGCAGGGAGTGTCATTTGATAAGTATTTGTACAGTGCTAGCACTGTATGATAGGTAGGTGCTACTGTAATACAAAATAACTAACAATAATATCTGCAATTAGAAAAGGTGAATCAGGAAATAAGTCAAAAATTTCTGAGCCCCCACTCCATTTCTTTTGAATTCAATGAATATATTTTTTTTAAAAAAGCAAACCTGCATGCAATTTGGGCCTGATCCAAACCCCATTGAAATGAATGGAAAGACTCCCATTAACTCCACTAGTCTTTGGATCAGGCCTTCTAAGTGTTTTAATTTCTTTCTTGCACAGTTGGAGGTTAATAAAAAAAGCAAACTTCTTACACCTCTAATATTTCCTGAATTGGGAGAAGCCTTTTCATTAAGGTGTTCCCATTAACTCTTTATCAACAGGAGACAAATCCAACGGCCAGACCCCTACTGGGTTAGGAAATACCACTTGGCAATCTGCTGTTTATTACTCTTCCCATCTACCAACTACACACCCATTAATCTCAGACTACACTCTGGATGTAGCCCTAAATATCAGATGAAAGCCTTTTCTCCTGGTATAAGAAGCAAAGAATCTCTTTCCATAGCGTTCCAAAGAACACCAGGAGGAATGCTGAGGCTCGAGCTCTGGTTCACATACAATGGCAAGCAAGGGGCATGCTCTCCCAGTTGCCTCACACGTGCTGCTGGAGGCACATGCAGCTTGTGATCAAAGAAGCAGCAAATCACAGTCAGCAGCCCTCTGAGCCATCTTGTTCTGCATCTGCAAGATGGCTCTTGTTTGGAGCCCGAGGCCAGCAGCATTCTGTTCTTACTCACCCTCCCTCCTGCTCTATACTTTTCCTTGACATGAGTGAAAAATTCTTCCCTTTGAATTTTTGTGAGGCTTTTGTTGTAATGACACCATGTGTTAGTCGACTGGCTTTTTGTTATTTAAAAAAAAAAAACACACCAAACAAGGGGGAGCGAATAACTTTTTACTAGGAAAACAGTGTGTGCATACATACAAAGGTTATTATTTTCTCTCTCGGTCTCATGTGTGTGTGCGCGCGCGCATGCACAAATATCCAGACTTTGCTTGAATGGACTTCTTGTTTTCTCCCAGTACGGTGCTGCACACACACTTTGAGTCTCAATTCTAAGAAATTCAAGGAAGGTCAGTTGTGACTTGTGCCTTCTGTAGGCTGAATTAACAACAAGCCTAGCTTATTGCCTTGTAAAGAATAATTCTTGGTGACAGAGTATTTTCAAATAGAAGTTTATTTCTATCTAGTTTGCAGTCTCTTTCATTAAAGGGCTGCACACAAATCTGCTCATCCTAGTTCCCAACATAAAGATATTTACTGGTACATTCCAAACATACCTGGGGTAGGGAGTGTAAATGGGGAGAAAGGGAGCAGACTCCTTAAATCAAGGACATTCTGAGTAGAACTAGCTGAAAATTTTCAGATGGACACTTCAGAAAAATGCTGACTTGGTAGAATTGAAGCCTTCTGTGGAAATGTGTCAATTCTGTCAAAACTTTCAATAGTTTCTAGGCAGCCAGCCAACCAACCTGGGCTCCCCCACTAGCTGCCTCATAGAAATGTAGGCCTAGAATGGACCTTGATAGGTCATCTAGTCCAGTCCCCTGCACTGAGGCAGGGCTAAATATTATCTCTAGACCATCCCTGACAGGTGTTTGTCTAACCTGTTCTTAAAAACCTCCGATGCCGATTCCACAACTTCCCTAGGCAATTTGTTCCAGTGCTTAACTACCCTGATAGTTAAGTTTTTCCTAATGTCTAACCTAAATCTCCTTTGCTGCAATTTAAGCCCATTATTTCTTATCCTGTCCTCAGTGGTTAAGGAGAACAATTTATCGCCTCTCTTTACAAAGACTACCTGACTCCCTGAGAAGTCAGCTCCTTGGAAAATTTGGGCTACGTGGGGAGGCAGCTTCTCAGGGAGCCCCTTCCCCAACTCCACAGGGAGCGGGAAAGCCCCCGAAGGCAGCTGCCCATGCAGTCAGGCAGCCATGAGCAAGCCCAAAAAAGTTTTGTTTTCATTCTCCTGAAACAAAATTTTTCAGAAGTTTCCCCCGCCCCCACAAAAAGTTTCTAATTTTTGACTTTTCATCCTGATTTGGGTCAAAGTCTTTAAGATGACTAATTCTCCATCAGAAATAATGCACAAAACTGATGGGGAAATACACATTTTCTTCAAGACATGTTCCATCGCTCTGCAAACACTGATATAAGGCTGCATTCCTAAACACACTGGGGTGAGGGGGAATAGTTCTAACATACCTTGCTTTCCGTAGGATTGTCTGAGTGTATGCATGTAGCTATTAGGACTTCATAATGCAAGCCTTTAAAGTGAGGGGTCAATCTGAGACAGAGTGAAACACCTTTGCGTTAAGGGGGTTTGATAGCCTGAAGCTTGAGCATTACAAAAGGTGTTTAAAGTCAATCTCAGACTGACCTCTTCCATTAACCACTAAACAAACACACACTTGTCTATATACAGATGTTGCACTCACTGTACTTAAAATGTGATTAAGCGGATTTAAACTGGTGCAAATAACCAGTTTACTTTACATTGGATTAAACTTGGTTTATATTGGTATAGCTTGAACATGCAATGCAAGCTAAACTGATACAAGCCAGGTTTAAATTGATGGAAGAGTGTCCACACACAAAGTTGTACCTGTTTAATTAAATCGGTTTTAAAAACTCACCTTTTAGTTAAAGCAGTGCTACTTTCCATGTAAACCAGGCCTAGGAGTCAAGTGTCCTTCGGTGTCCCCGCTTCCCCCACTCCTAAAGTATGGAAGTGTGGCTATAACAAGTGGTGGTGTTTAACAATATTCTGTAATGTTGGCTGAATGAGCCTATTGACAGCCTTTAGTGCCTGTTGTGATGACACACAGTTCCAGGTTAAGATGCACTGTAATGCACCTAAATTTGTGTTAATGAAAAGACAGCAAGTTTCTTAAGGATATACTAACAAGTTGCTGGGAAGGAACTCGCCACTGTTAAAAACCTGAGTAGTAAATTAAGTCAACCACACTAACTCTGACAACTATCTGCAATGGAAACATAGCCACTGGAGTTTGAAAATCAAGTGAGGCCAAATGTTCTTTAGGATTTTTCAGCCACCTCTAGGGAAGATTGAGACTGACATTTCCTGTCCTAGGATGGTCGCATTTTTCTGCATAAAAACGCCAAATGCACACATCAGTGAAAAGAAGGATATGGGGTTTATTTTATAAAAGACAGAGAGAAATGCAGGTCTAAAAATACAGGGAAATTTTAAGTCAAGCAACACTTGTGAACCAGAACTCTGACAGATACATATTGTTAACTGCAGAGATTACAGAAAAAAAAATTGATTTATATTCGAAAATAGGAAAAGCTACTATTTAATTACTTTACTGACTTGTCTTCCGGCAAAAGCATTTACTAAGTAAATAAAATATTTCAGTGTAGAGCTATGATTTCTTATGGCTCTCGCTTTGGTCATGTTGACAAATAAAACTGGCACAAACCTCAAAACCTGGGAGGCAAACAAACAGTTATCTCATTAAAGCACACCATATTAACTTGCAGCCATCAACCCTGCTGCATGCTGTGCTATGAATAAATTAAATGTGAATTCAGAAGCATTCTGGCTGGCTGTGTCTGACAAGCAATAGAACTGTACAAACTTCACCAATCATTTCAGCTTGTGTAACAGAGAGTCACAGTGAAGACAGAAAGGAGGCAAAAGGAACAGAATTGATTTCTCTCCTCGGGCATTGGTACAGCTGTAACTCAAAACACATGAAACAGCTTTGTATTAATATGATGTTGAACATACAAAGCTGAACTTATCTCTGGTACAATAACCAACAATAAAACAGATATTTCAGTGAATTACCATGATCAGTGCCTTTTTCTGGTTGAACAAAACTGCAACTAACAATGCCCACTTCAGAGGAAATGTGATTTGGACATGAAATGTACTAAAACTGGCCCTGTAACAGCTCAGCAGAATCAGACAGGCAGCAGAATCAGACCACACATTGTGCCAGCCACTGGATAATGGATTTCCCCATCATCTTAAATTCATTGGGTTGGATTCTCATCTTCACCAAGCCCCTTTACTCCACCCTGATGTTAAGGAGGCTTTAAAGTGGGCATAAATTATATTTTGCCTACTTCAATGAAAAATTACTTTCCAACAAGTATAAGGCCCATCCGTGGTGTACAGCAGATACACTATCTGAGTGAAGTAAAGGGCTTAGTGCAGGGGTTGGTAACCTACGGCACGCGAGCCAATTTTTAATGGCACGCTGCTGTCTGCCAGACCCGGGCAGACAGCAGCGTGCACTAAAAATCCTGCCCGGCCCGCTCTTTTCCGCCCCCCATCCACCGCTCTCTCCTTGCAGGGCAGACAAGCTTCCCCCAGCGTGCTGGGTTCCTACCCCTCCTTCTCTCCTTCCCAGCGGCCGATCAGGTGACGGCCCTTGCTACGAAGGGGGAGAGGGAAAAGCAGAGCCGCAGCACACTCTCTGCTCCGGGGACCTTGGGGAAGGGGGTGGAATCAGGGCATATCCCCTCCAGTCCCCTGCTGTGAGCTGCTCGAAGCAGGGGGCTGGGAGCACCCCCATGACCCCAGCCCACACCCCCAGCCCTCTGCCCTCACCCCTGCACCCCTCTCCGCACCCCAGCCCTCCCCTCACACACACCCAGCCCTCTGCCCTCACCCCTGCACCCCCCCCACACCTCAGCCCCATGCCCTGACCCCCACCCCCCCAACCCCAGCCCTGACTCTGGCACCCCCACACATACCCAGCCCCCCCACAGCCCATGCCCTGACTCTTGCACCCCCCAGATCCCCACTCCCACCCTGAGCACCAAACTGGAGCTCCTACACACACCCCATTCCCACCTGCACCCCTCGCACCAAATGGGAGTTGCCCAGGTAAGCGCTCCACACCCAAACCTCCCTGCCCCAACCCTGAGCCTCCTCCCTCATTCTAGCTCCTGGCCAGACCCTGCACCCCAACCTGCTCCTTCACCCCCAGCCCTGTTCTCAGCACACTCCCACCCTCATCTCAGTGCAGAGAGAGGAAGAGAATGGCTAGAACCAGGGAGAAGGTAGGTACCCACTCTATGTGGGCAGGGCCAGGACTTCAGACCGGCAGCAGGCTGAGCGGGACCGGGAGCCGGGACGGTGGCTGGCAGGAGACGGCGGACGGAACCCCAGATCGACAGCGGGCTGAGCAGCAGTGGGCTGAGCCACTCAGCCCGCTGCTGGTCTGGGGTCCCGGCCGCTGGCCCCGCTCAGCCCGCTGCCAATCTGGGGTTCTGGCTGCTGGCCCCTTGCCAGCTGGGGTCCTGGCTGCAGGCCCTGCTCAGCCCGCTGCCGGTGTAGGTGAACGGAACCCCAGATCAGCAACGGGCTGAGCGGCCGGCGGCGTAAGATCAGCATTTCAATTTTAAATGAAGCTTCTTAAACATTTTGAAAACCTTGTTTACATACGACAATAGTTTAGTTATATAGTATATAGACTTATATAGAGAGACCTTCTAAAAAACATTAAGATGTATTATTGGCATGTGAAACCTTAAATTAAAGTGAATAAATGAAGACTCGGCACACCATTTCTAAAAGGTTGCTGACCCCGGCTTAGTGTAAATGACAGTCAGGTTTTGGGTCCAGTTCTATCATCTGATACACAGGCATAACTCTTACTGAGGTCAACAGGAGTGAATAGCACTCACTTATGTCAACAGAAGGGCAGAACTGGTCCCTTAGTGTTATATATGAACACATTTCTGAATACATACATATACTCTTGAATTCGTGAATTTCAGTTGGGTTAAACCCAATTTAACAAGCTAGCTTCGCCTTCCTTCATCATAATAAAAACAAGAATGAGCAGACAAGTGTGACAGCCACTATCTTGGTGAACACCAGGGATTGAACTGGAAACCTCGAAAGCTAAAAGCACAAGTCAGCTTGAACGAAAGTGGGTTACACAAGGATAATATTGTTGCAATCCACTCATGATAAATATAAGAAATATAATATCAATGGAGTAATGCCAAGACTGACAATTCACAGGAAACAGATCTTGCTGGCCTCCTGGCCAGTTTGGTACAACAGCAGCAGCATTATGGAAAGAATAAATAAGAATCAAAATTTAAAAAGAGAAGACCATTTAAAAAGAGGTGTAATTATGCCTAGAACTACACAAAGCCCTTTTCTTTTAATAAATCTAGTGTGTTGGCCTCTGGCAAAATAAGATTCCATGGTATTATATTTATTTCAATGTGCAGGCACATTAAATCACATGCTGTCAGACGGTTTCAGGGATAAAAGCATGCTAAATTCTAATTAGCAAGTTTAAATTGATGGGAAATTAAAAATTAACCTTTTATTCATCAATATTTTAAAGCCATATTAGGCTCCATTCAGTAGAGAATGCCCTAAGGAGGCGCGTAAGGCTGTCTTATAGAACAATTGAAGGGAAACTGGGATGGATGAGATGTATCAACTTTAATGTGAAGGAAGTACTGCAGCCTAAACTCAGGCCCACTGTGTAAATGGTTCCAAAATTAGAGCTATTCTGCACCTGTATTCCACAGCTAGAGAACTCCATTTACCTAATTGCCACGGGAAGCATTCCCAGGCAAGTAAGGAGCCCATTCATATCTCCAGAACGAAAGCTTTATTTCAAAAGCAATTAAGAGATTTCCAAAGCAGTATCAGAGGGAAATTAAAAAAAACTCTCATGCTGTGAACAGTTGTGAAACTATCCAGACCATGTACATTTTACAATGATCTCACAAGGGGAAAGAAAAGTATCAAGCTATCACTCTGGCTCTCTGCTATCTGCACTGGCTCCTAATTAGATGAGAGTCTGGGTAAAGATTTCTGTCCTGATACACAAACCTCTCCAGGGGATTGTCCCTACTGAGATCACCTTTCCTTACAAACTAGAACCTCCCAGAAGTCCTTCCATTCCACCAGAACAATAGAAAGGAGGTTTATAGATGCAAAAAGACAGATTTTTCACAGGAGCTGGACATAGACTATGAAGTTTATGACTATATGAACTTATGAATTCCAGTTTGATTTTATGAACTCTGTATGGTATAGCCTGAGGTATTTCACTATAGATTGACATCCTCCCTCTTGTGGTAAGAGGAGGGGGTATGGTACTTGGTGTCTGTCCTTGAATGGAAGAGACCTTAATGACCTTAACTCACACGACTGGAGTACTGTCATGGGATAGATATAAACTGTTCAGGAAGGACAGGCAGGGCAGAAAAGGTGGGGGAGTTGCATTGTATGTAAGGGAGCAGTATGACTGCTCAGAGCTCAAGTATGAAACTGCAGAAAAACCTGAGTGTCTCTGGATTAAGTTTAGAAGTGTGAGCAACAAGAGTGATGTCGTGGTGGGAATCTGCTATAGACCACCGGACCACGGGGATGAGGTGGACGAGGCTTTCTTCTGGCAACTCACGGAAGTTACTAGATCGCAGGCCCTGGTTCTCATGGGAGACTTCAATCACCCTGATATCTGCTGGGAGAGCAATACAGCGGTGCACAGACAATCCAGGAAGTTTTTGGAAAGTGTAGGGGACAATTTCCTGGTGCAAGTGCTGGAGGAACCAACTAGGGGCAGAGCTCTTCTTGACCTGCTGCTCAAAAACCGGGAAGAATTAGTAGGGGAAGCAAAAGTGGATGGGAACCTGGGAGGCAGTGACCATGAGATAGTCGAGTTCAGGATCCTGACACAGGAAAGAAAGGAGAGCAGCAGAATATGGACCCTGGACTTCAGAAAAGCAGACTTCGACTCCCTCAGGGAACTGATGGGCAGGATCCCCTGGGAGAATAACATGAGGGGGAAAGGAGTCCAGGAGAGCTGGCTGTATTTTAAAGAATCCTTATTGAGGTTACAGGGACAAACCATCCCGATGTGTAGAAAGAATAGTAAATATGGCAGGCGACCCGCTTGGCTTAACAGTCAAATCCTTGCTGATCTTAAACACAAAAAAGAAGCTTACAAGAAGTGGAAGATTGGACAAATGACCAGGGAGGAGTATAAAAATATTGCTCGGGGATGCAGGAGTGAAATCAGGAAGGCCAAATCACACCTGGAGTTGCAGCTAGCAAGAGATGTTAAGAGTAACAAGAAGGGTTTCTTCAGGTATGTTAGCAACAAGAAGGAAGTCAAGGAAAGTGTGGGGCCCTTACTGAATGAGGGAGGCAACCTAGTGACAGAGGATGTGGAAAAAGCTAATGTACTCAATGCTTTTTTTGCCTCCGTCTTCACGAAAAGGTCAGCTCCCAGACTACTGCACTGGGCAGCACAGCATGGGGAGGAAGTGACCAGCCCTCTGTGGAGAAAGAAGTGGTTCGGGACTATTTAGAAAAGCTGGATGTGCACAAGTCCATGGGGCCGGATGCGCTGCATCCAAGAGTGCTAAAGGAGTTGGCGGATGTGATTGCAGAGCCATTGGCCATTATCTTTGAAAACTCATGGCAATCCGGGGAAGTCCCGGACGACTGGAAAAAGGCTAATGTAGTGCCCATCTTTAAAAAAGGGAAGGAGGAGGATCCTGGGAACTACAGGCCAGTCAGCCTCACCTCAGTCCCTGGAAAAATCATGGAGCAGGTCCTCAAGGAATCAATTCTGAAGCACTTAGAGGAAAGTGATCAGGAACAGTCAGCATGGATTCACCAAGGGCAAGTCATGCCTGACTAATCTAATTGCCTTCTATGATGAGATAACTGGCTCTGTGGATGAGGGGAAAGCGGTGGACGTGTTGTTCCTTGACTTCAGCAAAGCTTTTGACACGGTCTCCCACAGTATTCTTGCCAGCAAGTTAAAGTAGTATGGGCTGGATGAATGGAGTATAAGGTGGATAGAAAGTTGGCTAGATTGTCGGGCTCAATGGGTAGTGATCAATGGCTCCATGTCTAGTAGGCAGCCGGTATCAAGTGGAGTGCCCCAAGGGTCGGTCCTTGGGCTGGTTTTGTTCAATATCTTCATAAATGATCTGGAGGATGGTGTGGATTGCACCCTCAGCAAGTTTGCAGATGACACGAAACTGGGAGGAGAGGTAGATACGCAGGAGGGTAGAGATAGGATACAGAGGGCCCTAGACAAATTAGAGGATTGGGCCAAAAGAAATCTGAGGAGGTTCAACAAGGACAAGTGCAGAGTCCTGCACTTAGGACGGAAGAATCCCGTGCACCGCTACAGACTAAGGACCGAGTGGCTTGGCAGCAGTTCAGCAGAAAAGGACCTAGGGGTTACAGTGGATGAGAAGCTGGATAGGAGTCAACAGTGTGCCCTTGTTGCCAAGAAGGCCAATGGCATTTTGGGGTGTACAAGTAGGGGCACTGCCAGCAGATCGAGGGACGTGATCGTTCCCCTCTATTCGACATTGGTGAGGCCTCATCTGGAGTACTGTGTCCAGTTTTGGGCCCCACACTACAAGAAGGATGTGGAAAAATTGGAAAGAGTCCAGCGGAGGGCAACAAAAATGATTAGGGGACTGGAACACATGACTTATGAGGAGAGGCTGAGGGAACTGGGATTGTTTAGCCTGCAGAAGAGAAGACTGAGGGGGGGATTTGATAGCTGCTTTCAACTACCTGAAAGGGGGTTCCAAAGAGGATGGATCAAGACTGTTCTCAGTGGTAGCTGATGACAGAACAAGGAGTAATGGTCTCAAGTTGCAGTGGGGGAGGTTTAGGTTGGATATTAGGAAAAACTTTTTCACTAGGAGGGTGGTGAAGCACTGGAATGGGTTACCTAGAGAGGTGGTGGAATCTCCTTCCTTAGAGGTTTTCAAGATCAGGTTTGACAAAGCCCTGGCTGGGATGATTTAGTTGGGGATTGGTCCTGCTTTGAGCAGGGGGTTGGGCTAGATGACCTCCTGAGGTCCCTTCCAACCCTGATAGTCTATGATTCTATGACCATCTACAATTGACTAATATTGCCCTAGCAGGACAATGGAACCACTTGTTAATGACTCATAACTATTGTAACAAACACAGGAGGAGGCTTTCAGCTCCTTTTACAACTGAGAGGATCAGAGAATGGAAAAACCCCAGAGGAAGGACAGAAAGAGAATGTGTTTGAATCTACTGTTAAAAGGAGAATCTAATACAGTGGCCTAGAGTGCCCATCCACAAGTGGGAGCTCAGCCAGAGCTGTCATGGAGCTAACTCCTGCCCAAAATGCAAATGGCCATGGCACAAATCTTATTTCTTCAATTTTGCTTTACCTCATTAATTCCTTCAGACATAGCTTGATTTGTTTACAGGTTTGTCTGGAAAGCAAAAAAGAAAATAATTAAAATTTCTCTCTATTTTTAAATACTTGGGAGGTGTCTAGATATTACGGTAATGGAGTTATACAAGTAACAGATATGGATGTCAGACTTCAATGCATATTTCAGAGTGAAAACAATGGGTTTGATTATGATACTGAGTGCAGAGAGCCCTTAACACACGGTTTAAATGGTGTGTAGGGCCTTGCATAGACCCTCTACTACAATGGAATTGCACTTAGTAAGAGGAAGGGCTGTGTGTGACATTTGACCAACTAAGAAGGGTGGATATGTTTACACACCAGGTCAAAACCACGCATTTCTGGCCACAGAAGGATGAGCTCTCTTCTCTACACTGTTTGCAATTCATTAAGTTACTTTTCCAGAAGTTAGCTCTACCCCCTGAGCAGCATGAGCACCAAGAACACAAAAGTAGCAGCTGCTCACCCATCACACAAATGTAACCCTCAGCCTTTGCTACCTTTGCCCTCGCAACTAAAAACTTAATTTTTGAGAAAAGAAAGAGACACAAAAAATCTGAGAGACCAATTGCTTGGGAAGAGGAGGTTACTCACCTTGTTCAGTAACTGTGGTTCTTCATAGATATGCCTCCCTTTAGGTCCACCACTTCAGTTAGTTCAGGTGCACATGCACCTCTCAAGCCCTTGATCCGAGGTTTTCCATTAGCAGTGCATGAGCACCAAGCTCCATTTGGCCTGTACGTGAGTGCTATACAACCTTGTGCCACACAAACCTCAGTGCTTTCTCTATCCAAATGTCCAACGAAGTATAGTCCAAAGCAGCGGGGAAGGAGAGTGGGTAGTGGAGCACCCAGAGAGGGGCATATCTCAAACACCCACAGTTACAGCACAAAATGAGTAACCTCTTCTTCAAGTAGTGTCCCTGTGGGTGCTCCACTTTAGGTGATTCCTGAGCAGTATCCCTGCAGGGAGGAGAGATCTTCGCAACTGAGTCTAAGACTGATGACAACATAGCAGAACCAAGCACCACATCAGATCTGCCAGTGTGGACCACGGTATAGTGTTTAGAAAAAGTATGCACTGAGGCCCATGTAGCAGCTCTGCATATCTCAGACACTGGAATGTCCTTGATGAAAGCTGTAGAAGTTGCCTGTGCTCTGGTAGAGTGTGCTATCATCCTTTGGGGAGGTACTGCACCAGCTGCATTGTAGTGAGCAATGATACACTCAGATTGTGGTCCCCTTGGACCTTTCTGCGATGGAGACAACAGCGTAGGTGATTTATCGAGATAGGACAAAGAAATTTTGGGAAAGGCCTATGCCCATCTCACATCTAAAGTATGAAAGGAGGTCTCATGTTGAGATTTATGTGGTTTAGGAAAGATACTGATAGGTGAATGGCCTGGTTAAAATGAAAATCTGACAGCACTTCAGGTAAGAATTTAGGGTGACGCCATAAAAAGATTTGTTCTTGAAAAATACTATAAATGGAGGGTCTGCCATCAAGGGCCCAACCTCCCCAACCCTGCAAGCTGACATGGTAGCTACTAGAAAGGCTACCTTCATAGATAAGTGAAGCAAGGAGCACGTTGCCATCGGTTCAAATGGAGGTCCTATGGAGGCATCTAAGTACAAAGCTGAGATCCCAAGAAGTAGGCGGATCCTTAACCAGGGGGTACAGGTTCCCTATACCCTTAATAAATCTTGAGGACATAAGGTGAGCAAAGATAGAAAACCCTTCTAGTGCAGGATGAAAGGCTGCTACTGTGGCCAGATAAACCTTAATAGAGCTAGAGCTTGATTTCTTCAAGTCCAGCAGGTAATCAAAGATGGCTGAAAGAAAAGAGGATTCTGCCACTCAACAGTGACGGTGACACCAGTGATTGAACCTTTTCTATTTCAGACGGTAAATAGTTCAAGTAAACTCCCTTCTACTGTTTAGTAATACTTTTTGAGCAGGTGGATTCTAATACTGGGAACCATATAAAACCATACTTGGAAGTGGAGGACCCCTAGGCTGGGGTGAAGCATGCAAACTTGTGTTCTGGGAGAGGAGATGAGGGATGGTCAGAAGCTTAACTGCCAGGTGGACATACAGGTGAAGCAGGTAAGGATACGAAGTCTGTCTCAGTCAGGGCAATACTATAAGGATAACCCTGGTCTCGTCCTGTCTGATCTTGTTTAACAGAGTTAGTATTAGTCATGTTGGAGGGAATGCATAGAAGGGACCCTTACTCCAGGAAAGGGGAAAACCATTCCCTAAAAAGAGTGGTGACCTAGCCTCCTCTTGAGCAGAGTAGGGGGGCACTTCTTGTTGCAGAATATGGTGCATAGGTTCATCTGTGAAAGTCCCCACCTTTGCAAACTCCCATTCGTAGTCCTGGAAGAAATACTGGCTGATCATATCAGCTGTCTCATTCTGGACTCTAGAAAAGTAAGTGATGGAGATCCAACTCTAGTGGGCTGTACACCAGTTCCATAACTTTATAGCTTTGGCACCAAGGGAGCGGGATCTTCCTTCTCCCTGTTTGTTGATATAGAACATGAAAGCAACATTATCCATCATGATCCTGAATGGGCTTGCCCTTGATGAGGGGTAGGAACTGAAAGCAGACGTTCCTGACTGCCTTGAGTTCCAACGGGTTGATATGGAGACCGGTTTCCTGAGGTGCCTATCTGTTCTGAGTTGTGAGGGCATTGATATATGCTCCCCACCATAACAGTGATGCATCCTGTTGTCACACAGTCATTGTTTGAGCTGGACCATTAAAAGGGACACACAAGCAGACATTGACGGAAAAATCAACTCAAACTAGGGAGTTTTTATCCACTTATCTGTCGCCCCTCACCACTCTGATAACCCTTCAGACTGCTGTAAAAAGCTGCAGGATGGGTCTTCAGTTCCAAAGCCTTATGCCAAAGGTCCCCAAATTGTGGGGCGCACCCCCCTAAGGGGGCACAGAGAAACATTCAGGGAGGCACGGCAGAGCCTGAGCCAGCCCCCCTGGAGGGTGGGGAGGAAGCACCACCCAGTCCCACTCTACTCCAACTCTGCCCACAACCTCAGCCCCAGCCCCAACCTGCAGTTCCACACACAGCCCTCGTCCCAGCCCTGCCCCCAGCCTCGGCCTCCTTACCCCGTCTGCCTTCCCTTTCTCCCAGGGAGCTGAGGCCCTGATCCCTGCCTCGGCAGGGGAGGGGCACAGACAGGGGTTGGGGGCACAATCCTGAAAAGTTTAGCGGTCACTACCTTATGCAGAGTATTCTTCCACCCTTGCCTCTGGGGAGACCCCCAGTGTTCTAGCCAGCTATTGGGGCTGAGTTTTGGAAAGAGGATTTGATCTACAGTGGCCTGCCTAAATTACTAGGTCCCTAACAAAATGCGATCTGACCTTTTCCCCCCTCTGATCAGAGCTCATCACTGGTTATCTTGAACATGTAATCATGGAAATAAGCGCAGATGGTAAGTAAGCCTGATATAGATGGTGCCATTCTAGAGGAGTTGTATGGTCTTGGGCATCCCAGTCCTTCATAGGTGGCATTGGGGGCCTGCTGGAGCCATACGTCTCCAAAGTGCTCCAGGATCTCCTGGCCCCGCTGTATCAGAGAAAGAGTTATTTGCTTCCACAGTACCAAGTTGAGCAGTTGAAGCCTCCAACACTGTAGATTCAGTGGGAGATTGGGCCTTTTGGGAGCTGGCTTCTTGTGGTGGGAGACAGAGCTCCACTTCTTCGCAGCTTTCCCTGAGTCCTCCCGCTCTTAGGCAAGACACTGGGTGTCTGATCTGCCCAGAGACAGATGTATGTGGGGGGAGGGGTGTCCTGACTGACTCTGAAGAAGGTTGAAGAGAGTGCTCCATCATCAAAACCCTCAATTTGGTCTCTCAACACTTCTGTGCTCTAGATTTGAGAGCTAGGCAAAAAAAAAAAAAAAAAAGGTTACACTTTGGGGAGATATGAGACTCTCACAAGAAACAAATACACTTACAGTGGCTGTCGCTGACTGGGATAGCCTCCAGACAAGAGAGACAATGTTTGAAGTCTGGTGAGCCAGGCATGCCCAGAAAGGTCAAATAAGTGCCCCAGCAAAAAAAAAAAAAAAAGAAGGGGGGGCGGGGGGGGAGAAAGGAGAGGGAAAAAACAACCCTCTCACTACTAACTAATTCTATACTAACAAACAAAACAAAAAATATCCTTAGAACACGCTGAGGCACGCACAAGGTGGACATGCTAGAGCTCCGTCTCAGGCCAAGACAGTAGAGAAGGAACGGAGGACAGTTTGCCTGCACAGCTCTATGTACCCTCGTGTGCAGCACAAGGTTGTATAGAACACACACACAGGCCAAACGGACACTGCTAATGAAAAATCTCCTATCACGGGCTTAAAAGGCCCATGCCCACCTGAAATAATTGAAGTGGAGAACCCACAGGGACACTACTCAAAGAAGAATATAAAGAGTTTGGTATATTGCTACATTAGGCATATTTCCTCTGAGAAAAAAGTTGTGTGGTCATGTGGAAATATTTCTTTTAAAAGAACAAAACTATTTATTACATATTAGTGTGCTTCTTACCTGCGCCTGGATCTCAGAGGTGCTAAATTTACAACAGTGTTCATAGATTGCTATGGTAAATATTCCTTTTTTATTGAACAGCAAAGTAACCACCACCATAAAGTTCCTGAGCAGATATCACTTGTGCACACTCTTTTTAAAAAAAGTTCCCAAATGAGGCTATTTATCAGAGCAAGACACATCACTGCCTAATGGCCTACACACCACTTGATGGCACTATGGAGAATGAAACCTGTGTTGGTAGAATAAGGGTATGTCTACACTACGGAATAAGGTCGAATTTATAGAAGTCGGTTTTTTAGAAATCGGTTTTATATATTCGAGTGTGTGTGTCCCCACAGAAGTGTATTAAGTGCATTAACTCGGCGGAGTGCTTCCACAGTACTGAGGCAAGCGTCGACTTCCGGAGCGTTGCACTGTGGGTAGCTATCCCACAGTTCCCGCAGTCTCCGCTGCCCATTGGAATTCTGGGTTGAGATCCCAATGCCTGATGGGGCTAAAACATTGTCGCGGGTGGTTCTGGGTACATATTGTCAGTCCCCCCTTCCCTCCCTCCCTCCCTCCGTGAAAGCAAGGGCAGGCAATCGTTTCATGCCTTTTTTCCTGAGTTACCTGTGCAGACGCCATACCACGGCAAGCATGGAGCCCGCTCAGGTAACCGTCACCGTATGTCTCCTGGGTGCTGGCAGACGCGGTACTGCATTGCTACACAGTAGCAGCAACCCATTGCCTTGTGGCAGCAGATGGTACAATACGACTGGTAGCCGTCATCGTCATGTCCAAGGTGCTCCTGGCCGCGTCGGCTGGGAACGCCTGGGCAGACGTGGGCGCAGGGACTAAATTTTTAGTGACTTGACCAGGTCATTCTCTTAAGTCCGGCAGTCAGTCCTATTGAACCGTCTTATGGTGAGCAGGCAGGCAATATGGATTGCTAGCAGTCCTACTGCACCGTCTTCTGCCGAGCAGCCATGAGATGTGGATGGCATGCAGTCCTTCTGCACCGTCTGCTGCCAGCCAAAGATGTAAAAGATAGATGGAGTGGATCAAAACAAGAAATAGACCAGATTTGTTTTGTACTCATTTGCTTCCCCCCCTCCCCTGCCTAGGGGACTCATTCCTCTAGGTCACACTGCAGTCACTCACAGAGAAGGTGCAGCGAGGTAAATCTAGCCACGTATCAATCAGAGGCCAGGCTAACCTCCTTGTTCCAATAAGAACAATAACTTAGGTGCACCATTTCTTATTGGAACCCTCCGTGAAGTCCTGCCTGAAATACTCCTTGATGTATAGCCACCCCCTTTGTTGATTTTAGCTCCCTGAAGCCAACCCTGTAAGCCGTGTCGTCAGTTGCCCCTCCCTCCGTCAGAGCAACGGCAGACAATCGTTCCGCGCCTTTTTTCTGTGCGGACGCCATACCAAGGCAAGCATGGAGGCTGCTCAGCTCACTTTGGCAATTAGGAGCACATTAAACACCACACGCATTATCCAGCAGTATATGCAGCACCAGAACCTGGCAAAGCGATACCGGGCGAGGAGGCGACGTCAGCACGGTCACATGAGTGATCAGGACATGGACACAGATTTCTCTGAAAGCATGGGCCCTGCCAATGCATGCATAATGGTGCTAATGGGGCAGGTTCATGCTGTGGAACGCCGATTCTGGGCTCGGGAAACAAGCACAGACTGGTGGGACCGCATAGTGTTGCGGGTCTGGGACGATTCCCAGTGGCTGCGAAACTTTCGCATGTGTAAGGGCACTTTCATGGAACTTTGTGACTTGCTTTCCCCTGCCCTGAAGCGCATGAATACCAAGATGAGAGCAGCCCTCACAGTTGAGAAGCGAGTGGCGATAGCCCTGTGGAAGCTTGCAACGCCAGACAGCTACCGGTCAGTTGGGAATCAATTTGGAGTGGGCAAATCTACTGTGGGGACTGCTGTGATGCAAGTAGCCCACGCAATCAAAGATCTGCTGATATCAAGGGTAGTGACCCTGGGAAATGTGCAGGTCATAGTGGATGGCTTTGCTGCAATGGGATTCCCTAACTGTGGTGGGGCCATAGACGGAACCCATATCCCTATCTTGGCACCGGAGCACCAAGCCGGCGAGTACATAAACCGCAAGGGGTACTTTTCAATAGTGCTGCAAGCTCTGGTGGATCACAAGGGACGTTTCACCAACATCAACGTGGGATGGCCGGGAAAGGTACATGACGCTCGCATCTTCAGGAACTCTGGTCTGTTTCAAAAGCTTCAAGAAGGGACTTTATTCCCAGACCAGAAAATAACTGTTGGGGATGTTGAAATGCCTATATGTATCCTTGGGGACCCAGCCTACCCCTTAATGCCATGGCTCATGAAGCCGTACACAGGCAGCCTGGACAGTAGACAGGAGCTCTTCAACTACAGGCTGAGCAAGTGCAGAATGGTGGTAGAATGTGCATTTGGACGTTTAAAGGCGCGCTGGCGCAGTTTACTGACTCGCTTAGACCTCAGCGAAACCAATATTCCCACTGTTATTACTGCTTGCTGTGTGCTCCACAATATCTGTGAGAGTAAGGGGGAGACGTTTATGGCGGGGTGGGAGGTTGAGGCAAATCGCCTGGCTGCTGGTTACGCGCAGCCAGACACCAGGGCGGTTAGAAGAGCACAGGAGGGCGCGGTACACATCAGAGAAGCTTTGAAAACCAGTTTCATGACTGGCCAGGCTACGGTGTGAAAGTTCTGTTTGTTTCTCCTTGATGAAACCCCCTGCCCCTTGGTTCACTCTACTTCCCTGTAAGCTAACCACCCTCTCCTCCTCCCGTCGATCACCGCTTGCAGAGGCAATAAAGTCATTGTTGTTTCAAATTCATGCATTCTTTATTCATTCATCACACAAATAGGGGGATGACTATCAAGGTAGCCCAGGAGGGGTGGTGGAGGAGGGAAGGAAAATGCCACACAGCACTTTAAAAGTTTACAACTTTAAAATTTATTGAATGCCAGCCTTCTTTTTTTTGGGCAATCCTCTGTGGCGGAGTGGCTGGTTGGCCGGTGGCTCCCCCACCGCGTTCTTGGGCGTCTGGATGTGGAGGCTATGGAACTTGGGGAGGAGGGCGGTTGGTTACACAGGGGCTGTAGTGGCAGTCTGTGCTCCAGCTGCCTTTGCTGCAGCTCAACCTTACACTGGAGCATACTGGTTTGGTCCTCCAGCAGCCTCAGCATTGAATCCTGCCTCCTCTCATCACGTTGCCGCCACATTCGAGCTTCAGCCCTCTCTTCAGCCTGCCACTTACTCTCTTCAGCCCGCCACCTCTCCTCCCGGTCGTTTTGTGCTTTCCTGCAGTCTGACATTATTTGCCTCCACGCATTTGTCTGTGCTCTGTCAGTGTGGGAGGACAGCATGAGCTCGGAGAACATTTCATCTCGAGTGCGTTTTTCTTTCTTTCTAATCTTCACTAGCCTCTGGGAAGGAGAAGATCCTGTGATGACTGAAACACATGCAGCTGGTGGAGGAAAAAAAAAGGGACAGCGGTATTTAAAAAGACACATTTTATAAAACACTGGCTACACTCTTTCAGGGTAAACCTTGCTGTTAACATTACATACATAGCACATGTGCTTTCGTTACAAGGTCGCATTTTGCTTCCCCCCACCGCGTGGCTACCCCCTCAACCCTCCACCCTCCCTGTGGCTAACAGCGGGGAACATTTCTGTTCAGCCGCAGGCAAACAGCCCAGCAGGAATGGGCTCCTCTGAGTGTCCCCTGAAGAAAAGCACCCTATTTCAACCAGGTGACCATGGATTATATCTCTCTCTCCTGAGGATAACACAGAGAGATAAAGAACGGATGTTGTTTGAACGCCAGCAAACATACACTGCAATGCTTTGTTGTACAATGATTCCCGAGTACGTGTTACTGGCCTGGAGTGGTAAAGTGTCCTACCATGAAGGACCCAATAAGTCTGCCCTCCCCAGAAACCTTTTGCAAAGGCTTTGGGAGTATATCCAGGAGAGCCGCGAATGCCAGGGCAAAGTAATCCTTTCACATGCTTGCTTTTAAACCATGTATAGTATTTTAAAAGGTACACTCACTGGAGGTCCCTTCTCCGCCTGCTGGATCCAGGAGGCAGCCTTGGGTGGGTTCGGGGGGTACTGGCTCCAGGTCCAGGGTGAGAAACAGTTCCTGGCTGTCGGGAAAACCGGTTTCTCCGCTTGCTTGCTGTGAGCTATCTACAACCTCATCATCATCATCATCATCATCTTCTTCGTCCCCAAAACCTGCTTCCGTATTGCCTCCATCTCCATTGAAGGAGTCAAACAACACGGCTGGGGTAGTGGTGGCTGAACCCCCTAAAATGGCATGCAGCTCATCATAGAAGCGGCATGTTTGGGGCTCTGACCCGGAGCGGCCGTTCGCCTCTCTGGTTTTCTGGTAGGCTTGCCTCAGCTCCTTCAGTTTCACGCGGCACTGCTTCGGGTCCCTGTTATGGCCTCTGTCCTTCATGCCCTGGGAGATTTTGACAAAGGTTTTGGCATTTCGAAAACTGGAACAGAGTTCTGAGAGCACGGATTCCTCTCCCCATACAGCGATCAGATCCCGTACCTCCCGTTCGGTCCATGCTGGAGCTCTTTTGCGATCCTGAGACTCCATCATGGTCACCTCTGCTGATGAGCTCTGCATGGTCACCTGCAGCTTGCCACGCTGGCCAAACAGGAAATGAGATTCAAAAGTTCGCGGTTCTTTTCCTGTCTACCTGGCCAGTGCATCTGAGTTGAGACTGCTGTCCAGAGCGGTCAAAATGGAGCACTCTGGGATAGCTCCCGGAGGCCAATACCGTCGAATTGTGTCCACAGTACCCCAAATTCGACCCGGCAAGGCCGATTTAAGCGCTAATCCACTTGTCAGGGGTGGAGTAAGGAAATCGATTTTAAGAGCCCTTTAAGTTGAAATAAAGGGCTTCATCGTGTGGACGGGTGCAGGTTTACATCGATTTAATGCTGCTAAATTCGACCTAAAGTCCTAGTGTAGACCAGGGCTAAGGGAATAGAGACTAAAGGAGAGGGAGAAAAAGGAGGCAATGACAACTAGTTTTGAATAGGATCATTCATTCTGAGTAAATGCTACAGAAGAACCATGTAACCAGATGACATCTTTCTAGCAATTAAACCGCTCTCTTCTGGCACTTGACTTGTCATACAGAAAATATATTCATTACGATCAGAATTACTGTATCACATCCATAGCTTGTGCAAATTATAAATTGCATTCACTCCAGCTTCATCCATCACCATCTTTCAGTATAACAGTTACCTGTAAGGGCAAAGCTAAGGGAAAGAACATTTGACAGCCACCATTGTCAACAGTGAGGCCATAAAACAACTGTAATATCCCTACTGTATTAGGCCATCAATACAGTGACAACACAGTGTCCTTCCCTATTGTCACTGGCAAGCAAACTTTTTTCATCATCCTCCAACGGTGATCCATGGTCCTGATAGGAAAGAGTTGACTTGATCTCAAAAGGAAATAATGGTTGGCAAGGAAAGCCTCTATTCCTCCTACCGCTAATGCTGGTCCAAGAACGGTCTCAGAGTACGGCCAGCTTCTTGCTGAAGGAGATCATTCATCCTGCCCTTGTTCTAAGGAATTTATTCTCTCATTGAGAGTGCTTGTAGGGGAAATGTACACTGATAACTCCTGTTCCTGTTTATGTGGGTTTCATCCATTCATTTCTGGTACATAGTTATTAGAAGTATCATTAGGTGCCCACTGCTATGTTATTTAGATGCCCTCAAATGGGGGATTCAATCCCCAAAGTAACATTATATTGCACGGTTACTTTTTCAAGCAGTTGCTAAAAAATAATGAAACTGTCAAAATTCAGAGAATTTAAAATAACTTGACTAGCATGCACTGCAGTGCATGCTACTTATGTCTGGGAATTGCAAGGATAGCTATAGTGCAGTACAAGAGGCAGGTTCCCTTTCATCCCTTTGTCGCTTGAGAATTGACAGCAGGAGGATGTACAAGTCTGACCTGCTCGCCACAAGGAGTCCTTTCTGAACAAGAGATTTCAAAGTTTTTTTAAATCCAAGTTGCTGGCAGACAGAACATTTTGGGGGCCAGAAAAGGACCCACAGACGTGTCCTGACCATAAAATGCTAACAATACTTGCACTCACAGTTGAGAAGATATTATAAGGCTCTATTTTCAGGTGGATAAACAAATTTTTGGGAGTGGAAAAGGAAGAAGTTAGCCTTTCAGTTGATATTTTTCCATGCTTATTCTCAGCTCAAAAAGGTGAAAGCTCCTACTGTATGACCTAGTGTATAAATCAGAGCTAAGCACATTGAATCCGTCTGTGCTTATTTCCATGATTACATATTCAAATTAACCAGTGATAAACTGCAATAAAAAAAAAGCTAGAACGCATTTTGTTAGGGACCTATGCATAGGACAAAAGTAATTTAGGCAGGCCACTGTGGATCAAAATCTTCTTTCCAAAACACAACCCCCGTAGCTGAACAGGACTTTGGGAGGTCTCTCCAGGGGCAAAGGTGGAACAATATTCTACATAAGGTCTTAGAACAGAAGATCCATCCTGCAGCTTCTACAGCCGTGTAAAGGGTTATCACTGTGGTGGTGGTCAGGGGTGGGGAGGGACAGATAAGTGGATCCACCTAGAAGGCATTCATTCCCTTCGGTCCCCACCCCCAGCTTTCCCCCAAAGGGTGATGGTGTGTGGCTGTGCTGGGAGACCTCGCTGAACTGGGCTGTGGCCAGAAAAGGATACAGGATTCTGGCCTGAGTTAGATCAGTGGTAATTATCACACATATGATCCTATCATAAGCTGCACGCAAAATGCCTTACAAACCTGAAACCAAGATCTGCCCAGATAAGCATGTACACGACGAATTTAAGGTCCCCAATTCAGCAGATCACTTAAGCACATACTTAACTTTGAAGTCATTGGATGTTAAGCACATGCTTAAGTGCTCAGCTGAATCAAGGTCTAAATCAATGGGACTTGTACTTGCTTATCGGAGACCAAACCCCGACTCAAATTTCTACCCAGATTGAGAGAAATATCAATTGCTAAACACTAGCTCAACACAACCAGCATCAGCCACACAGAGCCCTAGTGTACACAGGGCTTAAACATCTGGGCTAAAAAAATCTAATAATCAACCACTGATAACAAGTCATTACACAAGAGGAGCCTCCACATTATGCAAAGCCAGTGTCCTCAGAAGAGATCACCACAATAACTACAGGGCCAGATGTCTCTTCTGAGTGCACAAGGTTTCCTCACGTAACCCCTAGCTGCATTAATGAGAATTACAGACATAGGGTGTGATTCTCAAAAATGCTCAGCACTGCTCTAACTCTGCTCCCATTGAAGTCAAAGATTAAATTCCCACTGAGAGCTGAATTGTGTGAATGCTGAGTGCTTTTGAAAATCCCACCTATGATATCTACATGCTCATATGAAAACAGACCCTCATGGCTGTAAAACCTGAACAAGAACTAGCAGAAACCCAGCATGGGGGTTCTACATTTTGTCATTTTAAATTACTACAGGAGAATCTTGCACTAGAATGTTTGACCATCTGGAGGTAAGCACCTGACAAGCTTGAAGAATAAGTGCAGATTATGTCACTCATTTTCTTCCTGGGCATGTATTTCCATTATTGCATGTAGTAAACAGGGAATTAAAGGCATTCTCTCTCTCTCACACACACAATCTTGTGCTGATTACCATTAAGTAGCAGAAAGGTTCAATGCTTTAATGATGGCATTTATTTATTTACATTTGCATTACAAGAAAGTGTAATTGTTTGTATTTTCAGTCAGTATACCTAATATATTTCAAAAACTTTAAGTGGTATAAATTCAACATTTTGGAATTAACAACATTCATCCTCATGAATTTTTTAGGTGCTTAAGTCATCCCTGAGTGTTTTGCCTGATGCTTAAAAACTTGATAAAATTGATTGAAGCATTTACTGTTGGCTTCAAGGCTTCTGTATCTGATACAAGCTTGATTGATCAAGCTAGCAAAGTGAGTTTAGTGAAATAGCCCTAACCACACAGGTTAGTTTTTCCATTTGATGTAGTTTCAGTACATATTTTAGCCTGAATGGAGGATGTTGTGTCTGCTTGGCTCAAACTACTGTTTGGTGAATATGATCTGATTGATATATAGGGCCTTCTACTGCTGCCTTTTCTCCAGTGAGCAGGGACGACTCTACCAATTTTGCCGCCCCAAGCAGTTGCTGCCGAATTGCCACCGCCACCAAAGTGGTAGAGCTGCCACCAAATTGCCGCAGCACCCGGAAGAGCGGCAGGGCTGCTGCCCAAAAGCTGCCGTGGCGGGAAGAGCAGTGGAGCTGCCGCCGAATTGCCACCATGGGACACGGACTGCCGCCCCATTCTGAATGCCTCCCCAGACACCCGCTTGGAAAGCTGCCAGTGAGTAATCCTTACAGCAAGTATCTCTAAGTAGGCCCACTGGGACTATTTACATTAGCTCACATATTACTCATGGAAGGAAAGGTTGTTAATATCATGTCCTTGAATGGAACAATTATGTCATTACATCCAATAAACCTTTTCTTCTCCTCTTATATTTTTAAATTAATACTTTTCTGTTTCAAGTCATTTCCACTCACTGAACTAGGATCATGGACTTACCTCTTTTCATCCTTTCCTTACTCCTATTTTCAAAATTTAAAAAAAAAAAAAAAAAAAAAAAGAGTGTCCAGGCATTGAAATTTGAGCCACGTAGCATACCTTGAGCACACAGCCAGTCTGATCAGTCATGGTACCAGAAGGGTCAGTCCTTGATATCAGTTTTCCTTGCCAGCTTATATTTCTTTACACTGAATAGAAGCTATTGCTAAATACATTCTTTAATGTTACAACCAATTTTTTAAAAAAAAACTTCTTAGTACATATATGGGCTCACCCTAAATTGTCCACATTAGGTTAGCTGATGAGGATACCTAAGCAGACATGTTTCTCAGCCCTCTCCCTCGCGCCCCGCCCCCCAAAAAGAGGAAAGTAAGGGAGGCTGCCTAACTCTAAGCTACAAATAATTTTATTTAGTTTTTAAAGGCTGTAGATGAAGTTTCAGTAAATAGACAGCAAGAGTATGTAGAAAAGAAAAGGGCCAAAAGTTGTGGGAAATTGACTATTTGATTAATATAAAGGAAAAATGAATAAAAGCTGGGGAAAAAAGAAAAGAATAAAGAAAAGCAGGTTATAAGAAAACAAGTGCAGAGATGGATAAAAAAAGCTTGTTTTATTAAGTCCTTTAAAAAAAAAATCTCATCTTGATAAGTCTGGAAGTAACTAGGTCTACCCAGAAATTCTTCACTTCTCAATTAAGGCCACTATTTTCACAAATGGGCACGTAAATGTAGACCCCTAAATCCATTCTTGCACACCTAAATAAGTCATCTAAGGACCAGGAAATGTTAGAGAAGAAAATTCTCACTTTCCTGGGAGCATCTATGAAGAGATCAATTAGCGCACACACAGGTTTAAATCTTTATTGAAGGGAGCAGCAAAAAATTGTTTCAGGATGCATATAGCCATCTCTTCTTTTATATCCCTGTTGCCAGTTCCCTCTTCTTTAGATTTACAAGACATTACATGATACTGGTTTGAATTCTGACTGACTTATCTTGGAAGCCTACAAAGTGGCAGATGGCTGCCATACTACCAAGGTCTCAAGGACAGTGAAGAACAACATCTGCTTCTTTTTGATGGACCACTGAGTCGGAGCTAACAAATTTTATAGTCTGTTCTATTGTTGTACCAATAAATTAAAAACCAGCAGGATCTTATTAAAGGGAAAAGGCAAAATACCACATTTATTGTGAATACAGAAAGAATCATAGTAAGCAGTTAGTTATAGCTATAACATTCCATTCAATCTCATATTTCTTCACACATTCATTCATATACACACACACACACACACACACACACACACAGGTTCTGCAAGGTTGTTATCATAGTTACCAGCCTTAGAGTTGCTCATGCCAAGCCACTGGCCAGGTGGCCTGGACATGAGGAGGGAGCAGGGCCTTGTCAGATGCTCATCTGATGCTCCTGGAAGTTGGTTTGCAGAATCAGACCCCAAAGTTCTCACTTTTTAGAGTCTCTTTTTATAGGAATTTCTTCCTAGGCCAGTCTGTGGGAATTGCTTCATCATGCTGTTACTGAATCAATCAGCAGATGGCACATTCCTGACGGCTCCAAGAAGTTATCTTGTTCTTTGGTTCTCCCATTCTTGAGGCTGTTGGGTGGATTCCAGTCTGCCCTCCGGGGGTCCTCTGGTTATTTCCACTTGACGCCTTCTTCAGCCGATGGACACTGGATTCTTAGGCTGGCACCTCCCTGATCATTCAGTTCTTATCCACACCAAGCATCCGTCCACATACATCCTCTATCTCTATTTTAATCACAATTGTTAATACAACAAAAGGGCGGGGAGTCTCTGGGTGCTGTTTCTGTTGTTAGAGTATTGCTTTGAGTCTCTGTGAATTGCTTTGAGAACAGATTCTGTCTTAGAATGTACTAACACAATTAGCAGCTTGCAAGTTTCACACATAGAGGGAGAGAAACAGTACCAAAACCCAAGAGACCTCTTAATTAGTAATACCCTGGAATTTAAACTATGGGGAATCAAACTCATTTGTGATTTTAATACAGAACTTCTTTAATATGATCCAACACTATAAAGCATTTGCTGTTACGGAAGGCAGTAGATGGTAGAATCCATTTCTACATTCCACATCATTCTAAGCACACACATTTTCTGGTGAAATAGCACCTGAAAAGCAGTGAGGTCTGGAGGGGAGAGAGTGGGGGAGGGAATGGGAATGCATGGGGGAAATTACCAGATCACACTTTTTTGGTTGCAGATCCACAATAAGGATCCACCATTGCACTACAGTCTTAGCAGGTTGATCTGGCAGTTACTGCCTAAAACATCCTGACACAAAAACTCTATTTAAAAATAATCTAAAAGCAGTAATATTGATTTATATGCTATCCAGTAGCTAGTAAAGATGGCAGGTAGCCCTCCCCTCTGGCACCTTGTAAGTGGTTGGGGCAATCCTTCCAGAAGCCACACTATCTGATTTTAAATCCATAGTTACATAAAGCAGGGATATGCCCCCAGGAGTGATTTGATGCATTCCAAGTGCCTTGCAAAAGGGGCCTACCCCAAATCTAGTCATTTTGAAATAAAAAAAGTTAAACTGTGTTTTAAAAGACCTGTGGTTGAAAAAAAGTGTTACAGTGGAGTCCAGTAACCCACTCTTCCTAGTCCTCCAAAGGGTTACCCTTCCTTTACCAAAATTCTACAACTTCTAGGTTTTCCAGTCTTTCGATTGTTCTAGAAGACACGGTCCCCTTCCTGGAGGAGTCTCATGTAGCTGGAGGAGGAAAAAGCTACTTCAAGCTTTAAACCTGGAGACTTATGAAACATAGTGGCTTGCCTGGGATTTAAACAGTATGGAATGTTGCCTTTATGATCCTAGTATAGGCTTCATTCAAAGCTCAATTAAGGCAATGGGACTCTTTCCAGTGGACTTTGGATCAGCCCCTATTCATAGGAGTTTAAGGCCAGAAATCAAACAATATCATTTAGTTGGACTTCTTCCATAACACATGCCATAGAATAATTTCACCCAGTAATTCCTGCACCAGACCTATAACGTCTGGTTGTGCTAAAGTATATCTTTTACAAAGATGTCTAATCTTGATTTAAAGACTTCAAGTGATGGAGAATTCACCTCTTCCCATAGTAAATTATTCTAATGGTTAATGAGCCTTGCTGTTAAAAGCTTATACTTTATTTCCACTTTCACTATATATGTGACTGAAGTGACATTTATATTTCACTGCTCTTGCTTCCCCCACAGCATGCTGTGTTAATTATCATCTTACTGGAACACCATCCTGATAAATATTGTTTATATTCTTTAATCAGATTCAGTAACACTTTTGTATTTTGTGAGGGGGAAAACAGTTTTTCAGCAATTCTAGTAGTATTCTGAACCTACAGTACCTCTGTGATAATGAGTCTCTCACTTTTTGGTTTTGCTGTGCCAACTGACTGTGTTCGAATTTCAAAGGTAAAGATTAAAAAGGCAACAACTTAATACACATGGAATAAGTTAATATATGAAGTTAGAAAACTTCGTGCACTACAGCAAAGCAACTTTCAAAGAGTAATATTGGTAGAAACAGTGCTAGAGCAAGCTTGTGGATGTATTCAGGCAATCAGTGTTGCAGATGGATTACGATACACTGGTCAGCCCCAAAGCCAAGGAATCATGGTCAAACACTTGACGAATACTGGACCTTAAAAAACAAATGAAAAATGGAAAGAGAAAGAAGAGTATGCTGGCTCTGTCATTGCCAAGACAACCCATGCCAACATTCTGTACTCAAGAACTGACGTGGGGGGCAAAAAGTTATATGATTCGAAAACACACACAGAACAGGGAACTACATGATGAACGTGAAGGATAAGACATGTATTGGAACATGGAATGTAAGAAAGTACCATGCTGGAGCACTTGCAGTAATAACACACGAGTTGAAAAGATGTAGGGGAAAATTGGTCTACGTAAAATGGGATGAGAAGGGAAAGGAGAATTCTACCCTGATGAAAAAAAGATATTGACCCCAGGAAGAGAATAAGCAATGGAAAGAATATTTTGAAGATTTGTACATTATCAGTAGATGACAGTCCTGGAGAAGCTTCCCAGCACAAACAAGGGAGAACAGATGCTGGAATTCCTAGAAGTAATAGAAAAGATCCCAATAGAAAGTTTGAAAAAAGAAAAAGGCGCTGACAAGTGACAACATAACCACAGAGCTGCTGCAAGCAGGCAAGGAAATCATGGCTAAGGTGATGCATAAGCTATGCAACAAGCTTTAGAACAAGAACAAGTGCTAAGTGAATGGAGGAAAGCTACAACGGTACAAATGCAAGAACTATAGAGCAATCACCTTAATAGTGTCTGAAGAAGCATGTCACCAAGACATTGCAGAGGAGAATAAAGAGGTATGTGGAAGCAGCACAGGCCAGATTTAGACCAGAACACAAATAACTGATCTATTGTACTTTGTCATCAAAGAAGTACCTACAACACAACCAAACCTGTTACAACAACTTTATGGACTTCAAACCAGGTTTTTGATAGTGTGACATACCAGGGAACAATCCAGACCAATGAGTAGCTGCCCTGTAACCTGGGGGCCATTTACAATGCTTCTCTGCTGTAGCCTCCAACCTGGACTGCTCACAAACAGCCTCCAGCATGTAAGTCACTACAGACTACATTTGTGTGAGTGCTGTAGCCAGCCAGCCACACATTGGCTCTTAGCAGCTTTAAAGATTACCACAAGGTGACCCCAACACGCTCCCAGATCCAAATATTCCCCCAGAAATGTATTTTCCTGTATTGCCCAGCCCTCTCCTGGACAGTCAAATATACTGAGTCCGTTATTCCTTTAAGGGAACAACAACATGAACACAACGTGTTATACCAAGTGGAGTAACCCAGACACTTCAGTTTGAACACACTGGATTAGGTAAAACAATAAAACAAGTTTATTAGCTACAAAAAGGATGTGTACATCCTTTTGATCTCGAGCTCTAACAATAACAGTCAACAAAGCGCCAATGCCTGGAGAGTGTGCAAGTGCTTCCTTTGGAAAATTGCTCCGACGCATTTTCATGGACCGTGACCTACGGCAGGACACCAAGATCCAGTTCTCTAAGACAACTGTTATTCCTACACTCCTTTATGGATGAGAAACCTGGGTGACCTAACAACAGCATCTCAAGAGTGCGGAGAGGCACCACCAACAATGCCTCTGGAAAATCCTTCGCATCAGGTGGGAAGATTGCTGCACTAACATTAGCATCCTCGCTGAAGTTAATGTCACCAGCATTGAAGCAATGATCCTCATGCACCAACTCTACTGGGTTGGACATTGTGTGCAGATGCCAGACTCTTGCCTCCCAAACAAGTCCTCTACTCTCAGCTCACCCATGGTCAGAGATCCCATGGTGGTCAGAGGAAACAATACAAAGACACACTGAAAGCCTCTCTCAAGAAAACTGACATGGACATCACAAGCTGGGAGGAGCAAGCCATCAGCCAACCCCAATGGCGCCACATTCTCCATCAGACAGTGGCCTGTTTCGAGGAGAAGCGCCCTGCCCTTGAAGCTGAAAAGACAGAGAGGAGGAAGGAAAAAGAAATAAAACCTTCTCCCAGCAGGCAGCTGGCCCGCCTGGAAACGTCTGTACCTACTGCTGGCGGATCTGTGGTTCCAGGAGCAGACTCCTGAGTCATCTCAGGACCCATATGTAAATCCGTGGTAGAGATCGTCCTCGAATCAAGGGATTGCTGATGATGACAGTCCTGTCCCCACTTTGAGAAGCATTTCCAGCTTGGAGAAAGGCAACAGGAAACTCCATGCGGTTTCTTTCCTAGGATGTGATTTTTGCCCCTACTCCGTTTCTCACCAAAGAATGACCATTTAGCAGGTAATGGCCCATCAGCCTTGTTTACACTTGTTAAGGCATCAGCTTGCCCTTTGACTGTGTAGAACTTGTTTGGCCACTCCCCCAGACTTATCTGGAAAAATGTATTTTTAGTCATGTTTTCAGTTTATTTTCATAACTATACATATGATGTTGCTATCTGCATTTTGCCATGATATTATTCATCAGCAAGTTATGAGTTTTGAAACAATACTTCACGAGGCAACATTATTACGGTAGTGTGAAGGCTGTGAACACGGGTATATTCTGTCACAGGTAGCATGTGGCAGAATGGGTTACAGCAACTCCTGAGAACATATGGCATCCCTGAAAAACTGATCAGCTGATAGAAAACATCTTCAGAAGGAGTCAATGAGCATGGTAAGAGTAGACAAAAAGCTGATGGATTGATTCAGGACAGCTGCAGGAGTGAGACTGGAAGCAGTAATGGCTGTAGCACAGAGATGAAATGGGAAGAATGATGTTATGTGGCAGGACAGTGCATAATCTTAGATTCACAGACAATATTGACTTCACAGCATTGACCAAGGAGAATTTACAGAGAATAACTCACAAGATAAACAAGGAATGCCAAAAATTCGGATTGAAGATCAAATGGAATATGACAAAAAATTATAGCAATTGTGAAACAAGATCAAACTCAAACGAAGAACTAGAACAAGTGGAAAAATCTGAGGGCACATCTTCACTGGCAATATTAAAGCGCTGCTGCACCCAGCGCTCTTAAAAAACCCACCTCCACGAGTGGCGTAGCTCCCAGCACTGGTGCACTGTCTATAATGGCACGTTACACTGTTGAAACTCGCAGCGCTCAGGGGTGTGTTTTTTCACACCCCGAGCAAGAAAGTTGCAACACTGTAAAGTGCCAATGTAGACAAGCCCTGTGTGCATTGGAGGACTAGTATCAAAGAATGGGAACTCTGAAGAGGACATTAAAAAAAAAGAATTAGACTAGCCACTACTGCATTCAGAAAATTTTGCAAGATCTGGAAGGCTAAAGACATTTAAATAAAACCAAGAGTCAGCATAAGATCCCTGTCATGCCATTATTACTATATGGATTGGAATGCTGGAGTGTGAAAAAAAAAAACAATGAACAAGAGATTTTGACCGCAGAAATGAACTGGCTGAGAGGAATACTGAGAGTTTCAAGACTGCAAAAAATAAGAAAATGACTAAGGCAAGAAAAGAAAAGGAGTACTTGTGGCACCTTAGAGACTAACCAATTTATTTGAGCATAAGCTTTCGTGAGCTACAGCTCACTTTATCAGATGCATACTGTAGAAAATACAGAATGTTTTTATACACACAAATCATGAAAAAATGGGTGTTTTATCAATACAAAAGGTTTTCTCTCCCCCCACCCCACTCTCCTGCTGGTAATAGCTTATGTAAAGTGATCACTCTCCCTACAGTGTGTATGATAATCAAGGTGGGCCATTTCCAGCACAAATAGAGACTGGGAGTGGCTAAGTCATTATGCAAGGTAACCTATTTCCCCTTGTTTTCCTAACCAACCACCCCCGTTCCTCAGACGTTCTTGTTAAACCCTGGATTTGTGCTGGAAATGGCCCACCTTGATTATCATACACATTGTAAGGAGAGTGATCACTTTACATAAGCTATTACCAGCAGGAGGGTGGGGTGGGGGGAGAGAAAACCTTTTGTAGGTGATAAAAACACCCATTTTTTCATGATTTGTGTGTATAAAAACATCTTCTGTATTTTTCACAGTATGCATCCGATGAAGTGAGCTGTAGCCCACGAAAGCTTATGCTCAAAATAAATTGGTTAGTCTCGAAGGTGCCACAAGTACTCCTTTTCTTTTTGTGAATACAGACTAACACGGCTGTTACTCTGAAATAAGGCAAGAAATAATGCTGTTACAGAAGATTCAAGCAAAATCATTGTGATGGTTTGGACACATGTTAAGAATGACCATGGACAAGATATTCTACATGGCAATACATACCAATCTGCAAGGAACTAGAAACAGAGGATGCGTTGGTGAAGAATGACAGAGAGAAAATGTTTAAAGTTGAAGCTGAGAAAGTGGTATGAGATAGAAAGTGGTGAAAAACACTTCACTCGGCCCCATTTGTTGCTGTTGAACTGACAGACAGGGACCAAAGAGAAAAATTTAGTATACATCATCCTGAACTAAGTCGCGAACCTGGGACCATGTCACATGATAAACAATGTGCCATCACACGGTGCACATGCGTTGAAGTATAGGAAAGCAGTAGGGAATGCAGCTTCCCCTGCTCTCCTAAAAGCAGAAGGAAGCTCTCCCTTCTTTACCTGAATTAACTAAGCAGTTCCTCACCACAGCTTCCCCATTCTGGCTGGTGCAATGGGAACTCCTTGTTTCTATCTACTTTAACCATGGATGGCACAAAGAGCATGATAACAATCTCCACTTTACCCAGAAGCACAGCAGCTACAAGAATAATAAAGGTCATATGTTCCACCATTGGTGTTTCTCTTGCAAAAGTGGCAACCAGCCATGTCAGAACTGCCAGCACAGATCACCTGATAGATCAATCAGGAAATGTATCTAACACAAGATTACCAGTCCTTTTACTTTGTTGTTGCTTTAATAGACTGATTTCTAGTGTGACACATTATACAGTAATGCACTATTCTTATGCAGAGAGATTATTATAGCTGTGAAGTGCAGAATAGTAAGAATGATCCATTTTAGACGGAGAGTGCAATTGCCATGTATAGAAGTGTCAAATTTCCAACAAAAGGCATAATGTACTTTAACAACTGTAGGGTGTGGAATATATTAGGAATTATATGTCTGTGTAGGCAGTATGAATAGTATGAAAATAGTAAAATACACTGGTAATAGTTGGAGTTTTTTTTACTTTCTTTACAGATTTCACAAAAGCTCAGGAAACTACCGTCACTGCATCAGAGATCTCTAAAGGAGAAGAGGGTAATGGGATACTGTACAGTAATGACTTCCTGCCATGCCTCATAGCATTTTCATGTACACTTTCAGGAATCAGTGTATGCAAAAATACACTGCTAAAGAAAAAAACCTATTTTAATTTAATCTGTATTAAAAAGATAGATGGTCTCACTGCTCCTCCCTCCCCAACACCCAAATCTCTGGTTTCTCCTTATATTAGGGGAGATTTTTATATTACATTAAGGGACAGAACACATTTCCTAGATCCATAGATGGTGATTTCTCTGTTGAATCATCTTTTCTCTCGACCCTCTGGAGATCTCTCCATGTGGTCCAGGCTTGGAGACAGGACAGACAGAAAAGCTATCTTTCCCCTCCCCACCCCTTCCAATTCAGCTTGCTTAGACAAAAGTGATATTGCAGTCTGCATAATCTCAGGATCTCTAGGGAAAGGAGCCTCAAGCAACCTGGTTCTGATGAAACTGCACTACCAGGGTAGATTCTCTACCAGGAGGCAGAGCCAGTGCAAAGGCACAGGGTCAACATTCAGATGACCCTGGAATCTTACAATGCCTGTTAAAAATGCTAAAATACATACAGGTGGCATTGTATTTCTAAATAGACAGCATACAGTGTCTTTTTTTTTTTTTACAATGATACCACACTATTAATGCATTTCCCCCAAAACCACTGCATACACACAGAGAAGTTAGATAAAAACAAATACTCTTGCTGGAAGGTTGCAATATAACATGACTTTGTTTCTTAGAATTCAGAACAATCACACACAAGAGCTCCCAAACAGAGAGAAACAAAGCAGGCTGCTCCCTAAAACAGAGAGGCACAACTCAATCCACCTTACTCTGGGCTGGCTGCACATTCACCAATGCTATGCCCAGTTTGTTCACTTCTCAACAGAGCCCTATAGCCTGCAAGCAGGACCTCTGAAATTTAAAGTGACAAGCTACAATGTCAGCACAGTTTTTAAAATATACCACAATGGCTGTTTTAGCTTACAAACTAAAACCCTGATTCAGCAAAATATTTGAGTGCTTTGCTCAATTAGATTATTAATCATTTGGGGCCAGATTGTAAATGATCAACTCCTATTTGTGGGTAGTTATTTGCCACATGAGTAGTACCACCAATGGGATTACTCGGGTCAGTAACTGCTCCCCAGTGGCAGTCACAGGTTCACAATCTGGCCCTTAACGAGTAAGGACAGCTGCATAATTATTGGCCTCTTATTCAATTAAGGCTCAACTCAGCACAGAATAGTCAGGTTTGGGCCATGTAGGAAAAACTCCAAGGTCACTAATCTTGGCTCTCAACCAGACCGAGTTACTCAGCACAAAACTTGACCTGGGAGCAGAATCACTTTCTGGCAGAAAGTAAGATGCCTCCTGCAGACAGCAGGTCTGTGCTGGACAAGTCAGATTAAAGCATTCTCTCCCACTCTCACCTCAGACTTTTTATACTGAGTCAGCAAGACAAAAATTCCCTTGCCTTCTGCACTATCAGGATTAGTTTTTTTTAAAGGGAATAGTTGCTGTAGTTCAATGATTTGCATTATCTATCTTCCACTGATGCAGATTTCTCTTTCTTAGTCAGAGACAGGCACAGAGTGGTCAATCTCTAAATTAATTCCTTAAAAGAATTTTTGCCAGCAGGTGACCTCATTCTGCCTGAAGGTAATAGAATGCTGAGCAACATTCCTTTTTTTAAACATTGTCTAAGAACATTCCAAGAAAAGTTTTCTTACTAATAAACCATCATTTTCCTGTCAGTCACATTTAAATAGTCAACTTCCTGGAGGCAAACGGATGCTCAGTGGAGAATTATACTCCAGATTCAGGATAGCTAAACAGATCCATATGATCCAGAGAAGAGAAAGTCAGCTGGAGAAAACTGAAAGAGCATTGGAAGACTGAAGAGGATGAGGTTGATGTCAGGGAACAACCTCTAAAAGGCTGGAGATGTTTAGTAGGGCTTTAGATAAGCATCCAAATGGAATACTTTGAATATATAGTTACTCTGAATGAGGTATATTGAAGAATCACTAGGTATCAACTTGGATTTCTTAGAGTCAGAGATGAGAATTGGAAAAAAAAAAATCTGTTAGGTTGTCTAGTGCAGTGTTTCCCAAACTTGGGACGCCGCTTATTCAGGGAAAGCCCCCGGCAGGCCGGGCCGGTTTGTTTACCTGCTGCGTCCACAGGTTTGGCTGATCGCGGCTCCCACTGGCCACAGTTTGCCGCTGCAGGCCAAAGGGGGCTGTGGGAAGCAGCACGGGCCGAGGGACGTACCAGCCGCCGCTTCCCGCAGCCCCCACTGGCCTGGGGCGGCGAACTGTGGCCAGTGGGAGCCGCAATCGGCCAAACCTACAGACGCAGCAGGTAAACAAACTGGCCCGGCCCACCAAGGGCTTTCCCTGAACAAGGGGCGTCCCAAGTTTGGGAAACACTGATCTAGTGCATATACCTACCAAATGCAATAAATCCTTATTTTGTTTTTACCAGTGTTTTGTGCTATCCAGTTTTACAGGAACTAAGCAATACTGCTTCCACCACTTCCCCGGAGAGACTATTAAACCTAATACATCTCCTTGTCAGCATATTTTCCTGATCAGAGTAGAGTTTAACTGTCATTACTGAATAGACTTCTATTAAAAAGAAGTTTAAATGAAAAGTATGGTTGAGAGAATGGGCAGCTCTCAGAAGTTCTTTTTAAATGTGATCTCACACCCCAGAATATTGTAATGGTTTTATACCCATATTAGTGAGGGGCAGTACACAGGAGAAGAAGAAAGGGGGTTGTCTGTGCCATACAATAGAAAAAGCATAATGGAAAACAAACTAAAATGCATTCCAATTAGTTATTCCTTTCCTTAACTTGCAGCATTCTTAAAACACAAAACTATGACATTTTTATTCATATAAGAACAATCGGAAGAAAAAGGCATGTCCTTCATCTGACTCAAGAAAAGTTTATTTTCCAATTTATTAAACTCCCCTATTGACACTTCCAGGGGCATGGTCAAAATATAAAAACCAGATACAATTAAAGCTTCAAATGACAGTGTCAAACAAACACTCTTCCTATCAGACAAAAACCTATAGATGACCGTCATGCTGCATTGCCAGGCTAACACACACTGGAGAAGCTGGGGAAGCAAATTCCAAAGGAGAGGTAAAATCAGCAGAACAAGTGCTAATATTGGCAGCTGCCTAGCACCCAAAGAGTCCTGGAAAAGGACAAAATGGACTGGGAAGAGTCCAAAAAAGAAGTTCCTCCGGACTGTGGCAGTGCTACATAAGGCTGAGAAAATTACATTCTCCCTTTGAAGCAATGAAAGGATGACTGATATGAACAGGAGGTGGCTGTTGATGGAGCTGGGTTCCCACTACTTGACCAGGATGTCATGCATGTGGGAGAAACTAGGGCTTCAGTCTAGATAATTCTCATATGTCCTCTCCAAATATGTAGGTCCGGCTGTGGATGTCTGAATTAGACAGGCACAGTATTGCCAGCTGCCAACCCCAAGTATTCAAAAGTCCTGAGCTAGGCCCCTCAATCATGAGATTTAATAAAAAATAATACATATTGGCTTCTTTTTATTTGCTTTCTGGATTTTGAGTCTTTGGGGTTTACATTTTCAGGCTGTCCTCTACAACCAGGAAGGATAGAAAGAAAAAAAAAAAAGGGAAAGCCAAAATTATCACATGATTCCAGGAACTGGAGCTTTTTTAATTTATTTTAAAAAAACCCAAATATCAAGATGAAAGTCACAAGGGTTGGCAACACTGTCAGGAGCCAGCGATAGGCAAGCCGACGTTCATGCAGGAGTCTATACAGGAAGAAAAAATGAAAACACCCAAAGCTCTTCCCCAGGGCCTGTATGTTGATGGTGCTGTTTTTTCTGCCACAGGGAGTAGGTAAGGAAGACAGCAAATGACCAGCTTCTCCTGATCACAAGATAAAAAAAAATGAAGTGTTGCATTTGGTCTGGGAATTACACCTTCTCCATTCTGTATTAGGAACCAAACAGGCAGCTGTCAGTTCAACCTAGTACTGGCTGTAACTAGATTAGAACAGCATGTTAGCTCCCTCCAAGATGGCTTGACTCAGGGTGAGGGGAAGCAGAAGAACAGGACAAGAAATTAGCTCTCAACTCTTACCTCTCTCCCTCTTAGGGATTCTAACTCATCTTAACCCTTTGTTAAATCTATGCCAACTGGGCATAGCAATACTGCACAACTTGAAAACAGCCTAAGAACCACCAATTGCTCACGATTTGTGAGATGCAGGATTACAAATTTCATATGCTGCAGAAGCTGCACTACTAAGCAGACAAACTGACACCTTCAAAATTGACCAGCCGTGCCAATCCTCCCTTTTGTTCAGTGACTCGCTCCAGTGGCACTACAGGGAACTAGACCCACATTAGCCATTCCTTCCCACTAGAGGGGGTCCCCAGTATACATCTCCCCTTTATCTGTCATTTCACGTATCCACTCCTCATCAACAGGGAAACGCGTTCCAATTCATGTCAGTCCGATCCGCATATCCGTTGCTTCACCTTTTGTGTGTGCTTCCCCACGGCATTCAGGAGGTGCTGGGAGGAGGGAGGAGCAGGGATGGGGCGCAGGAAGAGGTGGGGCAGTCCATTATTTCTTAGGGGGGGAAATTCCCCAGTATCTGTCATTTCAGTATCCGTCGCCCATTTCAAGAACGCAACCCCAATGCATACCGGGGCCCCAGTACCACATACCTCACTGACCCCAGATTCGCAGCCCACCAATTTAGCATCCATTTACACCAGTTAACATTCCCATCATGTCTGATGAAGACTGCCCCATCAGCAACTGGCTCATTGATAGGGGCTGTGGAACTCCCTACTTTAGCTGAAGAACTTTGACATTTTGAGAAAAAAGAAATTAAGACTGTGTGGCCTTTGGCCATCACTTGACTCCATAGGCACTTTTTGTACTTGTAATACAGAATCTGAATATTTTCTGCCACTATTTAACTATAAGAGATTATACTGAATTAAGGTTTACAGAGCCATTTTGTATGACTGCCAGAACACCAGTTACATGCTAGAGCTATAATAAGAAAAAAAAAAAGAGAGAGAGAAAATATTGTCTTCTACTGAACATTAATTGATTGCAGATAAAAGCGAGCCAGCAATTTAAAACCAGAAAGTGCATAACTTAAAGCTACACCTGGATTTTGCACAGTACAGGAATTATTTAAAGGTTAGAGTAGTTCAGTTGCCTCTATACCTCTCCTTTTAAAAATCACAAGTAATTTTCATAATCCAATAAACCTACAGCCTCCCAGGCAACATCTCAGCTAATCCGCAGTGTCCTGTCTGACTGTGATGTGCAGTGCGGAGTTAAATTTGGAACCTGTGCAGTGGAAAGTATTCAACTTTCTGAAAAGATTTCATCTGATGGTTTACTCATTCAGGGAGTATGTAAGCCAGTCAGATTTTAAATTAGATGAGGAAAAGGTTAAACATCTTTTATCACAAGTGAGGATATTAAATCAGGTGGGTAGGCTGCTGAACACTGTTCCGTTAATTGGCTTTAGGTTGCATTACCAGAAAACCATCATGTGATTTAAAGCCAAAAATTTAAAGACGACAGAATTTGTACTTTTAAAAAGATTTAAAATATATTTAGTTTCATATTGAAATAATGTCAGCTCTTAAATGGATTTATCATTCTACTCCATTTCAGGAGGAGGAACATTTAAGCAATAGTGACCCATTTAGGAAACTTTGGACCTGATCTTATGACATGCTGAGCACTCTCAATTCCCATAGGAGCTGAGAGCACAGAGTACCTGTCAGGAATGAGGCCTGTCATCTGTTGAACAATGATCACTTAGGGGAGAAATAGCCTTAACTTTTCCTCAAGCCCTAGAAGACAATCATCTGACAGGTAGAGAATATCTGAGAAAGGGATGATTATTGCTATTATAAATGTAAAAGTTAGAGTTTGATTTAAATATCCTTTCATGTAACTAAACAAACAGAAATTATTGTTTCCTCACTTCATACAACCCACTGCTTTTTAGAGCACAACATGCATTCTGCTACCTAGCTATACCCAATTATGAAATCGCATTCTTGCTATAAAAAATCCTAAACATGATCTCAGTGATTTGGCCTAAAGAGATGTGCAGCACCATTACAAAATTATGCCACCAGCACATATGCATTTGTACATGAAAATATATGCACAAGCTGTTCCTCACCAAAACCCCTAGAGCAGCTGTTCTCAAACTGTGGTTTGGGACCCCAAAGTGGGTTGTGACCCTGTTTTAACGGGATTGCCAGAGCTGGCGTTTAGACTTTCTGGGGTTCGGGACCAAAGCCTGGGCCCTACTGCCCAGAGCCAAAGGTGAAGCCCAAGCCCCACTGCCTGGGGCTGAAACCCAAGGGCTTCAGCTCTGGGTGGCAGGGGTCAGGTTACAGGCGCCCACATAGGGCTGAAGCTCTTGGGCTTCAACTTTGGCCCCCTCCCAGGGTGGTGGGGCTCAGGCTTTGGCTTTGGCTCCCCCACCCAGGTTGGAGAGGCTCAGGCTTCAGTCCCCCTGCTAAGGTCATGTAGTAATTTTCATTGTCAGAAGGAGTTCACAGTGCAATGAAGTTTGAGAACCACTGCGAGTAGAGGAAACTACCAAGGATTCCAATTACTGACTTGCTACGTGAGGAGAGGGGGGGAAAGTGTTACATTGCATTTGTTTCCACTGATTTATTGCTGTCATGACAATATTACTATATAACTGATTGCTGAGTTCTTTGACACTATAGATGTATTCCAGCTAAAGACAGGCCCAAACCAAAATCCCTAATCACAGGTCAACTGAAAATCCTGCTTCCAAACATGTCCTACATACTAGGAAAGTTGAGACTGAAATCCAATCTTTACAATTTAGATTCATCTCTCTTTCAAAATATATTCTTGTGAATTTCAATGGGGCTCCAAGCTGGAATGAAGGACTGTACATGAGGATCTGTTTGCAGGACAGGACTCTAAAATTATAACTCTTTTGAGCACAGAATGAGCTAGGATAGAGGTTATTCTCACTGGAACAGATGGCCTATTAAATCTAAGCAGTATATAATCAAAAGTGTCTTAAAAGAAGAAACCAAATTATATTTAATTAAAAGCAGGAAGAAACCCCTCCCCCCTCCCTCCCGCCATTAGAGCGTTGAACATGATGAATAAGACTTTTAAATAGAAAAAGCTCTCTGCAAACCCACGGTTGTAGTTCCCATAACCTTAACTTGTTTGCTTTCTATAAAGTAGGATTTTATCATCATTATATGGCACACTTATTTTGAGCACTTAAATTATGCATGTGTGGCAATACAAATACAATGCAGCAAAACAAATATTTTGTATGAAAGGTGTGATACAACTTTAAAAAGTTACAATACATAATTACAATTGCAGAGTTACATCGTAGCAGAGGAAAAGGGGAGTTTGGATGCACAGACAAAGGAGTAAAGATGTTTTCAGCCATGATTTGAAAGGAGATGGGAAGTCAATGAGGTAGCAAGACAGGAATAATACATGCTAACATTATGAGATTTTATGGAGGGTCAGAGAAGAAGCCAATTCTACTGGAACTAAGTCAGCGAATACGGAGTGGACAGAGACAGAGATGCATTAAATAGGCAGCTCTTATTTAAAAGAAGTAAGGTAGTTCTGAATCAGAGCTGACAGTAGATGGGGTGCTAATGAAGGAGGCTGAGGTGATTCTGCTTTTTTAGGAGATCTGAGGAGGCAGGCTTCATCATTCAGAGCATGCTGGAGTCTGGAGAGCTGGGACTCAGAGAGACCATTGAGATTAATAGCGAAGGCAACAGAAAAATAAGCCCTGGCTCAGGATTTCAGCAGAGGTGGAAATTGCGGTAATGGCAGAAGGAGAGGTGTTGACAGACTGTTTTACAAACAGGGCAGACGTGAGAAGAGTACAAGAACAGAGGAGCGAGAACAAGGTTACAGTTAGTAGAAACAAAGGGAGGGGGGAAGGGTCAAGGAAGAAGAGAGAGTTATTTTTGAAGATGATCATTCATTTATTGTCTTGAAACAAGAAAGCACTTCCCCGGGACAAGAGTAAATTGAGACAAAGCCATAGCATAGACTGAAAAGGAAGGGATGATTGTAATATAACAGAAATATATGTATCACTTGATCACCTCAGTGCAAGAATGGTAGTTAACATTAAAGGTAAGAATAAATGGGGAAACTATGTATGTGTCAAGTTTAAGTTTCTAAAAAAGGATGAATTATCTGTTATTCAAGCTCAAAGCAAAACATCTGAACAATATTTAGTAGCTGATTTCCCTCCCCCCACCCTTCCATTCTTTGATAATCTCAAAAATGGCCCAACAATTTGTCTTAAAACTTTCCAAGAAGTTTCCTCACTTGGCTGACAATATGTATGAGAAATGTCCACTCAAGAGGTAATATTTTTCAACAGTTATAAGACACTAATATAAAGGACTGAAATTAAAGTGTCATCTGAAACAGAGCTACAGTGCGGTTCATGCAATGCTACATAATGCTACAAAACCAGGTAAAATACAGCTACAGTAATACAGGCGGCCTATTCAATGAAGAGCCAAATTAGGCATAAGAACAGCCATACTGGGTCAGACCAAAGGTCCATCTAGCCCAGTATCCTGTCTTCCAACAGTGGCCAATGCCAGGTGCCCCAGAGGGAATTAACAGACCAGGTAATCATCAAGTGATTCATCCCCTGTCACCCATTCCTAGCTTCTGGCAAACAGAGGATAGGGACACCATCCCTGCCCATCCTGGCTAATAGCTATTGATGGACCTGTCCTCCATGAACTTATCTAGTTCTTTTTTGAACCCTGTTATAGTCTTGGCCTTCACAACATCTTCTGGCAAGGAGTTCCACAGATTGACAGTGCATTGTGTGAAAAAATAATTCCTTTTGTTCATTTTAAACCTGCTGCCTATCAATTTCATTTGGTGACCCCTAGTTCTTGTGTTATGAGGAGGAGCAAACAACACTTCCTTATTTACTTTCCCCACACCAGTTATGATTTTATAGACCTCAATCATATCCCCACTTAGTCATCTCTTTTCCAAGCTGAAAAGTCCCAGTCTTATTAATTTCTCCTCATATGGAAGCCATTCCCTACCCCAATAATTTTTGTTGCCCTTTTCTGAACCTTTTCCAATTTCAATATATCTTTTTTGAGATGGGGCAACCACATCAGCACCCAATATTCAAGATTTGGGAGTACAATGCATTTATATAGAGGCAATATGATGTTTTTCATCTTATCATCAGTCCCTTTCTTAATGATTCCCAACATTCTGTTCGCTTTTGTGACTGCCCCTGCACATTGAGCAGATGTTTTCAGAGAACTATTCACAATGACTCCAAGATCTTTTTCTTGAGTGGTAACAGCTAATTTAGACCCCATCATTTTATATGTATAGTTGGGATTATGTTTTCCAATGTGCATTACTTTGCATTTATCAACACTGAATTTCATATGCCATTTTGTTGCCCAGTCACCCAAGTTTTGGGAGCTCCTTTCGTAGCTCTTTGCAGTCTCCTGGGACTTAACTATCTTGAATAGTTTTATATCACCTGCAAATTTTGCCACCTCACTGTTTACCCCTTTTTCTAGATCATTTATGAATATGTTGACTAGGACTAGCCCCAGTACAGATCCCTGGAGGACACCACTATCCACCTCTCTCCATTCTGAAAATGACAGGTTTCAGAGTAACAGCCGTGTTAGTCTGTATTCGCAAAAAGAAAAGAAAACCTGGATTTGTGCTGGAAATGGCCCACCTTGATTATCATGCACATTGTAGGGAGAGTGGTCACTTTGGATAAGCTATTACCAGCAGGAGAGTGAGTTTGTGTGTGTTTTTTGGGAAAGGGGGGGGGGGTGAGAAAACCTGTATTTGTGCTGGAAATGGCCCACCTTGATTTTCATGCACATTGTAAGGAGAGTGGTCACTTTGGATAGGCTATTACCAGCAGGAGAGTGAGTTTGTGTGTGTGGTTTTTGGAGGGGGGTGAGGGGGTGAGAGAACCTGGATTTGTGCTGGAAATGGCCCACCTTGATCATCATACACATTGTGAAGAGAGTGGTCACTTTGGATGGGCTATTACCAGCAGGAGAGTGAGTTTGTGGGGGGGGGGGGGCGGAGGGTGAGAAAACCTGGATTTGTGCTGGAAATGACCCAACTTGATGATCACTTTAGATAAGCTATTACCAGCAGGAGAGTGGGGTGGGAGGAGGTATTGTTTCATGGTCTCTGTGTATATAATGTCTTCTGCAGTTTCCACAGTATGCATCCAATGAAGTGAGCTGTAGCTCACGAAAGCTCATGCTCAAATAAATTGGTTAGTCTCTAAGGTGCCACAAGTACTCCTTTTCATTCTGAAAATGGATCATTTATTCCTACCCTTTGTTTCCTATCTTTTAAGCAGTTACCGATCCCTGAGAGGACCTTCCCTCTCATCCCAAGAGGGCTTACTTTGCTTAAGAGCCTTTAGCGAGGGAACCTTGTCAAAGGCTCTCTCAAAATCTGAGTACACTATGTTCACTGGATCCCCGTTGTCCACAGGCCTGCAGACCCCCTCAAAGAATTCTAGTAGATTGGTGAGGCATGATTTTCCTTTACAAAAAACACGTTGACTCTTCCCCAACAAATTATGTTAATCTATGGGTCTGACAATTTTGTTCTTTACTATAGTTTCAACCAGTTTGCCCAGTACTGAAGTCAGGCTTACCAGCCTGTAACTGCCGGGATCACCACTGGAACCATTTTTAAAAATTAGCATCACATCAGCTTCTGTATCAAAGGACTGGAGGATACCTAATTTAAATGATAGGTTACAGACTACAGTTAGTAGTTCTGCAATTTCACATTTGAGTTCCTTCAGAACTCTAGGGTAAACACCATCTGGTCCTGGTGATTTATTACTGTTTAATTTATCAATTTGCTCTAAAACCTCCTCTAATGGCATCTCAATCTGGGACAGTTCCTCAGATTTGTCACCTAAAAAGAATAGCTCCAATATGGGAATCTCCCTCACATTCTCAGCCGTGAAGACTAAATGAATTCTTTGAATCAGTTTCTCTGCAATGGCTTTATCGTCCTTGAGTGCTCCTTCAGCATCTCAATCATCCAGTGGCCCCATTGGTTGTTTAGCAGGCTTGCTGCTTCTGATGTACTTAAAAAAAATGTTTGCTATTACTTAGAGTCTTTGGCCAGCTGTTCTTTAAATTCTTTTTTGGCCTTCCTAATTATATTTTGACACTTCAATTGCCAGAGTTTATGCTCCTTCTATTTTCCTCACTAGAATTTAACTTCCACTTTTTAAAAGGATGCCTTTTTGCCTCACTGCTTCTTTTACTTAGCTTACCCTTCCTATGTTATTTAATTTGGGGTATACATTTAAGCTGAGCCTCTATTATGGTGTCTTAAGTTTCCATGCAGCTTGCAGGGATTTCACTTTCAGCACTGTACCTCATTTTTGTGTTGTCCCCCTTTCTGAAATTAAAAGCTACAGTGTTGGGCCACTGTGGTGTTTTCCCTGCCCACCAGAGTGATGTTAAATTTAATTATATTATGGTCACTATTACCAAGCGGTCCAGCTATGTTCACCTCTCGGACCAGATCCCATGGTCCACTTAGGACTAAATCAAGAATTGCCTCTCCTCTTGTGGGTTCCAGGTCTAGCTGCTCCAAGAAACAATCATTTAAGCACCTCAAGTTCCCAGTCTTGCGTCTGTCATTATCCAAGCATGTGACGGCTGGCATAATATAAGAAACAAATAATGCTGCAAATTATGATATGTAGAGGAAGCCCCTCCCCAAACACCCCCCCCCCCCCGAAACTGTTTGAAATTTACTTAGAACACATGGAACAAAGGATGAAGGAATAATGGCTTCTAAAGAAGTATATCATTACTAGATGTTCAAAATGTAGGGTATTCCTCAGTAAAAAGAATATGAACTTCAAGCATCCCTATTATTCTTGAGCTCCCATTCATTTCCCACAATGCATACATATTCTTTCCAAAACACACAAAATACCAGAAACAAATTAAATCAGTAAAATAAGAGAAAGATTATTAGTATGAGCTTGAAATGGCTACACAGCTCACAAGGAATGAAGGAGATTGAGTTATGCCAATCATACAAAACCAGTCCAGTAGAACTTTTATATCTCACTCTTCTATATGTTTTTCTATGCCATGCTCATCTGACTGCCTTCCAGTAGTGCATTAGACAACATGACTACACATCTGTCATGTTTGTTCTCTCATCCTCTCTCCAGAGGGAGCAACAGGTGTAGTGGAGTATGGTTTTGTTTTGTTTGTTTCTTATTACATAAATAGACCTGTTCCTCTGTGTTTATCTTAGAGAAAGCAATTTGCACTTGAAACAGAAAGTGGTGAGATTTGTGATGGTCATTAGTTTCTAGGGGTGTTCAGTCCAGTGTCCTGGACCACCTCCAAAGGTTCTGTATCCTTCACAGACAAGCTTTACTCATATTGCTGAGAGTTCCATTGTGCCAAAGGAGCGAAGTTGGTGACCACAGTCTTCGTCCCAGAGCTTTAGACAGTCTTTTAGGTAACTGGGCCTAGGCCATGGAGCACTTTGGAGATAAGGACCGATACCAAGGACTTGATTCAAAGTTCTATGGGAAGCCAAGGTACAGCACAGAAGACAGATGTGATATGTTCATGGTAGCTTGTGTTGCAAGAGAAGTGCTGCAGCATTTTAGAACTAACTCCAACTAGTACAAGTGCTGAATGTTTCACGCCCAGATATATCACATTGCTGTAGTCCACCAGAGAGGCCAGCTGTTTGTCAGTCAGAATGGGACAGAGTCTCCTAGCCACCTGGAGATAGTAGAAAGCATTACTCACAACTGTTACAATATGAGAGCTCAGCATCAGCAAAGAATGCGTACTCCTAGACTACTGACTGAATTGACCACCTGTAGATGTAAACTTTCAATCAGAGGAGATTGCACTGTGGCTACAAACTCCTCAGAATATTGTCCTCTGCACATCAGCATCACCTCTGTTTTGTTGGATTCAGCTTCAACCAGCTCTTTTTCATCTTCCATGAGCTGATCTTGTTCAAGCACTGAACCATCTTGGTGCTAGTTGTGGTGAAGGATAGGTAGTGTCAGGGGCAAAGCTGACTCCCAGCCTGGTCAGAACCCAGCAAGTTCAGTTGGACCCAATGAGCCCCCTCCAAATGGCCGTGCTTCCTGATTGTGCATGGGAGCCATCAGTTTGCTACTTGAGTCTTGCAGCAGCAACTCAATGTCAGCCACACCTACAGCTGCACTTGCCCTGCTCTCAGTTCTGCTTCCTGTCATTGCTCCAAGCCCTGCTCCTGCTCCAGCCCCAGACTACATGCTCCATTCCAGTTTCTGATTCCTGGCTACACCCAGACATTGACTCTGGCTTATCTTTAGGCTTTGATTCTAACTCTGGTTCTAACCTTCAGCTTGGCACCTTGAGCCTGACTCTGGCTTCACCCTTGAATCAGTGCCCGATTTCTGGATCTACACTTGCCATTACCCAAATTGCCATCACAACCACCTGGCAAGCTTCTGGTCCATCCATTAGGTAGGCTTGTTGTACCAATAAATTAAAAACCAGCAGGATCTTATTAAAGGGAAAAAAGGCAAAATACCACATTTATTGTGAATACAGAAAGAATCATAGTAAGCAGTTAGTTATAGCTATAACATTCCATTCAATCTTATATTTCTTCACACATTCATTCATACACACACAGGTTCTGCAAGGTTGTTATCATAGTTACCAGCCTTAGAGTTGCTCATGCCAAGCCACTGGCCAGGTGGCCTGGACATGAGGAGGGAGCAGGGCCTTGTCAGATGCTCATCTGATGCTCCTGGAAGTTGGTTTGCAGAATCAGACCCCAAAGTTCTCACTTTTTTAGAGTCTATTTTTATAGGAATTTCTTCCTATGCCAGTCTATGGGAATTGCTTCATCATGCTGTTGCTGAATCAATCAGCAGATAGCACATTCCTGACGGCTCCGTGCTGCTAGATGTTATCTTGTTCTTTGGTTCTCCCATTCTTGAGGCTGTTGGGTGGATTCCAGTCTGCCCTCCGGGGTCCTCTGGTTATTTCCACTTGACGCCTTCTTCAGCCGATGGACACTGGATTCTTAGGCTGGCACCTCCCTGATCATTCAGTTCTTATCCACACCAAGCATCCATCCACATCCATCCTCTATCTCTATTTTAATCACAGTTGTTAATACAACAAAAGGGCGGGGAGTCTCTGGGTGCTGTGTCTGTTGTTAGAGTATTGCTTTGAGTCTCTCTCTGTGAATTGCTTTGAGAACAGACTCTGTCTTAGAATGTACTAACGCAATTAGCAGCTTGCAAGTTTCACATACAGAGGGAGAGAAACAGTACCAAAAACCAAGAGACCTCTTAATTAGTAATACCCTGGAATTTAAACTATGGGGAATCAAACTCATTTGTGATTTTAATACAGAACTTCTTTAATATGATCCAACAGGCTGTCCATACCCCGTCAGCTTACAGGTAGAGCTGTGTCTCACCTGCATATTGCTGGCATCTGAGTCCATGGAATCTGACCAGTTCACCTAGTAGTCACATACAGATGTTGAAGAGGACCAAAGAGAATTGATCTTTGTGGAACCCCAAAAGTGAGGGGTTTAGTAGTGGAGGTGTAGTTTCACATCACATCATTGGGTGCATCCCTCCAAGAAGAACTCAAACCATTTTATTACCTTACCCTGGACCCTGCCACCCCTCTCAGGGAGACAGCAATATCTCATGCTTAACAGTGTTGAACATAGCAGAGAGGTCCAGAAGCTGAGACTAGATGCCTGCTGCGTTCCCTCTAAGCTGCGCAGTCGGGCGGCCACCCAGGAGTGATGCACGTGCTAATTGAATGGAGAGTAAGCTTATAAAATCTGTGAATGACATCAAGCTGGGAGGGGTTGCTAGCAGATCGGAGAACAGAATTAGAATCTGAAAGGACTTTAACAAGTAAGAGAACTGGTCTGAAATCAACAAGATGAAATTCAATAAAGACAAGTGTGAAGTACTATACTTGGGAAAGGGGTGGGGGGAAAATCAAATGCAGAAATACAAAATGGAGAATAACTGTCTGGGCGTAATACTGGTGAAAAGTATCTGAGAGTGACAGTAGATCACATACTGAATATGAGTCAACATGATACAGTTCACAAACGGTTAATATACTCCAGAATTATGTTAGCAGGGGTGTTGTAAGATAGATACGTGATGTAATTGTCCCACTCTACCTCTTGCTGGTGAAGACTCAGCTGGAGTACTGTGTCCAGTTTCCATTTTAGGAAAGATGTGGACAAATTGGAGAGAGTCCAGAGGAGAGCAACAAAAGTGATAAAAGGTTTAGAAAACCTGATCTATAAAGGAAAGGGTAAAAAAAAACTGGGCATATTTAATCTTGAGAAAAGATGACTTGAGGGCGGACCTGATAATAGTCTTCAAATATGTTAAGGACTGTAATAAAGAGGATGGAGAACAACTGATCTCCTTGTGCACTGAAGGTAGGACAAGTAGTAATCAGTTTAACCTGCAGCAAGAGATTTTGGTTGGATATTAGGAAAAATCTTTTAACTATAAAGATAGTTAACCACTGGAACAGGTTTCCAGGGGAGATTGTGGAATCCCTGTCAGAGGTTTTTAAGAACAGGTTAGACAGACACCTGTCAGGGATGATCTTAGGTATATGTGGTCCTGGACTGGATCAGTGGGTCTCAACCAGGGTACATGAACTTATCTAGAGGTGTGTCCAGTTTTACAATGGCTACATAAAAAGCACTAGCAATGTCAGTACAAACTAAAATTTCATACAGACAATGACTTGTTTATTCTGCTCTCTGTAGTATACACTGAAATGTAAGTATAATATTTATACTCCAATTGATTTTATAATTATATGGTGAACATTAGAAAATACGCAATTTTTCAGTAATAGTGTGCTGTGATACTTTTGTATTTTTATGTCCGATTTTGTAAGCAAGTAGTTTTTAAGTGAGGTGAAACTTGGAGTACACAAGACAGGTCAGACTCCTGAAAGGGGTACAGTAGTCTGGCAAGGTTGAGAGCCATTGGACTAGATGACCTCTCAAGGTCCCTTCCAGCCCTACATTCTTATGATTCTATAAATTCTGACGATGACACACGTTATTAAATCATAAGATATATTTATAAAGACTGTTTCTTATCTCTTTCTCTACTTGTGAAGCCACAAGTCTAACTGTGCAAGACTTGTAGTGGCAAATGTAGCTCTGAAACTGAGGAGCCTTTGCTTTTCCGTGTACTGCACCTTTATTTTCTCTCAGCTCTTTCCTCCCGTGCCCTTATACTCTAAATCCCGTAGCTGCTGCCAGATTTCTCATGTTTCTCCTTTAGTAATGAGCAAGTGGATCTTTTCTGAATAAAAAATAAGTCTCATTCAGAGAGCACACAGTGCATGTCTCATCCAAAAGTGCACTGAGCTCTCAGAACAAAATGGCTACTAAACGAGGTACCGAATATTTGTACGCAGAAGTTTAAAAAGAGAGGGTCACAAAACAAGAAGAATAAAATTTCTCACACATACAATTAAATACAGATACGTTTAACCCTACTCTAAAATAGCCTATTAAAAAAAAAACACATAATAGTGTCACAGCATTAAAGAGAAAGACTTGAAGGCGAGAAAAGGAAGCATTGTAAGTATCTTGTCTGACCTCCAGCGTAACACAGGCCAGAAGCCTTCCCTGAATTAACTGCTGCTTCAAGTTTAACTGCTGTGCTTGAACTAGAGCATCTCTCTTAGAAATAGATCCAATCAGAATGTAAAAATTTTCAATGATAGAGAATCTACTACAACCGTCATTAAGTTTTTCCAGTGTTTAATTACCCTTACTATTAGACATTTACCCCTTATTTCTAATTTCAATTTGTCTAGCTTCAGCTTCCAGCATTGCATCTTGTTACGCTTTTGTCTGCTACATTGAAGAGCCCTGAATTATCAAATTTCAGTTCCCCATGTAGTTCTAGACAGAAGATTAAAAGGCATCTTGATCATTTTGATAAGCTAAATAGGTTGACCTCCTGGAGTCTCACTATAATACACATTTTCCAATCTTCGGCTCATTTTTGTGGCTCTTCTCTGAACTCGCTCCAATTTGTCAAAATCCTTCTTGAAGTGTGGACTCTTGAATCATCAACCTCCCCTCTTTATCACCTGTTTTTTATTTATTTATACACACACACACACACACACACACACAGAGCTACTTTTACTTCCCTTCTAAGTCAAGCTGGTCTTTTCAAGGTGGAAGCATGTATTCTGTGTGTCCCTCTCACTGGAAAGCTACAAATTTCTCTTTTCCAGTGGCGCAAAAACAGTGCCAAAGTATCCACCCCTGGCCTCATGTAGCCATCAACATATTATTAATACAAGTTTAGCAGCACAATTCTACCCCCCCCCCAGCAAAAGCTTCATTAGTCAGTGTTAAAGATATAGTACCCTACCTTCTTTTAAAATTAACAACCTTAATCCCTCAAAAAAAATTATGCAACTTTTCTTAAGATCAACTGATTCGGGTATTTTTTTTAAAATAAAGAGATTGCAGAAGGAATAGGAGAAGTATAAATTTCAAAGCTCAGAACATCTCTAGCCATGTGTAGTCTTCAGAAATAGGTCACCTTTAAAAAACATCAAAGCCTAGACATGGCAACAGAGAACATCTTACCAGCAGTTCCTCCTTACCCAAACTGATGACATTCCAGCTCTGCCTCCTCTAGTAATTGCAACTGTAACAGTATGGCATAGAGATGAGATGTGTCCTTTAGGTGGGTGGTTTCCACAGAATTTAGGGCTTTTCAGCTCAAACCAATTACTTGGAAACCAAAAGGCAGCCAGAGAAGATCACAGTGTGCTGGTCTCATGTGTTCCCAGTGAGAAGCCATGGTGACATATTCAGCACTATCCACACAGATGTAAGGTGTGAACTGCATTGCAGCTGACTAATCTCAAAAAGTGACATGGATGAGGGTAGCAAGATCTGCACCTGCTAAAAAATGGTTCAACCTCCAACAGTCCCAGCTACCCACGAGCCCGTATCATTCAAGGGCAGCTGAAGACCTCACACTGTGTACTTGAGTTACCAACATCAGGCACACACACTCAGTCAGAAGGGAGGAATATAGACACCACGTATAAACCTTAAACGTGTCACTAATGCAGGACCAAATATTGCTCATGCCACGTCTTAGTCCAGACTAATTTTGGTGGGACAATTACACAAACTGGGGGGTAAGCAGAACAGGAAAGATCTTGTGATATGTTATTTTTAAGGCAGCTCAGAGATTCAGAATATTAGAAGTAGCTCAAGAGAGACAGATTAATAAGCAGAGTGCAGGTGAGATGGTAAAAGCTATACGGCAAATTAATTTATTCCATGACTAGGACCTCTGCACTGTATGTGTACATGCAATACCTCAAGTCACATTAAAACTAGCTACACATTCACTGATATGTGTATATAATTAGTGGGTGATTTCTTAAGGGCATCCTTTCTACTGCTGAGCGCTTACTTTGTTGCAGAACATTTGTATCCAGGACCCAGATAACAAGCTTTGGGCACACTGATATTGTTGAATAAATAGGTACAATATTTAATCTAGTTCTACTGGTTTGCAGACACAAAGAGTCAAACCACCACCTAGACTGGTTATCTAACAGTATTCTTTACACTGGCATTATTAAAGGCAGAGAAAGTGACCTAAACTACTTTTTTTAAAACCAGGTACAAAGTCCATTTTACTTTACCTTTACTACCAAACAAGACAGAGTTGTTTTGGAAACAGACTTATAACTTTAGCTGGGTGGATCTTCTAATATGAATGGTAAATTAACAGTATCAGAGGAGGTATAAACTAGGACAGACTCAGAGGAATATATCCATTCAGAGTGCTCCATGCAGTTACCAACAGGAGATGAAATGTGCATATGTTGCTTTCCAGTAGTTTGAGATTATTTTCAACTGTTATTACAAGTTGCAAGTTCCCTCTCCTGGGTATGATACTAGTGGAAAATTATGATTAGGTATGTTAGCACAGAGCCTTTCAGAACAAAATAGATATAGACTTCACCACAAAATGCTGGAGGAAACGCTATGGTATAGGGGATCGTCTTAATATTTGCTGGGATCATCCCAAATTGAAAGGTTTCTGGTTGTTAGAAAGTTGACCCAACAGTTATTTCAGGGATATATCTCCTAGTTTACCATTACTGTGGTGTAAGAGAAGTGTCCTGATTTTAGGAAATCAAACAGATACCCAGTTAGAATTATTGAGACCGTAGTCAGCTAATGTATTTAAACAAGGTAGTGGCAAAATCTAATACCGACTCTAGGAATGTGATTGACAAGAATTTAAGTAGTGAAAAAATTGAATGAATCACTCCATGTATTAGATTAATAAGTGACAGAGCAAATGTGATAACCTTGTAAAAGATAACTAAAACAATTACTGTAACTCAAATTATACTGCCTCAAATCTGATTGAATACATCTGTAAAATAGATTGTTGAAGGGAAACAATAACAGTTATATACATGCCTATGCAATTAAAACACTGTATCTAATTCCAAGCAACGAGAAATTGTACTGATACTTGCTAATAAATCAGCAGGTTTCCTATTACACTGGAGCATCTTTTGTATTGGATAAGTTATTATAAATTTATTAGGGAAGTGAAGGTAATGTTAATATTTTGCTTCTTGTGACAATAGCATAGGAATAAATATTCAGGCTCTAATTAAACTCTAATCTACTCTGCTGTTTAAAAATCAATACTTCACCAGTTGCCAAAGAAGTTTAGTTCCAATCCAAAAGAATAAAACTGCCTCTATTTACCAGAAAATGAAGACAGGAGGGAAATAAATTGAGTTGCAAGAGATTTTACCCATTAGTGACATTTTAATTTCCTAAGACTTAAGAATTCACAAGTTTAAAAACCAGGAAGATTTGTAGTTTTTGCATCTGCACATTTCCTTACATAGCGGAAGTACACCTGTCCAAATATTTAACAGTTATGTGCACTTAGATTTAAGTGTTAAAATGTGTATGTACTGGGAAGAATTTGCAAGACGGCAATATGAGCTTCTGGAAGTTAATTTCTTCTCAATGAAGTCCTATGTTTGACTTTCAAGTAAAGCCTATGCAGGGTTGTAGTAGCCATGCTGGTCCCAGGATAGTCAAGAGACTAGGTGAGAAAAGTAATAGTTTTGATTGGAGCAACTTCTGTTCATGAGAGAAAGCTTGTCTCTCTCACCAACAGATGTTGCACCAATAAAATATATTACCTCTCCCCCCTTGGCTCTTTGAAGTCTGTCAGTTATGGAAATAACTCCATGGAAATAAATGTTGGATACAATATCAGCAGCAGACATTATGATTACAATTTTGGTAGTGCTTAAGTGTGCTAAGCTCTTTTCAAACACTAAGGAAGACACACACTGATCCACAAATGTACGTAGGCACCTAAGCCCGAGACACAGATGCCTAAATCCCAGTTTTAAGTAGGGTTGCCAATTTTGGTTGGATGTATTCCTGAAGGTTTCATCACATGACAATCTTTAATTAAAGATTAATCTTTAAATCCTGGAGTGCTTGCAACCTTGTTTTATGCTGCACTGAAAACCACAAAACTGCCACTCAGCTACCCTCTAACCCTGTAGGTGCCTAAATTTTCAGGATGAAAATTCCCTTGGTACCTACATTTCTGGCTCTGGGCATGCACACTATTGCCTCCCTGTAGCATCCAGATGCTTATCTTCCACCTAAGCCCCAGAGAGGGCCATGAACCAAGAGAAGATAGGAAGTTGCAGGCCTGTCTTGTCCATGGGGCCCCAATCTGGCAGGCATACAGAGACTGCCTATTAGATTACATTGCATTCAAAATTAGGGTAGTGCCCACATTATTACTTTTAGCCTAGTGGTTAGAGCACTCACCTGTGATTTGGGAGACCCAAGTTCAATTCTCCCCTCTCTGCCTGAGGGAGAGAAAGGAGGTGATCCCTGTTCAAAGCCTATGTCTCTCAGGAGAGTGTTCTAGCCATTGATAGACATGGGATATTCTGAGGTTGTGCTCCCTGAATCTCTCCTGTTGCAGCTGTTTCACTATGGATCAGTAATCAGTTATTTGAGGAGGGAGACTGAATCCTGGGTCTCCAACCTACTATGCTACAGAGTCATTCTCTCTATGGCCCAATGACTAAGTCTTTATATCAAGTTGAACAACTTCAACAGGAGAGACTGTGAGAGGCCCACATCAGAACATGCCACAGCTCAGTGGCTAGTACAGTCTACTGAGAGGTGGGAGACCTGGATTCAAATCCTGTCTCCTCATCAGAGGAGGGAGCTGAACCCACATCCCAGCTGACTTCTCTAGCCACTGGCCTAAAAGATGTAAAATGAGCAGCAGTGGCACCACCTCCAGCTGCTTTGCATGGTGTAAAGTAAGCATGAACTTCTTCTCACAAAAAATTACTTAAGTACCTAAGCTACCTGACTTCAAAAGAGGAGATCCCAGGTGTGGATTGCAAGCAGAAATTGGTGACTCCCAGCAGCCTGGACTTCCAAGATAAATTCTGTCAGAGGGTGCTCCATCAGCAATCCGATGTGTCACACTGCCTAGCCAGTTTCCATTATCTCAAAAACACACCCAAGCTGTTTGCCTTTCATAATATGTACCTTTTACCAAACATTTCTTCTGCAAACCAGACATTATACAGACATATTGCAGCAGAAGCTCTCCACACACCTTCGCCTCTTCATACAGCTTACCTTGTGAGCTCCTCCCTCTAGCTTCCTGTTTCTTCTACTGATATCCTCCCAATTCTATCATTAGCTCAGTAATTACCACCCTGGCGCTCATAATCCCCCAACAGAAAGTGACTAACAGCCTCCAGCTGGACCTACGACCTTTTTCATGCCACAGCTAGCACTGTCACATACCTCCCTGCCTCCTTCAACTGAGAACCTTTCTTGCCTCCTAGGGGTCTTCTTCACTGTTTAAGCCCTACCCTCTTTATGAGGTTGGAGTTCTAATGGGGCTTCTTCTGCCCTTTCAGACCAGCCTTCCATAGGCCACCGGTGACGGTTTCCTGCCTTCCACCCACAAAAAGTACACCTGAAGGATAGATGTTTCCACCACACATTTGTCTCAGCCCGTAGGTCATAGCTAGTTACACCCCACTGACCTTAACTCTGCTTTCTTTTACCCCTGACTTGTAAACAGCCAAGTAAGTTGCCCCTCTAGAGATGCAATACCTTGGTCTCGGTCCTCCTCTGTCTTATCTTGTCCCTGACTCAGAATTATCACAGTAAGTTTGCCCATGGAGGCCTCATTATTAGGACCCTTCTCCCTCTCTGTAGCATGCCCCCTCTCTCAGGCCTTGCTCACAGTTTGTTCCTCCTGGGAATCAGCCAAGCCTCTGCCCTCCTTCTTCTCTAGGTGTCCCTGCTCTAGTACTTCCTGATCCACTGCCCCCTTCTCAAATTTATCTCCACCACCACCCAAGTCCTTGTTAATATACACCTAAGGTGCTTTTGTATTATCCCTGGAGGGCTATATCATAGAATCACAGAATATCAGGGTTGGAAGGTCAGGAGGTCATCTAGTCCAACCCCCTGCTCAAAGCAGGACCAATCCCCAACTAAATCATCCCAGCCAGGGCTTTGTCAAGCCTGACCTTAAAAACTTCTAAGGAAGGAGATTCCACCACCTCCCTAGGTAACACATTCCAGTGTTTCACCACCCTCCTAGAAAAAGTTTTTCCTAATATCCAACCTAAACCTCCCCCACTGTAACTATATGAAGGGTCTTCACTCGGAATTATGCATTCAGGCCCATTTATTGGGGTCTCCCCCTCCATCTTTTATCCTTCTTACTCAAGAAGTCCAGTCTATCCCTATCATGACCACACTGGGTAATGACTTTATTACACCTACTCTCTGCAACTTAAGTCTTCCTTCCACCTCTACAGGGAGGACAGCCAGAGGGTAAGTTTTCTTTTCCCCCATGCACACAGTGGATGGTTATTGTCACCCCTCTCTGTTGCCAGTGCGGTTTAACTTACAACTAGGGAACATGTAGTTGCTGAGTCTACCACTCCCTTTGTGGCTCTCCAGCCTATTCAGAAGGGAACAGTCTTTATCCCAGACCCACCTTGTACCACTTGCCTATCCACAGAGCTCCATGAACTCACAGTCCATGTATAGGCAGTTTCTGTGTCCTTTCCCCCTGTCCACTGGTAACAGACTACTGTACAGGCAATTGCGGCACCCTTGTTCACCGCTTACATCTCCTTGCCAGGTTTTCATGAAGGAGGTTTCTCAACCTTCTTTCCCCTTCCCTGGTTGTGGGGGGAAAGGAGGGGATGGAGTTTTCTACATGGGAAGTCTGCTTCCACATACTCCTCTATTAGTTTCACCACAGCCTCTAATGATTCTAATGATTCTGGCTGATGCCTCTGATCCTAGATTTGCGTGGCCTCGGGGAAACTTCGCATAAAACTGTTTGTTCTAGGATAATAAAGTTCATTAGAGCCTCTTTGTCTTTCCTCTGCCTGCCTGCCTACCCAGAAGTGCTATTCTCTCCATCTGCTGGGTCTTCTGCATCTCCATCTGTTACTTGGCTAGCCAGAGTAGCATTTCCTCCCTCGCATCCAGAACCCACTACCCTCATGTGGGTCACGTTCCCTCAACCAAGAGTGTTAAGGACCCTAGACTAACCCCCACTTGTCACAGGGTGCTCCCTCAGCTACCTGGTGTGTCACGCTGTCTAGCCAGTTTCCATCCTCTCACAGTCATGAACTCACCCAACCTGCTTGCTTTTCACCTCTTATACCTTTTATTGCACAGTTCTTTTGCAAACAGAACATGACACTAGCCTATTGCAGCAGGGGCTTTCCACACAGCTTCTTTCCTTTGTACAGCTAACTTTCTGAGCTCCTCCTCCTTGCTTCCTCCTACTTATATCCTTTCAATTACTTCATTAGCCTAGTACCTACCACCCAGGTGCTCATACCCACCCCCCAGTGATCAGGGTGCTGCTGCTAGCACTCTGTCACAGAGGGGTGGGGCTTAGGACACAACCCTTTCATCAGCATCTCCCATTGGCTAGTTCAGGTGGCTCCCTGTCTAGCATGTTGGCTTTTGTGGCTCTCTCTCCCCATTCGTTGCACAGGAAGCCTAATCCAGACTTTGTGGATCCCATTGTTGTTCCAGTGATTTCCAAAGTACCTAAAAGTTAGGCATTGTGATGCTGAGCATCACAATGCTTATGTCCCTTTGTGGATCTGGGCCACAGTCATGTCCCAGGATTCTTAAACATGATACTCTTTGAAAAAATAAGTATCATTAGCTCACACCAGCATTTCAAAATTAGAGACTTGGATAACCAGATGTGCTTTGGGATTGTTAATGGTTTATAGGAGCAAAGGGCCAAATTTCAGAGGATTTGATCTTGTGCCAATGAAGCCCATGGGAGTTTTGCATTAACTTTAATGAGAGCAGGATCAAGTACATAGTTCTTAAATGAGCAAGAGCTCCTTTTGAAATCAATGGGAATTTTGTTCAATTAAAGACCACAGAATTTGCTTCATAGTTGTTAATAATATTGGTGCTGTCTGGCACTGTTAGCAGATTCAGCAAAGCAGTCATAGATCAAACATACATGGAGACTGAAACACCCTCACATTCCTAGAAATAGCTGTTCCTAAAGAGTGTTGAGGCATGTTAGCAGGGAGGAAACTTGCACTGTTACTGACTGTGCTGCACCTGATCTCTGGACAAAGCTACACAAGGAAAATTAGTACCAATTTTACTGCGACATTTCAGCTGCAGTTGCTGGAAAATGGCATGAAATTTCTTAGCACAGATGCCCGCATTAAAATCTTAAGGCTCTTGTGATGTCAGCCAAGTAACCACTACCCTTCATGAGTATCAATGTAATTTAATATGTATGGAAATAAATAAATTTGATGATCTGCTCAAAACTGACACAAATATCTCTTAAAAAAAAAAAACAAGCCCTGTATTTTGAAGGGAAACTTGGTCTGTAAATGTCCCTGTACATTTAAAGTTAACTTATTTATCATTATATGCAACACACTGTGACAACAACAATCAAAAGCTATTAACAAAAAATAATAAGCAAGTTTTTTATAACACAAGCACAATCTGACCTAGTGATTGGTCCTTCATAGATTTCCACAGCTGGATATTAACGCCAATACCAAAAATGCTGCAGAAGGTAAGCCATTTAGGCATTTTGTATTGTGAAGACAGTGGGAGACCCAGGCAAACACACCACAAAAACAGAGGCACAAACTGTAAAGAAGAAGAAACTACTATGATGTTTAAAAACAAAAGCAAAAGACAGAGGGACACTAGTAAACAACAGTTGCAATTACACTGACGTGAAGCACCTTTGACTGGTGATACAAATGTCATAGCACTGGCAGCTAGTGTTTAGGGCTTGCAGGAAATGAGGTAAGAAATGTTGACATTTATCATAAGTGTTTACTGGGACACCTAAAAGCCATTATAATTTACATTAGATTGTTAGAGCCCTAGTACAGTACCAAAGGACATATCAGAAAATTTCCCACAAATCAGGCTTCCTGTTAATCCCAGAACCATCAGGTTGATCTAGGTTTACCACCTTGATTAGCATTTCAGACTGCGACACCAATTTGGGCATCATTTTAGTATATTGTTAAATAGAATCTTTTGATGAAAAAATGAGAAGGAGGTGGAGAACAATTGCTCTAGTAATCATGGCAAATCACGCATTGTGAGCTGTCATTCTTTACCTTATTTGGTTCAGGGACCAGACTGACATTTTACATGAGATGTTTTTGAAATGCTACAGAAAATGAAGTCACATATTGAAACACAGTATTTACTGTCTGTCTGTCTGTCTCTCTCTCTCTCTCTCTCTCACACACACACACACACACAACCCCACCATAACTCACAGTCAAAACTGGGATTTTCAGATATGCCCAGGGAAATTAATTGCCATCCATTGAAATTCAATGTAAAATGGACACCTAACTCTCTTAAAGTCCTTTGAAATTCCTAGAATACAAGATTACTTTACACCAGTAGTTTATCATGATTTTAAGTGATGGTGCATTTTACTCTTGTATTGCCCCTTTTACTCTGGTAAAGTAACACAAAGAAACAGTATTTCTCAAGGAAATGGGGTGTGTGTGTGTGTGTGGAGTAAGAGAACTACCTCCACATACCCACAGAATATGTATTTGTTTGGAATCAGCCATATACAGCAGTAAATAAATATTATGCAGCCAGTGTTCCTGTCTGTACAGGGGCAATGCGATGGAATAAGGTACCATAATTTGAGAGAGAGACGTAACAGTAGCACAGACTACGCTAGTTTTCCTCCTCAGTAGTTCACCACCATTCATGTGCCATATAGAGAGAAGCGTTATTTTCAGAGAGCTTTACTATTTTCACAATTTCATCTCTTTAGCTGTGTTTAAAATCAGTGGATTTATGCCAGTCCATTTACAATGTAATTGTGGCATCCGAATGACTCATTTAGAGAAGACTAACCTCTGTTCTATGCAACAGGGTTAGGTTGACTTAGCTGTGGATGTGTCTTCACTTAAATTTGGCTCCCGCTGGCATCAGTGCCTCTCTACACCAATTTAGTAACACCACCTCCCCAAGTGGCATACAGTCACAGTCGATCTCATTTGTCAACACAGTGCCAGTGTAAACATTGTATTGCTTATGTCAACTGTTATTGGCCTCTAGGAGCCATCCCACAATGCCCCCACACTGACAATACAATTGATACAAGCACTCCTGGTGAGGATGTGCACTGCCGACACAAGGAGCCAAGCATGCACGCACACAAGCAATGTAACAGTTATGGTGGCTGTAAGCTGAAATAAGTTAGTTGACATAATTTTGTAGTGTAGACATGGCCTAGCAGAAGAAGACATTTAGAACTAGTCAGTCCAACATATCCATATATATATTAATACCTTTACCTCCCCCGCACCACCATTTTTAATGGCAGTGGGTTTTTTAAGTTTGTCCGTTGGGGATACTAGCTGGAATGGGTGGGAGGACAGGAATTCTTTCATGATCTTTTGAAGAACGGAAGCAAAAATTGTAATCAGACTGACAAGATCATTTTGAACATTTGTGTATAGCAAACTAATTGCATGCCATATAAAGAAAGAGGGATACATGCTAAGTTACACTGAAATGTCTGACAAAGCCAGGCTATACCTATATATGTAATATCACTTTAATAATAGAAATGGATATCACTAATACCCATTAGATGCTTAATCTCATTTGGTTTTCAAGCATCCAAGTCAATACAAAATCATGTACTCATGTAACCACAAGACACTCATTTCTGGTGTTATCCCTAAAGAGTTCATTTCTTTAGAATCTTATAAGCATGAGCAGCACAGTGTTAAGTGACACACCCTGCAGACTATCATCTTCTGCTGCAGCAAATTTAGTTTGTCAGATATTCCACATGTGCAGCCCTTTAATACGACAAGTAGCTACAGGGATTCAAAGGCTGAGGGTTGAACCATTGGTCAGGTACTTGAGGAACAGCTTCAAAAAGAGAGAAAAGGGGTGAGGGAGATTATTGGGTTTTTTAAAAATTCAGACTAATGCAACTGGCAAATAAACATGTTGCAGTTAACAGTAAGCTGTTAACACTCTGATAGGGCAATTAATTTATTAGCATTTAATAGTCACCAGTTAACATTTGCTGAATACGAATGCTTTTTATTTTTTGGTCATTTTTTTGGTGGTATTGCTTTTCCCCCCTGCCGAACATTCTGCCACACCAATCCATTTCAGTCACGTAATTATTGAGAGAACACATTAGCATTTTCAAAGATCTGTCTGGTTTTTACCTTTGCTCTGTCTGGCTGCAAACCCTCACTGAACAACGAGAGTTCAGAAGCAGGCAAATGTGGCATATTCCTACTAGAGCTCCTATAGAATGACAGCCCAGTACTTCTCACCAGCTCTTGTGGATTTTGAACAACGGCGTCCCATATACTATAAAGCCCTTATGTGCTCTCACAAAACTGGTACCCTGCATTTGACACTGCCTTGGCAGTGGAGAGGGTGAATAATGATACTGCTTTAATAGTCCTAAATAAGTTCTCTTTCAATTTCCAAAGCTGAAGATGCTTTGCTAATTACAGCTCATTGATCTGTTGGAGATGGGGGGCGGGGGGGAGAAGAGCATTAAGGATAATCAAACAGTTTAGCACTCCAGATTGTGCCGGTCATTTAAAAAGTTAAGACAAAGTAATGTTTCCTGTGTCCTGGGCTGTATGAGCTTCCAACCCATAGTGAGTCTTTTACAGAAGGATGTGGTAAGCATGCAGTGTCTTTCTTTCCCTCAGTCAAACTGAGCTGAAGAAGAGCCCTGTGTAAGCCCAGAAGGCTTGTCTCTCTCACCAAACCCAAGTTGGTCCAATAAAAGACCCACCTTGTCGCTCTAACATCCTGGGACCAGCATAGCTACAAGAAGACTGCATACAGGAACCTTTACACATACTTCATGCAAGCATCAAGCACAGAACAGGAGTTCACAGCAATTGCTGGGTCGCTCTCCCACAGCCACACAAACACACGCGCTTCTGCATTTCATTGAATAGCTGGTTCCCGTGCACATCTGCACCAGATCACCCCAGGGCCAACATGTCAAGCAGCCCTGCCGGGGAGAGGAGCTTTGCTGCGGCTGGGGGGCTACCCCGAACTTTCCTCGCCTCTTCTCGCCGGGAGGGGCTGAGTCTCTTTAAGGGAGACTCGAGGAGAATATTAATGGCTCAGGGAGGGTCTGGCACAGAAATCGCCAGATCCGTTCAATTCAGTGTCAACAAGGAGGAGGTGAATGGCCGTGGTGGAGGGAGGATAGGGACCTGAGCTGCAAAACCATGGCAAAGGGGGGGAAATAAGGGCACGGAGAAGGGAAATGAGGGGGGGACAGACCCGGCTCCACAGGCACAAAGGCAGCTCAGAAATGCAGTCACCTTGCAAGCAGCGCTCCGGTAGAGATTTCACCCCTCAACCCACCGAGGCAAGAAGTGGAAATGCAAGAGCTCGCCCCATTTCTCAGCGAAGGAGGCTTTTCTTGGCACATGCTAGTTCATATCGCCATGTAATAAACATGACGGGGATGGGGAGGTATGGGGGAACAAACCACCCCGCGTAGCGGCGGTCTCCTACCTGGGATGGCTAGGTTGGTGAGGGGGAGGCTGTGGATGCTTTCTGGCAAAGTTGCCATCCAGTCTGCGGATGGCAGCTCACTCTTCCCTTGGGATGAAGCCATGCTGCGGCTGCGGCTGCGGCTGCGGCTGCTGCTGCCTTGGCCGCCGGAGCCCTCCTCACTTCTCTGCCGGGCAGCCTGACTGCCTGTAATCCCCGGCTCGCTCCTCCCGCCCTGCCGGCGTTGACACTCCGCTCTGCGCCACACCCACGGGATGGCGCAGACACATGCTCGGGAGTCCACACGCTCCCGCCACGCAGCCGCCGGGCTCGGCTGGAGCTTGTGCGCTTGGCCACCGCGCCGGCTTGAACGCCTGCCCTTCCACCCGCCACTTTGCCTTGCATGTTAACTGGGTCCACGCTGCTCCCATATGCCTCACGCTCCCCCCCCCCCACTTTGTTTGCTGTTTCGGCCTGACTCGCTGGAACCAATTTGCCCTGCTTCTGATTGGGATTTTTGCTCATTCATGTTTAATCAATGGCGCATAATACTTCCTCCCTCAGGGGCTTGTTTATTTTTCTCGTCTGTTTCCCCCTGCTCCTCACAGAGGCTTCTGCGGCTGGCCGTCTCCAGAAGCATGATTTTCATCTCCCTCAATCTGTCTCCTCACAGTGGGCTTCTTCCTTTATTTAAAAATAAAATGCTGACATCATCCTCTTTTGTTCTTTGATCTTTAGGGCACAACTCAGGGTTGCCTCTTCTGCACTTCATTCCGCGATTAAAAGGATGATCTAAGTGTCTGTTTTACATCGAGAGGGGTGGTGTATGTTCATGAATGAACTCAAATACCCCTTTCAATATATGGATGTGTATAGCAGTTTAGGTGGGGGATGGAGACATAACTAGGACACTCCCCTCTATAGTCGGGCATGGACACTAGTGGGGAGTGTTTAAGAGGAGCAGGCATGAAGCCATCAGCCCTTTAAAACCTCCATCTAGCACACACAGAAGGTCTCAGCACCACAAGCTATCCACAAGCGCATAGAAACATAGAAATGCAGGGCTGGAAAGGACCTTAAGAGGTCATCTAACCCCCGTGAAGAGGGCTGGCAGGACCATACATAGACCATCCCTGACAGGTGTTTGTCTAACCCGTCCTTAAACACCTCCAATGATGGAATTTCCACAACTTCCCTTAAAAGCCTCTTCTAGAGCTTAACTACCCTTAAAGTTAAAAAGTTTTGTCTAGTATCTAACCAAATCTATCTTGCTGCAGCTTAAGGATGTTACTTCTTGTCCTACCTTCAGTACACATGGAGAACAATTGGTCACCATCCTCTTTGTAATATATGTGAAGACTGTTGTAAGGTCTCCCTTCAAGTCTTCTTTTCCTCAAGACTAAACATGCCCTGGTTTTTAACCTTTCTTCACGTATAAGGCTTTCTGAACCTTTTGTCACTTTTGTTGCTCTCCTCTGGATTCTCTCCAAGTTGTCCACATCTTTCTTAAAAGTGTGGTGCCCAGAACTGGACACAATACTCCAGCTGAGACCTCAGTAGAGACCAAGTAGAGCAGGACAATTACCTCCTGTGTCTTACTTACAACACTCCTGTTAGCACACTCCAGAATGATATTAGCTTTGTTTACAGCTACATCACATTGTTGACTCATATTCAATTTGTGATCCACTATTATCACCAGATTCTGTTCACTAGTTCAGCCACTTAGCCAGTTATTCCCCATTTTGCAATTGTGTAGTGTTTTGTTATGGAAGGGCTGTCCTCTGCTCCCTACACTGGCACCCCTGACAGTACAGAGTTAAGTTCAAGGTCTTGGTCCTTATTTTCAAGTGCTCTTTGGCCTGGACCCAACACATCTAAAATATCACACAAAGCTTTGGGATGAACTGGGATCAATGACTTGGCTTTTCAGACACAATGGAACTTTCTAGTTTCTATCCTAACGGTCAAGCTCAACTGTGCCGGGGACAGAGCATTCTCAGGGGTCAGCCTGAAATTTTGTAACAAACTCCCACACAAAGTGAGAGGGAACCAACCAACCAAACCTCACCACTTTCCATGCTAAGTGGAATGTGCACTTCTTAGTCCTGCCTTCTCTGACACAAACACAGAGCAGCATGTATATCAAAACTAGCAGCAAGTCACAACCCTACCAAAAACAAAACACTACAACACATACACAATTCTCCCCCTTGGGAGTGGATGAGAGAATGAACCAAACATGATTGTGGTCAGTCACATTACTTAATGCACTACTGGAAGACGCTCAGATATTGCAGTGATAGTTTAAGAACCTATATAAAACTAGACTAGTAGTGAGGTGACCTAACTCAGGACTTCCAGGTCTCTGGTCCCCTATGACACAGATGAGGCATGTTTTGTCTTGGCCATGTGCAACAATTGGCTGATGGGGAGCAGTAATGTAACAAGGGACTGATAAATACTACTGGCAGGAAATTGAACTCTCTGTCCTGGCTTCAGTGACATGCCCTGTGCCAGAGTTACAAATTCTCTGTCACATGAGAAGTTTTAGTGTTCACTGACTCCAGCAATTACTGGAGTCTTATTTTAAAAAATTCACATGAAAATAAAACAAACTCAGCTAAAAGTAACAGTCACAGACTAGTCTGTTAACAGTTTCTGTCTTAGATCCTGTCAGTGGCTTTCTGATCCCATGGCCACTTGTTCTCAAAATAGCTCTTTCTGCAGCACGCTCTTCAGTGCTCAGGTAAATCCACCACATGGACTTCATCTTTTCTATTCCTGGTGTTTTTCTTAGTAACTGGGGGTGCATGTGTTAGTTCTGCCAATACAAGAGCAAAGTCAGTAGGCCTCTGTGTCCTTGTTTTAATGTCTTCTACTCCTCCAGGACACACTGTCAGGGATAGTTATGACAGGTGGCTTTGGCATGCATGGTATATCTATTATCTTGGTAAACTGCCAGCTTCTTTTTGTTTGGATTTTAACTTTCTCTCCTACTTGCAATGGGAGTAATTGTTGAGCATTTTTGTCATAGTATTTCTTCTGGTTCTAAATTCCTTTTGTAGCTACTTCCAAGTTAAGTGCCTTCACTTCAGGAAGATTATTAAACTTAGGCAGAATGACAAATGTCTGAATAGTGCCACTCAACTGGTACGCCTACTAAAGCATTTGAGGATGTTGCAAATTTTTTTGACAATTCTAAATATTGAATGCATTCTCTCTTTTTATTTTTATCTAGTTCTTGATATTTGTTTTGACTTCTCTGCTAGCTCATTTGACTGTAATAATAATAGTAAAGGCTTGATGTGATGTGTTTGAACTGATAGGTGAAAGGAAATTATTGAAATGAACCACTTGGACCATTATGGGTTATCAGCTTCTCTGGAATCTAATGGTGAGGAAACTGATGTATAATGTGGCATTGCATTGTTACTCAATGTGGCAGGCAACAGCTCAGTTTCAAAAAACAAAAACAAAGTAAACGCTGAGAAGTAGTTACTCATTTAAGTCAAATTCACAATACAAATAAGACAAGCATCGCTCTAGTCACAAGAACAGTAGAGCAACTTCTTGGCATATGGAGCATTTAAAAAACATTTAAATAAAAAAAATGGATGCTTTTGTTTTAAACACCCACAAGAAGGTATTCAATAGAAGTAGATCTCAAGGAGGGATTTGAATAAAGAGAACGTATTGAAATGATGCTCCACCACAGAAAAGATGTTTGATCTGTAGTGAGCAGTATAGAAAAGAAGTGTAGAGACATTTGTGGGCAAATAGGCATCCAGGCTACCATGTTTTTCTCCAATATTATCAATTCTTTACTCCTTGCCGGTTAATGTGCAAATCCATTCCTTCCAAAGTAACTGGCCTTATTATACGCCAGAAATGAAGTCCATATAGTCCATGCTGTGAAACAAAACAACAGACTGCACTCTATAGCTAAAGACAAGGTATCATTTTGCATCATTTTAGAGTGACATGAAAGAATATACAATATAATACTACACATTTTCAAACTGGTGCTTTAAGTTTTGTAATCAATACAATCCATGACAGGAGGGGTGAAGGGTAAAGTTTTTATCAAACACAGGCTTGGTCACATTACTCAAAAGTTACAAATGAATTGTGCTGAGCAACTCAAAAAGTACTGATAAATCTTTATACCACTCCAGCGTGTATTCTGTAGATGACATTTTCTTACAGAAAAATGATTTTATAAAGAGTTTAGAAAAGTTAAACATACAGTTGGTACTAGTGCTCGTATCTTTCCACCTGTCAAAACCGGGAGACCATGAGTTGAACTGTATAGAACCCCTGGCAAGAAAAAAAAAAAAAAAAAAAAAAAAAACACATCTTCAGAAGCTTTTTTCTATATCTAAAAATGACAGGGTTTCTCTGTTATTTTGGACTTTCCAGGGTTGGAAGTCATTGTTTTCTGTCTCATTGGAGAGGCATGAATCTCCCCCTTTGCAGTGATTTGCAATTAGTGCAAGCAATTAGTGATTTGAGTGCCTCAATTTTTGGATGCCCAACTTGAGACACCTTAAAGGGGCCTGATTTTCAGACCATCAGTACTTGGCACTTTTTAAAAATCAGGTCCCTTTAAGGGGTCTCACATTAAACATCCTTGAAAATCTTTGTCCCTGTTTCTAGTCCACTGCAACTCTTAAATCTGTCACTGTCTCAGGACTGACTATTTCCTGACCTGCACCGTGGATCAGTGTAATTTGGAGGGAGAGGGGAAGGAGAGGAATTCCAGAAGTAGTAATCATTTGCCTAGTAGCTTGAAGAAATATTTCTGTGGAAGGTTGATTAGAAGTAAAATGATGGCTGTTTGAAGCTGCTCAGAAGTTTGGAATGTCAGAATAAGGACTTGTCTACACATTAACTTGCACCAGCACAGTAACACCAAAACACACTCCTGTGCAGACAGACAGACATTCTTTATTTCAATTTAAGAGTGACTTATTTTGGTTTAGCTTAAACCTGTACTTAACTAAATTTAATATAAACTGAAATAAGCCTGGTTTGCATGTGACAGAGTGCTAGCTAGCATCCAGGTCACTTAGGTAATTGTATAACAGAGAAGATTACAGACTTATTTCAAAGCAATTAACCTGTTATGGTGGCAGTCCGGGGAGGTCCCAGATGACTAGAAAAAGGCTAATGTAGTGCCCATTTTAAAAAGGGAAGGAGGAGGATGCGGGGAACCATAGGCCAGTCAGCCTCACCTCAGTCCCTGGAAAAATCATAGAGCAGGTCCTCAAGGAATCAATTTTGAAGCACTTCAAGGAGAGGAAGTGATCAGGAACAGACAGCATGGATTCACCAAGCGCAAGTCATGCCTGACTAACCTAATTGCCTTCTATGATGAGATAACTGGTTCTGTGGATGAGGGGAAAGCAGTGGACGTGTTATTCCTTGACTTCAGCAAAGCATATGATACGGTCTCCCATAGTATTCTTGCCAGCAAGTTAAAGAAGTATGGGCTGGATGAATGGACTATAAGGTGGATAGAAAGCTGGCTAGATCATCAGGCTCAATGGGTAGTGATCAATGGCTCCACGTCTAGTTGGCAGCCGGTGTCAAGCGGAGTGCCCCAATGGTCAGTCCTGTCGCCGGTTTTGTTCAATATCTTCATTAATGATCTGGAGAATGGCATGGACTGCACCCTCAGCAAGTTTGCAGATGACACTAAACTGGGAGGAGTGGTAGATACGCTGGAGGGTAGGGATAGGATACAGAGGAACGTAGACAAATTAGAGGATTGGGCCAAAAGAAATCTGAGGAGGTTCAACAAGGACAAGTGCAGAGTCCTCGGAAGAATCCCATACACTGCTACAGAGTAGGAACTGAGTGGCTAGGCAGCAGTTCTGCAGAAAAGGCCCTAGAAGTTACAGTAGACAAGAAGCTGGATGTGAGTCAACAGTGTGCCCTTGTTGCCAAGAAGGCAAATGGTATTTTGGGCTGTGTAAGTAGGAACATTGCCACATGTGATCATTCCCCTCTATTTGGCACTGGTGAGGCCTCATCTGGAGTACTGTGTCCAGTTTTGGGCCCCACACTACAAGAAGGATGTGGAAAAATTGGAAAGAGTCAAGCAGAGGGCAACAAAAATGATTAGGGGGCTGGAGCACATGATTTATGAGGAGAAGATGAGGGAACTGGGATTATTTAGCCTTCAGAAGAGAAGAATGAGGGAGGATTTGATAGCTGCTTTCAGCTACCTGAAAGGGGGTTCCAAAGAGGATGGATCTAGGCTGTTCTCAGTGGTAGCAGATGACAGACCAAGGAGTAATGGTCTCAAGTTGCAGTGGGGGAGGTTTAGGTTGAATATTAGGAAAAACTTTTTTTACTAGGAGGGTGGTGAAGCATTGGAATGGGTTACCTAGAGAGGTGGTGGAATCTCCTTCCTTTGAGGTTTTCAAGATCAGGTTTGACAAAACCTTAGCTGGGATGATTTAGTTGGGGATTGGTCCTGCTTTGAGCAGGCAGTTGGACTAGATGACCTCCCGAGGTCCCTTCCAACCCTGATATGCTATGAGATTGACACTTGGGGGCAATGGTTGGGCTAATGAGACAATAAGCGGAACATGTATATTGGCAGGTACAAGAAAAGGGTGGAGGGAAGCTCAGAGAATGAGCTGAGTGTGATATAAAAAGCTGGGTGGGATGCTCCTCCCGACACATGCCTGCACTATGTTTTGTAATGATTGGAATCTAAAGATTAAAGGTACACATGGGAAAAAGAAGTGGGAGTGTGTGTATGTGGTGAATGAGAGACCATGCAAATGGGCCAGGTAGCATGGCACACCATATAGCGAAGGGAGCACCCTGTGATATTGCATCTGTTTAACTAAATAGGTTTTTAAAACCTATCAAACTTTCAGTTAAACAGATGTCTACATGCAAACAAGCTTTGAGTCTCAAAGGAGGTGGATTCAGGGAGAGAGCCATATTAAAATAGTGCGGGTGATTGTGAAAAAAAAAAGTAAGTTGAAGGGAATCTCCACATATCTAGAAATACAATTCCTGGTCAGTTAATACCAACTATGTTAGACTCAGATATGCCAAGGAATGAATGACCATGAAGACTGAACTACCCTTTCACTACTAGTAGTATTCCCTCCGAAACAGGGCTGTAAGCATGCTGGTTAGTAGTAAGTGCCCCTGCCTATTCTGGAGCAGTTGTGTAGAAAAATGGAATATTTCAGGCAGTAAAAATGTCAGTTTAGCACTTTCTAGCAATAATACCTGCATTGAATGAAAATGGTTCCTGTAGTTTTAGTTCTAGTAAAAGTAGCATTTTATGATAAAACTTCACTGATAAACTTTGTTATTTTAGCTACCAGAGATTGTCTTTTCACATGTCCTTGGGTTTAGGAAATGGCTTCTATTTTAGTCACGTGAAAAACAGAAGTAACAAGATCCTTCGCTTTAACCACCTTAAAGTACACTTCTACTCTGAAAAGTGACTCTGGAAAAATGGCCTTGTGGGGCACTGGCTCTCATTTGACAAATTAAATGTGCTCAATTTACAAATAAAAATAGTTATCTAAATGCCAATTTTAGAGACTCAAAACTGTTTTATGAGCACCACCGATCCGTTTTTTCTACTTTTCATTGGAATTTCAGTGTTTGGATTTTTCTGGCTCAAGTTCTGGGACTCAGGTTGTTTTCTCTCCTTCTCATATCTATTAATAAAGGTCCTCTGCAGAACAAACTTTACACCTGTGTACTCCACTGTCTTCAAATTATTCCCTCAGTGACACCCAGGCAATACCATTGCCTATAACTAATTGGAACTTAATTATCAATTATGTTGTTGCCACACACACAAATCCAAATAATTGTCTCTCAGTTTCACTGTTCTGTACAGCAAACAGGAGTAAAATGCTATTTTCATCCCCAAAGTGAGAAAATATAACTCTGAATACAGTCACAGGAAGCAGACCTGCTGAGTATGAAGGTGCCATTTTGACAGTCACAATAACGATGTGTAGGAGGGGCCACACAGTCTTTTTACAGATCTCTTTATAGCCTTACCTTGCATTCGTTAAGAATGCAGCATTAACTAACATTACTTTTTTCCAAATAATATGCAGCAGTTCTGAAGGAACAAAAAAATGCCCAAAGCAATTAATCTGGTCTTTCTTCTATAAGGAAGATTTGTACACAGCTTATATTTTCAGACAAACACAAATGAATGTGTCTCTTGCATTGTGATCTGAATGCGTAAACTTTTAAGTTAGCAGCTGAGTTATTCACTATACTGCCATGAAAAGGTGTCCACCTAGTTCCTGCTGAATTTGAAAAGATGCCACATCTGTCCTATGCAGTGTTGTTGTAGGTGGGTTGATCCCAGGATGTTAAAGAGACAAGGTGGGTGAGGTAATACAGTATCTTTTTATTGGTCCAACTTCAGCTGGTGAGAGACAAGCTTTTGAGTTTGCACAACTCGGTGCAAACTTGAAAGATGAAGGAGCTTCAGTTATCACCTAAAATGTATTATTTGAATTGATGACTGGGAATGTGGCACTGCTGCTAAATGGATTATATTTTTTGGTTTTCCATGGGGAAAAAAGAAATCAGTAATGCAGGTACTTCTGCAAATAATGTAACTGAATTATTGACTGCAAAGAGGGGGAAAAAAAGTCACTCAGAGCCCTATTCTCCAATTAATGTGACCATGTAAAGAATTTAAGTATAGATTTGGGTGGGAAGGATTTAGCAAAGGAGAGAAGTTTTGGAAGTTTGCCATGTGACCTATCAACCTGAAATTTAGTGTAATGCCAACAAATACGTTCTCTCAAAAATAAGAGCATGTGTGGCTTAGTTAAAGAACTTGTTTAACACCTTGTTTTCAATCATGTTGATTTCAGCAAGTTCTCAAAAATTAAGGATGTCAAATAAAAATGAGATCCAGACCAGAAAATAGTACAGCAGCTGAACTAGCCGTGGGCAGCTCAGACACAGATTCCATAGCCATCATCAAGGCAGCCAGCCTAAAAACTAGAGCTCTTCCCTCCCCCCCTGTAGAAAATGTCTACCCTTTGTCCAAGAAACCTCCCCCCTCAAAGCAATGCCCCCAGTTTTTCAGTTTTGAAAAAAAAAATTAAACCTTTTCAAGAACACCACACATTTTCTTTTTGGCAAAATCACTTGTTGATTAATGGAAAAAAGTGTACCTAAACACACCAAAAACCATTCACAAAATACCAGACATGATCATAGGAAGTGTAGTCCAGCGAAGGAATCTAAATTCTCTAGCACCTATTCCCACCTGCTGGGATCCTACCATTGTGGATTTTATCTAGCAGCAGACAAAGTGGGAAAGATAAGAACAATTTAAAAAGTGTTGAAAATGTGAGAAGACAGCTTCAGGTCAAAAACCAAGTGACAATATTTACTTTGTTATTGCATTATGGTTAGAAAAAAATCAATGAGAAGAGTAGGGCTCAGATGCAGAAGGTTATTAGACATGGATAGCATAGATTGCTCATAATTCATTTGTACTATCAGTTTAAGATATAGCTCAGTCATTTTGGATACCTATACAATGTTAGACAATTGTGAAAAAGTGTCTGCACAGACTTCTTAATAGAGAAATTATTTTCTGCATAAACCAATTTAGTTAAAGTGTGAAAATTATACAAAACATTCTGAACAATTATAAAAATGCAAGTCTTTGATATGACAGCTGGTGTATATTTCTTTTAACATCAAGACATTCTGCATAACACCTTGTAATTAATCTTAATTATGATTGAATGTCATATATGCTATATTGTGATTATTTATGCAGTTCTGATTGTTTTAGTGTAGGATCATTGCAAAAATATCAAATAGCAAAAATATTCATGGGTTTCATAGATATGAATCAGGAGGTAGGATTAGCTAGACCTATAATGTGTAATAAGGCTTTTCTTAGGACTTAATTAAATATGCATTGGACTCAAAGTCCCTTTAATTTAAGGTTGTTTTTACCTCATTGCCAGTTGATCAGAGAAAACCAATGTGGTGTGTTATTACAACTTTTATTCAAGAGAACTACCAACAAAGTTTAAAAAAATTCTTATATTTCCCTAAATTATTAAACAATATGATCATTAATACTGATTTACAATATAAACTGAGTTAGTCCAATCAAGGAGTTAACAATGCAACTTAAAACTGGGTAATTATAAAGAGAACAACTTAAGACCAACAAATGATGAAGTTATTGTATGAACACAACCAGTAATCAAATCACAAAATTAACCTAACACAAATGATTAAATGACTTAATCTTCCTATCTCTATGCAGTTTATACTTTCCCTTGTGGAAAGGATAGGTTAAGTTTTAAATCTTTATGTATCCCAGATGACTCTTAGAAACCTATGATAAGATTTGCTTCAAACCTATGCTTGTGAATACCCAATGGTAGTTTACACTATGGGCTTATATGCACATGCGATTACTATTAATGGCCACCCGTTTTCCCCCCCACCCCCCGAAGGCTAGGACAGGTGTCTTCTGGCAGGTGTCACTGCATAGGTGTGTCCTATTAAGGAGACAAAAAGAATAAAGTTATTTAGAAAAAGTATCTGCACTTTAGCTTGCTTGTCTTGTGGAATGTCAAAGTCAGTCAGTAACTGGTTTGGAGAACTAGGCAAAGTCTTCGAGCTCAGGTACCATCACGCTAGTGGGCATCATTCTTGGGTCAGCTGGCTGATATGTGATATCTTTGTCTCTACTCTCCTTGGCAGAGAAAGGAGTATCAGCCAAGTTGTCATTGTGGTGACACTTCTTCCTCGTTTACCTGGTCTTGTATGAGTGAAACACAGGCTGGGATCATCCCGTAAGACCTCCCTGTAATCTTCTGATTGAATCAGGGGATCACAAGTTTCTCACCCCAACTGCTTTGTCCAGTCCTGCTGATGTCATTGTGACGCTTGGTCCACTTTTGGGGCTCTCCTTTTAGGGTACTACTTCTTAGTCACCTCCACCACTCTGCGTTTGTCCCAAACAAACAACACTGAGGGAATAACAGAAGGTGATGATTGCATCAATATGGTCTGTATCCCTTGTTTTAAAGGTGAAAAACAGACTCTTCAATGGCCTCTTGACTATCGAACCTGTTGTCTTCCTGGTCATAACTTATGAGCCTTTGCCCTTTGACTTACCAAACAACAAGAACACAAAAGTAGTTCCTTACTGCTCACATCTCATGCTTTACTTCCTCAAGATGGAGAAAGGCTCATACATAAAATAAGAACTGTCACCACATTTGGGAAACTTGGTGAAAGGTCACCTCACTCTATAAAGGCTCAAAGTCAGTCTGCTTCAAAGCTACTTATTAAATCCATTAACATACACTTATTAAAATATAACGAATTAAAGTTTATACTAGTTTCTACATGACTATAGGCTATATATCCTGCAAATGGCTAATAGAAGGGACCTCTAAGGGGGACTTGAACAGAAAGTACAAAAGATATTGAAAACAAAGATACTTAATGACTACTTAAACAATTAATGGGATAATTCATTATCACTTCTTTGTTTTTTGAGGCATGATCCAAAGTCAGTTGAGGTCAATGAAAATATTTCCATTGACTTCAGTGGGATTTGGGTCAGTCCCTTGGTGAAAAGCATGTATCAGTTCCTAAGAGAAGATAGTTTAATTGTTCTCAGATCTCATCTATCTCCTAAGCTTTCAAGGGATGGATTTGACAATGATACAACTTTTCTAGCTCTAATGTCATTGATCCTAATTAAGAAATATAATGGATTCCTGGCATATCAGATATGAATTGTACAGTACGGGCTGTATTAATATTGGTCGATTTCATTCTTTGTGTCCTAGAGTTATGCTTCATGACAGATGTATTTCTGTATCCTGGATTAAGATCCCCAGAGGCTAAGAGCAGGTATCAGTTTAATAGCAGATATATCTCCAATCTATAAAGTAAGATTTCAAGGGACAGATTTGACAATCTGATATGTCTTTTTGAGAGGGCCAGGCAGAGGCTCCAACAGTTCTTTCCAGCCTGGTTGTTGTAAAGGAGGCTCCGACTGGATCATATGCAGCAGGACTCAATCCATCCTTTAGCTTTTTTCATATGTCCCCATGAATGCACTGAAGAAATAGGGTAACTGAAGGCTCTCCCTTGACACTTGCCACATATTCTCTGACCATCATCTAACTACACAATGAGGCTATAAGCCTTGGACCCTGACCCCATTAACCTATACTGAAACCATCAACTTTTCCAGGCCCTTCTTGTGGGCTCTGGATTCTGCTACCCAGACCTGACCCTCATTGGAGTCCATGTATGGGCAATCCCATCAGAAGTGGCCCAGTTGCCTGCAAGGGAAGCAGTTGCCAGACAGTGGAGAGGCTTCAGCTGTTTGTACTCTCATGTTTGATGTGGGGAACCATCTTCCTGTCCCAGCTCTCTGTGGGGGCAAACTCCTGAGGTCAGTCTCTGCTTGATAGGCCACTTTGGATTGGGCAGCCAGGTTCCTTTAGCCCCTTCCATTCTTGCTCTTCCTTCAGTTGTCTGAGTTGGGCTGGGTTCCCTCTTGGTGTTTATCAAAAAGGCCTTGTGGTCAGCATGTAGTTGTTGGTCGGTATCACTACTTCTGATGAGTTCCTAGTTGATATCATACCACCAACTCCCAAACTTCAGGCAGGAGGATCTGGAGGAATTATTTCAAACACTACCTTCTCTGCCAGCTGTATTCCTGTCCTTTCCTCAGTCTGGAGCCACTGCCATCAATATTCCTTTCGGACCTGGTCCACCACTGTAGTTGGAACTTTGGTTGAAAATCTCTCTCCCTGGAACCTGTGGCAGGTGAGTCTTGTCAGAAATGCCAAAAGCACCCAAGATGGCCATCTTTAGTAGGGAATAGTCCTGTGAGGCTGTCACATCAAGGCTTTGGTATATAGCCAGTCACATGGGGGATGATTAGGATCACCTAGCTTTCCATCCACTGGCCAACAGGCCACGGTAGTGACCCTCTCAAATGTCACCAGGTATGCTTCAGGCTCATCTTCCAGTCCCACTTTTGTCAGTTTTAGGGAGGAGGTTTGGAACTGCGTTGGATGGCATGTTTTGGGGTTGCAGCAGTGTCACCACCTGTTGCTGCTGCTCTGTGTTATGTGGTCAGCTCCCTAATAAGCTGTTGTTGCTACAGAGCCTGTTGTTGCTCTTGTGTCATCAGTTGCTGCAGTAACTGGTTCTGTTATTGTTGCTGTTGTTAATTCTCCATGAGCCATTCTAACAACCTGTCGAGATCCATCTCTATGATCCTCATTTTTTTTAATGACCTGCAGTTTCCTTTATGCCCGAGTGCCTGCTGCCTCCATTCTCCTCCAATTTTTGTAGTGAGTCAGTCTGATAGCCAGCTAGCCTAGTGGTCAGGCAGTGGCTCCACTGTTCTTTCCAAACTGGTTATTTTTGAGGGGGCCCTGGCTGGGCCTCAATCCTTCCAGAATACCTTTTGCAGGAAAGCAACGTAGGGGGACATGAGCCAACCCATGTCACTTAGGTCCCAACCCAGGGCCTTAGAGGAGTGTTAGTATCCAGACCACTCATTAGTCCAGCCCAAGTTATGCTGCCCCTTTGGTTGCTTCCTACCAGGCTGTGACTTCTCTGTTTTGTGCATGGTAACAGACCTAGGAGTCTCCACTTAGTCTGCCAGTGGGACCATGTCCCATTCTTTGCAATCTCTTAGGAGTTTCCAACTCTCAAGGCAGTGGGGGGAGGGGAGGAGGGTAATCTGGGTCACTGCTTCCAGAGGATCCTTAATAGTGCTGTAGCCACTTCTCTCACAGCTCTAGGCAACAGCATCACTTCCTGGTACAGACTATAGCTTCTTGCCCCCTTCCCCAGGGCAACCAGTGGGTTTTTGAACTATCCCTCCATCTGGAGCACACCCTGCAGCTGCTGAGGGATAGGGCCGCCCTAGCCCAGTACTGCTCTATGATTTGCCCTGGTTTAGCATGCGGTCTTTGGTCCTAATTAAGGAGCGTGTAGTGGAGAATATCTAGCTGATCAGATATGAATTGTACACTACCTTAGGTAATGATATTGGTCAGTTTCATTCTTACTATCCTATCTTCATGACAGATGTATTTTGATATCCTGCATTAGGATACCCAAAGGATCTCTTTCTATTTGCATGGTAATGAAGCAATGACAAAAGATGCTGAAAGCAGTCAATGGGACTGATGAGATTTTATGCAAACCACCTAAATCAATATGCCGCTCACACTCCACAAGTGAAAGTGCATATTGGGAGTGGCAATACCCTTTATATTAAATACACACACTAATCAATATGACCAGCTTCATTAGTCTAGTTTGCCCCCACTCAGTTGCAGAATGGATATAACAGAATGCAGGAGCACTGTCTGGTCCTTGGTGTAATAGATGACTCCAGCTTCACTTTCCCCACTCCTTTTGCAGGTGCTTTGAAGAAGGTGAGAGCCAGGGAGAGAGGGCACAGGGGTGCATAAGGGTTACAGGGACTCTAGTTCATCAAAGAGTGTCATGTAAGGTCTCTCCTGAAAGTCTGTCACACTGGTTCTTGTAATCACTGTGAAATGTATGCAAGGAGCTATGTATATATACACACTGAAAATTATATTCTGAAGGTCTGTTACTTGGGGCTGGTCACCAATGGGTGAGAAGCTTTTTTTTTTTTTTAAAAAAGGAGAGCAATGTTTATTGGTCTGGCTACAGGTAAATTGAGTATTGGTTCACAACGAACACCCATTGACAGTCTGAGCTGAATGCTAATGAAGGGATTGTGAGAACGTCCAGAGAGGGAAGGGAATTTACAAGAAGAAATACACCAGCAGGAGGGAGTTCTGTTTACAAGGGCAGACAATGGCCCTTTGGACGACAACTGTCGATACAGAGCTACACTCGAGAACCTTTATGGAAGAGAAAAGCAGAGAGCCTGGCTTGTTTCATGAAAAAGGGGCCACTGCCTACCTTGCTGAAAAAACACAGGTGAGCAATACTAGGTGCTAGAAGGAATGATTTTTATGTAACTGTTTTTAGTACGTCCATCTGCTTGCTTCTTGAGTCTCTGTTCTTTGTTAAATAAACTTCTTCTTGTGTTGACTACCAACATATCTAAGTGTCGTGTGTTGAGTGGCACAGTGATTCTGAGGTGTAACTGGTAAGCGGGGCTGTACTATTCCTCTGGAAGGTGAGGCTCTGAATTCTGAGAGTGTCCAATGGAACAGGGCCTGGAAACTCCAGGAGGATTCTCAATGTGCTTATTGCCAACTGGTAGAGAGAGTGGGGCCTGCGGAGGCCTGGAGGGGTGTGTTGTTGGGCAGCTGACCCATGGCAGGTGCAGACAAGGCTTCCTCACACCAAGGGTAGGTGGTAGCAAGGTGCCTCACAAGCCCAAGTAGCCCCAGGATGCCTCACAGAAGGGCTATAAACATGGCTGCCTGGGAGGCAGAGGCGAGATACCTTTGAAAAGACAGTTTGAAGAGGTCACCTCACTGCCAGTGCCTCCTTGTGGCTGGGCATGGTGTGGCAGCTCTCTCTCCACTGGGGTCTGCTGCCTCTGGCTGCTCCACCTCTGTAGTGGCCTCACTGTTCCTGTGACTTGGCTCAGGTCACTTCAGAGCCTCTCCCCTTCCAGGGGGGTCTGTCAACAAAAAGCAAAGGGAGTTAACACAAACAAACTGAGTTAGTATGAGAGAGAGGGGAACACCTCCCTCTCAGGGAGAATCAGGATCAGGTCATCCCTTCCCTATGGGAGTTTCAGGCAGCTGTCATCAGGGAATTTCCTGCCTTCCCTTGGCCTGTCCTTAGGAGCAAAGGTTGCAGGTCTTCTCTTCCCTGCTCTGCTCACAGGTGAGCTGTTCTGCTTCCCTCTTTACTCCTTCTCCAGCCTATGGATGTCTTGCAGGTGTGGCAGAGTGGAGCTGGCTGAGCTCAGAGCAGCTCCTTAACCCCTGGTTGTCCAGTGTGAGTTGTGTACCCTATCACAACAGGGGTCACAGGAATGACCTGAACTTCAAGCTGGGTTGTTTCTCTGGTTAGTTTTGCAGTCTCCCAGCTACCCCAGCCTTGTGCTGCATCCCTTGCCTATGAGAAGGATTGCAAAGGTTGGGCTAAGCAGTGAAGCCCTCTGTACCAGTGTGTTAATTGGAACTGGAAATATTTGCTGTTATAATCAAGGAGAACTGAGTGGGAAAGTGACCAAGCCAGAACAAAGAAAGGAAGAACACAGCAGAATGGATTCTGGGAAGGAACAGAGGAAGAAGATCCCTTATAGCAATGGAGAAAGCTGGTGGCCATGCTGATTCCTTTAGATCTGCCTGCTAGTGTTCTTAACATGCCTGCAGCCCGTTAAAAGGGCTGGATGGAGTTGCTTGAATGACTGTTCCCACCTCTCTGAAAGGTCTTAAAGGGCAGTACTGAGCAATTGCTTTTCTGCACTGAGATGTCTCCCATGCAGGATTTCCTGTGTGTAAAGGAGACCAGTAGGAATTTAGGGAGGGGGCAGGAGCTGGTGAGGGATGTGCATTGTCCTACAACTCATGTCAAATCTGATGAAGAGTTCACATAGCCTCAAGGTGTAATAACTTAAATGATGAGTCCTCTTTGTGCTGGGGAATTCCCCTACAAGAAGGATTGCAGGGGCAACTGTGGGGAAAGGATTCCCTGGCAATGTGAGTTTGAGCAATGCTGCCCAGAAACCAGAAGGGATTCAGAGGGACTCTGATCCAATGGGGAAGCTCAGGTCCTACACACAGAAGGCTTTAGTCTTCTGCAGATCCCTTGGCATTGGCACAAATTAGCAGTGATTTGTGGGTTTTGGGGAAGAACCCATGTTGGTTGATCTTGGGAAAACTCTGCAATGGGAATCTGTTTTCCTCTTTATCCAGGGCTCTTTCCCCATGGGTTATCCTGCAGGAATGTGTAATCTGGGCCTCTGCAACCTAAGAAAGCATAATTAAGTTTGCTCCTTCAGTTTGGCCTCAGTGGAGCACCTTAAGGAGGCTAGGAGGGAAGTGTCCATGACAGAGCAGGACAGTTATAAAGGAAGGTGCAGATTGCCTAGTCTCACTCTGTACTGCAATGTTCCAGGAAGGGCATGGAAGCCCTTCCCCATTCCATATGTCAGCAGTAGTGCTGGGAAGGTCAGCCCTGCTCCTTGACCCCCAATTGCTTAGGGTATGGGAACAGAGGAGGAGCTTGACTTGCCACTCCCTCACAGGGGTTGTGCTTTACTGAGAAACCTCCCTTTCCAAGTTTCCCATAGTAGACTCACATCAGAGGTGAAGCACAGCTGTAGCCACTGGCTAAACATTGGCCCATACAATAGATTAAGATATGTTTACCAGTCTAATTCAGGGGTTCTCAAACTGGCAGTTGGGACCCTCAGGGGGTTGTGAGGTTATTACATAGAGGTCACAAGCGGTCAGCCTCCACCATTTATAATGGTGTCTAATTAGTAACCAGCATTACTTCTCTGGTTCATAGTGACCTGGATGCATGCTTCCAAAGTTCATAACCATTTTATTTAAAATTCAGCAGCCCTAATGCAAACCAAACATTTCTGCTTATGGAATGCCCAAAATGCTGCATCTCATACCAGTTTTTTGCTCAAGTAGTAAGGCAAAACATTTTCATTAAAATGCAGAGTAGTTTTGGATTTTAAAGATAATTAAATGTTGAAAATGTAATCATTCATCTGACAGATGAGATGAAGAATTTCTAATACAATCCCTATAGTATTTGAATTCATTATTTTGGCAATATAAGCTATACACTTCAGCCATTGTGCTGCCCAGGACTTGCCTACCACCCAATAGAAAGACAGGCATTAAATAGGCCATAGGAGACTTCTCCTAATGTTTCCTGCAACCATTAGAAACCAGTTCAGAATAAAAAACCAACAAACTATGAAAACTGCTGAGTTGAAACAAAGGAACTGCCTATTCTGCTCTTGAGGAGAAAGCCCAAAGCCTGTTCCCAGTTCATGTCATGGTCTATATGCCTTAAGCATTTCTTACAAGTTACAGTAGAGTTAATTTGCTAATTTTTGCTGGAAATCATTGCTGATAGAGTATAAAATGGCCTGATTTTCAGCTGCAGCTGACTAAGCACCTGCAGTTTTCATTGAAGCCATGAGCCTTGTGAATTTCACTCTCAGAGCCCAATCCTGACAGTATTCCTTGCATGGAACTGCCATTGGGCTCCTGAATCAAAAATAAGTAAAACTTTAACCAGGAATTGCAGACACTCAAATTGGTTTTCAATTATCTTGAACTTTTTTTAGTTTTAATTGTATTTAAACCCACCCTCATTAGATGCACTAGTTTTTAGGCAGGATAAAGGCCCAAGTGCAGCAAAGTACATCTATATGGTCTTGCATCCAGCAATGGGACTTAAGCCTGTGTTTAAAGTTAATCACATGCATGAAAACTTTGCTGAATCAGGGCCTAACAGCACAAAAAGATTGAACTGATAAAGCTACCTTTAAATAGTACAGGTATCTTTGATACTTATTTTCTTATGTGTTTAGTCGGTTGAACCAGGATAGTACTATACTGTGCAACACTAACTGTATCATGTCAACTCCAGGTACTGCAAAGGTCAAGAGTATAGCTAGGCTTGGCAGAATTAGATTTTTTTTATATCAACATGGATATTATCTGTCAATTTTAAGCACTTTATTTGTATCAGTTTAAATTTTCACAGTTTCAGGAAACTATTAGTGGGCCAGACAATTTAATGAAAATGGATATTGAGATGCAAAAAGTTTAAAGCTTTTTAATCATGAAAAAGCAAATTGTCAACATCCCATGTCAAAATATACAAGTAACGGTCCTTAATTCAAACTAATAACTTCTCAAGCAGCATTTTACTTACTGTGCCTATCTGTAAGTTTTGATTTTTATTAGTGGAAATATTTTTTCATTGCTTTGTGTGTGCGGTGAAATTTACCAGGAAATGTTGGTTAATGTCAAAGTTTAATCCTTCCAAGCCTGCTTCTAGAGGAAACACAGACAAAGATGCCTAAAGTATATTGAATTCAGCCACTAAAAGGCACTTCCATTGTCAATGGTAGCAATTCACATAACAAAAAACAAAAACCATAATTAAAACATGGTCTTGTTTGTGGAAAGCCATAGAATGTCAGTTCCGATTGTTACAGAAAGCTCAAGTTTGGTCAGGATAGCTGTGCTGTTACCAAGAAACAGTTATCAATCTGAAGTGTATTTCCTGTTTAGTTAGGAAGGCTTAAATTCAAGTATATCTGTAAATTTGAGTTAGCTGAGGATGGAATGGAAACCTGTTAGATAGTAAATCGGCAGGCATATTGCTGGGTGATTTAGAAGTTAGCACACAGCCTGCAAATTAAGACTGTAGAGTCCTATTCCTGATTCTTACCCCCCAATTCTGCAGCAGTTACTCATGCAGAGTAGTGGTAACTCCAGCATGTATTTCTATTTTAGTTAATTGCTGATGGTCATTTGCACTAAATGTTTCACTTCCACATCACACTTGTGCATGCTGTCTTTTTTAGGCTCTGCAAAAGGGTATTTACCAGTAAGAGCTACAACAAATCTGCATCTGAAGAGACAGGAGGCAGATATGAACACAGAAAAGAAGATGAATGGGAGAAAGATAGGGCCTGAACCATATTATTATTGCTTTTTAACCAGCCTTTATAAACTAACCATGGCCCCCCCCAAAAAAGTACATGTATTTAAAAATATTTCAGGATATACTAAACAAACAGTCCTGTCAGATAAGTTTAAGTTAGTCAGTTTAAAAAAAAAAAAAAAATCAAGTTGACAATGTCTCTAAGTTCCAAGACAATATATACTGTTTCATGGCTTTTATCTGCTTTAGCACTCTAGGTATCTTATAACAGGAGAGTTAAAATCCATTAGAATTAGGGCTGTTGATTAATCAGTTAACTCAGATGATTAAAAAACCCAATCACAATTGCAGTTTTAATCACACTATTAAATAGAATACCAATTGAAATTTATTAAATTTTGGGGGTTTTCCCACATTTTCACATATATTGTATTCGGTGTTGTAATTGAAATCAGTATTTTTTTTTTACAAATATTTGCACTGTAAACAAAATAGTATTTTTCAATTCAGCTAAGACAAGTACTGTAGTTCAATCTCTTTATCATTAAAGTGCAGCTTACAAATGTAGTATTATGTACAATAACTGCACTGAAAAATAAAAGTAAAATTCTAGTCCACAAGTCCACTCAGTCCTACTTCTTGTTCAGACAATCGTTCTGTCATAAATATAAAGGGAATGATAACCACCTTTCTGTATACAGTGCTATAAAATCCCTCCTGGCCAGAGGCAAAATCCTTTCACCTGTAAAGGGTTAAGAAGTTATCACCTCGCTGGCACCTGACCCAAAATGACCAATGAGGGGACAAGATACTTTCTAATCTAGGGGGCAGGAAAAGGGTTGTCCGATGCTTTTACTGGGAACAGATCAGGAATGCAAGCCTTATAACTCCTGTAAAGTTAGTAAGTAATCTAGCTAGAAAATACATCAGATTTTCTTTTGTTTAATGGCTTGTAAAATAAGGTGTGCTGGAGGGAATGTATATTCCTGTTTGTGTCTTTTTGTAACTTAAGGTTTTGCCTAGAGGGACTCTTGAATCTGATTACCCTGTAAAGTATTTACCGTCCTGATTTTACAGAGGTGATTCTTTTACCTTTTCTTTAAAGAAAATTCTTCTTTTAAGAACCTGATTGCTTTTTCATTGTTCTTAAGATCCAAGGGTTTGGGTCTGTGTTCACCTGTTCCAATTGGTGAGGATATTATCAAGCCTTCCCCAGAAAAGTGGGTGTAGGGCTTGGGGGGTGGGGTGGGGGGAGAAAGATGTCTCCAAGTGGGCTCTTTCCCTGTTTTGTTAACACGCTTGGTGGTGGCAGCGTACGGTTCAAGGACAAGGCAAAGTTTGTACCGGGGGGGGAGTTTTAACTTAAGCTGGTAAGAATAAGCTTAGGGGGGTTTTCATGCAGGTCCCCACATCTGTACCCTAGAGTTCAGAGTGGGGAAGGAATCTTGATATGCTCAGACAAATAAGTTTACATTTGCAGGAGATAATGCTGCCCACTTCTTATTTACAATGTCACCTAAAAGTGAGAGCAAGCTGTTGTAGCTGGCATTCAAGATATTTACTTGCCAGATGGGACATGAAGGTTTAGCATATCTGGCAAGTAAATATCTTGAATGCCAGCTACAACAGCTTGCTCTCACTTTTAGGTGACATTGTAAATAAGAAGTGGGCAGCATTATCTCCTGCAAATGTAAACTTATTTGTCTGAGTGATTGGCTGAACAAGAAGTAGGACTGAGTGGACTTGCAGACTAAAATTGTACTTTAATTTTTCAGTGCAGTGTTTGTACATAGTACAACTTACAAATGTAGTATTTTCATGATAAGAGATTGAACTACAATATTTGTCTTAAGTGAATTGAAAATTATTTCTTTTGTTTTACAGTGCAAATATTTGTCATAAAAATATAAAGTGACCACTGTACACTTTATATTCTGTTCTAATTGAAATATATTTGAAAATTTAAATAAATGGTATTCTATTATTGTTTAGAAGTGCAATTAATAATGAAATTTTTAATTGCTTGACAGCCCTAATTAGAACATAACAAAATATGCACACCTTACCTAAACACTGGTAATGCTTCTGAAAGCTCTCATTCTGAGATAGCTGTTTTCTACTGCACATACAATTGGTGTCTTCCAGATACCTAGCATGATGTTGATTTTAATGTCGCTGGTATGGAATCCTAATTCTACAGTTCAATCAGTTTTACACTTTATCATGCCATCAATGTTCAGACAAAACCTGCTATTGATTTTTTTGCTTAAAAATAGAAGGCACAATTGATTGGGACCTCTAGGCAGTCCTGAAATACAAATTAATAATAATAAATCCCTTTGTAAATAAGCAATCAGGTTTTATCACTGGGTTGAGGTCTCCCCTTTTACCCATTATTTAAAGCAAACAACTGAATGAAGTATATTTTCCATAGTGCAGAAGATGTATTTTCAGAGCTCTTTATTAATCAAAATAGCATGTACCAGCCTCCCCCTGAAGATTCAGCAAAATGGAAGTCTCAAAATAATCTTTCCATTGCCCTGCCTGGATGCAGTGTTAGATCAACACTAGTAACATAGTAGCATACCCAATTTGGTTTTATTCATGGACATACTTACACTGTAACAGTTTATTGGGCATGACTCCCTATGCACTTTTCTTTGCTGTGATAAAATATCAACTAGATTTCCTTTACATAAGAAGATCCATCTTTCCTTATTTCCAGGCATTGCTCGGCCTTAATAAATAGCCAGGACAAGTTTACTCAAATGAGTGGCTCTGACCCGAACACATTAGTTTTAGAAATCACAGTCCCATAGTCCCATTTCCCTTTGTTCTCATTCTGAGCACGGAGATGGGGTACTGCTTACAGCTGCTATCTGGGAGATTTTGGGTGATAGCATGAGCTACAACAGTGTTGCTGAAATAGTTCATAAGAGAAAAATGAAACTCATAGCTACTGTTGGGGGGTTGAAGTCCAAACCTGGCAGCACTACCTAATGGTGGTGATCTGGGCCACATTGTTCCATGGCAAGAGCCAGTGGTAGGGGAACCCAGCTCTCTCTATTCTACTGGGTTCCAGTTGAGGACCCTGTGAATAGCAGCTCAGATATGTGGCACACTCTTGCAACCCTTTCCTGTGAGAAGTTCACACCTCCATCATTTGCAGCAGGCCTTTAGCACGTGGCACTCCCCGCAAATTAGAAGAGGGCCTTTGTCCCATGAAACTCCATTCAGATTTAGCTGAGCTGTAAATTGGGAAAAATTGTAGTTTCCTCTCTCACTTGGCTCCTTCAGGGAAATTTTGGCAATCTGAAAGAGTCATTAATTTGGGGGTCCAGTTCCTCAGGATACAGCATGATGAAGAGGGATTCCCTGGCTTTCCATGGCTTCAGTTAATTTGCCTGGTAAATTTGTTGTTTTTCCCCCTGGTTGTCTGATTAAATAGTCCACGGTTCCTACCTTCTTTACTACCTCATAAGGGCCTTGCCACTTGGCCATCAGCTTTGATCCAGAGCTTGGAAGAAACAGCAGAACTCCAACACCCAGCTGGAAGGCATGCAGTTGTGCCCTTTTATTATAATGTCGCTGTTATTGTTCCTGTGTTTCTTTGAGGTTCTCTCTAATGTAGGCCTCCATAGTCCCCTCTCTCATGTAACTTCAAAACATATTGTACAAAGTTCTCAGCTCTTGGAGCCTGACTTTCTCATGTCTCCTGCACCAGGCCAAGCATGCCTCTTGGCTGTCACCCGTATACAAGTTTAAATGGTGAAAACCTTGTTGAAGCTTGCAGTACTTCCCTAATGGCAAAATGTAGGGTAAGGAGTAGTTGGGTCCCAATGTTGAGGGTCCTGGGTACTGACTTTAAAGAGAATGCTCAAGAGAGTGATTTTTTCCACGAGGCCATCTGTCTGCAGATGGTACATGGATGTACATAATGCTTTGACTTTCAGTAGGCCACAGATCTCTCCGATCAGCCAGGATGTGAAATGCGTTCCCTGGTCTGTCAGGATCTCTGGGTATCCCTACCTGCCCAAAGATCTTCAGTTGGTCACTAGCAATAGTCTTGGCATTTGTTGACCAAAATGGGATGGCTTCTGGGTATTGAGTGGCATAATTCACAAGTATATGCTGCTCTCTGGAAGCACTGTTCTCTAGAGGGCCTATAAGGTCAATTCCTATTCATTCAAAGGGGGTCTCCACCAAGGGAAAGGGTACTGGTGGAGTCTGCAGGACTCCCTTACAGGCCACTAATCGGTATTCAGGAATATGATGCACAGAAATTCTCAACTTCTTTAAGGACCCCTGGCCAAAAAGTATCGGGCTAGGATCCTAGACTGTCTTATCCTTCCCAAGGTGTCCCACACCTGGGATTGCGTATGCTAGATGTAGGAGCTCATGACAATATACCTGGGACACAAGTAATTACATCCATATCTCCTGTGTTGGCTTATGAAGACAAATGAAGGGTACTGCCATGCCCTCAGGGGATCCACCTCCTTGTTGTCTGTCACTGCTACTTGCTTGAAGGCCTGGCTCAAAGTGCCATAGTTTCTTTGCTCTGTGAGGAAACCTAAGAAGCCTGTTAGCCTCTCTGGGTCCAGTTGCAGAGGGGGCATCACATTTGGGCCTGTGGAAGCCCCCGCCCCCCAAATCTTCTGCACTGCCTGAATCTACTACAGAGTCAGTGGTTTCGATTATGCCTATGGCGAGGGTTGCCTCTCACCACTCTTTCCTTCCTATTCACTTCTCTCTGCAGGACTTTTTCCTTCTAGGTCAGGAGGACCCCTAACATTTCTTCTGGAGTGTCTTCCTCAGGCTCTAGCACTAAGGGAAGTTTCTGTAAAGCTTTAGTGAAATATATCCAGTCTTGGCTTAATATCCCTGGATAGGAGAGATCCAGAGACATGCATACCTTCATCTGTCCTGGGTTCCCATCAACCATCAATATCACAATCATGTTGGGATACTGTACAATATCTCAATGGATGCATTTAATGCAGATTTACCCCTTTGCCAGCTTCCCTACTGGTCCCACTACCCCCATCCAGACAAATGCCTGGACAGACTCTGAATCTATGAGGGCCAGTGTTCCTTGGTCATTCACCTCTACTGGAGTCATGAGTTTCCCTGGGGCTTTTTTTCCTGGGCCCTATTTTCTCCTGTCCACACCTGCCCAAAATTACATTCCATGTATGGGAGTCGCTAAACCTGTGTCCCTGTTGTCCACAGGAGGGACAGACTATCAAGTCCATGCCTTGTCATCTCTTTTCTGATCTTCACTGGGTCCTCATTCCTGTGTTGGCATGGGGCCAGTGGGGTATTTAAAGTCATGGACCTGCTATCTATGGGAAAATCTTGCCCTGTCACCTATCCTGCCCAAAAACCAGTCAGGTGTTTGGGTTTTCTTGGGGCTTACCCAATATGGGCCACCCCCACCCTTGGATACTTGGTCAGTTTCCTTTTCCAGTGTATATGGAGTGGGTACTTCTGCAGCAGAGGGCCCCCAGATGGCTTGAGGAGCCATGTAGTCCTCTAAGGCAAGAGACATCTGCTAGGGTTACCAGTTGGTGTCTGGAAACCCAGTCTTGGCCTTGTCAGAATGAAAGAATCTGTACAAACTATTCTAAAAGAATGGGTCCTGTTAGAGACACTGGCTTTAACCAGCACCTGCAGAAGTCCTTTAGCCTTTGGATGATGGCTTGTGGTGGTGTTTTGGGGGTAGAACTTGTGGTGGAAATGCTGATGGTAGGTTTTATCATCTGGACCCAGCCAGTCCAATATGACAGCCGTCACCTGTTTATAGTGTTTGGCTGTGGCATTGTCAAGTCCCTGGCATGCTGCATGGGCTTTTCCAGTGAGGAATGGAGTGAACTGGATTGCCTACTGGGCTGCGGGACATTGAGAGGCTGTGACAACCCTTTCAAAAATTACCAGGAATTACTCTGGGTCATCTGTCATTATCTTGGGACAGCAAGTTGGAGTGGTTCCCTGAAGTGTTGGGGACCCATTTCCTGTAGTGTTGGGCCCCAGAAAAGTAGCAGCCGGTACCAGGGCCAGCATCTATTGTAACAACTGTTGCTTGTGCAATGCCATCTGTTCAAACAGTTGCTGCTGTGCTTGCAAGTCAGCCAGCCATTGCAGGTGCTGATTCACCTCTCTAGGTCTTTTGCCATATGTGTATATATATATATATATATATATATATATATATATATATATACACACACACACACACACACACACAAAGAAAAAAGTGTGTGGGGGTGGTGGGGCTTGTTTGTTTTCTGAGCTTCCCTTTTTTTGCAGGGACAGTTAAAGTCAACCACACTTCTGGTACTGCTCTTGGAGCAGTCTTGAGGTGGTCTCAGCTTTCTCCTATATGGTCTCCCTCTAGTCATCTAGAATTAGCCCAGTCCATCAGCCCTTAAACTCTAGGGCTTGCAGTCTTCCATTGTTTCCTTGTCAGTTTCTTGGAGGGGCAACAGCTTCACATCAGGCCACCTCTACTATTCCAGGCCATTCTGCATCCCCATCTCTCTGTTCCCCTTCCTTTATAGCTGGGCTTGTTTTCCTTATTGGTGCCAACTGTGGGTACTTGCCTCCATGATTAGTGGTCCTGGCAGCTGTGCTGGGGTGTGGTCAGCCTGGTTGCCTGGAAGTCAGGGAAGAATCTCCTTTCCCTTCTGCCTATGCTCAATATGGGGTTTGTAAAGGCCATTATAAGGTAACTTTCTCAGTGAGCTACTTCTGAGTCCTCACTTCAGCAAGGTTCTTAAGCACATACCTAACTGTAAGCATGTGAGTAGTTCCCTTGAGTGGAACTACTCATACATGAAGATAGGCATGCGCTTAAGAATCTTGCTGAACTGGGCCATTCGTCCTCTTATTATCCCACCCTAAAATTAAGAAGTCCAGCTTTCTGGAACATTACCTTCTCTCTCTCAAGACCCTACACAGCAAAACAATTGCAGGGCAAACAAAAAAATAAGCAGAAAAATGTGAAAGCAGTGGCTTTCTAAAGTTGCACAGTGTGCTACCAATGGACAGCTGTTTTACAGACTAAGAAGTGATTACCAGGCCTTTAAAAAAAAAAAAAAGAAGGTCAAATCCTTGGTTAAATATGGTGGGATAAACCAGACTATTCCTTTCATTGAGCATCTGATATTTGGTAAAATGGAAGTCCTGCTAGCAGTAGAAGGAATTTCTTATGACCCTTATATATTCAGTGCATTAAAGAAATGTTTAAAAAAAGTAAAAGTAAAAAGATAAAGTAGAACTGCATTCTTTGCTAAAACCTCATGTATGAATCAGGGAGCAAGAGAGACAACAATGGAAGAACCTCCTTTTAAATCTGTTCTTTTAATCTACCTATGCCATGATGCCTACAAGACACATGACAATGGTTAGGTAGCTGATGTGCTGTAAGCATTAGCAATCATGTAATGTCTCACTGTTACCTTATGCTCTCCCTGTCTCTCATATTTACCAGTTGTCTCCTGTCCTATACTAATGCCTGTAAACTCTTTGGAGTTGGGACTTTACATTATATATACATTCAATGCATAGCACAACTGATTGGAAACTTCTAAGTGCTACTGTAATACAAATAAATAATACAAATTGTAACAGGGTCCACTCACCACTGTGGCACTTCCTGCTGGTCATCTTGGGAATTAGCTCTGCATGTTAGTGTGCCCTCTTCAGGTGGTGGCTTGTCACCATCACACCTGCTTTAGGACCCATGTCTCTCCAAGGACCACAGCATCCTCTTAAGCAACACAGCCACACTCTGTGCTCCCCCTTTCCAGGGGACCTGCAGTCTGCTGTTCAGCCACTTCCCTTAATGGCTAGTGCAGCAAATTGCCTGGCCATTTCTTCATAGCCCTAGCACCCTCTTTGCCTTTGCCTCAGGGCCTAAGTCTGCAAACCCCAGCAGCCAGCCAGGAGCTGTCTCTCACTCCCCCAGATCCTGCTCATAGCACTGCTCTGGCTAGGGTGCTGGCAGTTCTCTCAGCCCTCCAGAGACACAGTCCTTCCTCCCTAATCTCCCAGAAGATACCTGCCTTCCTGTGCCTAGCAGCTCCCTTTTTATATGGGTCTGCTTGGCCCTGATTGGTTGCTCCCTTCAGCCCTTCTCTGATTGGCTGCCTGCAGCACAGCTCCTTCTAACCCTTTTTCTGCCAGTGAGGGGCAGCCACCCAATCAGAAGAATTAATAATTTTGCCTATTGTTTTCTAGGTGGTAATATCTAGGGGTGAAGTCTTGGCCCTATTGAAGTTAATGGGAGTTTTGCCATTGACTTAACAGGATTTCACCCTAATTAATACATTCTAAATAGCCTGGGACCTACCTATCTGAGAGACCATACTTCTCCCCATGCAATAATACTGCTACAGCAGCACTTGAGCTGGAATTCCCTCAGTATAATAGAAAGAGAACCACCAGCAGAACACTGTCCACAAGGTTCCCTTTGTTCATCCCACAACATCCCCAACCTGTTGACCTTCCAGTCATATTGCAGAAGCCATCTCTTCTCCCTGGGGTTTGAGAAGGTGAAGCCTCATGGGGGGCGGGTAGCTGTAATGGTAGGAATTTGGAAGTGGTTTTTAAAAATATGCATTATTTCTTTTTTGTTGCTAGGCTTGTAGGCTATTAAGGATAAAAGTTAGTCATTTTAGGACTGTATATTTAAAAATGTATCAGGAGTGCCTAGGGGCCTGGGATAGGTGCTCCTTTTTATTGGTTGTATAAATCAACCAAAATAATAAGTGATGAAATTATGAGATCTGTAAATCAGCAATTGTATTGGATAAAATGTTAATGAACTCTGAAATTTAGGACACACCAAACTTGTGAAGAAAGCATTTTTTCCATTTCCCTGTTGTGGAGAACATAAGAACAGTCATACTGGATCAGACCAAAGATCCATCTTGCCCAGTACCCTGTCTTCTGACAGTGGCCAATGCCAGGTGCCTCAGAGGGAATAAACAGAACAGGTAATCATCAAGTGATCCATTCCATCATCCATTCCAAGCTTCTGGCAAACAGAGGCTAGGGACACCATCCTTGCCCATCCTGGCTGATAGCCACTGATAGACCTATCCTCCATGAATTTATCTAGTTCTTTTTTGAACCCTGTCATAGTCTTGGCCTTTGCAATGTCCTCTGGCAAAGAGTTCCACAGCTTGACGGTGCGTTGTTTGAAGAAACACTTCCTTTTGTTTTAAACTTACTGATGATTAATTTCATTTGGTGACCCCTAGTTCTTTTGTTATGAGAAGGAGTAAATTCTTTACATTGTCCACACCAGTCATGGCTGTATAGACCTTTATCATATCCCCCTTTGGTCGTCTCCTTTCCAAGCTGAAAAGTCCTAATCTTATTAATCTCTCCTCATATGGAAACTGTTCCATATCCCTAATAATTTTTGTTGCCCTTTTCTGAACCTTTTCCAATTCCAATATATCTTTTTTGAGATGAGGCGACCACATCTGCACACAGTATTCAAGACGTGGGCATACCATGGATTTATACAGAGGCAATATGATATTTTCTGTCTTGTTATCTATCCCTTTCTTAATGATTCCCAACATTCTGTTCACTTTTTTGACTACCACTGAGTGGATGTTTTCAGAGAACTATCCACAATGACTCCAAGATCTCTTTCCTGAGTGGTAACAGCTAATTTAGACCCCATCATTTTATGTATAGCTAGGCTTATGTTTACCAATGTGCATTACCTTGCATTTATCAACATTGAATTTCATCTGCCATTTGGTTGCCCAGTCACTCAGTTTTGTGAGATCCTTTTGTAGCTCTTTGCAGTCTGCCTGGATCTTAACTATCTTAAGTAGTTTTGTATCACCTGCAAATTTTCCCACTTCACTGTTTACCCCCTTTTCCAGATCATTTATGAATATGTTGAATAGGACTGGTCCCAGTACAGACCCCTGCGGACACCACTATTTACCTCTCTCCATTCTGAAAACTGAACATTTTTTCTTATCCTTTGTTTCATATCTTTTGACCAGTTATTAATCAATGAGAGGACCTTCCCTCTTACCTCATGACAGCTTACTTTGTTAAGCGCCTTTGGTGAGGGACCTTGTCAAAGGCTTTCTGAAAATCTAAGGACAGTATATCCACTGGATCACTGTTGTCCACAGGCCTGCAGACCCCCTCAAAGAATTCTAGTAGATTGGTGAGGCATGATTTCCCTTTACAAAAACCATGTTGACTCTTCCCCAACAAATTATGTTCATCTATGTGTCTGACAATTCTGTTCTTTACTATAGTTTCAACCAGTTTGCCCAGTACTGAAGTTAAGCTTACGGGCCTATAATTGCTGGGATCACCTCTGGAGCCCTTTCTAAAAATTGGTGTCACAAATAACTATCCTCCAGTCATTTGGTACAGAAGCTGATTTAAATGATAGGTTACAAACCACTGTTAGCAGTTCTGCAATTTCACATTTGAGTTCCTTCAGAACTCTAGGATGAATATCATCTGGTCCTGGTGATTTATTACTGTTTAATTTATTAATTTGTTCCAAAATCTCCTCTAATGACACCTCAATCTGGGACAGTTCCTCAGATTTGTCACCTAAAAAGAATGGCTCCAATTTGGGAATTTCCCTCACATCTTCAGCCATGAAGACTGATGCAAAGAATTCATTTAGTTTCTCTGCAATGGCTTTATCGTCCTTGAGTGCTCCTTTAGCACCTCAATCGTCCAGTGGTCCCACTGGTTGTTTAGCAGGCTTCCTGTTTCCGACGTAATTAAAAATTTTTTTTGGCTATTACTTTTTGAATCTTTGGCTAGCTGTTCTTCAAATTCTTTTTTGGCCTTCCTAATTATATTTTTACATGTCAATTACCAGAGTTTATGCTCCTTTCTATTTTCCTCACTAGGATTTAACTTCTACTTTTTTAAAGGATGCCTTTTTGCCTCTCACTGCTTCTTTTATTTCTTTTACACGGTGACACTTTTGTGGTTCCCTTACTGTTTTGTTTTTAAATTTGGGATATACATTTAAGTTGAGCCTCTATTATGGTGCCTTTAAAAAGTTTCCATGCAACTTGCAGGGATTTCAGTTTTGGCGCTGTACCCTTTAATTTCTGTTTAACTAACTTCCTCATTTTTGTGTAGTTCCCCTTTCTGAAATTAAATGCTGCCATGTTGGGCTGCTGTGATATTTTCCCCGTCACAGGGATGTTAAATTTTACTATATTATGGTCACTATAACCACAGGGTCCAGCTATATTCACCTTTCAGACCAGATCCTGTGATCCACTTAGGACTAAATCAAGAATTGCCTCTCCTCTTGTGCGTTCCAGGACTAGCTGCTCCAAGAAGCAGTCATTTAAGGTGTCAAGAAACTTTATCTCTGCATCCTGACAGAGAGACTCAGCAAGCTACACCAGCAGTTGGGCCTGCATGGAGTTCTACAAGGACAGAAACTATGAGAAAACTGCTGGAAGGAAATACTGAAAGTCAACTAAGTGTGTGCTCTGTGATTCTACGCATCACACTGAAGCATAAATTCATTCAAGAAATTAAACACTTTCATGTTTCTTACTGAAGATCTAGTTTAAGTGGGACTGAAAAAGTCTCTTCTCCTCAAGTCCAATTCTTATTTTTACAGAAGAGCTTTTGGTAGCAAAAATACTTGTTTCATAAAGCATTCTTCGTAAAGCTCCACAAACATTGCGGTTGAGCTCTAGGTACTGCCCCAATGTTCTGTTAAAAAAAACAGAGTTGTTATGCCCTAAATCCAGACTTTGCCTAATTGTTCTCTTCTGTCTCACAACATGCAGTAATATTGTGCTTACAATAATCACGCTTAGAAGGAAGGGCCTTTGTTCCCCAGAAAAGCTCTAGCAGATATACATAATGTAACTTCATTTCCGTTTTTGTTAAATTACATCAATATTTTAAATATCCTGAGTACAAAACACTTTGTTTCTCTGTTATTACAAAGCCTGAAGGAAAATGCTGGAAGCTGTCCTTATTTCCTTAGCAACAGAATCAGGTGTGATTTATAATACCATGCCTCCCAACAGCTGTCTCTAGGCAACAAACTAAACTGTAAAGCTAACTGTTGTATGCACAGTATGTAAATGAAGTTGAGGAAAGGCAATGGAACAAAAATACAGGTGGCATCAAACTGGAAACAAAAAATCTAAATAAGCAAGAAAGAGATGAAAATAAACTAATTCAGATAGTGTAAACACCTCAGTTTAGTCTGCCAAATGCTCTATATCTGAAGAAAAAAGCATTCAAAATCAACCAGTCAGCATTTAGTTTACTCCCAGAAATCTGAGTTCCTACTTTCCTAGGCTCTGTCCTGGCTCACCATGTGATACCACGGTGTCTTTTGAACAGTAATTTAGAACATTCATGTGAAAAAGGGGAATAGTGTCACATCGGAGAATAATTTCCGTAATGGGTCACCATTAAAAAGTCAGCATTTACCAACAGTTGCCATACTGCATACTTGAGATATCACAGTTATTTCCAGTTCTAAGTGTAAAGTGTTACTTTTGCATCTCATATATCACAGTGTTGCAAGTGTTGGTAAATGTTGGGTTTCTAACAGCAACTGTAACATTAGTGAGGGTTGCCAGATGGTGCTCTTCCAGGTAGTACTAGAAGTTTGTTTAAAGGACAGCACAGATAACTAGTACTTGGAGAAATGTTCACTGTTAGTTGTGGTGCAATTCACTTTAGAAGTGGAGCATATCAATGCTTAAATCTATTCTTTCTGCTTTAGTCTCTCTAAGAGCTTGGCTAAATGGACATTTAGTTCATGGCAAGCTGGGGTGTAAATGTATGCACGCTAGCATGCCACACATTAAGTATCCATGTGGACTCTGCTACTGCATTTAGTGCACTTTGATCTACCCCACTTTGAAATGTGAATAAAGTGCATGAGGGAACTTTAAGTGTGCACCAGAAGGGTCAACATGTACACTTCATGTTCAGCATGCTAGTGTGGGTTAGATTTACACCCCAGCTTGCCCTGAACTAAGCATTCATTTAGATATGTCCTAACAGAATCATTTTTGGGTGCAGAGCTGCTGCCTACGGATTATACCCACACAAGCGAACAAAACATTACATGGTGTCAAAATATTACAGCCAACACTAACTTACCCCAGATTCACATCAGGAATTTAGGTGTTGCAACACTGAGCATTGCAATGTGTAACTTTCGGGCACCCAGAAAAATCAGTAGAACAATGGTGAGATCCACAAAGCCTGAGTTTGGCACCTAGGCTCCCTGTACAATGAATGGAACTTCATTGTCTCTGCCTGAGGGCTGGGCTGGTCCAAGAAGCAAATATGCATTCCTTTGTCTATGGCAGACCTGTTTACCAACTCCTCCTGATATGCCTGATTTAAACACACTTTAGTTATAATTCCAGCATACATCCATAACTCTTAATACACTCCATGTGTATACATCATGCAATAATATTAATGATCAGTGAGATATTCATTTTCAAGTGATACCTCCTCACAAAGCATATTTTGAGTTGTAAGATGTGGGGACACAAGGACCCTTGCTCCACTTGGTCCCTCCCTCCCAAGATGTTGGGAGAATATAGGGATTGCTCCCTCCTTTCACCTGTACAGACAGAAATAACCCAGTGGGGTGCAGGAGAGTGAGGAGGCAGGATCCCATGCTGTCCACATTCCCCAGCCCATGGAGCAGGCCAAGTCCTCTGCAAGAAGCAGGCAGCTAGGGAGCTCCAGGAGGAAACTCCATGCCAGTGTCTACATGGTTCTGTCTGGTTCTGAATGAACTTGCACACCATGAAATGAGTAGTTTGGGGAAGTGTTCTCTCAGCATCACCACACCAAACATATCAATTATTAAGGCAGAATGACTTAACAAAGCAATTTACCTCAATAATGGGAATTATATTAGTCCAATATATTCTCTCTCTGTCCTACTGGGATCTTTGCTACTGCAGTGTCATTTTTAATTTGCAGAATATTTTTCTTTAAGTTCATTGGACTTCAAAGCCAGTAATTTTGAACATTAAAGAGTTGACTGCAAGAGGCTTTGACTTTCCTTCTGAAGTGCTTCTGCTCTGACAATGCTTCACATTTGGAGGAAACTTAGCAGCAGCAAGTAGTCACGACGAAACCATTTTATTAGAACACATAAAAAAGACAGGGTTCAGTCTATTGTTTAAAGTCAAAGATTCTTTGTCAGAATCTTTATTCAAAATGTGCAAGTCAGAGTACATCATTTATCTTAGCTGTCAAATCATTCTTTCTTTCATTAGAATATTCTTTCCTTTAGGTGGGGATTGGTCTGTGATTTTACTGCAATGCCAGCTTAGGTTTTTTGGAGGTCTGCAAAAAGCCAGGTAATTAGAATTACATTTATATCATTGACCCATCTGGCAGCATCTGTCATGGCTTTATTCCAACCCAGCTAACCACTGTACATTTTTGTTAGTACAACTGTGTTTACCATCACTTTCAAGCTTTCAATTTTTCACTACTATGGGTTCTATTTAAACGGTTTAACTATGCAGTGGAGCCTTCTTTGTGGGATATCTCTTTAAATAAATTTGCACAACAGCAGGGCTGTCTCCTCCCACTTCCTTGCAAATATGTTCACATCACTTGGATCTTGTTCTCTTGTTGAGTGGTTGTCCACCTCCCCACCCACTGAAACATCACTGCAGGGTTAGTCCTTGGAAAAATGTATTACTGGGTGCTGATTGTGGAAAAAAGTCTTATTTTATTGTGTATTCACCCTTAAAACATTTATCACTGTGGGTTTTACCCTAATGAATTTCTCTCATTGTTTCCTTTCTGAGTGAGCATTCTCATTACAAAATTCGTAACTCATCTGCTGGAATTCTCATCCTTTTGATAGCCAACAGTTGATTTTTTAAAGATGTTCCTGAAAGTTTTGTTCACTGTGGCACTTCTTTATTCATCTTTTTTGTGAAGGGGGAAAAAAAAAACAGGCACAGGATTGATCCAAAATATTGGAAGCAAATGCTCCAGACCTAAATTTTTGCAGATGCCCCATGCCATCTCTATAGTGGGCTGAAACAAAACCTGGAATTTGATATCCCTGAACCATGGGATGTTTGAAGACCAGATTCAGACTCTGAAGCTTGGATCTGAGTGTTTGTGAGTATCTAAAGGGAAAAGAAATCTTCAGAGGTGGTCACCTTACAACTTTTGGCACAAATACAGGGCCTACAGTTGGCTTATTTTCCAACCAAGATTACACACAGAGTTAGGTCCAAACCCAACACCAGATTCTAATCTCTCAACCTCTGAGTATGTTCAGATCTAAGGCCCTGATACAGTGAAGTATCAGTTTCAGTGGGCTTTAAGTATATGATCAGTTTCAGTGGGCTTTGGATCAGGCCCTATCTGTGTAACTTTAAGCATGTGAACAGTTCCCTTAAGGTCAGTGGGGCTGTTGATTTGCTTAAACTTTCATCCTTGCTTATGTACCTTGCTAATTCTGAATTCTGATCTGCACTTCGTGACTTGGGCCAGTCTCCAAATACCTGTAGCAATGTACATTACTTACTGAAGACGGTGTCACAAAGAATTATAATAAAGACAATAATCAAGGATCACCAGTGCCTTCCCCTACAAGTGAAGGAAATTTTGCATGTGCCCACCTGATACTAATGGATGATTGCTGCTTAGCACTTCATGGGAAGTGTCGCAGGGCAGGTACACCTGTCAGCTGCAGGGCTATGATGTCCTTCCGAAAGGGTGAGTCCAAATGATTGCCCTTAGCCTCAGGGTTGCATAGCCTAGTGGCCAGAGTCAATATTGCTGCCATCCCTTGCAGGGCTGCATGGTCAATATGGCTGCCTTCCCTTGTAGGACTGTATTGCCTAGTGGCCAGGTGGAAACTGGCCCTCCCTACCTCACTGGGTCCCAGCCCAGGGCCTGTCAGCAGTGAATGGATTCACCAATAGGTCAGCGGGGATCTGTCCAAAACATGCTGCCTTCGTCCCAGTTCCACAACCAGATCAATGTCTAGTCTCCTTGGGCAACTGTTTTCCAGAGCTGCCGTCCACAGGTCTCCTGGGTCTCTGGGGTCATTCGTGGGCGAAACTCCCGATGGTTCCATCTCCTCTTGGGCTTCTGCGGGCAGCTAGGTATCAGCCTGGGTCTCGGCACACCTGCCCTCTGGGGTTCCAGCAGCTCCCAGGAGGGAGCCTGCAGTGTGTGTCCTCCTTCCTCAGCAGTCAGGGAAGACTGATCAGGGCTGCTCCCTTTTATACTGAGGTTCCAGTTGGAGCATGCCCAGCAGTGGTGAGGGGGTGTGGCTTCCTCAGTCCACAATATGAGATTAACCCCTTCTTGCCCAGTGCAGGGCAGGTATACCCCATCACAGGAATATAAAAAAACCACACCCTTACACCAATGTAAATCAGGAAAACTCCATTGAACCAATGAGATAAGAGGGATGGTCCTCTCATGGATTAGTAAGTAGTTAAAACAGTGGTTCTCAACCAGGGGTACGTGTATGCAGTGGTCTTCCATGGAGTACCTCAACTCATCTAGCTATTTGCCTAGTTTTACAACAGGCTACATAAAAAGCACTAGTGAAGTCAGTACAAACTAAAATTTCATACAAAGATGTGTTTATACTGCTCTATATACCATACACTGAAATGTAAGTACAACATTTATATTCCAATTGATTTATTTTATAATTATATGGTAAAAATGAGAAAGTAAGTAATTTTTCAGTAATAGTGTGCTGTGACACTTTTATATTTTTATGTCTGATTTTGTAAGCAAGTAGTTTTTAAGTGAGGTGAAACTTGGAGGTACGCAAGACAAATCAGACTCCTGAAAGGGGTAAAGTAGTCTGTAAAGATTAAGAGCCACTGGGTTAAAAAATAGGAAAGAAAGGGTATGAATAAAAGGTCACTTTTCACAAAGGAGAGAGGTCCACCAAAGATCTGTGCTGGGATCAGTGCTGTTCAAAATATTCATAAATGATCTTGAAAAAGGGGTAAATAGTGAGGTGCTGAAGTTTGCAGATGATACAAAATTACTCAAGATAGTTAAATCCAAAACAGACTGCACGACGTTACAAAAGGATCTGGCAAAACTGGGTGACTTGGCAACAAAATGGCAGATGAAATTCAATGTTGATAAATGCAAAGTAGTGCACATTGGAAAACATAATCCCAACCATACATACAAAATGATAGGGTCTAAATTAGCTCTTACCACTCAAGAAAGCGATCTTGATCTTAGAGTCATTGCGGATAGTTCTCTGAAGACATCTGCTCAATGTGCAGCACCAGTCAAAAAAGCTAATGGAATGTCAGATACCATTAGGAAAGGACAGATAATAAGACAGAAAATATCATAATGCCACTGTATACATCCATGGTATGCGCACAGTTTGAATATTGCATGAAGTTCTGGTCACCAAATCTCAAAAGAGGGATATTAGAATTGGAAAAGATATAGAGAAGGGCAACAAACATGATTAAGGGTTTGGAACAGCTTCCACATGAGGAGAGACTAGAAAGACTGGGACTGTTCAGCTTGGAAAAGAGATGACTAAGGGGGGGGGGATATGATAATGGTCTATAAAATCATGAATGGTGTGGAGAAAAAGTGTTACTTACCCTTTCACATAACACAAGGGCCAGGGGTCACCCAGTGAAATTAATAGGCGGCAGGTTTAAAACAAACATAAGGAAGTTCTTTACACAACACACAATCAAGCTGTGGAACTCATTACCAGGGAATGTTGTGAAGGCCAAAAGTATAACTGGATTAAAAAAATTAGGTAATTTAATGGAGGATCAGTCCATCAATGGCTGTGAGCCAGGATGGTCAGGGACACAACCCCATTCTCTGGATGACTTTTAGCCTCTGACTGTGAGATGTTAGGACTGGATGACAGGGGATGGATCACTCAATAATTGCCCTGTTCTGTTCATTCCCTCTGAAGCACCTGGCATTTGCCACTGTCAGAAGACAGGATACTGGGCTAGAGGGACCATTGGTCTGATCCAGTATGGTTCTTATGAGTTGCACTGGTGTAAAACCAATTTAAGAGGAAAATCTGACCCTAGTCACAACTAACAGAAGTAAAGAGTTAATTATTTCATTGTTTCCTTCAATATTTAGCTCTCCCTGTGAGCCCATTAGTTTTGTTTTGTCTTAGAGAGAAACATGAGCAGACTTTCACATCTCAAGAGCGATCATCTAAAAGTGCCTCTTTTTTTCTCAATAAGGACTTTTAATAGCATCTAAAGAACTGCCATGCAGAATAAGAGAAAATGTTAAAATGAAGCTTTACTTATAAAGTTTCAAGTGCTTTACCAGTTACCTTCTTTTTATATGTTTATTTATGAAAAGGTTTTCATAGTGGTCATTGACAATGGGAATAAATCAGTGTAATTTATGGAACCCCTGAACCACATTGTTTAGGTTTGGAATAGTAAAACAAGACTTCTAAAACATCTTAACTCTCTCTGGGCCAAACCCCCTTCATTATGATGCTACCTTCCTTTTAGGCTACTTTGAAATGCTTTTATAAAGGTGTTATAAAAAGTTTAAAATGTCATTATATTATTTGGCACCAGTCCCCCTTTTGCTACCAGTATTTATGCCTGTTGTGCATTTGCTTGCCCTTGGCAAGCTCTGACTTTTTAAATGTCATGATTTTATTTAGCTTTAGTATTTTAATCAAAGAGAACAGCCTGTGATTGGTAAAGGGAAGCTTTTATTTTAATCTTTCGACTCTTATTCATAAATATGCAGCTTTTCACTGCTTACGTTTTTCCAGTGTTTGTTAAAAAAGAACACAACAACAGGTAGATTATTGTAATAACTCAAGAACACGACTGATTCACTACTGGATTATTCCAGTTTTAATCCATCTGGAGAAATTCAGTGGTGAATCAAACCATTAGTGGATATGCTTGTTTACCAGTTGTTATTGGCCAATGGGTGGAAGAAGTCACTTTCTTTACACCACTATTTTGCATTAACTCTCTCATACCAACCTATAAACAAACATACCATAGTGCAACATGTAACCACATATGAAAAAGTTCATCATCTCATAACACTAAGTGAATGTGATTTTTTCTAAAATAATCACCCACCCAATAAACATTTATGGAAATTTTCTTTGCTAAAATGTGATAAATAGAATTGATAGTGCCAGATAACCTTCATCTTGACAAACTGGAGGCCTCACACAAAACATGACCAGCCCATGGAAGAAATTACGTATAAATTAAATTGCTCCTCCCAAAAACACATGTAAGGCCACTTGAAGAGTTAAAATCCCATGCAAATAACTGGTGACCTATGATGGAAAGGTCAGATTTCTATGTATTTTTAAGTGGCCCACAATGCATGAGTGTAACAAACCTCTATATTCCAGCTCAATGGGTACATGTAAATTAATGTTAGGCAAGTGGCCTTTACACCCTGAATAAAACAGCAATGACATATCACATTGCTTTAACCTTTGAAGAACCTCCTCTTTTGTTTCTGGTGGCCTTGAATCCTACATTCTTCTCTTTCCTCCTCTTACTCTTGATCTAGAAATGGAATGTTGACTGTAAAATAGCTGAGCATGGCATTTCTGAGACTGAATTCTTAAACCCTAAAACATCTGATCCAGCAGCTTAGGAACACAGCTGGCTTCATTCATCTTTTTTGTGGCTTTTTTCTTGGCTGTCTATGAACTGTCACTCTCTCTTCTGCCATTTCCCCTGGATGCCATGCATATTCGTTTTCTTTCAATGAGAATTTTTCTCCATTTTATGTGACTGAAAAATAGTGCCTTAAAAATAATCCCACAGAGTCTTCGGTAAGACTACTTAGTTATTCATATCCATATTTTAAGTGTAAATGTACGTTAGCCCTAGAGCTCCAACTATCCAATCCATATGAAAAACCCTTCTGTGAGAAGAGTCTGCCTTTCCATTATGGAGCCAACTAAGCCATTGCTTTAAGACTACTAATAAGATAGTTATTCATATCCATATTTTAAGCATAAATGTACATTAGCCCTAGAGCTCTAACTATCCAATCCATATGAAAAACCCTTCTGTGAGAAGAGCGCCTTCCCATTATGGAGCCAACTAAGCCATTGCTTTAAGAATAAGGGTCCCAAGTAGGGGCATTAACCAGTAAAGAATCACAGTGGTTCTATTTAAAATTTCCTCAAGCAGCACTAAAGTATTATTAATAGCTATGTGCTCTGTGATTCCACAAAACTGATTAACAGTCATTGTAAGCACACCAAACTAGCCTATTTGTCTCTTCTTTAACACATGCAGACATAATTTTCATTCGATTCGTCAGTCGAAGAATTGTACTCAGCTGCCACTTTTATTCTCCACCCACATAGTCAATATAATTGCCATCTTTTAAAAGCAAATATTGTACCTTTCCAGTTACATCATTTTTCATTTAGCAAATTAAATCAATTGAAACTTGTAACTGATTAAACAGATTACGGTTACTTTGCCATTTTCTCATGTCTTCCCCATAAGATACTCTCACATGTATTTATTAAGGGCAAAATGGCTTGTGCAGCACTTAAGTGGAGTTTTAAAAAGGAAATAAGAGGGATCTGAGACATGAAAAAGAGTCTGGCTACATATACCCTCCCCACAGATTTCAATTGCTTGTGATTTCATAATCCCACTGGTTCTCCATTCGTCTATAGAATTTTTAAAAAAGATTCAAGATCTGATATTTCTCATTTTAAAAAACCTGAATGCTTTTGGGCCTTTTTTACAAACCGTTTTTCTTTGCAGAACTCGTTAAAGATATGTTTTTTGTCATCTTGTTCATTCCAAATACTGCAAATAAATAAATAGATCCAAACCTCACCTCCTCAAACACATGAACGTCGATTGTTTCTTTACAGAACATTTTCGGACACGCTGAAGCACGACCAAAGGTAAAGGCAAAGAGCCTGGCTAAATACATATATCAAGTAGTGTCTTAGCTCGCGCAGCATGGTTTATTTTTACAACGCAGAAAAAATGTTACTTTTCGCTGTGGGGTTTGTACTAAAAAGGGAATGATTTGTCCTTTTTCCCCCTGGGAAATATTGCATGTTATTGTGCTCCATGTAAAGGACAATAATGACTTTCCAAGCATCTCTAGGATTGTGATTTGCATTTTAAGCTACTCTACAATTAATTATGTAAATAAAATAAAATAAAATATAAATCACAATGTTCTTTGTCAGGAAAATATACAGTCAGCTTGTGACTGCTTGGGGGTATCACACATGGGAACAACATGTACACGTTCTTTTTGGAAATGCAGCATGATCTTCCTCACCCCACCAACACCAGGCTTAGATGGCCAGCCAGTATATGGCAGCAGTGGTGTGGGGTGAAGGAAATAGCCCTGGACTGGATGGGAGACTCCCACTTTTTGTGCCACTCTCAACCAGGAGCTTTGGCCTCCTGATTTGGGGCCAAATGGAAAGGCTCCCATTGACTTCAGTGGGTTTTGGGTAAGGCCCTGAGGGAGCTGTGGAGTGATGGCTAAGTGCTCTAGGTCTCTGTGGTTCAGGTTTGCTATAGGTAGGCTCTCTGAGATTGGAATCCTCCAGGAGCATAGAGCAGAGTCTATGGCCATACAATTGCAGCTAGAGCAGCACTGGGCAATATGACATAGGACAATATAATAACTAGATTTCTATGGCCATGGGCTGGTTGGGAACTACACTGTAAATGGGGTTTTAGCACCTCCAGGTGCTCATCATAGATTATGTGGCATAGAGAGGCCTCCTGCGCAAAGTTTCTGAGTTCCAACAGATCTCTAAGGTGAAGGAGATGCTCTCCATTGTCACTGGGTGGCAGGGCACTTCCCCTGTCACAGTTCACGACCAATGGGAGCTGCGAAGTTGGTGCTCGGGGCAGGGGTAGCACACGGAGACACACCCACCCCCAGAGGCCGCAGGGACATGCCGGCCGCTTCTGGGAGCGGCACAAGGTAGAGGGAGAGAGGCAAAGCGGGCAGGGAGCCACCTTAGCCCTGCTGCTGGCACGTCTCTGCACACCCCTTCAGGGAATGGGGGCAGCGGGTCGCCATGTGCTGTCCGGGGTGGGGGCTTCCTGGGAGTTTCCGGGAGCCGGCCTGCCTGAACCCTGCTGCGCCGCTGGTTGAGACTCGGAGCAGGTTGTCAGATGAGATTTGTCCTGCATTTTGGGGGCCGCCCCGCCCTTGCGGCCCCCGTGCCACTGCATGGTTTGTTTCATGGTAAATCTGCTCCTGGTATTGAGCTAACGCTTATTAACGCTTTATTTTAAGGGACATTTTAGGGAAACGCCATTTCCCTTAGCATGTCATGTATTTTTCTCTCAAGTGTACATTTCTACTGCCCTTAGGTATACAATGCAATTAACATAAGCTTCAATTTAATGTTTAAAATGGTACGTATGATCAGTTTTAATATATTTCAATAATCTGAAAATAAGGGGTAAATCAATGAAATAAGGGGCGGTTCCTTAAAACAAGGGATGGGTGTGAACACACACTTCAGATAGGAGAAAGGATTTCTTTGCCAGCGCTGCCATAAACAGTGCAAATAGCCTAGGCATAATTTTTGTAAGTTATCAAGGTCAATACAGCAGTCCCCCGAAGGGCAAGCCAGTACAGGGGTATGACAGTAAGAATCCCCCTCCATGCCCATGCTCCTGCCTGCTGCTCTGAATCCTCTGCTGCTGATCTCTGCCAGCAATGGCATGTGAGTCAATGCTTGCCAAAAACAGCCATAAGAAAATAGCACAACTCCACGTCCAAAGTTTCCATTCTCCTCTACAGGATGCGACTATATTGGAGGAGGAAGAGGAGAGAAACAGGAGCTATGGATAGGACTGCACCTGCCAGCAGGAGAGGCCAATTGCTGTTGAAGAGAAAGCTCCAGGTGAGCAGAAAAGAAGGGAATTGGGGGGCAGCAGGGGGACTAGCCACTAGCCAGCATTTCCCGGGGAAAAGAACAGATGAGAAACAAGCTGCCCAGGAGCAAGTGCAGGGACCAAGTGGTAAGGAAATATGCAGTGGAAAGGAAGAAGCAGCATCAGGGGGAGAGGAGGAACAGGACAGACGGGATGGGGAGATGAAAGGAAGAGCTAGATGAGACAGCATGGTTGGCTTTTTCCCCCCCAAAGTAGAAAACACTCCACTGAAGACAGCTTAAAATACAAATAGTGGATTCATTTCCCTGCTCAAAACCCATAATACTCCTACAACGAGAACGAACTATTTAAGGGCAGTCACTGTATTTTTCATGTAAGCAGCTACTGCAGTTGTCATGGGGATGATGTACTATCAGAAAGGGGACAATACTTGGGAGGGAAGCTCCCTCATGGGAAAGACCCACAGAATGTAAAAAAAAAGTGAGAATCTTTAAGTAATTTTAAAACTATCTTATAGAATTTAATAGAGGATCATAATTTAATCTAGAATTCTAGAGGATAGTTTAAAAAACTCATAGAAAGAATGGATTGCAGAGTACTTTCCATAGAACCTGTTGCTTTCACTTGTACTAAGTTCTATTTGACTTTTCTGTAGGGGGCAGATACATGACACGGTCCCTCTATTAAGAGGTGATCCACGCTATGACAAAGTTTGAGATTCACAGTTTAAAGCAATGCAATGGAAATACACGAATGAATGAGTCAGCTTGACCCTCTCTCTTTTAGGGTTATATACATGGCCCATGTGTGTCTGTTTTGTCCTATGTAGACTTTGCTAGTTTCAGTGATGACATGGTTTTCTTTAGATTGTGAGTTCATTCAATCTGAAGATAAACATAACTTCTTGGAGAGAAACATAGACAATACATAGACGTGATATCTCCTCCCTCGCTTCTTTAACCTTTTCGAATCTGAGGGATGGGGCAATACCTGATAGAATACATTCTATAATAAACAACATGACTCAGGATGGAATGGATCTTGAATGCCAAGGTGGCAGTTTGTGTGCAAAAGCATCTCATGAAGGAAACAAGAAATGGATAGCTAAGCAGAAAATTGCAGAAATCAGTTAAAGTGTAATATTTTACATGCTAAAATATAGATCAAGATGCTGTTATATTTGTAACAACCTGCTGCTATAATCTACCCCCTGAAGCACACCACACATCACTGCATAATTTAGAATTAGCAATAGTGCACTTGTGTCGTGCATCATGGATTAGCATTTGGTTCTAGAAATCAAAAGACCATATAGACTGTTTAATGTAAGAAATGCCAGGAAATGCAAAAGATATCCGAACCCATGAGTCATAGCTCTTATTTACTAACCCAATCTTTAGCCATTTTCACTTCAAGTGCTCTAATATCCCTGGAGGATATTCTGCTTGCAGCTACACCAGTGTGAATTGAGAACCACTGCAGTGAATTCAATAGAGTTATTCCAGGCAGACATCAGTGAAACTGAGCAGAACCTGGCCCACCATGCTAATTCATAGATTCACAGATTTTGTAGGGCCATAAGATAGCATTAGATCTTCTAGTCTGCCATGTACAAAACAGGCTATGGCCTGTTATTTTTATTCCTGTACTGAGCCCAGCAACTTGTGTCTGACTGGAAGCCAGGGTTGATTTGAAGACGTCAGGAGATGGAAAATCCACCACTTCCTTTGGCAGATTCTTCAGTGTTTAGAAACCCTCCTCAACTTTGTCTGCATCCGAGTGATGCTCTTGACTATTACAGTTTTTGTCTTTCTGTGGAGAGAGGGATTCATTTATACCATAAAGATTATGTGGAACCCTCCAAGTGAAATATTTTGTCTGATTTTTTTTTGTCAGTTTTCCCAAGTTTTGATCCATATCCCTGGTTCTGGTTTGGTTTTTTGACTTGCATACATTTTTTTAAAATGCAGGTCAGTGGGAACAAAGGGGGGCCCCAGCATCAGGAGAAAGTCATTCTGATTTGTATATAGTATTTCACAGCATCCAGAGGCATGCTGGTTGTGTCACAGAAGACAAAGAAAGACACAGTCGCTTCCCCGAAGAGCATACAGTATAAATACTAGCTGTAGCATGATGTGTGAGGGTGAAGAACACTAGAGAGATGGAGGGAGACAGGATAAGGGTTACAACAGCAGATCAGAGAATTTAAGCTTTATCATTTGGAAATCATCAGTGTAATTACTTGGCTCGGTAGCCTCTTAATTCTCCATACTTGGTTCAACTGTGGCCCCCTTTCTGCACCATTCAGGAGTCTGTAAAGCCAGCTGGCATATGACTCTATGCTACCCCACCCTCATGGACCACCGAGAAGGGTGTGTGTTGGGGTGGGGCCAAGGGAGGGCATAGCTGGGTGCTAAGCTCCAGTTATTATTGGGTGCTAAGCTCCAGTTATTATTGGGTGCAAGAATAGCACCATGTGGCCCTTGCAGTCACTCATTGCTCAAGCTTACATCAGGGGCCCTGCAGGTCCCATGCAGGGCCAAGAAAACATAAAGATGGCCTGTGTTCCTCTGCTGAATGAATCTGGCCCTAACGATTCAACATGCTCACGGTCTAAGATATGATGGTCAGGTATGATGTCTAGGTCTAATGTATGGTGATCAGGACTACACACAGTAGAAGGTCTAACCATCCTCTCATTTCATAGGATTTAAGTCTTTGCATATATAAAGACTCCAGGCCAAATGTTGAATCTTTATCCACTTTTTAACTTAGTCCTTACTTAATCAGCCTGTACTTCCCAGTCTCTATGGGAGTTTTGACAGAAATGTGGCGATAAATGAATAAGGGCTTCACATTTTGGCAAAGCAATCTGAGAACCCCAGCTTCCTTGAGTGTGATGAAAAGCATTTAGATCTTATAACTCCGAATGTCCCTACAGCACCTCTCTATTTAAAAGTTCATTCCTCATTTTTTTATCCTTCTCTCCAGGATTTCCTTTATACATGCATGCTGCTTTTCTTAAATTAATTGTACATTTTATTTATTTGAAGAGCCCCATCTCTTGCTGTCAGTCACTGTCAGTGGTTTAATACGTCTTGCTAGTGCCTTAAGTCCTAGTATTAACCTCATTGCTAAGTAGTAGCTAATCTTTTTGCAACAAAAGAGTGAGCAGAACTTGTCATATGGTAAATCATAGTCTACATGACACACTTCTATCTGAAATTTGCATCTTAAAGAAGGAGTTACTCAAACTATTGTATATTTGATTTTCTTGGTTCCCAGCTCTAAGTGATCAGACGAAATGGTACTGAATTAACAGTAAGTAACCTCAAAATGGAAAGGATGTTTTTTAAAATTTTGGTGTATATGGGTGACGCGGGAGCTTGTCCACCAGATAGCTGATATCCTCTGGGTCCTCCATGGATGGCTCCCGCCCAGATTCTGGGGTGGGGCAGCAGGGGCTTTGTATCCTCAAAGTCTGGATTGTACAGTTCAAGAGCGAGGCAGAAGGGAAATCAACTAGTCCTCTTCTTTCTGGTGCTGCTTGTAGCCACTGCATAGGCCCCCCACCTTCTCTTTAATTTCCTTTATGAATATTTGCTTAAATCAGCTGTTACACTGGATTTACATCATTGTAACTGAGAGCAGAATTTGGCCCTTTGTCTTCTCAAGATTCTACACTGACAATGTGGCTCAAGATATCTGTCAGGAGGACACAACATCTGTCTGTCTTAAGTACCTGTAAAATGTCAATCACTCTGCAGGCATCCCTTATTAGATGTACTTGAGGCCCTAACCTTACGATCCAGTTTTGCAGGCACCCAGATATCATGATGATGAGTGCGGTAAGAAGACCTAGATAACAGTAACATAGAAATGTATTGCAAAGCTTTTCATGTGTGATCTTCCAGTACACATACAATAGCTCAGCTGCCTGGGACATGTCTGCTTGCCAGAGTGATATGTGGCTTTAATAGGATTTTTTGTTTTGAAGAGTCAAGACAATATTATAACCTCAAATTCATCCTCCTTTGTACTTTAATGCCAAATGAATTGATTTGAAAATGCAAGTAGCGACCTTCCATTTGTGCTTGATACTTGCAAGAGATTCTCAGTGCTGACGCACAAATTAAAAAGCTGGATATTCTTAATCACACAGAGAGGGAGTTTAAGACTTCCCCGCAATTCTGTCCATTGACAGTGACAAATGAAAGAGGACGCCACATTTGAATAGAATGTATTACAACAACTGAGCTGGAGAGCAGTTAGCATTAAGGAAGGAATCTTGTTATCTAGTGTTACTTCGTACTACAAGCCACAGCCTTTTAAATTCCTGCAAATAGGAAAAAATATAGTTCAGTTAAAACGTGTGTAGCATGCTGTTTTCCATTTGTTTATTTTTTCCTTCTTTTCTTATATTTTTGTTCTGGTTCTGTGAGCATAAATTATATGTAGCTATTTTCTTCATTTCTGTTTGTTCAACTCATACTATTCTAATCCACATGGCTGGTAACTGCTTCTAAGGGTCACTATGGCAGCTGGGGTTCAGGGGTCATGGCTGGCACATGCTACAACCCCTTTGCACAGCTCCACTGCCACACAAAGGGCATAAAGGTGCCGTAACTAGGCTGAGGGTTTCCCTAGAGTAAGAAAATAGTTTGATGGTGTAAAAGCAGCATTAATCATAGAAATGTAAGGCTGAAAGGGACTTGGAGAGTGTGACAGGTTGGACCCCTCCTTCTGGGATGCCACCTGATGTACTGGGATTTCACTGAGCCTCTCCTGCTCAACAAGCCTGAGTTCCCTCTCCCTGCATTGCTCACTCTCCTGCTGGTAATAGCCTATCCAAAGTGACTACTACAACATGCATGAAAATCAAGGTGGGCCATTTCCTTGCAACAAAGCCCGTTGCCAACTGTGCCCACATATCTATTCAGGGGACACCATCACAGGGCCTAATAACATCAGCCACACTATCAGAGGCTCGTTCACCTGCACATCCACCCATGTGATATATGCCATCATGTGCCAGCAATGCCCCTCTGCCATGTACATTGGTCAAACTGGACAGTCTCTACGTAAAAGAATAAATGGACACAAATCAGATGTCAAGAATTATAACATTCATAAACCAGTCGGAGAACACTTCAATCTCTCTGGTCACGCAATCACAGACATGAAGGTCGCTATCTTACAACAAAAAAACTTCAAATCCAGACTCCAGCGAAAAACTGCTGAATTGGAATTCATTTGCAAATTGGATACTATTAATTTAGGCTTAAATAGAGACTGGGAGTGGCTAAGTCATTATGCAAGGTAGCCTATTTCCCCTTGTTTTTTCCTACCCCCCCCCCCCCGACGTTCTGGTTAAACTTGGATTTATGCTGGAAATGGCCCACCTTGATTGTCATGCACATTGTGCGGAGAGTGGTCAGTTTGGATGAGCTATTGCCAGCAGGAGAGTGAGTTTGAGTGTGTGTTTTGGGAGTGGGGGGGGGGTGAGAAAACCTGGATTTGTGCTGGAAATGGCCCACCTTGATTATCATGCACATTGTAGGGAGAGTGGTCACTTTGGATAAGCTATTACCAGCAGGAGAGTGAGTTTGTGTGTGTGTGTTTTTGGAGGGGGGTGAGGGGGTGAGAGAACCTGGATTTGTGCAGGAAATGGCCCACCTTGATTATCATACACATTGTGAAGAGAGTGGTCACTTTGGATGGGCTATTACCAGCAGGAGAGTGAGTTTGTGTGTGGGGGGCGGAGGGTGAGAAAACCTGGATTTGTGCTGGAAATGGCCCAACTTGATGATCACTTTAGATAAGCTATTACCAGCAGGAGAGTGGGGTGGGAGGAGGTATTGTTTCATGGTCTCTGTGTATATAATGTCTTCTGCAGTTTCCACAGTATGCATCTGATGAAGTGAGCTGTAGCTCACGAAAGCTCATGCTCAAATAAATTGGTTAGTCTCTAAGGTGCCACAAGTACTCCTTTTCTCTTTGTGTGATATCTGTACATTTTATCCACAGTGATTTTATAATTACTTTCTGATCACCGATGAAAATGTTGAATAGCACTGGGCCTTGTACCAATCCCTGCAGAACCCCTCTAGAAACAACCCTGTTAGATGATGAGTCCCCATTCTGTTCAGGGGGGCTCTATATTTGGTATCAGATATGGAGGACAAGGGAAGAAGTGTTGTGATGTCCCTTGGATTTGCCATGTTTCCCTTTTTGCTTGAAGAGAGAGGAGATTTCTAGTATATGAAATAAACTGTTCTATAGTCCTTGATAATTGAACCATGAGATCGTGAATATATATGTTACAGAGAACAGGATGAGTTAGTTATGCCCTAAGCACCTATCTCAGTAGTGTGTAGAAAGAAAAATTGTGTAGTTATGGGGCACTTCAGTTTAGGAGACATATGCTGGAAGTCTCATGGAGTCAGTAGTAGAACATCATTACAGTTTTAAAAATTATAGATCATGCTAACACAAAAAGGTATTGCACCCAACACAAAATAGTTGCCTAGGCATCAGTAATCATGATCTAATTCCATTCAATACAGAGAAACAGGACAGTCCTCGCCAATAATATATATACGCACTTGGTGCTCCAAAAAGGCTAGTTTCCCAAAACTCAGGAAAATTATGAGAGAAATTGATTGGGAGGAAAAATTTGGACAGAAAAATGTGGACAGTTTATTAGATTGACAAAAAGCCATGATCCCACACTCAATAAAGTGGACAACTTAGGCTAAAAGCCCATTCTGGTTCAGTGGCGATGTGAAGGCTGCAATTAGAAATAAAAAAGCAAATATATAACAAATGAAAAAAAGACAAATAGACAGTAATTAGTATAAATTAGAAGTTGTGAAGTGTAGAAAATTGATAAGGGATGCCAAATCCATCTGAGGAAAGTCTATAGCTGACATGACTTAAGACAATGAGCTTTTAAAGTATTAGGAACAAAAGACATCCTAGCAATGATATAGGCCCATTACTAGATAGTGATGATAAAATTGTTGATACAGAAAAAGTGGAAGTATCAGTATTTCCATTCTATCCTGTATTTGGAAAGAAGCAGGATGATGTATTTGTATCAAATGAGGATGATGCAGGAGTATTTTTCGCTCCATTAGTATTAAGGAGGATGTAAAAATATCATCTATTGGGGATAAACATTTTTGAATCAGTAGACGTGGATAACTTGTATGCAAGAGTTCTAAAAGAACTGACTAAGATCTCTGGCCCTGATCTTAACTGTTGTTAGTTTAATAAAATCTTGGAATTCCATGGAAATTCCAGAAGACTGGAAGAGTGTTAATATTGTGCAAATATTCAAAAAGGGCAAGTGAAATTATATGGATAACTATAGGCCTGACATCAGTCGTGGGCAAAATAATGGAAAAACTGGTATGGGATTCAGTTGATAAAGAGTAGGAATATAAATGATATTCAACATAGTTTTATGGAAAATAAGTCTTGTAAAACAAACCTGATTTCATTCTTTCAGGATGTTACAAATTTAGTAGACATAATGTAAAAGGAAGACAAGGTAGGTGAGGTGAGTTCTATTGGACCAACTTCTTCTGATGGGAGGGATAAGCTTTTGAGCTTCCCAGAGCTCTCTTCAGGTCTGGAAAAGTTACCCAGAGTACCTGAGTATATTACAAGCATAAGCACAGGCTGTAGGAGACCACTCTGAATGAAGTGGGCAATTAAGGGTTGGCAAGCAGTGGCTTGTGCTACAAATTGTTGAAATGAGCCATAAAACCAGTGTCTCTGTTGAGTCCATGGTTTTTGGTGTCGAGCAGAGTTACGAATTTAAGTTCCTAGGCTTGATTTTTGAAGGTGTTGTGCAGGTTTCCCTTGAGGACAAGGCCTGAGAGGGCAAATATGAGTGATCACTTTGTGAAAAGTGATATGGTGGTATTGTCTTCTTTTTCTATGAGAGTTCATTTGAGAGCATAGTGATTGTATGGTTTCATCCACATAATAGTTGTTGGGGCATTTGATGCACTGGATGAGGTACACAACATGTTGTGGTAGACGTGTAGAACCCATTAATCTTGAAAGGGATGCTGTGGGGGGTATTGATGGTTATAAAAATTGAGATATGTCGGCAGATTTTGCACCTGTTGCTATGGCAGGGCCTGGTGCAACTTAGAGTTGGTGTCTCCTAATTTGTGGGGAGCTTGCTTCTGATTATGAGCTTGGCAAGATGGACGGGGGGAGAGGGGAGGTTGTTTGAAGGCCAGGAAAGGGTGTTTGGGAAATATTTCCTTCAGGATGTAGTCCCCATCAAATATGGCTTGTAACTGTTTGATGATACCCCTGTATGGGTTCCACTGTGGGGTGGTAGGTGCAAAACAGCTGTAGATATAATATACTTAGTACTGTAGGACATGGATTTTTTTAAAAATGACCACTATACAATATCAATAAAGCACACATGTTAAATGGATTAAGAGCTGGCTCACTGAGTGATCTCAAAAAATCAGCTGGAATGATTATAGAATGGGGGGGAGGGGGGAGCGCATGTTTTTAGTGGAGGTGCTTCAGGGATCAGTATTAGTCCTGATGCTTGATTCTAGCTGGAGATACAGCCACAGGGGTCAGTTTATAGTGGGAGAAAGTGGTGGTATTTTCCTGCATTTCACCCACAATACCAAACTCCAGCACAATACCTGGGCAGCAGAACGTTTCTGCTCAGATAATAAGCAGCGAAATAGTTTCCCTAAGCATTACAAAAGCAACATCAACTGTAGCTCCCAGAGAGCCTATGCACATCAGATTGCTCAAAAGTTCAACAATCAGCTCAGATGTGAAAAGAATTCCAGTGTGCATAGCACAGAGGTAGTGGCAGCTGATGGCATCAGTAGAAGCAGCTATACAGACAGACATTATGCATGTGGAAGATTAGCAGATAGCAGAAATGCATTGCAGAGTTCTCAGAGAGATAACTAAAAATATTTGAGTTGATTCTGTCATATGAGGAAAAATGCTCACCTGACAGCTGCAAACATGAATATACATGGTTTAAGTGTACCTGTTCTGCATATCCAGTATCAATTCTGTTGTACCTATGCATGCCAATCAACTCTCTAATATTACTCAAGTTGAAACACCTGGATACAAGAAAGAGACTTGTTTCACAAACACAACTTTATAAGAAAACAGCAATTATATATATATATTTTAAAAAGAGACTGACTAGCTATAAACAAGACGAAAAGCTTCATACCTCTTAAATTATAGGAGAAATCTAATTTTTACACTTGAGTGAGAACAGATGACAACTTGCCACTATTTTAGATGAACATATATGAGGAAAATGAGCCTGAATCCACACCTCTCAATGGGAGTCTTGCCATTGAGAGCAAGACCAAGTTGCAAAACCCAGCCCTCAGAGAAAAACATTTTTGTTATACTTAGTCTATGATATTGCTGATCAGATAGCTTGTTTAATGCATTCAGTTACCATATTGACAGGCTTGAGTGATTGCATTCCTAGATTGTGGTCTCTAAAAGAGAGAAAGCAATGTTAATATTACAAAGTAGCCTTGGATTGAATGATTCTTTTAAAATCTTATATTTACACTTGATGCCACAGTCCTGTTAACATTCAAATTGATATTCTGAACAAGGAATATTGAAATTGTGAGTAAGTCTCAAAATGGTGTCTTCCCTGATAAAAAACAGTAAAGAGCCCACACTCTGATCTGATTGCAGGGCTTCCATACACTTGCTATATGACTTGTTTCAGTTAAAATAGCTGGGAAAGTTTAAAGCTGCTGGCTGAAATCTTAGTGCCAGTGAAATAATAGGATTTTTACCATTGACTGCAAAGGGCCAGGATTTACTATTTAAAATATTTTAAAATACAATCATTTAATATTGATTTTTTAAAATATTTTTTTATTTTTTTTTTTGTAAAAAAGCTAGGCTCTAGTTCAAACAGGAATTAATTCAGGGAAGTTATATGGCCTGTGTTATACAGGAGATCAGACTAGATGATCACGATGGTAACTTCTGGCCTTGGAATTTATGCAGCTACCTCATTGATTAACTGCTTTATTATTAAGCCTAAAAATTAATTTTAAAGCCTCCATTGGCAGCTGGCAAAGCGTGGTGCTGAGGTGTAATTTAGCCCTGAGACTAGTGTAAATTGTGCTTTGGGGCTGGCCTGATAGCCAGTGAGCCCAGGATTAGGGAGCTGCAAAGGAGTCCCAAACCCAACTTTGTGCCCACTTCCCGGCTCTATCTTCCCACAAAGCCATGCTGGGCTGGTATCAAAGATCAAATTTTAGGCAGATTAAGAGGTTAGGAGAAAAACCTATGGCCTGATACCCCTCGTAACACACTATTACAAAGTGTGGTAAAAGAACCATATCAACTCTGTATTAAGGTGGAAATCGCTGGAAATCAGGATACCTGGAAGAAATCACTAGAATATACAAGTAATTTATAGGCCAATTTTGCACTGCAGTGAGTGCCCTTGACTACCATAGAGCTCAGTATCGGCACCCAGACCTAAACTCATCCCTGAGGAAAGGTGAAGGTACAAGAGATCTGTTGGATAGCTTGGCTGATGGGGTTATAGTTTTTACACACAGCATTAATTCTCTTTACTGTATTAGATTGCTTGGGTATAATTCCTGAATATTCCATTCATTTGATAACCACAGCTGGTTTACTCCTCGTGATGTGACTCTTATTTTGATTTCATAGTCACACCTGCTATTTGTGATGATTTGTAAACACTTGCCTGGAGTTGTACGTTAATATCCAAAACAGTGAAACTTTTGACCAAATTGACTTCATAGAATCATAGAATCATAGAATATCAGGGTTGGAAGGGACCCCAGAAGGTCATCTAGTCCAACCCCCTGCTCGAAGCAGGACCAATTCCCAGTTAAGTCATCCCAGCCAGGGCTTTGTCAAGCCTGACCTTAAAAACCTCTAAGGAAGGAGATTCTACCACCTCTCTAGGTAACGCATTCCAGTGTTTCACCACCCTCTTAGTGAAAAAGTTTTTCCTAATATCCAATCTAAACCTCCCCCATTGCAACTTGAGACCATTACTCCTCGTTCTGTCATCTGCTACCATTGAGAACAGTCTAGAGCCATCCTCTTTGGAACCCCCTTTCAGGTAGTTGAAAGCAGCTATCAAATCCCCCCTCAATCTTCTCTTCTGCAGACTAAACAATCCCAGCTCCCTCAGCCTCTCTTCATAAGTCATGTGCTCTAGACCCCTAATCATTTTTGTTGCCCTTCGCTGGACTCTCTCCAATTTATCCACATCCTTCTTGTAGTGTGGGGCCCAAAACTGGACACAGTACTCCAGATGAGGCCTCACCAGTGTCGAATAGAGGGGAACGATCACATCCCTCGATCTGCTCGCTATGCCCCTACTTATACATCCCAAAATGCCATTGGCCTTCTTGGCAACAAGGGCACACTGTTGACTCATATCCAGCTTCTCGTCCACTGTCACCCCTAGGTCCTTTTCCGCAGAACTGCTGCCTAGCCATTCGGTCCCTAGTCTGTAGCGGTGCATTGGATTCTTCCATCCTAAGTGCAGGACCCTGCACTTATCCTTATTGAACCTCATCAGATTTCTTTTGGCCCAATCCTCCAATTTGTCTAGGTCCTTCTGTATCCTATCCCTCAAAACAAATCACAAAAGTTACAATGAATCTGAATTGGAGAAGGAATTGGTTTTATTCCCTTTCTCTGACCAAAAGGGTTTGTTCTCACATAGGCTATGTATACACTGCAAGGGAAGGTGTGATTGTAGCATAGGTAGGTATTCCAGTGCTAGGTTTAATCTAGCTAGCATGGGTAACAACAGTGGGGTAGACGTGGCAACAAGGACTTTAGCACCGGTTGCCATCACATCTATACTACTATTGTTACTAGGGCTGTCAAGTGATTAAAAAATTAATTGTGCAATTAAAATGATTAATCACGCGATTAAAAAAATTAATCGCAATTCATTGGACTGTTAAAGAATAATAGAATACCATTTATTTAAATATTTTGGATATTTTCTACATTTTCAAATATATTCATTTCATTTACCACACAGAATACAAAGTGTCCAGTGCTCACTTTATATTATTATTTTTATTATAAATATTTGCACAGTAAAAAGAAATAGTATTTTTCAATTCACCTAATACAAATAATGTAGTGCAATCTCTTTATCATGAAAGTTGAACTTACAAATGTAGAATTATGTACAAAAAAACCTGCACTCAAAAATAAAACAATGTAAAACTTTAGAGCCTACAAGTCCACTCAGTCTTACTTCTTGTTCAGCCAATCGCTCAGACAAACAAGTTTGTTTACATTTGCAGGAGATAATCCTGCCCGCTTCTTGTTTACAATATCTCCTGAAAGTGAGAACAGGTGTTCGCATGGCACTGTTGTAGCCAGTGTCGCAAGATATTTATGTGACAGATGCACTAAAGATTCATATGTCCCTTCATGCTTTGGCCACCATGTATTCTGCAGACTGAGCAAGAGCTGGGATCAGGCCTGCCAGCATCAGAATAGACATACCCAATATTTTCATGTTTTAGCAGCATTTTGTCAGTCGTATCATTTTCCGGGACATAGGACAGTATATGAGAGATGCACCATTAAAATTACCGCTGTGATAAATAATTTCTTCTGGCATGGGTTGGATAGGAGGGGGAAGAGTTAAACATTCCCTGTGTTCAAGTGACACTGCCAAGGCTGGTAGGCATAAAATTAGACCTAGCAGCTTTGTTTTGGTTCACAGTTATCTGATGTGCAGCCTGATGCATCCGCCCTTGGCTCGGTTTCCTCCCAGAGTAGTATCCTTGCACATTATTTCAAATACAGAAATACAGTCACAGTTTAAGGCTAGAAGGGACCACCAGATAATCTCTTCGGATTGTCACAAGCCATCAACACCATTCAGCACCCACACATTAAACCCACAAGCAAAATTAGACCAAAGTATTATAGCCCACAAGAGATTAGACTATTATATGCCACTGACAAATGTTCCACAAATGCTGCTTGCTCTGAAGAACTGAGCAGTGGAGGGTGGATACAGGGAGCGTAAGTGTCCCTCTGATTCAGTCTTACAGTCCTCTCCTCCAAGGCATTGGTTTTGCAGCTCCTCAGCTTCTTTGCACACACAAGGCTAGACTTGAAACTGTCCTTATGGTTCCTCTCCTAAGCTGGGAGTTTCCCCTAGCCTGCTTCCTGGAGCTCAGGTTACGGTTTGGACCACTAATAACCTTCTCTTTTGGGCACATGTTCCCCTAGTCCTCCTTCACAGAGCTGGGGGTGAGGTTCAGGCTGGCAGTGTTGCCTTCCTTTGACTAGGAGTCTGCCTAGCTCTCCTCCATGGAGGTGGGGTTATGGTTCAAGCCAGCTGAAGGGCTTTAGCCAGCTTTGCCATCAGCTAGGCACCTTTTCCCAATTAGTCCTCCAGCTTAGGGGGTGCAGCAGGCAAACCTTCTCCTGCTGATGTCTATCTTGCTATGAGGGAGGAAACGCATATATGCTGGTCCCCTTCCTAAAGGTCATCCCAATTGGTTGGGAGACAGGAGCCTTGCCTCACCCACCCTGCAAGGCTCCAGGGCTCCTAAAAGCTACAGTAACATTTTTTCCCCCCCAAGCACTATTTATTCCTGGGACCATTTCCTCACTCCCCATATCTCCTTGGACTTTGTACATCAGACCAACCCAACTTTTTCTCCGCATCCTGTCCTGAGGTGACGTGTACCCAGTCAATATGGGGATAGTTGAAATCCCCCAGTATTACTGAGTTTTTTATTTTTATAGCCTATCTAATCTCCCTGAGCATTTCACAGTCACTATCACCATCCTGGTCATGTGGTCAGTAGTATGTCCTTACTGCTATATTCTTATTATTCAAGCATGGAATTACTATCCATAGAGATTCTGTGGTAGTTTGGTTCATTTCAGAATTAGGGTCAGATTAGCTACAGCAGTGCAGGCCTAGTGCTAATAATCTCCCCCAACCCCCAAGAAACTTTCATCTTTCCTTCTCAGGATCACTTTTTCCCCCTCAAGACACAGCAGACGGAAGTTTTATTCTTACATTCTTTTGTAGTTAAGGATTTCATGCTCCATGACTGAAAATTAAATGCAGCATGAAATGTACTTTTCACCCTGACGTTGAACTTGATCAGATAGAAACAGCATAGAAATTGCTTTTATTGAGAGCAGGACTCCATTTGGTTAAAAAAAAAATCACAGCTGTACTTTGCTCTGAAGGATTTTATTTCCATCTGATTTAATACAGATATAATATTACCAAAGGATTGCCATTTCAGAAATATACATTATGGAAAAAAAATGTATTCCATTAATGTATTGCTTAAACCCTGCCTCAGGTGACTCAATAAAAAGAAACCGTGTCTGTGCAGCAGCTCTTTGACTAAGACATTGACTATATTTACAAGAAGTGAGACATAGGTTTTATTATGTTTTCAGGAATAGTGTTCAGAGACTCACTTAGATAAGAGGCCTTAAACAAAATAGGTCGTTAATTTTGTTTTCCTTCAAAAAAAAAATCCATCCCTAGAATATGCCAGGAGGGGATGAGAAAAGACTGGGAGGAAACCGGAAGAGAGAGACTGATTCTGATCTCACAGTAGTGTAAATCAAGGTAACTCCATTGAAGTCAGTGGGGTTACAGCGATGTAAAATTAGTGTGTGAACAGAATCTAGCTCAGTAGGTTCAAAGGCAGACACTTCTGGGAGGCAGAGGCGTTAGGGTGTGGCCATGCTCAGAAGAACTTTCCTCTTGGGCCTAGAGGTTCTCAAACTGTGGTCCACGAGCTCCATTCAGGTGGTCCAGATAGTTCCCTCTAAGGTGCACGCCTGGGAGGCCACAGATGAAAGGATGAAGGACCACCCACTTTATTAGTGGAGCCGTGCAGGCACGGCTCCACTAATTAGATGCCTGGACCTGGAGAAGACACACATGTAAGGTGAGGTGGTGGCCTTGAGGGGGAATAAGGGGTAGGTGGGAGAGGGCAGTGGGGTGAGAAGAGGGTGTGGGGAGAATTTGGGGCCTGCAGGGCTGTGGAGGCCAGAGAAAGAGGAGACTTTTCCTAGCTCCATGGTTGCGGCTGCCTGGGAGAGACCCTCCTCCTTCCCAGCCCCAGCTCTGTGGCTGCTGTGGCGGTGGAGAGACCCTCCTCCTTCCCAGCCCCAGCTGGGAAAAAGGTTGAGAACCACTGCTCTAGGCCATATACAGCATCAGACAGCGCTGAGACAACCAAAACCAGAGCAATAGGCAAGCTGAAAGGAAGCGCAGAGTGCTGAAACAAGGCCAAGAGGAGATTGGGTCACAAAGTTGTTTAACATGTTTGTTTGTAAGGAAACCAGTCGCCATACTACCTCAAGACACAATCTCGTCACATCCAAAAAACTCTGAACACAGCAGCAGAGTAGAGAGGTGAAGGGTCAGAGTGGTACCCAGATCTCACCAAAGTTACTCATCACACCTGGTGTCCTGGGTGAAATGAGCTCCCATGTCAGCATGGTTAACTGGTGTCCATGGGCCATAAGACCATCCTCGTAGTAGACAATAATTGGCACTAACTGACATACTCGTGGCAATCTGAGCAGAGATTACTGTCCTGTTACAAACCAGTGGTCCTTGCTTGATAAGATACATTGCCTGATGGATAAGTGGGGAAGCTTGCACTACTCCTGCCTACATTGTACCAGCAGAAGCACTTGGGTTTCTAATGCTATCGTCTGGTGCATCTTAAAAACTATTCACGTACAGTAAAACAAACTGCCATGACATACTGTCAGACTGTCACAATTGTAGTAAATAAAGTAAATAAATGACTGATTTGTAATGAACATAAAGCAGAATGATAAAAGAATGAAAAGTGAGGCCTTCCGTAAAGTATAATGAATCACTTCTGATGAGGTGCTATAGAGCATATGAAAATTTGGCTGCATGCCAGAATAACGCAAAGCTGACTTGAACAGCAAGTGGCAAGAGCATCTTTAAAATGTAGATTTATCATCATAATTTAAAAGTGATCCCCGTAGAAAATGATAGAAAATAACTAGAAATAGAATTTAGGCTGAGAAAATGTTGTTTATTCTCCAACCAGCTCTTCTGAAACCATAACAGTTGAAGGACCAATCCTGGAAACATTTATACATTTGTGCACTTCACTTTTCACATGTGAGCAGTCCTGTTGAAGTCAATGGGATGATTCACATGTGTAAAGTTATGCATGTGGGTGATTCTTTGGAGAATCAGAGCCTGAATGAGTAATGCTGCTATTATTTGGATGAAAGCTGAATAAAATTGTCACTGGAATATTGTTGCAGAAATCATAACCTAAAGAATACTACTGCTTGCTTTGTGACATCTATGCAAAAAACAAAACAAAAAACCAGCTGTTCAGTGTTATGCGCCAACAAGCCGATCTGTTTGTTACTATGAAATATTGTAGCATGTCCTTAGCAAGATCAGTAAATATGACATTATCCTCATGGGAGATCTAGATGCCCAGGCTGGTGATAATACTGGATATGAAAACACTGAAGGCACATGTGGTATCCCAGGACAGACTGATAATGGAGAATGTTCTGCATAGGCTTCAGAGTTCAGCAATCTTCGCATTGGGGGGTACACTATTTCCATACAAGGAAGGACATAAACTGAAATGGAGATCAAATGATGGCTTCACCCAGAAACGGCTAGACTTTATTCACATTAGTAGGTGCTGGAGAAGATTGCTGGTGGATGCCAGGGAGTATACCACTGCTGGTGGACATGGCCACCATTTTGTTATTGGGACAATCAATTCAAACAAAAGAATGCAAGGCAGAGGGTATGTATGATACTAGAAAGTTAATAGATCAGCAGTGAAGGCACATTTTAAGCTTCAATTTACCAATAGAGTTGAAAAGTTAAAGACACTGTTGGATACCAGAGGAACAATGCCCAGTTTTTCCAAAGAAGCAAGTGTGAATGCAGCCAAGACTACAGTGGGGGCGAGAGGACATTAGAAAGAAGAATGGCTCCAACCAAACACATGGAGGCTTGCTGAGGAGAAGAAAGAATTGAAGAAGAGAATTCAGCAACAAGACAGCACTAGAAGAGCTATTCTGCAGCAAGAATGTGGACAAAGGCACGGAAGTTAATAGATCAGCAAGAACGGATGGAAAGCAAAGCAAAAGAAGCTGAGGAGGCATATAAGAAAGGGGATTCTAAAAAGCTTTTTCTAGTATCTAAACAAATGACATCACGATTCTTTAGCCATTGTGAAGGGCTGAGATGGTATAGTTTTAACAGATAAAGGACAGAGAGGCTGTTAAATGGAAAATTGCCAGGCTATGCTTAACCAGCCAGAACCACTAGCACATTGAGAGGTGTGAAGAAATAGTGAAAATATCACTTGAATTAATCAACTTTGAGGAAGTAACTAAAGCTATAAACCAGCTGAAGAATGGTAAAGCACCAGGTAATGATAAGTTAGATGGTGAAATGTTAAAAGCTGGGGAGGAAGTGATGTTGAATCACATGTGCAAGTTGTAGAGAATGGTTTGAGAAAAGGAGATCTGTCTTACAGATTGGCGAAGAGGTGTTGCCTGCAAAATCCCTAGAGAGGAGAGGAGGGCCAGCTTATTTGTGATAATCGAAGCAGGGTGACACTTCTGTGTATACCCGGAAAAGTGCTTTGCATTACCATTTGGAATAGGATGAAAACTGCTCTTGAAAAAGCAGAAAGAATAGGCTGGATTTCAGTGTACTCAGGGAAGAATAGGCTGGATTTCAGTGTACTCAGTCATGTTGAGACCAGATTTTCAGCTTGAGAAGACTTATTCAGAAAGCCTTAGAATGCCAGCAGAAGATGATTTTTAAACTTGATTTTACGAAAGTAGTTTCTACAGAGAAGCCTTGTGATCCTGAAACACTATGGAATTCCGGAAGACAATGTTAATAATTTGATAAACGTGAACTGCGGCCACTAGGAGCTGCAGGCGGCTGCCTGCGGATGGTCAATGTAAACAAACTGTTTCACGGCTGGCCAGCAGATTACCCTGACAGGCCACGTGCAGCCCACGGCTGCAGGTTGCTCACCACTCATATAGACTGTAAGAGGGAACAGTTATTAAATATGGGTAATAAGCAAATGCATCTGAGTTCTCCCACTATGAAAGTCCCTCTTTAAAGGATATGGACATTATTCGCAAAAAGAAAAGGAGTACTTGTGGCACCTTAGAGACTAACAAATTTATTTGAGTATAAGCTTTTGTGAGCTTTTCGGATGCACGATGAAGTGAGCTGTAGCTCACAAAAGCTTATGCTCAAATAAATTTGTTAGTCTCTAAGGTGCCACAAGTACTCCTTTTCTTTTTGCAAATACAGACTAACACGTCTGCTACTCTGAAACATGGAAATTATTATCTTCTTAAGACATAAATGTGTAAGATTCCTATGTCCTGGGGATGCTAAGAAATCATATATGTCTGTCTAGTCAGAACTGATGTTTATGGTGTAAAGAAGAACAGCCAGTAGGCTCTCATATTAAACACATGATAATGACACTTAACTAAATATTGGTTTGGCTGTTTATAAATTGACAAATTCAATCTTTATGGACAACCAACATTACTGAAACATCTGTGTCATAAATATAAAGGGAAGGGTAAACACCTTTAAATCCCTCCTGGCCAGAGGATAAACCCTTTCACCTGTAAAGAGTTAAGAAGCTAAGACAACCTCACTGGCACCTGACCAAAATGACCAATGAGGAGGCAAGATACTTTCAAAGCTGGAGGGGCGGGGGAACAAAGGGTTCTCTCTGTCTGTGTTGTTTTTGCCGGGACCAGAGCAGGAATGCAGGTCAGAACTCCTGTAAAAAGTCAGTAAGCAATCTGGTTAGATATGCATTAGATTCTGTTTTGTTTAAATGGCTGATAAAATAAGTTGTGCTGAATGGAATGTATATTCCTGTTTTTGTGTCTTTTTGTAACTTAAGGTTTTGCCTAGAGGGATTCTCTATGTTTTGAATCTGATTACCCTGTAAGGTATTTACCATCCTGGTTTTACAGAGGTGATTCTTTTACTTTTTCTTTAATTAAAATTCTTCTTTTAAGAACCTGATTGCTTTTTCATTGTTCTTAAGATCCAAGGGTTTGGGTCTGTGTTCACCTATGCAAATTGGTGAGGATTTTTATCAAGCCTTCCCCAGGAAAGGGGGTGTAGGGCTTGGGGGGATTTTGGGGGGAAAGATGTTTCCAAGTGGGCTCTTTCCCTGTTATATTTGTTAGACGTTTGGTGGTGGCAGCAAAAAAGTCCAGGGACAAAAAGGTAAAATAGTTTGTACCTTGGGGAAGTTTTATCCTAAGCTGGTAAAAATAAGCTTAGGGGGTTTTTCATGCAGGTCCCCACATCTGTATCCTAGAGTTCAGAGTAGGGAAGGAACCTTGACAATCTGATTGGAAAAACTAACTAGAAGAGCCAAGTTCCGCTCTTCTTTACATCAGTGCAACGACACTGAAGTTAGTGGGGTGCACTGCTACATGATAAAACTGATTGTGATGTATTTGGCATGCCATGCCAAGCCAAAAGTGGTTTCACAAGCCATTATATTAAACATACACACACACAAATCCCCAAAGATGTGTGTCTTTGATATTTTGAAGATGCAAACATTTCCAAAACAATTTGCACATAAAATGTTGCCAGGGTCTAGTTTTTAGGCATGAAGTCATGAACACATGAAGTGCATGTATTTAAAAGCATTCATCAAGTTTTTTTTAAAAAATAATTATAAAAATTTACATTTCTCATGAGAAAAATATTCTAAATTATAATCTAAACTGAGTGAACTTTTAAAATCTTTGGACACTTTTTATTACGGTTTGATTTGTAAAAAGTTTAGAAAGGGTCACTAAACGATAAATAGATGATGTAATAGCGTGTTACACATATGAATAGTTTGTGTTATAGACTGTTATAACTACATCTAGAGAAGGTTATTGATCATTAGAAGCCATGGTTGTAGACAATATATTGACCTGTGGACTAACAACTTATAACAATTAACCCCTTATTAAAACATCTACTAATCATTAACCTTATAAACGGCTTATAAATAGAACCTTAATATAAAGTGTCACCAACTCATTTTAAGCTGTACTTTCCCTGCAGAAAGATTAAGGCACCAGTAGAAATCAGTATTCCAAACAAGTTGCCACTATTACTCTCCACACACACATTTTATAATGTGTTTCATGTTTTAGAATAATGGAGCTGCCCAAAGGCTGTAGTTCATGGGTTTGTTTCCTTGATGTAATAGTTATGGCTCCCTTCAGCTCTGGCCCAGCTGGCATTTCCCAAAAGGTTTTGCTGGCAGCTGGACAAATTTGATCTTTCATCATCTATTAAAAAACATAGATCACTAGTGTTTAATCCTTCCAATTTTTTTAAATAGAAGCTGAAAGATCTAAGTGTCCAAGCTGCCAGAGAAGCCATGGCAACCATGAGCACTCACAATGACGAATTTGCTCACAGCCTGGGCATTTTTGATCTTTCAGCTTTTGTTAAAAAGATATGGATTGATTGGGAGTACCCAGAATACCTAATATATGATGAAAGACCGAAATGGGCTGTGTGCCAAAGAAGCCATGTTGGAAGGAAGCTTCACATCTTTCTACATGTGGAAGAGGAGGGTCCCAATTGGAATTCACTGAGCACATGAAATGGCAGGATAAGAGGTAAGAAAAAGGATATGCCACTAGATTTAGGTTTCTTCACGGTCTTCAAGATGGTCTTTGCAAATGGGGCAAGATTTGTTACACCAGTGTAAATCTGGAGTAACTTCACTAACACCATTAAGATGAAATTTTGAAACCAAAAGTAAAATAAAAATCAATGCTATTTTTCCTTGACATGATACAAGGCAGAATAACATGGCTTTTTACAATAGGTCTCACTATTGGATCATCTTGCATTAGTGCTCTTTCAGGGCCTGATCCTACACCAATTTGCACCTTGTGTAGTCATTTACACCTATGTAAAATAAGTATAAAATGCTACTTCAATCAGATTTCTCCACTCACAACAGCCATAGCACTTTATATCTACTTTACACTCTATGCACACTTTAAAAATGCTTGCAATCTCTTACATTAGGCTCCAATATTTAATACCACATGGGGCCTGACTCAGCTGACAATGGGTCCTATGATTTACAATGGGAGAAGGAACAGTCCCATGACAACTTCTTTTCAAAGTAAGATGGGCACATTTTTTATGTTCAGAAAATGATACAATAAGTCATTTATTTTCAAGCACATGTCACAATTCCCTCCTGATGAGAAGTGCTTCTTATCTTTCATGTTTTTAGAGAACTGAGCTGAGAAAAAAGTGTGTGCCATTTTCTTTAAGGGGGACAAAAAAATTTCCTCATTTTAATACAATGGTCTTGTGATTTCATATATTAGTACTTCAGAATAAATATATACAAACCCCTGAGGGTGTATTTAGTCTTGAACCCACTTCACCTAGGACAAGCTGATCCAATTTTTACTTTGTGACCTGAACTAGAATTTTGCATTCCAGGAGAGAGAGAGAGAGAGTACCTTCAGCGCAGGGCATAATATACATGGTACATATGGGAGTGGGATTTATCTTTAAATAAAGGCAACTACCAGATGTGCTAAGGAGAGGAAATATAGTGCCAGAAGGACTTCAGCAATAACAATTAATACATGAAGGTACCTGATCTGAAGCTTTTAGCTGGAGAAAATAATTATTTTCATTAATTTATTGTGTCCTACTCCTCTACTCCTGTCCCCCCCCCCCCAGGGAAGGGTTAACGAATAATAATCCAAAATACATTTTAAAAATCCCAACAAAAATTGTGTTGTGAACAGAACACATGCGCAACAAGATCAAGCCCCAAATAAGAAATAGACAAGGAAAGAGTGGTAGGAAACAACGAAAAGAAGTGGTGCTAAGCCTGGGCTCTGTTCACAACATGACTTTTGCTGGGATATTTTTCATTTCATGCTCTTTCCTTTCCATTTTGTTCTGTTCCATGTTTATGGTTTTTAGGCTATTGTTAATCAACTCTTCTCTACAGGGAATGGGCGTCAGGGGTTAAAGGCTTTTTGGAAGAGGTACCCAGAAAGCACAGTACACAGATTTTGTCCAAGTAGCATCATGAAAACAGGACATGAAGTATCCACCTTATTAGTACAAATGTATTCACTGTAGAATGATTACATTCCACAGGGAAATACAAATTCAGAAAAATAATTACTTTCTCCAGCTAAAAGCTCCAGGTCAAGTACCTTACATAAGAACATAAGAATGGCCATACTGGGTCCAGCCAAAGGTCCATCCAGCCCAGTATCCTGTCTACCAACAGTGGCCAATGCCAGGTGCCCCAGAGGGAGTGAACCTGGGATGTTAGATGGGGTGGGATCTGAGTTACCCAGGAAAGAATTTTCTGCAGTATCTGGCTGGTGAATCTTGCCCATATGCTCAGGGTTTAGCTGATCGCCATATTTGGGGTCGGGAAGGAATTTTCCTCCAGGGCAGATTGGAAGAGGCCCTGGAGGTTTTTTGCCTTCCTCTGTAGCATGGGGCACTGATCACTTGCTGGAAGATTCTTTGCTCCTTGAAGTCTTTAAACCACGATTTGAGGACTTCAATAGTTCAGACATAGGTGAGGTTTTTCGCAGGAGTGAGTGGGTGAGATTCTGTGGCCTGCGTTGTGCAGGAGGTCAGACTAGATGATCATAATGGTCCCTTCTGACCTTAGTATCTATGAATCTAACAGGTGATGATCAAGTGATCTCTCTCCTGCCATCCATCTCCACCCTTTGACAAACAGAGGCTAGGGACACCATTCCTTACCCATCCTGGCTAATAGCCATTAATGGACTTCACCTCCATGAATTTATCCAGTTCTCTTTGAAACCCTGTTATAGTCCTAGCCTTCACAACCTCCTCAGGCAAGGAGTTCCACAGGTTGACTGTGCACTGAGTGAAGAAGAACTTCCTTTTATTTGTTTTAAACCTGCTACCCATTAATTTCATTTGGTGGCCCCTAGTTCTTATATTATGGGAACAAGTAAATAACTTTTCCTTATTCACTTTCTCCACACCACTCATGATTTTATATACCTCTATCATATCCCCCCTTAGTCTCCTCTTTTCCAAGCTGAAAAGTCCTAGCCTCTTTAATCTCTCCTCATATGGGACCCGTTCCAAACCCCTAATCATTTTAGTTGCCCTTTTCTGAACATTTTCTAATGCCAGTATATCTTTTTTGAGATGAAGGGAACTCATCTGTATGCAGTATTCAAGATGAGGGCATACCATGGATTTATATAAGCGCAATAAGATACTCTCTGTCTTATTCTCTCTCCCTTTTTTTAATGATTCCTAACATCTCGTTTGCTTTTTTGACTGCCGCTGCACACTGCGTGGACGTCTTCAGAGAACTATCCACACTGACTCCAGGATCTTTCTCCTGATTAGTTGTAGCCAAATTAGCCCCCATCATATTGTACGTATAATTGGGGTTATTTTTCCAATGTGCATTACTTTATATTTATCCACATTAAATTTCATTTGCCATTTTGTTGCCCAATCACTTAGTTTTGTGAGATCTTTTTGAAGTTCTTCACAGTCTGCTTTGGTCTTAACTATCTTGAGCAGTTTAGTATCATCTGCAAATTTTGCAGCCTCGCTGTTTACCCCTTTCTCCAGATCATTTACCAATAGGTTGAATAGGATTGGTCCTAGGACTGACCCTTGGGGAACACCATTAGTTACCCCTCTCCATTCTGAAAATTTACCATTTATTCCCACCCTTTGTTCCCTGTCTTGTTCTCAGTCCATGAAAGGATCTTCCCTCTTATCCCATGACAACTTAATTTACATAAGAGCCTTTGGTGAGGGACCTTGTCAAAGGCTTTCTGGAAATCTAAGTACACTACGTCTGCTGGATTCCCCCTTGTCCACATGTTTGTTGACCCCCTCAAAGAACTCTAATAGATTAGTAAGATATGATCTCCCTTTACAGAAACCATGTTGACTTTTGCGCAACAATTTATGTTCTTCTACGTGTCTGACAATTTTATTCTTTACTATTGTTTCAAGTAATTTGCCCGGTACTGACGTTAGATTTACCGGTCTGTAATTGCCAGGATCACCTCTAGAGCCCTTCTTAAATATTGGCCTTACATTAGCTATCTTCCAGTCACTGGGTACAGTAGCTGATTTAAAGGACAGGTTACAAACCATAGTTAATAGTTCTGCAATTTCACATTTGAGTTCTTTCAGAACTCTTGGGTGAATGCCATCTGGTCCCAGTGACTTGTTATGTTAAGTTTCTCAATTAATTCCAAAACCTCCTCTAGTGACACTTCAATCTGTGACAATTCCTCAGATTTGTCACCTACAAAAGACGGCTCAGGTTTGGGAATCTCCCTAACATCCTCAGCCGTGAAGACTGAAGCAAAGAATTCATTTAGTTTCTTTGCGATGACTTTATCATCTTTAAGTGCTACTTTTGTATCTCATTCATCCAGGGACCCCACTGGTTGTTTAGCAGGCTTCCTGCTTCTGATGTACTTAAAAAACATTTTGTTATTACCTTTTGAGTTTTTGGCTAGCTGTTCTTCAAACTCCTTTTTGGCTTTTCTTATTACATTTTTACATTTAATTTGGCAGTGTTTATGCTCCTTTCTATTTACCTCACTAGGATTTGACTTCCACTTTTTAAAAGATGCCTTTTTAACTCTCACTGCTTCTTTTACATGGCTGCTAAGCCACGGTGGCTCTTTTTTAGTTCTTTTACTGTGTTTTTTAATTTGGGGTATACATTTAAGTTGAGCCTCTATTACGGTGTCTTTGAAAAGTGTCCATGCAGCTTGCAGGGATTTCACTCTAGTCACTGTACCTTTCAATTTCTGTTTAACTAACCTCCTCATTTTTGCATAGTTCCCCTTTCTGAAATTAAATGCCACGGTGTTGGGCTGTTGAGGTGTTCTTCCCACCTCAGGAATGTTAAATGTTATTATATTATGGTCCTGTTATAGTTACCTCTTGGACCAGATCCTGCGCTCCACTCAGGACTAGATCGAGAGTTGCCTCTCCCCTTGTGGGTTCCTGTACCAGCTGCTCCAAGAAGCAGTCATTTAAAGTATCGAGAAATTTTGTCTCTGCATTTCATCCTGAGGTGACATGTACCTAGTCAATATGGGGATAATTGAAATCCCCCACTATTACTGAGTTTTTTATTTTGATAGCCTCTCTAATCCTCCTTAGCATTTCATTGTCACTATCACTGTCCTGGTCAGGTGGTCGACAATAGATCCCTACTATTATATTCTTATTAGAGCATGGAATTACTATCCATAGAGATTCTATGGAAATGTGGATTCATTTAAGATTTTTATTTCATTTGATTCACCATCATCTCATCCATGCATTGAGACTCTGAAGCTCTGCCTGCCTGCCTGGCCCTGCCCATGGAATTGGAAGCATTTCTGAGAATGCCACCATAGAGGTCCTGGATTTCAGTCTCTTTCCTGGTTTCAGAGTAACAGCCGTGTTAGTTTGTATTCGCAAAAAGAAAAGGAGTACTTGTGGCACCTTAGAGACTAACCAATTTATTTGAGCATAAACTTTCGTGAGCTACAGTTCACTTCATCGGATGCATACTGTGGAAACTGCAGAAGATATTATATACACAGAGACCATGAAACAATACCTCCTCCCACCCCACTCTCCTGCTGGTAATAGCTTATCTAAAGTGATCACTCTCCTTACAATGTGTATGATAATCAAGTTGGGCCATTTCCAGCACAAATCCAGGTTTTCTCACCCTCCACCCCCCCCCCACACAAACTCACTCTCCTGCTGGTAATAGTCCATCCAAAGTGACCACTCTCTTTACAATGTGTATGATAATGAAGCTGGGCCATTTCCAGCACAAATCGAGGTTTCTCAACCCCCCCCCCCCCTTTTTCAAAAACCACATACACAAACTCACTCTCCTGCTGGTAATAGCTTATCCAAAGTGACCACTCTCCTTACAATGTGTATGAAAATCAAGGTGGGCCATTTCCAGCACAAATCCAGGTTTTCTCACCCCACCCCCAAACACACACACACACAAACTCACTCTCCTGCTGGTAATAGCTCATCCAAACCGACCACTCTCCTTACAATATGTATGATAATCAAGGTGGGCCATTTCCAGCATGAATCCAAGTTTAACCAGAACGTCTGGGGGGGGGGGGGTAGGAAAAAACAAGGGGAAATAGGCTACCTTGCATAATGACTTAGCCACTCCCAGTCTCTATTTAAGCCTAAATTAATAGTATCCAATTTGCAAATGAATTCCAATTCAGCAGTTTCTCGCTGGAGTCTGGATTTGAAGTTTTTTTGTTGTAAGATAGCGACCTTCATGTCTGTAATTGCGTGACCAGAGAGATTGAAGTGTTCTCCGACTGGTTTATGAATGTTATAATTCTTGACATCTGATTTGTGTCCATTTATTCTTTTACGTAGAGACTGTCCAGTTTGACCAATGTGCATGGCAGAGGGGCATTGCTGGCACATGATGGCATATATCACATTGGTGGATGTGCAGGTGAACAAGCCTCTGATAGTGTGGCTGATGTTATTAGGCCCTGTGATGGTGTCCCCTGAATAGATATGTGGGCACAGTTGGCAACGGGCTTTGTTGCAAGGATAGGTTCCTGGGTTAGTGGTTCTGTTGTGTGGTATGTGGTTGTTGGTGAGTATTTGCTTCAGGTTGGGGGACTGTCTGTAGGCAAGGACTGGCCTTGCTAGGAAAGTCTCTTTCCTAGCAGCCTAAATTTGGCCTCCAGGACTTCTCTCCTACCCTTCCCTATGTCACTGGTACCTACATATACCACGACCAATGGCTCCTCCCCAGCACTACACATAAGTCTATCTAGATGCCTCGAGAGATCGGAACTTTTGCACCAGGCAGGCAAGTCACCATACGGTTCTCCCGGTCTTCACAAACCCAGCTATCTGTGTTTCTAATGATCAAATCTCCCATTACAAACACCTGCCTTTTCCTAATGACTGGAGTTCCGTCCCCCGGAGAGGTAACCTCAGTGTGAGAGGATACCCCAACATCATCTGGAAGGAGGGTCCCAACAATGGGTAGGTTTCTCTCTGTTGCCGTTGACTGCTCTCCTTCTCTGGGCCTTTAATTCGATTTCACCAAGCCAGTAACAAATGTGAACTCCTGGATCATTATAACAGTCTTACCATGGAGTCACAGACAGTCCCCTTAGACACGCCAGTCTATCTTGCCATCCAGACAAGCTGAACTTTTTGATAAAAGGTTACTTAAACCTAAAATCACATCACATCAGGTTTCTCCCAGTCCCAAGAGACCAGTCATTTACCCCAGATCAATTGATACTCTAGATCTTACACCAAAGACAATGCTAGCAGCCAATTTTATAGTAAACTGACTTAGGTTTATTAGCTAAGAAAAGGAAATGAGACTTATTGAGAGGCTAAAGCAAGTAAAATATATGAACAGTGTGTCAGTCCAAATGGTGGCAGTGATGTAATAAACTACCAGTCTCCCAACAGTCTTTTCCTGGTACCCAGAATAACTTTGCTTTGCATCTGGCACACACTCTAAGAGTCCAAACAGCCAGAGATAAAGGATCTTTGAATCCATATGTAGAGTATCTTCACACAGAAAGCAAACTGACAATCTGTCTACCCAGTAGTGAAGTGACCTGAATACACTCTAGCATGAGCTGGCCAGCCAGTATCACAAATACGTTATAAGGAGACCCAGCATTGACACCTATAATTAATTTTACCTAACACTTTGCATTATGAAGCCCTGTTTGCAGTTGCTTATAACTTGTCAAACTTTAACCATTGGGGCTGAAATTTTCCATGCTGGATATCTGCTTTAGGCTTAATGTTTGGGGGCAAATTTCCATTTTTGAGGTTGTGTAAAAATACATTGTTTTGCCCGTGTAAACTTTTTTTTACAACAGTTTCATTGAGAAACCTGCATGTTTTGGCACAAGTATTTGAAATTTGGCAGGGGATTTCCCTGGTATCGGGAATGTGCTGTTTGCTCTTCCCATGAAAGAATGCTCCAATTTGGCCAAATTATAAGCTTCTGATAAATCACAGACTGCACAGTAGAAGTTTGATGGGGTGATGGGACACCGATTCCTGGCGCCTTTGCTCTTTACTGAACAGAGAGCGCACAGGAGAATACAGATCATGCAAAACAACAGACATCTGAAACTGCAAATATCCCTTATTTTCTAGCGCACCCTTCCTGTGTGAATCCTTGGGGAACCATCTGGGTCTTAAGGCAGACAGGCACATGGTGAGTGGTCTCTCCCTCATGAACCAGAGAAAATGGGCCTCTGAGCTGACCATCTTCTGCCCTTTAAAAACCTTCAGCCCCATGTTAGGTGACACCTTTGCCAGTTTCCCTATAGGAGCACAAACCTCTGCTTGGTTAGTTGAGTTGCAAAGGCAATATTCCTCCTGCTAAATCAGTTCTGCTTGGCAGGGACCAGCCTTTTGTCTAGAGTGAACAGACTGTCAATGATTGTGCACTTAAAAGTCAACTGCCCTCTCTTGTTATTGTTTTGCCACCAGGCTTTGAAATTTTCAACCCAACATGGAAGCAATCAGATCACAGAGAAGGCAAAAGGCTGCAGGTTCACACCGGAGTTTGCAGTCTGTCACAGGCACAGACACATCTCACACAGAATTCATAACTTGTACAGGCATACTCCCAATTCATCACATTGGTGCTGTACAAACATAGGCTCAAGAGAGAGCCCCTACCCCCAAAAGCTGACTCTCCCACTACCCACTTCTGCTTCGTGGATACACAGGCATCTGAGTGGCTGGAACACAGCACAAGGGCCAAATGCTGCTTGCCTTATGTATGAGATGTGCCATTGACTTTGTTCTGTACAAATCAATATTGTAACAATTTTGGACCTTTATGGTTCTCACTCCACTGTACACAGTGATCACTTGGAACTGCACATGAGCAATGGGGAGGGAACCTAGATTTTCTTGTTCTCAAAGTACAGGCCTCTCCCAATTGAACTGAAAGATAATGCCCTTTACTCTTATAAGGCCTATGACACTGAATTGAGAGGTTTGATTCTGCCCAGTAGAGAGCAGTGGTACACATACATAGCAGCTCACTCAGAATATTGCTAAAGAGCAATGTCCACTCACCTGCACAAGAACTCTTTACACAGATGGTAACATTTGCACCCACACCAATCATTTGGTATAATTAAAATATCATTGTGTCACTTGAACGCTTATTTTCTATGAATGTCTTGGCATTTATATACTGCCAAGATACATTATCTTATATCAAAATTTTGTTCCTATGACATTATCTGTTCTAATTAAATCTGTGTCTACCTTCAACCACGTACTAATGGAACAATGAGCTCATTTAATTTCTGAGTGATGAGAACATAAGAACTGCCCTACTGGGTCAGATCAATGGTCCATGTAGCCCAGTATCCTGTCTCTGACAGTGGCACTTCTGGGGGAGTGTACAGAACAGAACAATTTTGGAGAGATCCACCCTGTCTTTCTCTCCTGTCTTCTTAAAACTTCCTTTTAAATTGTAACAATTAAGGATGCAAGAACAGCCATACCAGAACAGACCAGTGGTCCCAGTAGTCCAGTATCCTGTCTCAAACAGAGGCCAATGCCAGATGCTTCAGAGGATGGTGAAAAGCCCTTATAGCTTGTATAACACTTCAAAGAGCTGGGAATGAGTTAGCATGGAGAACTGCTTTAATTTGTAATTTAGCTGCTCTATGTCTGCTTTGTGGACTAGCTACCATACTGAAGTCCCTTCCAGCCCTACATTTATATGATTCTACTACAAACAAAAGATCCACATTCAAAGAACATTAAGTCTGAAAAGTCAAGCACTCAAATGCTGGGAAATGCCAGAATTAAAGTTGTCTTTGCATTTTTAATTCAGCCCCCTTGCACAGGCAACCTCAATTGCCAGAAGCTGGAAATGGGTGACGGGATGGATCACTCAATGATTACCTGTTCTGTTCTCTAGGGCACCTGGCATATGTTCTGGCATTTCTTAACATTTGACTGCTTGACTTCACCACCTTAACTTTTGTTTAACACAGGTTTTTTTATGTGATATCTTTAGCTGTCCAAAACTCTAACAGAAAATACAGAAATTGGCCCCCACATGGGTCATCTGCAGAGCTGGGACCTTTAGATCTACCTGTATATGTTAAGCATTTACAACTATCACACTTCACACCTTTGGGGTGGAGTTCTAGGAGAGGGGTGTATTTAAGTGCCAGGGAGTCAGAAGGGCCAGTGCTGCACCTAAAGTGGCAAAGTGACTGAACAGTTGGTTCCAATCCTCAGCGCGGGGATGCCAAATAGAAAGTGGGCACTCCGAGAATGTGCCTAGGGACACAAAGCTTGTAGCAGTGGCTCCAGAAGCTTGCAACACCCCACGGATCCAGAGCAATAGAGGATTGGATTCCTCTCACAGCAGTCCTAGTGAGTGGCCAGGAGGGGATGCTCGCTAAGATTTGTGACAACCTAGTACAATGGGGGCCTAGGCCATGACTGGGGCTCCTAGGCACTATGGTAATACAGATAATAAAACATTTTATACATGCTGTAAATCCAATAAATCACATATTTAAAGGAATGGAGGGATACACATTTTTTTCAAACATGAAACTATCTTAATAGAGTTAAAACAAATTAATGAAATTTTGATGATGGCAACAGAAATGTTCAAATAGACCTATAAGAAAACAAAGGCTCCACATTCCTCAGGCTCAGTTTATGTGAAAAGCAAACAATCCACAAAAGCATCCAGTTTAAGTGATAAATGAGTGATTAAAAACATGGTTTTCATTTGTGAAATGATAGATTAGTCTGGAACACATCATGTTATTTAGAAGTATTAAAACAGACTATGAAAGATAGTCAACCGTTCTCTTTCCTTCTCGACATTAATTCCTCTATCAAAACAGTGTTTCCAGCAGTGCCTCACACTGTGTGGTAAGTGTACAGTGCATGCATCTATTTTAACAAAGGGATTTAATCGAAGCATAAAGGCAAAACTTAGCTCAGTTGACAGGCATCTCTGCTCTCTAAGAGCGCCAAAGACAATTTTGTTGCACTGCCAAATTTTATTTTTTTGAAAAATATCTGATACAACACTCTTCAAATAGTACAGCCTGAATTATGGGTTTTACTACTTTAATGATAATTGAGTTTTTTTCTGTCCCTCTGCTGTGTTTATATGGGTCTTTTGGGCAGGCCAAAGGCAACAATGCCTTCCCTTTTATCCCCTCCCATGCCACTTTTTCTCTTGGTACAGACCTACGTCTGTAGGTTCAGCTTTGCTGGGTGTTGAAACACTCTCTTGCAGTGCCTGAGAATGAGCAGGCCTGAGAGCTCCCCCAGAGCTGTATGAGTGAGAAATGCAAATGACCATCAATGGAACAGTGAAACTGACTAAAGCTTTCCAATGGACAACTTAAATTAGCAAAACAGAGAGAAATATTTATTTGTTTCCTGTCTCTTTCAGTTCTAGTAACCACAGAAGTTATCTGTAAACTTTAGGTACAAAGTTTTCAGAGGAAAATGTGATTTTTTTTCAACTTGACCATTTCCTTTCAAGCTGATCACAGGAAGACATTCACATAACATTAAAGAATATGAAGGCCCATGATTTGATGATGTGGTCACCAGCCCACGTAGGAACTAGCCAGACCATCCCAGGGACATATGCGGAATTGGCCAAGGGGACAATGGGTAAGTTAGCTACATGGGAAAAGGCTTGTCTTCAGTAGTTGTCTGTAGGAAGGGGATCAATTTGGTGGAAGTAAGAGATCAATTCATGGAAAATTTTATTTTCATGTAAGGGAAGAAGAGATACAGGAGGCAAAAAGAAACCTACAGATCTTGTAAGACCCCAGAGCTTTTCAGACCTAATAATTGTTGGTTTCCCTAACTTAAATATTTTGTACTTTCTTGTATGGCTACATACTAGAAAGTTTACCTCCATGTTTACATTTTAACATTGCTTTTGGCATCTTGGTAGAAAAGGCTAGGTTTGCCAGCTTAATATGTTCTCAATCGAATATATTCCCCAGTAATTTGACTTGCAGGGAAGAGAAAACAAAGCATTAGAAATAAAGGATTTTTCATCACAGGCAATTCCTAATTTCTCCAACATGGAAATCCACTGTCTACAGTAGGCAGTTTGCACTCCTAACTAGTCATGTTGAAAATGTACCTTTCTGCCACATCTCAGTTTTCTCTGACATTTATATGTAGGTGCACAATAGTTTTGAGGTGCTTATCTTCCTTTGGAAAGTGCCTTGAGAGCTGCTGATAAATAGTGTTATATAAGTACTACTATGCACTACCTAATGAAAACGTTCCAGCGCACTCAAGATTGTGCGCACAAGGTCTTATCTTGTGCTAAGCACTCAGATGTGTCTTTTTGTAAATTTAACCCTGTGTGTTCAGCAGAACAACTCACAGAGACATAAAAAAATATTGAGCAGGACATGCTAGTTGTTCCCTAACTCTTTTCAAAGAGTGCCATGGAAACTAACTCCCATCTATGCAGTTACCACAGACAGAAAGAAGAGAGCATATTTTAATGTCCTATCCAAAGGACATACGTTAGGCAGATGTCCATTGGCTGGCACTACAGTGAAATACTTAGAACACGATAACCTGAAATGCTGCTAACCAATGTCCAGGGGTCCAATTCTGCCAAATGGCATTTGATCCCAGGCAAATGAGGGAGAAATTTAGAACCTTAAGTTTGAAACTTAAAGCCATAAACTTTTGACTCTTTACCGAGATGAAGCTGCTGACTCAACCACACTGATATCTGAATGGGTGCCCTGTTAGCTAAGGCCCTGATTCAGCAAACTACTTAAGTACGTGTGTAACTTTAAGAGTGAAGATGGATCAATGGATGTTAGGGTGGGCTCCAGGTTTTCTCCAGCCCAGTTTTCCCACCTCCCTTTGCAGTTGCTATGCGATATTCCCTGGCCTTGGTAACAGAACTTTTGTGTAACTAATGGTTTGATCAAAGCTTTATAGCTTCTCTTCAACTGATTTGGTGATCACAGATGCTGAACCGAAAGCCACGTCAATGGTAATTGCAGATCTAGAACTAGAGTAGTGAACGGCATTACTTTCTTACAGCAACTGCTGGTCAGGGATTTGATGCCTGCTTAATGGATGACAGGAGCTGTTACCACAGGACCCTCCCTGCCTGTGTTGTGGTGGCAGGTGCAAAACTGTCCCCACTATTTTGCTGCAATACAGACAGAAATGGACCCTGACCTCACCCTGAACTTTGAGAGACTTGGAATCTGGATCTGAACTTAATGGCTGGATGCTATCTTTGTACTGGGCTAAACTAAAATCCCATTTCCCAAACAACTCAGTTCTTTGGGATTTAGACCCATACCTAATCACAGAATAAAAATTGAACAGTGGGCTGCTGGGTGCCACTGGATTTGGGCACTGCAGCATCTTTTCTTCTCTTTTGCTAATTTCCTTATCTCACAAGAAAAGCTCTGGAAAGAAGCGATTCACTTCAAAGTAAACAATTCCAACAAGCATGTTTTGCACCTATTACCCTTGTGAACTTACTTCTCAGCCCCTTGAGGGCTGTACTAACCATATTAGCTCAGTTGTATTGTACCAAATGAGCATGTTCTCATTATATGTATTCAGTGAAATGTGACTGATCATATTCCAATTTGTCTAGCATTGCCCTTTGGAGTAACTTTACTATCAATGGCACCGACGCTCTTTACAGAGCATAGTGTATGCACTGATGAATTCTTTGATGGCTGCTGAGTCCAATGCATAAGTGATAGTCCCCTCCAAAGGTAGGGCATACCCATGCACTAGCAATGCTATGAATCTGAGCAGCAGATTCTTTTCTCCCCTGATGCCGGTCATTACAAAGCTTGATCCAGTCCGCCTCGCAACGCCTCACTCCATTTACAAGCTGACTCTGCCAACCAGAGCAGCACTGTGCACGCCTTTCCCAATCATTCACAGAGATTCCAAAGGATACTAAATCAGCTTTGCAAGCATCCTGAAATCTATGCAGTAGTCTGCCACTCTTTCTAGATCCTTTGTGCACTTCAGAGTACAATATACTCTTCAAGATCCTGTAATCCAGCGTTCACTTGACATGTCCAAGCCACCTGAGTCTTTTCTTACTAATCAACATTCCCATGAATGATGTACCAGCATGATTTAACACTTCCACATCTGTAAATCTGTCTTGCCATCTTAGTCGAAGAATTTTATGCAAGCATCTGAGATGAAAACTGTTTAGTCATTTGGTATGTTTGACGTAAGTCATCCATGTTTCTGAGCCATATAGAACAGTGGATAAAACACGTCTCATTAATATGGATTTTCACTTCAGTTGACAATTTGTCATTGTTCCAGGCTCTGTCTTGCCAAAGATCAAAGTTCCTGGCTGCTTTGCCAGTTCTACTAGTAAGCTCAGCATCAAGATCTACATTGCTGGTAACAGTAGAGTCAAGGTAGCAAAATTGGTCTACAGCATCTAGATGAATACTATCTAAGGTGATATCTGGAACTGGTTCTGAAGAGTCTTGGTGCATGATAGCAGTCTTGGTCAAGCTTATTGCTAGCCTAAAGATTTTGCAGGAATCAGAAAACTTGATAATAAGATATTGTAGGGCATCAACTCTGTGAGCCAGAAGGGCTGCATCATCTGAAAACAACAGGTCCCTTATGATCATCTTCTTCGTCTTAGTTCTGAACCTTGCAATGCTAAACAAACCCCCATCATATCTAGTGCTAAGACAGACACCTTCTCAAACATCACGGAACACATGTTGAAGAAGGAATGAGAAGTAAATTTTAAACAATGTAGGAGCCAGTACACAACCCTGCTTCATTCCACTGTTGATGTTAAACAAGTCAAACTCTCAGTTTTCATACATTACAGCTGCCTTCATGCCATCATGTAAGGATTTCACAAAGTTTAGCAATATAGGTGGACAACCAAGCTTCTTCAGAACAATGTAAAGCCCTGACCAACTAACCATGTCAAAGACTTTTGTTAAATCTATAAAAGCCATGTACAGTGGAATATGCTTCTCTCTGCACTTTTTCTGCAGTTGTCTTATAGAGAAGACCATGTGGACCTTCCCAAGTGGAAGCCATGCTGGCTCTCAGGATGGATTCTCTCAGCTAAAGTTTGAAGTCTAGGTAAAAGAATATGGCTTAAGATTTTCCTCACAATCTTAAGAAGAGATAGACCTCTGTGGTTATTACCTTTCCAGTTGTTTCCCTTTATAAGTTACAATATGCCATCCAGATCTTTCAGTGGAGCTGTCTTTGCTCTTTATCAGCCCAATGGCCTTTCTAATACCCTCATACAACCATCTACTGTCACCTGCGTTAGCGGCCTGTTAGATGTTATCACAGAGACCCAGTCGAAATTCTTGAGCATACCTCCCGGAAACTATTTGAACAACATTACAAGTTTTTCTATGCTGTTGAGTGAATCAGAAGTAGGAGTAGACCTGAAGGTGATCAGGGGAGATCTTTTTCCTCTCAGTGAGTGGCAGCAATATCTCTGAATGGTCTATGAACCCGTCAACATTTTTCTTAATACTCTTTCCAAAACTCTTGATTGCCACATTGTACGTACTTGTCTTCAGGACTTCCCATGCATTAGAAGCAGTTTCATTTCTTCCAGCTGCCTTTGCTACTTCTTCATTAAAAAGCCATTTCTTGACCAAATCATTGATTCAGCACAAGTCAATATAAGACTGTACAGCAGTTTTATTACAGTGGATCTTCTTAGCTTGAAACTTCACTTTGCAGCAGACAAGAGTGGTCTGTGTCACAGACTGCTTTGGAAGGATTGTGTATGTAAGATATCTTTCAAATATGAACGTCTTGTCAGAACCAAGTCCAGCTAGTGCTAGTGCTTAGACCTCGGGTGTCTCCACGGTACTCTTTTTTTCTGATGTTACCAGCAAAGAAGGTGTTGGTCACTGATAAGCCTTGACTGGCACAGAGCTCGAGAGCTCTCTGACCATTGTCATTCATACTTCCAATGCCATGCCCACGTACAATTCCAGACCAGATCACAGCATTGGACCCAACTCTTGCATTGAAGTCTCCAAGTACTAGGATGGGATAGGTTCCTTCCATGGAATCCTGCCAATCAATTCTTCTAACTGTTGGTAAAAGCTATCCTTCTCCTCACCACTAGCCTGCAGAGTTGGAGCATAAACACTGTTGATGAATCCCTTCTGTAAACTAACTCGAAGTGTCATGATATGTAAGGACGCTGCAATCTGAGCTTCACACGATGACATAAATTCATTTCTCTCCTTACTCCTTCAGGTTTGCCATGCCAATAAATGGCATAGTCTTTCGCCCTTCTGAAGCCTGTACCTGAGAGCCGAGTTTCTGAAAGAGCTGCAATATCAGTTCTGAAACATGCAAGTTCGTTACTCCACATCGCCGTTTTCTTTACATCCGAATTCAGGTCAAAGTCATATCCAGGGGTCAAAGTCCAAATATTCCAAAAAGCAATTCTGTTTATAAAAACAGTTGAGCCAGGATGTAAACAATGAGGCAGAGCTTGTTTGATCCACCTTTTCTAGGGCCACCCTCAGATAAAGCAAGCGGGCCATCCCTAAACAGGGCTGCTTGGAAATCCTGGAAGCTTCCCCTGGGCCCTAATGCCTCTCTTGGATCTCTGCGACCATCTTGCCAAGACCTTCAGTGCATACGCATAGGCAAAGTTACTATCTACAATTTTAAAACTGCCGGGTACTTGGCTGTACACACCTACACTGAAGTTATAGCTTGAATATCACTGAGCAGACCCAAAAGGGTTTCTGACTTGATATCTCTGACCTTTCTCTCACCACACCTAATGAATGTCCATGGATAGGTGACGGTCCATTTACAGAATTACAGTTACTGGTTCATAGGTTTGAGCTAAGACCCTGACAGTTATGTGGGGGAAGTCTCAATGTCATGACTGTCAAAGAAAAGTCATTACATATATGGATTTCCCTTATACATTGGCTTTGTTTCTCACCATGGGTGGAGTTCAGCAGGGGTGATCAGAGCACAAAAATTCTGTTTTGATGCAACTTTTGAAATTTGTTTTCATTCCATATTTGGAGGGGATTTGACAAGTAGATAGCCAAAACAAGTAGAACATCATACAATAAAATTATCTGATTATTTTAGTAGCAGGAAACTTACAAGAGAATCTATGGATCCACTGGATTGCCAGACAATAAAGGGCACAATTAAGGAGGATAAGGACATCCCATAGATGCTTCAATAACTTCTTTGCATCAGTTTTCATCACAGACTATTACCCGGGACTTACTCTTTTCAGATAGTAAAGTTGAGGTACTGTCAGATAATGAGGTGCCAAAGAGGAAAAAGCTGGAACAAGCAGATACATTAAAGAGCAGTAAGTCACTAGTAGTGGATGGTATTGCAAATTACAGCCAAGTAAGCCTTACTTTAGTACCAGGTAAATGGGTTCAAATGATAACTAAAGAATTGCAAAATTAAATTAATCTGATATGAGCAAGACTTCAGTAAATGAAAATCATGCCTCTCCAATCTATTAGAATTCTTTGAGCATGCGAACAAAACCATGGGAAAAGGGGAACAGGTTGTGATAATTTATTTGCATTTTCAAAAAGTCCTTTAAAAAATTCCCTCAGACTCTATTTGAGCTAAATTACCACCAGAATTTAGAAACTGGCAAAGAGAAAATAAGAAGCAGGACAGAATGGTGAATTATCAATATGATAAAACAGAAAGGTGTCCCAAAGCTCTTTAGGACAAGTGTTTAATACAGTTATGAAAGATCCAGAGAAGGGGTGAATAGGGAGGTGGCAAAATTTGCAGATAACACAAAATCATTAATGTAGTCTAGATTGGAGAAGGCTGTGAGGAATATCAGACGTTGTTACAAAGATAGGTGAATAGGCAGCTGGGGGAGGCAGATAAAATTCACTGTTGACATATGCAAGATAATGCACATTGGAAAGCATAATTTAAAGTACTCATGCACATAACCATTCAGAAAAAAGCCCTGATCATCCACATGGGCAGCTCAATGAAAATCTTTGGTCCGTTTGTTAGACAGGATAATTTTTAGAAAGGTATATAAAACCTCATGCTTCAGCTTAGAAATCAAAACTGAATTGAGGGAATTAGAAAGTAATTTTCTCTCTAGAACAGGTTATTCTATAATTGTCCCCATGCAAAGTTGCACCGATTCAAATCAAATCATTTTAGTAACCAATTTTGTCTGGTGCAAAGTCCCCGGACTGCACACTTAAATTGATTTAAAGATGTCAAATTGATTTAGCTTAATTTGATTCCTTACCAAATAAGAAGTAATGGGCCTGATGCAGGAGTCACGGAATGAAATTCTATGCTCTTTGTTATGCAGGAGGTCAGACTAGATGACCATAATGGTCTCTTCTGGCATTGAAATCTGTGACTCTATTAAGCTGGTATAAGCCATTTTAAAAGGAGTGCTCACTTGGGGTGTTGAACCTTTAAATAAACCTATTTAAAAACACATTTAGTTAAATTTGTACAAGTTTGTATGTAGACAAGACTAAAGAATCTTGTGACTCCCTCAGAAGCCCCTGGCGATGGCCACTGTCAGAGACAGGACACTGAATTAGATGGACCTTGGGTCTGAGCCAATCTGGCAATTCCTATTTTCCCATGACAAAAACAAATGAATGTTTTTAGTTCAATAAATATTTGTAAATAATGTTCTGTAGCACTCATCCATTCTAATACTAAGTCCAAATAGTTTCAAAACAACAACATTGCAGCCATCTCCCAAGTATGAAATCTGGTGATTGCTTTGTCACTACAGAAGTGAATGCCACCATGCTATCTCATCAAAGCACACTCTTTCCTACTTTGGAGCTATTACCCTGTCATAAATATAAAGGGAAGGGTAACAACCTTCCTGTATACAGTACTATAAAATCCCTCCTGGCCAGAGGCACAAAGTCCTTTTACCTGTAAAGGATTAAGAAGCTCAGGTAACCTGGCTGGCACCTGACCAAAAGAACCAATAAGGGGACAAGATACTTTCAAATCTGGAGGTGGGGGGAGAAAGGCTTTTGTTTTTCTGTTCTGGGTCTGTCTGTTCTGTGTGCTTGCCGGAGACAGATCAAAAGAAACAGGCACTCCAACTCCATTAAAATTAGTAAGTACTAGCAAGGAAATGCATTAGCTTATCTTTGTTTTGGCTTGTGTTTTTCTCTGTGCTGAGAGGGAAGGTGTATTCCTGGTTTGCTTTCTTGTAACTTTAAAGTTTTGCCCAGAGGGAAATCCTCTGTGTTTTGAATCTGAATACCCTGTAAAGTATTTTCCATCCTGATTTTACAGAGATGATTTTTAGCTTTTTTTTTTTTTAAATAAAATCCATCTTTTAAGAACCTGACTGATTTTTCCATTGTTTCAAGACCCAGGGGTTCGGGTCTTTGATCATTTTGTAACCAGATGGTTAGGATATTATTCTCAAGCCTCCCCAGGAAAGGGGGTGGAAGGGCTTGGGGGGATTTTGGGGGGAAGAGGAACTCCAAGTGGTCCTTTTCCCTGATTCTTGTCTAATCACTTGGTGTTAGCAGCATACTGTTCAAGGACAAGGTGAAATTTGTGCCTTGGGAAAGTTTTTAACCTAAGCTGCTAAAAATAAGCTTAGGGGGTCTTGCATGCAGGTCACCACATCTGTACCCCAGAGTTCAGAGTGGGGAGGGAACCCTGACATGGTGGAAGAGGTGGGATTATTTTGAACCAGAGATCATTTTGAACCAAAAGCACAGCAGGATTTTAAAAGGACATTTTTTTTTCCTTTTGCTGCTTGGAAGCAGGATTTTTAGCTGAGAGCAGCTGGAGTTTTTTTTCTCTGCCTCAGGGCAGAGGTTACAGCAGCAAGGAAATTCACATGCAGGTTTTTTTTTTCTTTCTAGCTCTCGGGTAAGATAGGCAAGTAGGAGCTAGGATGGCGAAATGCAATGTCCAGCAGAAACTAGAATTAGCTAAATTTGAAGCTGAAGAGAGACAAAAAGAACATGACAGACAGATAGCCTTAAAACGCTTGGAGTTGGAAGCAGAGGAGAGGAAATAGGCAAAACGCTTGGAGGTGGAGATGGAGGCGAAACACTTCCAGGCGGAGGCGGAGAAGCACCACTTGGAGGCAGTGGCGAAATGCTTGGAGGCAGAGTTAGCGCTGAAGCGCTTAAATCTGGAAAGGGCTAAGATAGGTCCACCGGATAACCCTAACAATCCTTCCCCAAAAATCCACAAATGGGAGCGACTATGTCCATAGTATGATGAATCCAGTGATATTGCTGAATATTTCATCACCTTTGAGAGACTGTGCACCCTCCATGCAATTCCTGATGATCACAAGATGACCACATTGATAGCAAAATTGACTGGCAGAGCTCTGGACATATTCAATAAGATGCCCATTGATGATGCTGCAAACTATGGGAAATTTAAGGACTTGGTTTTGAAACAGTTTCAGGTTACACCTGAAACCTACAGAGTAAAATTTAGAGCCCTTAATAGAGGGGCTGGATTAAGTAATGTGGCTTATATAAACCAGATGAAGGATCTGTTCGATAAATGGGTCAAAGGAAGGGATATAACTAGCTTTGATTTAATGATACAGGAGCAGTCCTGACTATGACCAATGATGATGTAAAACAGTGGTTATGGGATAAGAAAATGGACTCAGCAGAAAGTCTTGCTTCTTACGCTGATCAATATGAGCAATCCCAGACCGCCAGGGAGGCAAGGAAAATTGGAATCCAATGGGTGGGGGTAGCCGAAAGGAACAACCCTGGTCGCAGTTTGGGTGGATACTAGAAGGGACACCCTGAGACCACACCACCCCACCAGGGGCAGACCAAGGCCCCACCTGCAATCTAAGGAAAACCCCAGACCCCTTATCGTCCCACCACACCATTCTCCAGCAACCCACCTCGCCCCAGTGACCAGTCAGCTGGGCGATGTTTTAAATGTAATGAGCTGGGGCATGTAAAGGCCAACTGCCTCAGGAACCCCAACAGATTACAGTTCATTGCACTGGGGTCACACCAAAGGTCCTCAGGCCCAGATGCCTCCCAGATACCCTCAGAGTGAAGGGAAACTGAGTGTGGGTGGGAAGAAAGTTACAACATGGTGGGACACTGGAGCACAAGTGTCAGCTCTCCAACAGTCCTGAGTGGACCCCAGCTTAATCAACCCAGAGGCAAAAGTGACAATTCAACCCTTCAAGTCCAACTCTTTTGATTTGCCTACAGCCAAGTTGCCTATCCAGTACAAGGGCAGGTCAGGAATGTAGACTTTTGCAGTCCATGATGATTATCCCATTCCCATGCTGCTGGGGGAAGACTTGGCCAACCATGTGAAGCTAGCCAAGAGGGTGGGAATGGTCACCCACAGCCAGGCTAAGCAAGCTTTCACACCTACCCCTGTTTCTGAGCCTTCCACCAGGGCCCTGTCTGTGTTACCAGAGACCCAGATGGAGGTGGTGGAACTGGATCCCCTGCCAACGACTGCAACAGCCGTAGTGGATCCAATCCCAAAGACCCAGCCAAAGCCAGTCCCAGAACCAGAACTGGTGAAGCAACCAGCACCAGAATCATTGCCAGCACTGAGTCCAGCGCTTGCAACCCTGTCCACAGCTCCAACACCAGAGGGCACCACCAAGCCTGCACTGGCAGCAGCAGATAACCCTACACAAGAGGCTCAGCCACAGCCTGAAATACCCCATAGTGCACCAGTGGAGAGTGGTTCACAGTCAACGAAAACAGCCCCATCACCTGCATTGCTTCCAGAGGGACCAAGCCCAGGTCCACAACCCAATGAGGAAATGATGTCTCCAGCATCAAGGGAACAGTTCCAGGATGAACAGGAAGCAGATGAAAGCCTCCAGAGAGCTTGAACGGTGGCGGCATGGAGCAACCCACCGCCTCTCAGCTCTTCAGATCGATCCAGGTTTGTTGTAGAAAGAGGACTTTTATACAAGGAAACTCTTTCTGGTGGACACCAGGAAGACTGGCATCCTCAAAGACAGTTGGCAGTTCCAACTAAGTACCGGGTAAAGCTCTTGAGCTTAGCCCACGATCATCCTAGTGGCCATGCTGGGGTGAACAGAACCAAAGAACGTTTGGGGAAGTCCTTCCACGGGCAGAGAATGGGCAAGGATGTTTCTGCCTATGTCTGGTCTTGTGAGGTATGCCAAAGAATGGGAAAACCCCAAGACCAGGTCAAAGCCCCTCTCCAGCCACTCCCCATCATTGAGGTTCCATTTCAGCAAGTAGCTGTGGATATTCTGGGTCCTTTTCCGAAAAAGACACCCAGAGGAAAGCAGTACATACTGACTTTAATGGATTTTGCCACCCGATGGCCAGAAGCAGTAGCTCTAAGCAACACCAGGGCTAAAAGTGTGCGTGAGGCATTAACAGACATTTTTGCCAGGGTAGACTGGCTTTCCAACATCCTTACAGATTCGGGAACTAATTTCCTGGCAGGAACCATGGAAAGCTCATGGGGTGAATCACTTGGTTGCCACCCCTTACCACCATCAAACAAATGGCCTGGTGGAGAAGTTTAATGGAACTTTGGGGGCCATGATACGTAAATTCGTAAATGAGCACTCCAACGATTGGAACCTAGTGTTGCAGCAGTTGCTCTTTGATGTACCACATCCCAGTTTAGGGTTTTCACCATTTGAACTTGTGTATGGCTGCAAAGTTAAGGGGCCACTACAGTTGGTAAAGCAGCAGTGGGAGGGTTTTACGCCCTCTCCAGGAACTAACGTTCTGGACTTCGTAAGCAACCTACAAAACACCCTCCAAGAGTCTTTAGCCCTTGCTAGAGAAAACCTAAAAGATGCTCAGGAAGAGCAAAAAGCCTCGTATGATAAACATGCCAGAGAGCGTTCCTTCAAAGTAGGGGACCAGGTCATGGTCTTGAAGGCACTCCAGGCCCATAAGATGGAAGCGTCGTGCGAAGGGCCATTCATGGTCCAAGAGCACCTGGGAGCAGTTAACTGTCTCATAGCATTCCCCACCTCAACTCTAAAGCCTAAGGTGTACCATATTAATTCTCTAAAGCCCTTTTATTCCAGAGAATTAAAAGTTTGTCAGTTTACAGTCCAGGGAGGAGATGACGCTGAGTGGCCTGAAGGTGTCTACTATGAAGAAAAAAGTGACAGTGGCGTGGAAGAGGTGAACCTCTCCATGATGGTTGGACGTATACAATGACAGCAGATCAAGGAGCTGTGTGCCAGCTTCGCGCTGATGTTCACAGCCACCCCAGGACAGACCCAGAAAAGAAAAACAAAAGGTTCAAGGAATGTCACCTTTTCAAGTTGCCTGTCAGACGACTCAGAGCAACTACTTTAGAATCTTCAGAAACAAATCATTTTAAGAGATGGGCTGAAACTGCAATATTCAGATCCTGATTTTGGAGGCCCCTAAATGTGGGAAAGTTCTGAGCAGGGTTTTAGTTTGCATCTCCGAACATTTTTCACTCCCTGTTAGAGACCATTAAGATCTTCCAAATGGTAACTGAATAATCTAGTGTGGGGATCTGTCTGGATAAAAGTTGCTATATGAGTCTAATGTATGATTATTTATTATACCTTATCTTTAGTTCACAATGGGCAGGAACGCTCTGGCCTCTTGTTACCTGAGTGAGTTGTTACCACTTTCTAATCAGTTGGCTACAGTTGCTGCCAACTCTTTTGTAAAACCCAGCTCTCCCAGGTTATATTACAGACAACAGATAAATCAACGTCTTTTAATTTTACCTGGAATTTCAGTTAGGTTTAGCAGATTAGCAAAATGATTTTAACTTTTGTGTACTTTTAAAATGCTATCCAAATAGTATTGCACCTAGTATATAGTGCTGTAGCTAAATGTAAGCAGGGGAATAGTCCTGCTATTGTGGGGAACTTTCCTGGCTTCTGCACTACCCCGGTGAAGTGGGCTAGCGAAAGGATCCGAGTCCTCGCTCCCACTTCCTTTACCCAGTGGCCTCCCTGCCCTTGAAGACTCCCCTTCCACTCTCCTGTCTGGCAGAGTCCTCGTAACCCCAAAAAGGCTGGGCCCAGGATTCCTGGGGGGCTCGACCCCCAACCCTGCTGCGGTCACCTAGGACAGGGGCTAAGGTGCTCCCACTCCAGGGTACTCTCTCTGCACTGGGCACTTCTCTGACCCACTGATTATTACATACAAATTGAAGCAAATGCAAGTTATTTAATCAACAATTAATTTTAAAAAGAATAAGGGGAAATGGGAAAGGTTAAAGGAAACACATCAACCCGCTCTGTGGCAGGGAACATCACAAACAGTGTCTCTGGAACGTCAGGGCAGTTCACAGTCTGTTCCTTGTAAGTCCCAGGCCTTCTTCTCAGGCCCTGGCTGTGCTGCAGGGATGCTGTGGGTTGGACACTCGCTCTGGTGGTGGCCACAGGCTCTAGGTGGCAGGGCCCTTATTCCCAGCATTGCCCCTGCCCTGTCGGGGTTACCAATCCCCCTTCAAGGCTGGCAGGCAGAGCCTCCTGGCTGAGGCGTCTCCCTGTGCTGGGCCCACTGCCCAGGATCCCCATCGCTCTCCCCAGCTGCTCACGACACCCAGCTCCGGACTGCTCCAGCCCCAGCTCCAGTTCCACTCTGTCTTAGCTCCAGCTTCACCCTGCCTCAGCATGGCTGCTACTCTGCCTCCAGCTCCCTGGGCTGCTTCTCTGGCCCCTCTGGCTCTGGTTGCTGTAGCTCTCCTCCCAGGGCAAGTCTGCTCTCTCTGGGCTGTGCCTCTGGCTTTGGGGCTGCAGCTCTGCTCCCAGGACAGGGTCTGCTCTCTCTGGATCTGGCACAGCTCTGTTCCCCAACTCAGCTTGCGCCCCTGCTTTCTCCTTAGCTCGACCCCACTCTGTCTGACCCAGGCAATTCCAGCTCACAGAGGACAGGACCTCCCTGGCCTCCTGACTCCCTGATTAGCCTGCCCGCCCTGTCATTCAGGCTGACCTGGAGCATTGGCCTCTCCCCATTGTTCCTGGGGGCTGTCGGTCTCAGGGTCCTGATTCCCCATCGACCCTTCCCCTTTGAGTACTGGGAGCTAGCAACTAAAACACCCCCACTGAATGTTAGTAAGGGGGCAACAGTCCCCTTACATAAACTTCAAGGACCAGATGCTCTGTTGGTGTAAATAAGTTATAGAAGCTGAGGATCTAGCCCAGCCCTCGGCCTGCACTGCTTCCCGCAGCCCCCATTGGCCTGGAACGGCAAACCAAGGCCCGTGGGAGCCGCGATCAGCCGAACCTGCGGACACGGCAGGTAAACAAACCGACCCGGCCCACAAGGGGACTTACCCTGGTGGACTGCGTGCCAAAGGTTGCTGATCCCTGATCTAGCCCATAATAAGTAGCTGAAACATGCATTCTTCATGTGCCCTGAAAATTTGCCCCAATGTGCAATTATTACTTTATTATTATTAATGATTTATATTACATTAGTGCTCAAAGGCCCATATCATGTTTGGAGTCCCATTGTGCTAGGTGCTGAGCAAACACAAATACAGAGACAAAGCAGTCCAACTAATGGACTTTTTTAGACTAAGGGTCCAGCTCGGTCACTGGTTACACAGGCACATTGCATTGGAGATGTATGTATATGACTGAGCTCAGAATTCCGCTCTTAACATTTCCACACCACATCCTCAGTACACAAATGAGCATAATTGTACTTAACCAAAAGCATCTTTTTCCCCATACTGAACAAAGTCACTACTCCTTCCTGATGAATATTCACTCACCAAGCTTCATCTTCCAAACCTCAGCTGTTATTGAACCACGTAAAATAACCCAAACATCTGGCTTGAATGTTCGTAAATGGAGAAAAATGAATTTTTGTACCTCAGCAGATGGAGAGGTTTTAACAATCTTTTGAAAAGAAAAGAAAAGAAAAGAAAAGAAAAGAAATCAGCTATGGATTCAAATAAAGTACAGAAAGTTTCATCTGAAAAGGTAAATTTTTTGGCAGGGACAGTTTTGACATTTTTGGATGAATCTCAAACAATTTTTTCTAGCCACCGCCTCCTTTCCATTTTACACATTTTACAGCCTTGGGCGGGGAAGGGGAATATAAAAAATAAAAGCCAACAACAGTAACCTTTAACTTTTAAAAAGGGGAACTACATAAGAATGAGGAGGCTTGTTATATGGAAATTAAAAGGTGCTGTCCTAAGGATTAAACGCCTGCAAGCAGTATGGCGACTTTTTAAAGCATGGTGTTTTTAAACATCATAATAAAGGCTTAGATTAAATGTATGCCCCAAATCAGTATAGACAATAAGAGGACCAAAACCATGGCTAAACAGCAGAATAACAGAGGCTGTTAGAGGCAAAAAGACAGCCCTTACAATTTGGAGGTCAAATCCTGGTGAAGATAATATGAGGGGCCATGGGATGTCATGATGGCCAAAAGCATAACTGACTTCAGAAAAGAACTAAATAAGTTCAGGGAGGATAGGTCCATCATATAATCATAGAATATCAGGGTTGGAAGGGACCTCAGGAGGTCATCTAGTCCAACCCCCTGCTCAAAGCCCCCAATTAAATCATCCCAGCCAGGGCTTTGGCAAGCCTGACCTTAAAAACTTCTAAGGAAGGAGATTCCACCACCTCCCTAGGTAATGCATTCCAGTGTTTCACCACCCTCCTAGTGAAAAAGTTTTTCCTAATATCCAACCTAAATCTCCCCCACTGCAACTTGAGACCATTACTCCTTGTCCTGTCATCCGCTACCACTGAGAATAGTCTCGATCCATCCTCTTTGGAACCCCCTTTCAGGTAGTTGAAAGCAGCTATTAAATCTCCCCTCATTCTTCTCTTCCATAGACTAAACAATCCCAGTTCCCTCAGCCTCTCCTCGTAAGTCATGTGTTCCAGTCCCCTAATCATTTTTGTTGCCCTCCGCTGGACGTTTTCCAATTTTTCCACATCCTTCTTGTAGTGTGGGGCCCAAAACTGGACACAGTACTCCAGATGAGGCCTCACCAATGTCGAATAGAGGGGAACGATCACGTCCCTCGATCTGCTGGCAATGCCTCTACTTATACATCCCAAAATGCCATTGGCCTTCTTGGCTACAAGGGCACACTGTTGACTCATATCCAGCTTCTCGTCCACTGTAACCCCTAGGTCCTTTTCTGCCGAACCGCTACCGAGCCATTCGGTCCCTAGTCTGTAGCGGTGCATTGGATTCTTCCGTCCTAAGTGCAGGACTCTGCACTTGTCTTTGTTGAACCTCATCAGATTTCTTTTGGCCCAATCCTCCAATTTGTCTAGGTCCCTCTGTATCCTATCCCTACCCTCCAGCATATCTACCACTCCTCCCAGCTGTTAGCCAAGATGGTCAGGGATGCCACCCCATGCTCAGGGTGACTCTAAACTACAGGGTGATTGCCAGAAACTGGGAGTGGAATACAGAGGTGGATCATTCCAACTGCCCTGTTCTGTATGTTCCCCTGAAACTTTAGTATTGGCCACTGTCAGAGGCAGTATAATGGGCTAGATCAGGGGCGGGCAAACTTTTTGGCCTGAGAGCCACATCGGGTTTCCAAAATTGTATGGAGGGCGGGTTAGGGGAGTCTGTGCCTCCCCAAACAGCCAGGCGTGGCCCAGCCCCTGCCCCTTATCTGAACCCCCCCGCTTCTCACTCCCTGACAGCTCCCCTGGGACTTCTGCCCCATCCAACCCCCCTTGTTCCCTGTCCCCTGACTGCCCCCGGACACCCCACCTGACTGCCCCCGGCTACCCCATCCAACTCCTCCTCTCATTCCTGACTGCCCACCCAGGACCCCTGCCCCTGACTGCCCCTCGCTGCCCTATCCAACCCCCCCCCTTCCTGACTGCCCCCCCGGGACCCCTGCTCCCATTCAATCCCCCTGTTCCCTGCCCTCTGACCGCCCTGACCCCCTATTAGATCCACTTTTTTTGTTTCTTCTTTCAGGAAAGTATATTTTCATCCCAAGTAGCCCAGAGGAAGAAACTTACACCTGAGTTACTGAAATCAGGTTTTTGTTTTGCTAGGTACTGCAGTTAGAAGACTTCACGCTGCCCCATCAGTTTTAGAGTTGTCTGGAATGGTAATGGGCAACTTTTGTACATTTTGATGATGTACAGAACCTCTAGCCTCTAAGGTCTGAAAGTTTGCCTGCAATTATTTGTGCCCTCATTTTAGGTCACAAATATCTAAGTATCTGATTTGCAGACAGCATTGTGTCCATAGATGTCCATGTGACATTACTGGACCCCCCAAATAATTGATGGTATAAAATTACACCCATAATTGGTTTGTGGCAACAAAAATGTAAATATCTGGTCACAATTTGATCCCTGGTCTGCTTCTGGGGCAACACTACTATACTTCTTATTCAGGGCCTGTGTTAATGCAATGATCTAGTCCAACAGTTTTTTAATCACTTAAAAATGACGACATTCCTATTCCCATCCAATTTAACATCATTGAGCGGAATGTGATTGACTGTCATTCTATTTATCTCATACATGGCCCTTATCAGTGTATTGTTCAAGTGTCTCCAAAGTAATTCAAAGAAAAAAAACCCAAGAAACAAGCCAAAAAAAAACCCCAAGAAAAAGAAAAAGAAAAAATACCCACCACCCCTTAGTTGGCTATAGGAGAAAAGTTGAAGAGATAGCTGTTATTTGTTTTATTTCCTGAGCTTGGGTGAGGGATTAAGTGTATGTGTGTTAAGAGCTTGTGAGGGAAAGTTAAGTCAGAGCTAAATCCCCATTGCTGGTTTCTAAGCGTCTTGAAATTGAGAGGATTTGTTTTTTATTTGACACTATGTTCAATCAATTGGTGTCTTTTATAAAAATAAAGAGCCCTGTGCTTTGGATAGCATCCCCACCATCGCTTCATTTTATGTTTAAATTCCCTGTACTGGAAGACTGATGTTCCAGATTTTGCTACATTATCATATGGCGTTAAAAAAAAAATCGATGGCTGCCTAAGATATCCTCATTGTCATGACGCTGACACTTTCATGGTCACTTGGAACTTCACATCAAGGGGGCAATAAAACTCTGATGCTTGTGTTCCAGAAAGGTAGACGTCTTCTACTTGAGCTACAGGAAAGTGTCCATGAGTGGCTGGCAGCATAAGGCCCATGGCATGGTTTGATTCCTCTAGTATATGGCAATGATGCACACTGCAATATGATGCAGCCTGCTGAGAGATAGTAATTTAAGAAAATACATAAAGTTTCTTCCTACAGCTTTGACAAAGCAGTTGTAGCTAAGCTTAAATATGTGGGCTCACAGATCATGAGTACAGTATTATCATAACATAGTGATGCTGAAACCTCAAACGCCTTGCTGCAAAACATACTGCAAACACAGGCCCAGTAGAAACGCAACTCACGTCTCAGGGGAAATCCATACCACTGACACCCCTGAGGAAACGCTCCAAATCTTGTCAGCCTCCAGGCAAAGGTGGTGATGGGGACTCCGCTTTCACAAGTTGTGAATGACGGAGCATAAGCAAACAGGTGCTTTTCCAAGCTCATAATACTCAAGAGGGGCAGAATGGTTTTTTGGGGTAATGCCCTGAACTGGGACTCAAGAGATCTGGCACTAACACAGACTCTTGGTGAATTCGTCTATGGTGCAGCTGGGCATGAGCCTCGCAGCCCAGGTAAACAGACTCGTGCTAGTGTGCTAAAAACAGCTGTGTAGAGGTGGCGGCTCTGGCTGAGACTCAGGCTGGCTACCCAAGCTCAAGCCCACCCAACTCCCTAGACTTGGGCTCAGATGGTGGAGCCACAACAGCCACACAACTATTTTTAGTGTGCTTGCACGAGTCTGTCTACCTGGGTTTGGAGGTTCACTGCCAGCTGCAGTGTAGATGTACCGTGTGTCGGCTCAGGTAAGTCACAATCACTCTGTGTCAAAATTCCCCATCTTCAAAATGGGGATAAGATGTCACCATCTCTCCCACCCTTTGTCTTGTCTATTTAGAGTGTCAAATTTGGGGGCAGAAGTTGTCCCTTATGTGTATGTGAATGACACAGTAATTTGGCTTGTTGAGTAATGAGTTTACCCAGACTGCTTGTATTATTATTGTATAATGCCTTGCACAAAGGGGTCTGATCTCACTTGGGACCCCTGGGCTCTGCTAGAATACACATAATAAAAATAATTTCATAAGCAGAATTGGTAAGCAGTAGAGACTATTAGAACTGATTTCCTCATCAAACCAAGTTATCTTGTAATTCTCCACCTTACAGGTTCAATATAGCTAATGAAAATCAAGCTGTATTCATTTCTGCCTTCTATAGCTACAATAGCCATGAACTTTTTGGAATCAGAACTTGTTTTCCATTATCTGGCTCTTGGATGCTACTGTATTTGATTTGCGTGAGCTCTGTAGAATTCTCAAGCACTGGTGAGAAGCTACACACTGTACTGAATAAAATACAAAAAACTCAAGGTGAAGCCACTTTCTCCTTATATGTTTACTCTACTAGAAGTTTGCTGATCCACCACAATTAAACCTAGGTATCTGGTTATTTTAAGTTTGTTTTAGCACAACCTGTCCCTGCCCACAAACATACAGTATTAAAGACATTTTGCTGTCCCGTATGTAAATAAGTTGATGGTCATCTAGTGTCACATCATGTTACAATGTATAAATGGTGGGCAAAAAAAATTCAGAACTGTGTTTCAGAAAAATCAATCTTCTTACTTTTGAGCAAACCCCTCAGCTATTTCTAACATTTTAAATTTTCTTTCATTTGAACATCTATTTACATTAAAAACTAATACATGTCACATCCAAAAACAGGCTAAATTCAACATCTCATGGAACTTTAATGAAAAAAATGTAATTGCAGGTTATGAAACAGCCCCAAACAAAATGATAAAAATGTCAAATGTTTATCATTTTCTCACAGCTCTACACAGCATCAATTATATGTTGACATGATGATCTACAGTACAGTAACAACTGCACCTTTAACATTATTGTTTGACAACTTCTATTTCTCATGGAACAACTTCTTTATTTTTTCAGTCTGGAGTTAGTGCTCTATGTTAAAAGGAGTTACAAACAAGGGCTGTTCATTCCCCAGATTCTGATCGGCCATAACTATCAATTGCCATGAGTTCACCCTTTTGATCTGGACTTGTTTATTCACATTGAGTGAAATCCTGGCCCTATTAAAGTCAATGGCAACACTCCTATTGCCTTTAGTGGGGCCAGGATTCCATGGATTGCCTCCATTTTGGGGACACACTTCACAGATAGCACATTTTTCAAAATGGCACTTTGTACTTGTTTCATCTGGTCATCTCTGAGTAGTTTATTGCTTAGTAACAGAAGCCATGTGGCTAGAACAGACTTTGTGGCTTCTCTCAGCATTTCCCCATTGCAAAATGCATGGCAGAGCTGGCTTTAGTATTTTTTCCTGAAGCCTGGGAAACATTTTGCCACCAGGGGTGCTGGAACAATTTATATAGGGGGGGTGCTGAGAGTCATTGAACCAAACTGTAAACCCTGTATATTATGGAAACCACTTCAAGCCACAGGGTGCGGCAGCATCCCCACCACCCCTAGTTCCAGCACCTATGTTTGCCACCATTTACCCTTTTCTATTTCCTCCTTACCTCCCATTTCCCTAAAAGTCTAACTCATACCCACACCGTCCCCTGCCAAAAAAAAAAAAAAAAAGTTGACTGATCCCACAGTGTTCCCTACACCTTCAAAATAAGCCAACTCTTGCCCATCATCATTGTGACACCGGCAGACCATGCGCCAGGCAATGCCAAGACCCCAGGCCTCACTGGACACTGACAGATGCATAGCTGGAAACTAGTCTGGCTTATCTGTGGGTTAGTGTAGTTAAAACAGATATTACTGTCAGTGTTATAAGACTTTATGGAATGCTTGTAAGCTGCTGCATGCATTAATCTCATTTATAACCTCTATATCAGGAGTTCTCAAACGGGGGGTTGGGACCCCTCAGGTGGTCACAAGGTTATTACATGGGGGGGTCACAAGCTGTCAGCCTCCACCCTAAACCCCGCTTTGCATCCAGCATTTATAATGGTGTTAAATATATAAAAAAGTGTTTTTAATTTATAAGGGGAGCCACACTCAGGGACTTGCTATGTGAAAGGGGTCACCAGTACAAAAGTTTGAGAATCATAGAATTATAGAAGATTAGGGTTGGAAGAGACCTTAAGGAGGTCATCTAGTCCAACCCCCTGCTGAAAGCAGAAACAACCCCAACAAAATCATCCCAGCCAGAGCTTTGTCAAGCCAGGCCTTAAAAACCTCTAAGGATGGAGATTCCATCAGCTCCCTAGGTAACCCATTCCAGTGCTTCACCACCCTCCTAGTGAAATAATTTTTCCTAATATCCAACCTAGACCTCCCCCGCTCCAACTTGAGACCATTGCTCCTTGTTCTGTCATCTGCCACCACTGAGAACAGCCTAGCTCCATCCTCCTTGGAATCCACCTTCAGGTAGTTGAAAGCTATCAAATCCCCCCTCACTCTTCTCTTCTGCAGACTAAATAACTCCAGTTCCCTCAGCATCTCCTTGTAAGTCATGTGTCCCAGCACCTAATCATTTTCGTTGCCCTCCACTGGACTCTCTTTCTGTAGTGGGCCAAAACTGGACACAATACTCCAGATATGGCCTCACCAGTGCCAAATGGAGAGGAATAATTACTTCCCTTGATCTGCTGGCAATGCTCCTACTAATGCAGCCCAATATGCTCTTAGCCTTCTTGGAAACAGGAGCACACTGCTGACTCACATCCAGCTTCTCATCCACTGTAATCGCCAGGTCCTTTACTGCAGAACTGCTGCTTTGTCAGTCCATCCCCAGCCTGTAGCAGTGTATGGGATTCATCTGTCCTAAGTGCAGGACTCTGCACTTGTCCTTGTTGAACCTCAACATAGAATATCAGGGTTGGAAGGGACCTCAGGAGGTCATCTAGTCCAATCCCCTGCTCAAAGCAGCACCAACACCAACTAAATCATCCCAGCCAGATTTCTTTTGGCCCAATTCTCTAATTTGTCTAGGTCACTCTGGACCCTATCCCTACCCTCCAGCATATCTATCTCTCCCTCCAGCTCAATGTCATCTGCAAACTTGCTGAGGGTGAAATCCATCCTATCATCCAGATCATTAATGAAGTTGAACAAAACTGAACCCTGGGCCACTCTGCCTGCTACCGGCTGCCAACTAGACATTGTTGATCAATACTGTTGAGCCCGATGATCTAGCCAGCTTTCTATCCACCTTATAGTCCATTCATCCAATCCATACTTCTTTAACTTGCTGGCAAGAATACTGTGGGAGACTGTGTCAAAAGCGCTACATCCCCTGTTATAAGTTAATGCTTAATTCTTTTCTCTTTTACTGTAAAATGTTTATTCTGAATCTATGTAACTCACCAAACCGGAAATAAAAAACTACACCTAATGCTAGATTCCTGCAGAAGGTGCTCTCGCCTGCCCATCAGGAAGGACTACTGAATCCAAATAGACCATTGTGGAACAAAGATTTTTTTGATTGCTTCCACCACTGTCCTGAAGAGGTGCCCAAGCCCTTGTCCCATCACAGCTTGAATGCTGGGGGAAGGGAATAAAAATGCCTGTTAAGGAGAACTTCCTTTTCTGCTTGAAGGATTACTTAGGCTATGTCTACACTACAGAGTTTACAACGGCAGAGCAGTACTGCTGCAGCTGTTCCACTGTAAGGGGTCCCATGTAGCCGCTCTCTGCTGACGGAAGAGAGCTCTCCTGTTGGCATAATTAAACCCCCTAATGAGCAGTGGTAGCTATATTGGTGGGAGAGCATCTTATGGCCAATGTTTTCAGATTTGGGGGGGATTAAAGATATGCATTGAAACCTGTATTTAGAATAGGAAGATTAGTACACAGAACTATAATCACCGCATCAAGGCACATGTTGAGCTTTTCCAACAGAATTTACTGTACTTACTGGCTGGCCTTAGAGTAGCCAGTTTTAACCATCATCTTAAGGAGCTCTCATACCTGAGTGTGTAATTGAGGTAGGCTTTAGATTGTATAAAGGGGTAGAAAACATGGGGATTCCTCAGCTTAGCTGCCAGATGTAATATCCTTTCCATGATGCAGCATCTGAAGATAGGAGAAGTGCAGGGTTGTCTATTACAGGGTCTACCCTGTGGTCATTACTCTCCAAAACCTTTGCTCTTCCTTATGCTACAACTGACTTTCACTGTGTCCAACCATTGCTTGCAAAGAGCACTCTTACCTGCAGGTGCTATGGACTCACCCAGGTCACTCTCTGGAAGGGCACAGTTGGAGCTGCTCTGGGCTACGCTCGTCTCCAGCTCCTGGTGCCTCCTTCATCTCCACATCAGCTCTACTGCAGACAGTGGCTGAAGAGTGATAGTTTAGCATGGATCAGGGGAGGGCTGTAAAACCCAGATCACAGGAATTTTTAATTTAAGACGAGTAAAATCTGCCCCAGTTCAATAAGCACATGCTTAAATCCATCTATATTCAGGAACGCACTGAAGCACATGCTTGAGTCCCACTAACTTGAAAGGGGTTTAAACATATGTTTAAGTCAAATGTGTGCTTCAGTGCTTTCCTGAATCAGGTCTCCCTTTAAGTCAATGAAGAGTATAAATGATGTCCCCTTAATGTCGTGGTAAGATCCCTTCCTCCCCTCCCTGCAACAGCAGTAAAAGAATAGTTTCTCTTTATTTTTACTTAATTGTTCTTAGACTTAATGCATGAGGAGTTAACTTTGTTAGCTGAAGTTATGAATGAATACCTTTGTTGTTAGGAGTTAATTCAGAGATCTTTCTGTCTCACTACCTTAATTCTCCGTGCATTTTCAGATATGAAGAACTCCTTTTTCTACATCCCTCCAATGTATATTTATTTGGAGGACAGTCACTCATTCAGATGATTTTTCCATTGTATATTTATTTTGTACTTGCAAGGGTGCTTTGTTGTTTGTATCCACATGTCAAAATCACTCAGTAGCAGGAGCTATTGAACCGAACCAGTAGCTTTTATGCAGCCTGGAACTTTGTGTCTGTGGTTCTCTGCTGATCATCTGCACACAGTGATTTCCCCTTTAAGACACTACAGTTTTTATGCTCATGGTTCTCTCTGTGTTTTATACCTCTTTTTTAAAGGAATAGATGAGCTGGTTGAAGCAAAAGCAGAATATTACTTTTCAGTACTTTTCAAAATGGATCCATTTAAAAATTCTGCAGAACTTCTGTATCTTTTTTAAAACTGGAGTTTTCTAAAACTAAATGTTTTTATTTTGAAGTAAAAAAATGTTTGTTTTCAAGAAATCTTATAATGTAACTAAACCAACCAATCAAACTTGGCAATTAAAAAAAACCCCAAACCTGAGAAAACTGAAAATGATAAAGCAAAATATCAATTGAAATGTAGAGAATTCAGAGAAAAATCAAAATATTTTTGTTAACATTTTCTTTTTTAAAAAGTAAGGCTAAATTACATTTTAAAAATGAGTTTAACAATTCCAACAAGCTTTCAGAATGAATGGGGTTTTCTATGAAGAAGGAATTTTGATGCCGTCTTAAAGCAACGTTACCAACAAGAACAAAAACGGAGATTTTCTGCGTAGAGAACACAGGAGCAGTAAGCACACACTTAACTTTAAACAGTGTTTAAATTCCATTATAGTCAATGGATTTTAGCTTGTGCTGAAGTGTCCTGTTGAAGAGGAATAGGCTGTTTAATCAGGGATTTAATCATTTGTTTAAAATAAGATGTTAATCTCTGTAACAGGACTGCTACTTACTGAGTGCCCCTTCCTGGCCTGGGGTGTCTCTGCAGGCTCCCCACCTCTGCTTTTCCTCTCTTCTTGTCCCTTTAAAAACCTCACAGAGGCTTTCTCTGGTTAACAATATCCCTGCTGGGGCTAGCTGAATACCAGAACCAGCTTCCAACTACCCAGAGTCCCAAACTAAAGTCCATTCCAACAACACAAAGAAAAACTCCCTACTTAGTTTTGGCATTTTTCTCTGAACCCCAGGGCTTTTTCTTCTGCCCCAACCAGTCCTCCCAGTTCTCCCCCAGTGGGGCTCAGACACCCAGTCACAAACACAGGCAAGGTAGCCCCCCTGACCCTCTTCAGTGGCCTTTGCTCTCCCAGTTCCCTGATATCATGGTCCTACAGGAGCCTTTCACCTCTGTACCCTGTACTGTCCACCAGCATCACTATAATGGCAGCTCCTTACACTCCCGGGACCTTCTGCTCTTTACAGGGAATTGTCTGATTCCACATAGCTAGGATTCATTCCAATCAGGGTTGGCTTAGCCTCAGGCTCTCCAGCCCACAGGGCATGCCACTTGTTACAAGCCAATATCCCTCATAAATGCTGAAAAAATAATGGTTTTTGCAACTGACGATGATCCTATGTCATTTGAACTTTGGGTCATATCTTTATATTGAAATATAATTTCTTGTATTCATTTTCTATTTTTTAAGCCTTTGATTCTGGCTGGCATCAGCACTACTGCATACATTAGAAATGTGGAGACCATGAAAAATTCTAGAGATGGCATTGCCGGGAGCAAGTCTCTTTCTGGTGTAATAATGTCCAGAAAGAGGGAAGGTGGAGCCTCAGTCACCTACCTGCGGTTTTCCAATGTACCCCTTTGTTCAAAGGCCTCATTCTTTGTGTTGCCTACATTAGCTGTTTTCCAATCACTGAATGATTCTATCATCTCAAAGCAGGCGTTAAAATGAACTGCTGAGCAATTAAAATCCCCATAGAAACAAGATCTCTGGGTGATAGTGGATGTCTTCTCAAATTGGTTATTTTGTAAAGAATCAAATAACCTGTTAGCTAAAGGTTTATAAAGCTGATGATTCACATAATTGTTAGAGTCACCACCTTTCTCAATTTTGAAATAAACACACTGACGATTCCCCGAAGTGTCTACCCAGCACTGTTCAACTGAAGATATTACAGATAATTTCCAGAATTATTTCTTCCTCAACATGTAAAGATTTTCCAAATCAGATTATTTTTGCAGCTATCCACCCAAATTAGTCTGCAATATTTCCTTCCAAGCTGCTGACCTGGGTGTGTATGGTCATTACTGCTGGGGAAGTGCATTGCAAATTATAAATTGGATTTTGCAAGTCCCTGTTGTTTTTAAATGGAGCTGCAACCTCTTTCCCTCACAACAGCAGTTAATGTGTCCTAAGTATGTTGAATTGCCCCTTAACAAGGACTGGGATATGCTCTTGCAGACTGATTTCACCATCTTTCTGTTTTATTGCTAGTGGATTTAGGGGGCTGGCTTTTAATGTCGGGCTGTGGGGGGAGGAGAAGGGTCTAAAAATGTCAGTATTAATCAATACGGGAGCAGAGAAATCATTGACTATCATTCTGTAGAAGAGGGAAACATTAGAAGTATCTTTTCATAGAGCCAAAAGCTTAGCAAAGTACCCCCCCCCACACACACACACACTCACATACACACAGGATGTGGCACTTTCTTCACCACGATTTGAGATATTGAACTTCAAAGAGTCATTTTATGTTCCAGGAATTCTGAGCCAACTGGAAACAAAACCTGATGGTAACAGGGTGCAGTTCTTGCTGCTTTCTGGAGCAGCCTTGGTGCGAGACCACTTACCAGTCTTCCTGAGGAGCATCCAGGATTTGAGGGGAACAGTGACCCCATCTGATGGCCCTGGCCACACACACCAGAGGAGATAAGATTCTGTCCCTCAGATACCTTGCAGAGTATGAGCTAGTAAGTCTCCAGGCCTTCCTTGTGAGATGAGACCATCCCATAGCAGTAGTATTTCCATTTTTCAAACAGGTGCAGCTCCAAAATGACAAACTTCTAACTTGAAATCAAACATAACAGCGGGGAGAGGGATAGTTCAGTGGTTTGAGCATTTGCCTGCTAAACTCAGGGTTGTGAGTTCAATCCTTAAGGGGGCCATTAAGGGATCTGGGGCAAAAATTGGGGGATTGGTCCTGCTTTGAGCAGGGGGTTGGACTAGATGACCTCTTCCAACCCTGATATTCTATGATTCTATGATAAAACAGATCAAGGGGGGCAAAAAGCACCCGCACCCACCTTCTCTGGCAGAAGAGCTGGACTCTGAGCTAGTTTGCAGAAGTGTGGGCCTTAGAACAGAAAATCCATCATAGAATCATAGAATATCAGGGTTGGAAGGGACCTCAGGAGGTCATCTAGTCCAACCCCCTGCTCAAAGCAGGACCGATCCCTGACTAAATCATCCCAGCCAGGGCTTTGTCAAGCCTGACCTTAAAAACTTCTAGGGAAGGAGATTCCACCACCTCCCTAGGTAACGCATTCCAGTGTTTCACCACCCGCCTAGTGAAAAAGTTTTTCCTAATATCCAACATCAGTGCTGCAGAATCAGCATTTCTAATCGGGAATGTGAGCCTGGATCTAATGCAATATAATAGTGGACCTCAACCAGGACTTAGAGGGCCCAGCACATACTGTGTAAGCAGGGGTCCCCTGTAGGTGCCTGAGCCACTAGTGGCTGCTTCTTGTGCTATCCCTTGTAGCTCTCTCTCCCTTGGGCAAAGACTATTACCCTCCTCCTCCTCCTCTCTGCCCTTGTGTTGTGGTTACTCACTGAGCCAGGCAGTCAAAGACACTTGCACTGACCTTCCTGCCTTTTTCTGAATCCAGTGAGGCAGGAGACTATTGAAGTTTGGAGGAGCCTGAAGCCTGTTGCGAAAGAAGGGGAACTGTCCACCTCCCTACTCTCACAGGACGTCAGGCCAGAAGAGGTGCTGTTTCACTGAGTGGGCAATGCAGGAAAGGAGAACACAGGTTTGATGGGTTTTGTTCTAAAGAGCACAAGAAGATTAATCTAAAGTTTATATTTTTTTTTAGGATGTCTATTGACATGCTTGCTGAGCTTTTCATTATTCTTGGACAGATCTGTGAGAATGTGCTAATTGCCCATAATTGAAGATTGCTTTTAGATTATCCAAGTGTTTCTGCAACACAAGGACAATGCAAAACAAATTAAAGTCTTGATTCACTCACCATCTAAACAGTATAGGCACAGTTTGCCCCTCGCTGTACAAGAGTAGGTGAATATATCCCACTACCTCCATGTGTAACTTATTTGTTCCTTCTGTGATTTGCTCTAACCTAATTGCTTTAACTCAGGGGTGGGCAAACTATGGCCCACAGACTGGATCCAGCGGGTCAGGGCTTTGGATCAGGCCTGCAAGATTGCCACCCCCATGGTGCCGTGGGCCCCACGCCACTCCCGGAAGCAGCCGGCACTACATCCCTGCAGCCCCTGGGGGAGGGGCAGAGGGCTTCATGCGCTGCCCTCGCCTGCAGACACCGCCCCCCACAGCTTCCATTGGCTGGGAACGGGGAACCGTGGCCAATGGAAGCTTCGGGGGAGGTAGCCGTAGGTGAGGGGAGCACACGGAGCCCTCTGCCCCCCTCTCCAGGGGCCACAGGAACATGGTGCCGACCACTTCCAGGAGCAGCATAGGGCCATGGCCCGCAGGCAGACAGCCTGCCTTAGCCCCACTGCGCTCCGCTGCCACCTGGAGCCGCTCCAGGTAAGTGGCGCTGGGCCGGAACCTGCACCCCAAACCCCTCCTGCCCCCCAACCCCCTCCCCTGATCCCCCAGCCCTGTGCCCCCTCCCGCACTCCACTCCCCTCCCTTCACCCTTGACTTGAGCCCCCTCCTGCACTCCACACCCTGTCCTGCACCTGAACCCCTTGCCCTGAGCCCCTTCCTGCACACCGCACCCCTCCCACACCCTCTCCTGCACCCCAACCCCCCTGCCCCAGCCCTACATTCGTGGCCCTGCATCAATTTCTCCACCCAGATGAGACACTTAGGCCAAAAAGTTTGCCCACCCCTCCTTTAACTTGTTAGACAACATCGGATTTCGCTTTCCATGGTGTTTATACTTAGCTTATTTAAATGTGGGATACAAGTCACTGGGTATATCTCACTTACCAATTTCCTGCCATTCCAAGGACAATGGGCATTGGTGCACCTTGGCTTTAGTGGGTAGCTGGCTGGATGGTGTTGGCGGCCTGTGACATACAGGAGGCCACAAACTGGATGATCTGATGGTCCCTTTGGCCTTAAACTCTATGATTCTATGAACTGTTCCCATTCTCCTTGTCAAAGTCCAGGGCAACTGCATCTGTGGTCCCCCTCGATGGTCCAGCAAGGGCTCCCACTCAAGGCTCCTGAGTCATTACCTCTCTTAGGTGGAGACCTGTGTCTTACTTGCTCCTGACTGGGTTTTTTTCCAGGCTGCACTGTGAATTCCCCACAAGTCAGACTGCCTAAACAGGACTGCTTTGCTTTCTCCTCAGAGGCTATAAATGCCACTGTTTTAAGTTACCACATAGACCTTTCTAAGCAAGCAATGTTTTAAGGTAAAAGCATTATGGAATAAACATATTGAAAAAACCCCCAAAATCCTACGCTCACAGTAATAAGGTTAGCAGAGATCTCTTGGATTCCATCCAGGTGCTGGTCGGTGTCAGTCCACCAAGAAGTTTTTCTGTGGTCACAAGTTCACAATACCTTTTGTTTAGAATAAGAACACCCATGAACCTCTGAGTCACTCCTTTATACAGTTTGAGTCTTTGATTTGGGACCCTGGGAACAGGTAATCAGCAGCCTAAGGCTGAGTTCTTGCAGAACTGGAGAGGGAACTTTACATACATCTCCCCCCTAGAGATTTAATGGGAAAGACACCAAACTTTGTTTGCCCCATAAAGTTCATTCTTGTCTGGCACATAGTTTCAAATAGTCCTTTGAAGCTCATAACACTTCGGAGGGTTTACACTACTCACGGTTTCCCCCACTCTAGAAGTTACATACAATTCCACAACAATACATAAACGTTGCATTTTTAATACAATGGACTCCAAAACTACTTAAACTTAATTCAATAGGTTTTATCCATGGATATTGTATTAGTATGAGCATTGCCAGCAGATCAAGGGAAGTGATTATTCCCGTGTATTCGGCACTGGTGAGGCCACACCTGGAGTACTGCATCCAGTTTTGGTCCCCCCACTACAGAAGGGATGTGGACACATTGGAGAGAGTCAAGTGGAGGGCAACGAAAATGATTGGGGGCTGAGGCACATGACTTACAAGGAGAGGCTGAGGAAACTGGGGTTATTTAGTCTGCAGAAGAGAAGAACGAGGGAGGATTTGGTAGCAGCCTTCAACTACCTGAAGGCGGATTCCAAGGAGGATGGAGCTAGGCTGTTCTCAGTGGTGGCAGATGACAGAACAAGAAGCAATGGTCTCAGGTTGCAGTGGGGGAGTTCTAAGTTGGATATTAGGAAACACTATTTCACTAGGAGAGTGGTGAAACACTGGAATGGGTTACCTAGGGAGGTGGTGGAATCTCCATCCTTAGAGGTTTTTAAGGTCAGGCTTGACAAAGCCTTGGCTGGGATGATTTAGTTGTTGTTGGTCCTGCTTTGAGCAGGGGATTGGACTAGATGACCTCCTGAGGTCTCTTCCAACCCTAATATTCTATGATTCTATGAAATTGCCATATCTGTCCCACTCCTCTTGATCCGATGCTTTGTGCTTCTTAAGGTGGCTTTTGTTTCCTTAGATATGGATTATGTCTTTTTCCTCCATGTTTCTATCAGCCTAGAATCATTCTACTACTAATAGAGCCAAATTTTCTAAGATGTATGGCATGATCTCCATTTTTAGAGCTGTGTACATGCATCCAAGGGGCAGAATTTAGCCTACCAAATCTCACACTAATTTTTCACTGAATACTTTTTCACTAGCTCCTACACTTCATCTCCCACCTTCAATAGAAAAAGACATTCAGCCAAATTGTCAAAATGAGACACCCCCCGTCCCATTTGAGCACATGCCACTTTGCACATACAAGCATTTCAGTGCACATTTGCTGAGCACTCCTGCTTCCATGCTCAGGTGTTAGCTTCACAAGCACAGAGATTGAGTTTTGTGCATTTAAATTCTATTACTTGCATGCAGAAGTGGTCTTCTACCATTTGTATTTTGCAATGCTCGTAATGCACAAAAAATGCGTGCACCAATGGTTGTGTGTGTTGGAGGGCCTTTTGAAAGTTTGACCTACTTAGTGCACTTGAGAACTGATACCAAAGCTTATAGGATCACATTTTTCTACTGCATTAACAAAGAATGTGAACCCATCTGACATAGTAAACTCCTATGTGGCAAAAACAATCATGAAGCCCTGAAACCTTAGAATTCCAGCTGAACCACAGGTATTCAGGAAGGAATCCTTCCCCACAAGCCCAGCCCTTGTATGCTGCTGCAGGCTAGGGGACTAGCCGGCTGATTGAAAATTCCCCTAGTAGAGGCACTGCATTAGACGACCATAGCTGCCTTGCACAGGACCAATCACAAGTCCCAAGGTACGAGGCATGCTGGGAGGTGAGGCCTTGGGCTAGAGAAGTGTGGCAAAGATGGGAGGGGTGGGACTGGAGCTTATAGTACTGAGGAAGTTCGAAGAGGTGCTGCTGTCCATAGAAGCCATATGGTGCTTACCTTCAGGAGCAGTGTAAGATATGCTGGGGGCCGCAGAGGTGCCAGGAATAGCCAGGAGGATTAAAGGTGGTTTAAAGCCATTTAACCCTTTGTCCCCTGGGCTGTGCCTGTGTGCACACAACTGCACCTTCCCTGCCACACTCAATGAAATTTACCCTGTAGGACAGGTAGATTTTCAGGGTCCAAGACTGTAGCCTACTTGCATATTTCTGATACCTAACCTTTAGCTCAATTCATGCACAGGAAGAGGGAATGCTGGAGCATGGCCATGCACAGAAATTGTTGAGGACTCTTATTTCTGAGCAAACATCTCTTCTGTGCAAAGTCTGAGCATTTTTCTTCTTGCTTTTCATCCAGCTTTTTTGTTGTGGTGGTTGTGATATGAGGTAAAAGGACACGCTGACATACATGCCCATGAATGATGTTTAGAAGTCTATCATATACAGGCAGCATTTCCATCATTTCAGCAATCACCATGATTGATCATTCATCAGGCAGACACTAGAATTTATCTTCCTGGGCAGGAATGATGCCTTAAAATACTTTCAGGCTACAGATGCACATTAATACCGGAGCTTCAGTCCTTGTATTGCTAAATATAAAAAAACTGTCTCCCACCTTTTGTGCAATAATCTTTATTCTAGAGGGACAAATCATTCCACAAGGTGTCCAGATCACACAAAGTAACTCTTGATATGTTGCTATGTGCAGGTGGGCTCATGATCTCGTCCCTCCTTGGCATCTCCTTTTCCTTATACTCACGTTTGAGCAGTGTGAACTGCAAGTCACTTGAAAAATGCATTTACTATGGATGCTTTTATGAGCTGTCACTCAGACTGGCCAAACATGCAGTGCAAGAGGAAATACCACGCAAAGCACTATGACCAGTTAGTTGGGCTCAGTTGTTGTTCTCTGATTTTGCATTCCTCCTGTTTATCAAGTTCCTCCATCTCCAGCTAATATCACATACATTTTGTGTAATAAGGTGCACTGTCATTATTATAGCACATTCAATACGCCAACACAAAGTCTGCTGATTCTCGTACGTTTCTAACGGAACATTCTTAGGATGCTTCATTATAAAATGCACTAGCAATCTACATGATCAGCCCTTTTTAAATCTTTTAATTTTTATTGATTGTTTTGCAAGTACACGTAAAGGACTTTGACATATAGCTTACAATACAATAGCCATTTATATCACCTTTTCACTTTTTGCTTCTCCAAGGGACAAAATCATGTATTGGTTTAAACAATTAGAAAGAGAAATAAGTCATAGTGATATGACAGAATCACCACCTTCTTCAACTCAAGGGCATTATATTATCTCTGTCTTGTGAAGTGCAGTCGTCCAGGTAATGATCTAATTGATATCCAATTGGACCTTCCTCATGCTTCCTGGCCTTCATGTTGCCATGGAGGAGAGAAAGAAGAACCTGTCATCACAACTATTACCTAGTTTGTACATTTCAGCTATGAACCAGACTTCCTTGTGCTCTTCAAAAGGAAAGCTGTCTGGCTGACTAACAAGAATGGCTTTGGCCGCTATGAAAATCAAATGTATACATTTGCACTCATCATAATACAAAGTCTTGCCAAAACATGACCACAAAATTAATACAGTTGGCTTGTGGGGGTCACTTGACATTTATCTAAGAATATAAATACCCTCCCATAGTATCAAGTTACTGAGGCAAATACAGATAGCATGGAAGATAGATATTTACACTATAATTGTATGTTGATAAGTCCTGATTCAACTCTTATCTCCACTCGTGTAATTCTATTGACTTCAATTCTCCTGAGTGACACTCATACAAGCGTGAGGTGAATCAGGTCCAAAACATTCATCACAAGTGGCAGTCCCCAAATGCTCTTTTTTACTCTTGATCAAGTGTTGAATTTTCCCTAAAGGAAAAATATTACTTGCTGTACAGATTTTAGCTAATTAATCCTCACAAGGTAAATCTCTCTTTTCAATTAGGGAAACTGAAGCAGAGCATGTGTCTGAGACTTTTCAAAGGCCACAAGTGAACAATCAGAAAAGTGAAGATTAGAACTCAAGAGTTCTTGGCCCCCAGTCCTTTGCTTAGGGTTTTGAGATATTGAACTTCTAACTACTATTAGACCATTCTGCTCTTTCGAACATCAAGTCTAATGGTATAAGCACATCTGAATGAAGGATCCTAGGGGGAGAAGTAATATATATTTGCTGCTGCCCTCTCACACCTATCAGATACCACAGTTGTGGTAAATATACTCCGAGGAAAACTTTTAGACAGTCTCCACCAAATTAATTTCTACTGAGCTTAATTTAATATGGTTAATCCCATTAGATAACATTCAATTCTCTAGATTTTCTAAAAGATTTCCCCTCCTTTATTTAAACATACAGTTTTCTTTATAGACAAATTAAAAGTATTAAAGGAGTGGTAAATCCGCTCCTTAGATAATACGTTTTACGTATTTCCCTTTGAAAAACAATATACACACTGAGTGTTCTTTAGTAAATCCAAGAGTAATTACTAGCAGGAACCTATTTATGACCCCATCCAGTCCATCAAAAGTGGCTCTTAACTGATCCTCAGTAATAGAGATAATGATATGCACTTTTTACTGTCTACATCACCAGGACACTATACTCTCTCAACAGCAAACACTATCCGTGAAGGGTCTTTGTGGATTAGCTCAGGCTACTTAGCCGCTTGATCATCAACCCGGGATTGTTTTATGCAAACCCACAGTGCATTAGCTTCCATTATAGCAGAGCCATTACCGAGCAATCCCATAGAAATCTAGCTATACAAAACCCCTGGAAATAACTTCTTAAATCTGACTTTTTGGGTTTTACTCCAAATGGGTGGAAATGGTCAAACTGTTAATTGACATCTTTTCCCAGAGCTTATAATGTAGGAAACCTCCTGTTTTTAGAGCTGGTTGGAAACTAGGGCCAGTGCAGGATTGTTGCTTGCAGCTTATTCTGGAGTGCTTTTGCCAGCTTCAAATCTTTCAAACAAATTAAATATCAGACAAAACTCTCTTTGTATTAAACGTGACCTTAACACTGCCACTTACGCAACAGCTTTCTTCTTCAGATATTCACTTGTAGGCCTGGCTACACCCCCAAGTTATATGCCTGTATAGTTAAAGGAGTACAACCCCCCAGTGCGCACACAGTTATACTGGTGTAGAGGTGCTTATGCTAGAATAGCTTATTCCCTTAGGGAAAGGAGGAGATGCTGTTTTGGTATAATGCACATTTATACAGGTATAACTGCATCTGCAGTAGGGACTGTACCACTACAGCAATAGACATTCACACCCCTAATCAAATTAGTTATACCCGTACAAAATGTGTGTGTAGATCAGGCCTACTTTTACAAGAACCCTGTGAAGGAGTATGATTCCCCGCTAAAGTGAGGGAAACGAAGGAGAGAAGCCCAAGGACACTGAGGAGCTAGGACACAGGAAGACTATTTCTGGCCCCCAGTGCTGTGTTCAGAACATTCCCCTGCTCCTCCCACAACATTTTATGAAGTGGGAGACTTCCTAATCTGTCTCAAGTTCAGTTTTTCCTCTCTCTCTCTGCCTGGGTTGCTTATATTATGTACCATTTTCTTTTGCATGGCTTCCTGGCACATAGCTGATTCTTACTGTTGATGTCACATGTATGACAGGACCTTACTTAACCAAAGCATTTTGGAAACTTCCAAAATATTTAGAAGAACTGGGAAAGAAGCCACTGCATCTAGAGCTAGTACTAGACTTTGGTTAACGTGGACTTTTATGAATTAGGGTCCCATGTAATGGAGTTATGTTGTACTGGCCTGCGAGGGAAGGACCTGTGTTGTCAGACCTGTGTTCTATACTATATAGAAAAAACAACAGTTCTCTTTGTAACTCAGAGTGGGAAAGGGAAAAGACTTATCAAGTGGGGAGGGTAGGAAACCTAGAGAAAGGAAACTGCATTTCATCTTGACTGTGGCTTCTGTGGATGCGAGTCCTGAAACACTACTTGCTCCCTGGATCGACAAGAGCTGGGGAAAGAGCTGATAAACAGGGAGCCTATCACTTTAAACCTTTCCTCAATCCGAATTTGAATAGTTGATAAAATGTCAGTTCTGAAAGGAGCTCCTTTCCCTGACTCTTCCACAGTCACTCCACCCTTCTCCTTCCAACCCAGCATTATCCCTGTCCACCCACCTTTCCTCTCTGTGACCCAGGCCCATATCCCTTTGCAAGGCCATCAACTTGCCTGTTTGAGGGAAGAGATCTTTTGTGTTTCCCTCCCAAAGTGGCCCCTTTCTGGGTTACACATTTGTGGGTTTCATCATTCAAACAGAAGAGACCAGAGTCATACTCTAGAAGGTGTACCTTCTCTTCATTAACACCAGTACATAGATACCATGGAAAATGATCATACATTCAAGGTTAAGGGCCCAATTGCTCCCATTGATTTCAACGGGAGTTTTGCCACTGACTTATTGGTAACAGGTTGAGGACCCAAATTTTCACAAAAAAGTGGAAGCCCATGTGTCAGATGTACATCTGCAGCTCTACATGTTTGCTACAAGCTCAGCAATCATCCCCCGGAAGAAAATCAAGAAGCGCCTCACCATATATTAGAATTACTATGACATTTGCAGTATTTCCACTTCCAGTGGTTAACTTGTTTGTAAAACTTCAGAAAATGCACAGGCAGTTGGAAGTTGGCATGCACATTGTCTGTTTGCACAGTAGGTCTGTACTTTTTAAAAAATGTAGTCCTCAGCAATAAGACGACTTCTACAAGGCATTTCCTTGAGTCAATGCTTATTAACAATCATGGTTGTAGTATGAGGTTATCAAAAAGTTAGGTATTAAATTCACCTTTTTATTAACACTGGACTGTAATGTCATGTGAGAAACAGCTATCACAGCCTGAATCTAACTATTAGGAAACTACTTTAAAAGCCCTTTAAAAAAAGTATAATTGCAAAACAGACACTGATTTCCCTTCACTGAGCTCCCATTTGGAAACAAGAACTCTGGCAAGTCCAGACCAGCTTGCTTTTCAGGTTGAAATCTGCCTCATCGGTATGAGATTTGGTGCAACCTAGAAAAAAGGAGAGAGGAAAAAAATAAGTTGGCAAATACACACAACAGTGCAAATTAGGTTATTGTAAGCATGTCCCTGTCCCCTGATTTCCAACTATGAAACACTGCAGCAGCAGAAGTCCCATTACCAACTGGCTTTTAATATATAAACACAGTTGAGATCTTCCAATGGTTATTGCACTGCCATTACAATATTAACACAAGACTGCCAAGAAATCCTTAGCTAATAAACCCCATTATCCAAAAACAGCTCAGCTTGTCCATCAAGCCGCCTCAAACACCTGACAAAACAGAAGTGTCCTGTTGTGACAGGCCCATGTAGAACAATTCAAAGATTGGATTTAAGAAAAATGGTATCCGTGGCTGTGCAGACTGTTTGATTGGGATGTAGTCAGGAAAGACAGAGTATTTTCAGCTAGCATTAATACAGTGCAAGGTTATTTACATTTTCTTACCCTCCATCTCCCAACTTATTTCATCACAAGGATATTTTTATTTGATTGTTTTCTAAGTCATTCATTCCCAGCATATATGGTACTGTACAAAAATTAAAACCAATTAGTAATATAGACTGAGACAGAGCAGCCATCCTAGCAAAACAGAATGGGCAACAGAAAAATAACCCAAAAGGGAGAGCTGATGAAAAAAAGAACCCATGTATGTGATGGGAAGGGGGGTGAGGAAATTTGCTGGGGGTGGAGAGCTGAAACGGTGCACAAATGACTGATCCAAATTAGTATGGTTATAACTAAGCCCTGAGTACAGAGATAGAGGGACACTGCTGGATAGTCTCAGGAAGGCATCACCTTCTATTCCCAGCCTCATGAAGAGCAAAGGCAACCTGGATGACATCAGCTGCCTCGGATGAAAGAGAATACCTCCAGTACCTCAGGTCTAGATGATTAATCGGTCTCCGTAAAATCTCACCCACTGCATTTCTTCTGCCTCCTTATCCCACCCATTTCACAGTGCTGAACATTCTCACACATTATGTCTTTGCAACCATTAGTGGCTTTTAGAGGTGCAGGTCTTTATTTCCTACAGACAATGCGCAGTTTAATTTCTTGAATTATTCTTCCTTGAACCACAATAAATCATCCAGTCTCTTGTGGAAGTAGCAGCTGAGAAACCAGGCTTGGTTCACACAGAGTATTTTTTGTGCTGAATGTTAATGAGACATCTTGGTGGAATGAGACACTGTATATTGATTTTTCAAAGCTCCGTGTAAACTGGGATAATAAATTGCAGCAAGCATGTACACTGAGCAGTGGGAGAAACTCTCTCAGTGTATGGACACCTTGGGACTGGTTCCAGGAGGCTTACATTTTCACATCTTAAAATGCATATGCACTGTATTTAGCATGGGGCAATTCTGCCAGCCTTGAGCAGTACTTCATTCCATGAGTGGTTCCACTGAAATAAATAAAAATACTTGAGGAGTAAGGAACTATTGGAGGTGAGTGAGAATGGCAGTCTCTAGCTCTGTATTTTCTGACAACAGTGACAAAATTCAATTACGGTGAGTAGATATTGTTTACCTGTTGTCATGGTTTTCAGTACCAGTGTGGCTTGGAGTCAGGGCTGGCTCTAGGCACCAGCAAAACAAGCAGGTGCTTGGGGTGGCACATTGCTAGGGGCGGCGTTCCGGGGCCGGCCATGCTGACCCTAGAAATGTGCCCCCACCAGCCTCGGGTCGCCTCTGATCCGCCTGCTCCCCTGAGCGCGCCGCCGCGGCGCCGCTTCTCCCCCCCCCTTTTCGCGCGGCAAGCCTGGGAGGGAGGAGAAGCCGAGCGGTGGCACACTCGGGGGAGGCGGCAGTGGTAGAGCAGAGGTGAGCTGGGGCGGGGAGTGGTTCCTCTACCTCCCATTACTTCCTGCGCTCCCCCCCCCCCGCTCACCTCCGCTCCACCTGCTCCCTTGAACGCGCTGCCTCTCCCTCACCTGACAGGGAGGGGGGAGAAGCGGAGCGGTGGCGTGTTCCAGGAGCAGGCGGAGCGGAGGTGAGCTAGGGTGGGGGGTTGCGGGGCAGGGGGAGCCACAGGAAGCAATGGGGGGGGGAGGAATGTGGCACACCTGGGGAGGAGGTGAGGCCGGGGATTTGGGGAAGGGATTAGGAAGGGGCGGAGTTGGCGTGGAGCCGGGGGCAGGGCACGAAAAAAAAGTGGGGGCGGCCAAAAAATTTTTTGCTTGGGGCAGCAAAAATCTTAGAGCCAGCCCTGCTTGGAGTGTTTTACATTTGAATGAGCACATTACATTAAATCTCATGTTTCTCTCATTTGTATTTGCACATCTGACACTACAGCTGTCCCTTGTGCGCCCAGCATCCGCTCCCTCCAAGGGTCCGATCCACTGAAAGTCAATGGGTTGCACATCCTCAGCACTTTTCAGAATCAGGCCTAAATATAACTGTTTGCTATGAATAAATAAAATTAAATAAGCAGAAAAATGCTTGAGCAGCCCAAGGATGGCTTGTGGTTTAAAATCAGGGAATCATCAAGTTTACAATGCATAGACTCCCCACGGGTCTAAATCCCAACGGGATCCACTCAGCTCTATATCCCTTTGAGGCACATAAATACCTAGGTTACAGAAAGAAAAGGAGTACTTGTGGCACTTTAGAGACTAACAAATTTATTTGCACATCAGCTTTCATGAAAGCTCATGCTCAAATAAATTTGTTAGTCTCTAAGGTGCCACAAGTACTCCTTTTCTTTTTGCAAATACAGACTAACATGGCTGCTACTCTGAAACCTAGGTTACAGAGTGTGTCTTTCAATCTGTGGTGTTTATCAGAGGTCTGCTCTGCTTGAACATCAAAAATCCCAGGGTATTTTGGCTGAGGGCCTTGTGTCCTCTGCCAAAGCTTTCCCCTTCCCATGTCCAAGGTTTGATGTGAGTTGATTGTATGGTTGGGCAGCCATTCATTATATGCCTAAAAAATCACTGTATCGTGTTATCTGGAAATTATTTTTACTTGCAGATAAAGGCATTAGTTAAAGAGCATATTCTAGCCTCTTTGTACAAAACTCTGTTGCTCAATGCAAGTTCCACGGTGGGAGAGGGGTGACAAGGACAGGAAACAGGCTATGCATTTAAAACATTCTCCATCATATAAACAATCCATTGTTTTTATAAAAAGGAAAGACATCTCTATGAAATAAAACCACAGAGAAATTGATGATATCCCATACTTCATATTATTTTTCATTCATTGGCTTGACCTTAGACAGTTCAATTTTTTTTTAACCAAACCAACAGCTGCTTGATAGTCAAACATGGGTTGTTTTTCTTGGTCTGAAAGCCACAGTTTTGAGCTCCATGTTAGCTTTTAATGGTTTTTTTTGTATCCCTGACTTAGAATTGAGCTTTCACAGGAAAAAACAAGAAGCTGAATCTTTATGTAGACAGACTTGCCTTATCAATTTTTATAATGAAATACATCTACAAAATAATGTTTTCTTATTCTATTCTCTCATGGTGTCATCAAAACTATAAACTGGTACAAGCCAAAAGAGATTACTCTGCCAAGCTGATCTACAAGCCAGGCGGTAGCAGATGTGATTTAAGTGTACAAGATAAGCCAATACTTCGTCTTCACAGCCTAGTGAAATCCAGGGTGAATTGTTTATTTTTGATACAATACCAGGTTCCTAACAAAGATTGGTGACTCTAAATCACTTGTCCCTTGGCATGTAGCTGCTGTGGATGTCCTCTAGGAGAGGCTTTTTCAAGCAAGTAACCCGGCTGTGAAAATAACAATGTACAGCCAAATATCTCTCAAAGAAACCATAATATTTCTAAATGGCTTTCCTTGTGTATTTTTCTTACAAGAAGCAGTATGGATCCAAAAGCATCTGCATTATGGACAGCATCGTGTATGGCTCAGTATAAAATTAGTACAAATTGCGCAGTCATGCATTAAACGTTAAATTGTAACAAACCCAAAAGACAGTTATTTTAGCTAATGTTTTCTGAAGCCATTGAAAAATATTATCAACAGAAATGTTCAACTCTATAATCTATTTTCTTTAGTTCTATATAAAATTGTACTTCTTCACAGGAAAAAGTACTGTATAAGATGAGAGAATTCTGCTTTTCATTCCTATCGGCACAATATCATTAAAGTCATTGTTATTGTTCTGGTGTAAACAGCAGCAAAACTTAACTCACTGAACAGAAATAATAATTTAAGTACAGCAAGTGGTATCTTCTAAGGTAGACAGGGTCAGCATTTTGGTGTATGAGGAAAAGCATTCACAACGCAGCTCTTCAGGTATTATTCTATCACAGAGTTCAGGGCTTGAGCTGGGTGAAATGTTTTTGATGAATAAATGATTCGCTGAAAAATGCAGTTTCAGTCAACCAGAAACTATTCACAAATTTGTGTAAAGTTCTCCAAATAGTTTCGACTGAACCCAAAAACCCAAAATGTTTCAGTAGCATTGAAATGAAATGCTTCATTTTGACCCAACCCAATATTTTGTTTCAATATTGGACATTTTGACAAAAGTGGACTAAGTTTACAAAACACTGGACGGGGAGGAGGGGGCAAGACCGCTCCCTTATAACCTTTAGGCAGTGGTTAGGGCACTCACCTAGGATAGGGGAGACCCAAGGTTCACGTGCCCCCTCTACCTGATAAGAAGGGTCTCCCAAATTGAAGACAATGTCCCAAGCCACTGGGCTATGGGATATTCTGGGGTGACTCTCTCTCAGTCTCTCCTCTTGAAGCTATTCCAGTTTGTATAAACTATTAAATAGGGGGTATCAGCACTGGAAAAGAACAACAACAAAACAACCATGGCAGTGAGTTTCTCAGCCCAGGTCAATTGACTTGGGCTTAAACTATGGGGCTAAAAATGGCAATATTGACGTTCCTACCTGGGCTGGAGCCCCCCAACAAAGGAGGAGGGCCTCAGAGCCTGGACTCTAGCCTGTGTGGGAACATCTACATTGCTATTTTTAGCCCCATAGCATGATCCCTGTGAGCGCAAGTCAGTTGACCCAGGCTCCGAGTCTCACTGCCATGTTTTGTGGTGGGTTTTTTTGCAGTGTTTATGTATCATAGTCATTGGAGTGGGTCTTAAACTCAGGTCTACCTAATGAGTACCCTAACAACCAGGCTGTACAGTCATTCTCACTCTCTTCCCCTGGCCCAACGACTATCAGTTGTCATTATGAATGACTGCCACATGTGCTACTACAGTAGCTTCAGCCATTAGCTCTTTAAATGCTTATCACAAATGGCCCATAAAAATACATTAAATACGTTGTGGCTTAACCCCCTTTTTAAACTTCCAAGATTAAAGAGGGTGGGTACTGAATGCAAAAAAAGATGAATCTACAAGGTCAATTTTCGTATGCTTTAGCATTGACTTTACTGATTGCATGAGAGGCTCTGTGACTGGAGAAAAATAAATCCTGACATTATCAAAGTATGCAAAAAATCAACCCCTTAAATCATTACTGGAAGGATGATCAAAACCAGTTCTTTTGTGTAAAGGACTGCTGAATACGGAGGGTTGTTTCAAAAGAGAAATTTTAAAACACAAGGTTAATAGAGTGACTTCAGTAAGGTGTTATGTGGACAATGAATTATGCAGTCAAGCTGTTTTTATAGCAATGTGTTATACTCTGCCATTTGCAGGTCATTTCAACATTAAAAATAGAATTCCTCCCAATTAGCTGAATCTATTTTCAGAAGTGACCTGCCTCGTACCTGCCTCTCATTTATTTAAAAAAAAATGCAGAACAATAAAACTAACACACAATATTTTGGCACTGTTTAGCAAAATGTATTCCTACAGATGCAGATACGGAAGCTTATGAAGTCAAAATATCTGGCCTGTGATCTTACAATTCTCAGCCCCACCCAGCAAGGACTCCACAAGAGGTTGTTGTCCACATTAGTGTATCCCATTGTAGAACTGGAGTAATTTTTTCTTTATTATTTTGTATTTTGGTAGTTCAGAATGCACAGTGTACTAGGTACCGCCCTTGCCTGAAGGACAGCACCTGTCCTCACTGTCTCTGCCTCAAAAGGTTTTACCAAATAAGAGGACAAGCACCACATTGTGGATGTGGAAGGAGGATAGTGGCAGGGTGCTACCTCAGAGCACCCCCTTGTGGCACAGCAATGTCCTGTAGGCACACTTTCCTCAGCTTCCTTTAGTGGGGTTCAGAAATCAATCACTTGCCTCCACAGTCTTTAAACAATATTTCCCTTCCCCTGGGATCTAATTCAGGGGTTCTCAAACTGGGGGTCGGGACACCTCAGGGGATCGCGAGGTTATTACATGAGGGAGTTGCGAGCTGTCAGCCTCCACCCATTAACCTTGCTTTGCCTCTACCATTTATAATGGTGTTAAATATATAAAAAAGTGTTTTTAATTTATAAGGGGGGGGATCGCACTCAGAGGTTTGGTATGTGAAAGGGGTCACCAGTACAAAAGTTTGAGAACCACCGATATAATTTATTTAGCTTATACAACTTCCCTCAAAGAGCTCCCCTTTACATTCAGGAGGCCTTACCTGCCCTCTGTCTTGGGGACTTTTTTTTTTTTTTTTTAATAGTCCTGGCCTTTCTGGTCTATAGATTCTACCCTTATGTTCAGGGGTCTTCCTAGCCTTCCTCTTTGGAGTAGGGGATGGGGTGGCTTTCTGTCAAACTTCTCCCTCCTTGGCACAGGAGGCCCTTGTTGCGCTGTGATCTTTACCTCAGGCCAACTGTGGCTTTCAGTCAGCTTCTCCGCCAGTAAACCCCTTTCCCCCTGGACTGGGAGAGGTCAGCAAGTATTAACCTTCCACTGCTGGTGTCTCTAGGCTCTGAGAGAAGAGGCAGCATATATACAGCCCTCTTTCCCAGAGCTGGTGAGGGTTGGTTGGGAGAGAAGGGAGCCCTGCCCCACTCTCTCTACCAAAGCTCTTGGTCTTGTCCCTTAAGGAAGAGCAGCACAGGTTGTCCCCAGACACAGACTGTTCCCTGGACCGCTTCCTGTCTTCCCATATCTGCCTTTGCCATTTTTCTTGATCCTTGAGTACCAAACCATAAAGGGGCCACGGCATGGTGCAGGGGTGGAAGGACCTGTAGGCCCTACTACTAATAAGTGGACAGATTACCTTGTCACAAGAATACATTCAAAATATGTACAATTGTTATATGCACCACATACGGCATCTGTTTTCTTAAATATACCTCATTAGTTATACCCCACTGCCCCTCAAGCCTTTCCATCTTTAACTGGCCCATTTCATGTATGCATCACTAAAGAACTGAGACTCTTGAGAAGGGATTTGAAGGATGAGAAAGTAGTAGCCTTATAGATTAGTACAGAGAGAACATTTCACACATATGGGGCAATTTTAAACTGTGTATTGGAAAATGTAGTAAGAAAAATCTGTACACAAAAGGGGTCTGGGTGAGCTAATTTTTATATCATTGAACAGGCTCTAATATTCACCCACCATCCTAGCGAAGCTGACCTATCCCCTTCAATGCATTTGCTCAGTTTCACTCCCCAACTGTCCTTGCCAATCCAGTCCTCCTCTCCAGTTCTTCTACTGCACCCATCCAGTCCCCAATCCCAGGCCTAACACCCTCACTCACTCTCACCTTAGTCAACCTACAACTCCTTCCCTGCTCTCATGGCAAGCATCCATGTGATCTAAACTTCAGTATCACCTGCCACCCTGACACAGTCACACACACACTTTGAAAGGTGAAAGCTACTGGATTACAAATAAAAGGCTTATGTGCTTTTCTTATCTGTTAAGATGGCTAGGTCTGGAACACGATGACTACATTTGTTCATACAATGACTTACTGTAAAGTCACAGCCAGTGCTTTTCTTGATTTCATCTACTGACAGTCCTTCCCAGATTTCAATCAGGGTCAGTCCCTTTTTCTTGTCCACATCAAACACAGCCTGTCAGATTCCAATAAAATATGAGTCATTTTTAGTGTAAGAAGGGATAATAAGGAAATGACTATTCATATAATAAAAAATGGTGAGCTGAAATATGTACATTTCCATTAGAAGGGTAACAAATTATGCTGTTATTTACATGTGTCAATTTTCTTACGTATAACTGTCCAGTAAATATCAGTGTAATATTCATTAGTACTTGAAAGAATAAAAACAAACAGGGAAGTTAATATTGTAAAAGTATGTATCTGTTATTCTTTGGATGAATTTTAGACAAATTGGTAGGGATGGGATCTACACCTTACTGGGCAATTCTGGTTGGATTTTATGCTTGCCTGAGAGGTGACAACTGGTGGTGGAAGAGGGGACTGCTTGCTCTCTTTGTTTTTTAGGTTAGGGTCAGAAGTGAAATACATCTGATTGTTTGAAGGGTCCATGGGTGAGTTTCTCCACTGTCAATTGCACCATCCAATTTTGTCCAATTTGATTATTTTGGGAGTCCAGGGCTGCCAATGAAGCAGAGGTGGTGTTGTTTTTTACAGAACACCTGGGATAAAGTGGCAAAGCCTGTGTAAGTGAGCAAGGACAGCACCTTCTGAAGCTTTTTCTGGCACTCTGGTTACTGCTTTGCACTTCCACAGCTCACAGCACATTTAATAATAAATACATACATAATAAAGGCTGTTTCTATATTTCCACAAATGCAAAATACAGGTAATATGGGATTTAATGGGTGCCAGCCAGAGAGAGTTATACTGGTTGCATGCTAGTAGCCAATAAAACTCATAATATGTCGAGACATTTTCCCAGAGAAAGTCAGTGAAAAAGGTGAAGGTTTAACCTGGAATCAAAGGGAAGTCACAGATTTGACACAGGAGTGGACTGAAGCTCAGACTGAACACTTAATTATCCTTCCCTGGGGTATATCAGACTACAAATTTGATTTACGAAATTACACAGGGATTTACATCCCTAAATCTGAAGACACAAACTGGAGGTAAGAAACACCTACTTTAGGATGTTGGTTTGGAGATGGTTAGAGTTTTCACTTGAATTTAAGTGATATTCTGGTGTATACATAAGAGCCATTTCTTATAGGAATATATGATAGGTGCATATATGTACAAAGAAGGATCTGCCTAGGGCTGGTTCTTATAAAAATGCCTGTAGGTTACTTGTTTTTTCCCCAATCTTTGTTCAACTTTCCTTTTCAACTATACATTTGTATACAGCCTGTTCCTAGAGTCAGACTTTAAATAAGTTTCACCTTTCATTTGTTTTCTTCTACCTTGTGGAGAAAGATTTATTTAAGATAACAAGTAATATACTCCTGGGGGAAAATGGCATCTAACATAACTGCCTTTGAAGCACACTACTTAGTATGATAAGAGGGCTCCTGCAGAGACTACCCTTAGCCCTCCAAATGTAAGCACTTATAATAAAATAAAGGTGGTGGCAGCAATAACTTAATTTTCTCAACCTCTATTGAAAAGGTCCACTGAACTACTCTGTGCAGCAAACGGACTGTTTGGGGCTCAGTTCTGCCTCCCTTCCTCACACTGAGTAGTAAATTACTTCACAAGTAGTCCCATGAAAGGCTGATACCAGACACTCTTCATAATTCTATCACAGGCATTTGAATGTGTTTGAAAACGTGGCCAAGTATGTTTGGGTGCTAAAGGATCGCATTTTTCAAAGGAAAACTGAGACCCACCCAAACTCCTGAATCCACCTCCAAGGGGATCTACCATTTTCATTGTTAAGTGATGCTGCACATCATTCATGCTTGCACTAAATTAAATTTAAATATGATTTGGTGGCACTTTCTAGAATGAAAAAAGACTGGAAAAGGACTAAAGAAATGTACTTTACCTTCTCCGTAATGATACGATTTACACATTGTTTCCCAGTTAGCGGCAAATTACATTTTTCCATAATTTTGTGGACGTTGCCCTGCATTTAACAATAGACAGACAAACATTATCTTTCAAGAACCAATATTTCTTGTTCAGAATTCAGATAAGGACAAGAAAATAATACACTTAAAGCATCACAGGCATAAGCACTCTGCATGCATGAAACACACACTGTACTCAGACCTCTAACGCTGGAGTCCTTTCCGATGGCAGATTATATCTGATCCCAAACACTTTGTGCTAGATCGTGTCTTGGATTACAGACTCATGTGGAGGAGTAAAAGGGAATAAGAACTTCTTTACATCCTTGTGTGGGCTACACAGACCCTATGCCCAGTGTATTTCTACTTACCGCTTCCCTCCTCCTGGAGCTGGGTGGGGAATGGGTGGAACCTTAGCCAATTAATGCAGCAGCTGAGCTGATCTGGGGCTGTCATAATTGGCTGCTGGAACAAGGGGAAGGAACTGTACCTCAAAGAAATCTCTCTGGAAAACCATGCCTCCAGGGGTGGTGCAATTCATAGAGCTTGTCCTGCTTGGGGCTGTGCCTAAAAGCACAATCTAGCTCTTTATTATTAAGGTGAAAGCCCAAATAGTGGTTACTTACTTGGGAGCTCACGGAAACTGTAGGGAACCTTCCATACCCATTCCTTTGTACACTCGGCAGGGAACCAGCTCACTTACGTGATATTTCTCCGACATCCTTATCTATGCACAGTACTTACAGAGAGTCTGATGCACACAGAACTGATACCCACAGCCAGGAATAGCTATTCATATAATCAAGTTCAGCCCTCTACCCAACAGAGACTTCATGCTCACCTAGCACACACCCCTTTCCCTGTGCCTACACACAGCAAAATCGAGAAATGATACAGGCTGGACAAAACTGTATCATCCAAAAGTGTTATGTGGAAGCCACATGGTTTCTCTCTTAGACAGAGCATCAGCCTACAAATATTATCAAAAGGAATCTATTTAATTTCCTTCAGGGACACTACGTGTCAGCTGAACTATGAGACTTCCTATTAAATGAATGTAGGCAGAAACTGCTCTGAATGAACATAAAATGGACTGATCATTGCCCTTTGATTACTAGTTGTAAGTATTTTACAGATATAGCCGTAAACGTACACTTTGGTAATATACTCTTGTCATTTTATGTCTAATTATCAGTTTTCTTTTATACATTTCAAAGAAGATCTAGAGTGTTGCAAGTCTAAATTAATCAGCTGAACTCACTGATGAATTCTCTGTGTTTTACCACTGTCAGCTCTCCTTAAGTCTAATATAGCTTGAGCAGCCAGACCTCAGCAAAGTCAATTCCTGGATGCTGACAAAATGAGCAATCTGTGGGTTGTGAAAGAAATTTTTTCTGGGAGGAACTATTACTTCATTCTAATTATATAAGCAAGATCCACATCTGGTATCAAGGCAACTACTCAGATAAAGCTAACAAATTTATTTGAGCATAAGCTTTCGTGAGCTACAGCTCACTTTATCTGATGAAGTGAGCTGTAGCTCACGAAAGCTTATGCTCAAATAAATTGGTTAGTCTCTAAGGTGCCACAAGTACTCCTGTTCTTTTTGCGGATACAGACTAACACGGCTGCTACTCTGAACCTCAGATAAAACTGATTTCAGAGTAACAGCCGTGTTAGTCTGTATTCGCAAAAAGAAAAGGAGTACTTGTGGCACCTTAGAGACTAACCAATTTATTTGAGCATAAGCTTTCGTGAGCTACAGCTCACTGACTCAGTCTTAATGAAAATAATTACTTGAAACAGACAGCGTTACTTTCAAATGATCAGCTTGTGTCGTACCTTTCTCAAGGACCTTCTGGCAGTCTGTTCTCATAACAGCCAAGATTGATCTGTGCTATTTTAAAAGTTTTCAGTAACACAGCAAGTACACTTTTAAGGTCATGTAATATCTCCTCTTGGTATCCTGTGGAGACTGAAATGTACAGGCTTGCAGAGGTGATAGCTTGAAGAGAGCCTCAGTGACCCTGAGAACAGATGCATTTCAGCGTCTTGAACAATTCAGCTGAAGATTATTTTATTGCTGCTTACTATTTGAGCTGGCTTTTGGAACCCACACATCTCCACCTATATCTGCAGGGCCACACCAGATTGAGAACTCAAATGAGACTGTGGGATCTGTTACCATCTGTGTTTAAGAGGTGTTGATTGTGTAAAAGAGGAGCGTAAGTGTGTGTGTTTGTATGTGTGTGGAGGGGGGTGGGATCCAAAATCTGGTCCAACCTGTGCTAAAAATTGTTTTGTTGACAAACACATTTTGTTATTTGAGAGTGAAAACATCATTAATCTACCACAATGCATCAAAATTAGAACTGTTCACAACGGAGGAGTGGACGACATAGGGTAATGGGATGAGCTTTTCAGCTCTTGATCACCTGTGTCAGTTCGACCGCCAGCCAAGGGTGGTTGAGATCAGTTATGATCTCTTTGTTCAGTGGTCTGCACTGGAGGCCTCCATCCAACTCCAGCTTCAGAAAGGCACTATTATACACTGCTGTATACATATTTTTACTGTTCTTAGCAAAAAAAAGTCCTCATACCCATTCAGTTCTTGGCCTAACTTGATTTTTACTACTCCTGGGCAAGGGTAGTGCATGTTTCGCCAAACTGCCTAACATTGCATGTTCTGTGCCTATTTGGTGGATAAATAAAACATCACTCTCTAGCACTATTGCCTTCCTCGTCTTTACAAGGAAAAAACTCACTTGGAAAAAAAGATAAAAGAATTGCTGACAGCAGTTACTATCTAATCCATGGGAGGGCAAACTGTGGCCTGCGGGCCAGATCCAGCCCATCAGGGCTTTCATTCTGGTCTGCGGGATTGCCAGACCCGTGGCGCAGTGGGGCTAAGGCAGGCTCCCTGCCTGCCCTAGACCCGTGCTGCTACCGGAAGCAGCCAGCACCATGTCCCTGCAGCCCTGGGGGAGGGGCAAAGGGCTCTGTGCGCTGCCCTTGCCTGCAGGCACTGCCCCCTGCAGGTCCCATTGGCTGGGAACGGGGAATAGCAGCCAATGGGAGCTTTGGGGGTGGTACCCACAGGCAAGGGCAGTGCGCAGTGGAGCCGACTGCCCCACCCCACCCCGAGGAGCCACTCCCAGACATGCTGGCCACTTCCGGGAGCGGCACGGGGCCATGGTAGGCAGGAAGCCTGCCTTAGTCCTGCTGTGCGCTGCCACTCGAGGTAAGTGGTGCCAGGCTAGAGCCTGAACCCCAAACCTCTCCTGCACCCCGCATCCCAACCCCCTGCACCCCTCCTCCTCCCCAACCCCCTGCCCTGAGACCCCTCCTGCACTCCACACCCCCTTCTGCACCCCAACCCCCTGCCCTGAGCCACCTCTCATGCCCTGCACTCCCTCCTGCACCCCAACCCCCTGCCCCAGCCCTACATTCATGACCCTGCACACAATTTCCCCACCCAGATGTGGCCCTCGGGCCAAAAAGTTTGCCCACCCCGACCTAATCAAACAGTAAAACAATGGTCTCAATTTTAAAAATATATGCCCTGATACTGTAAATCAGAGCCCACGGGCAGAAAACCATTCAAGCACTTCTCAAAGTTTAAAGGAAGATGTACAAATAAACAATTGAAGTGCTGGTTGCAACTTCATAATTAACATTGAGTTCTCTCTTACACTTATTGTGGAAATTCAACATCTTTGTCTGTATGAAAAATATAGCAGATTGTCTTCAAAAGTACAGCACTTACTCTTGAGTACAGAACAAATTTTTGAGAATTTACGAGCATATCATAACAACCTGGAGGTTTTGTGAGTCATCACTGTAGCTGAAGATGTAAAAAAATTTAAACTGGTTATAAGATAAAAAGTTTCAAGACTGGGCTAAATAATGTATCAACCATAGAACATACCTGGCGACTCTGCTTGTAACAGATATTAGCATGGTAATGATAAGCCAAAACTACCACACTACATCTAAATCCCCTTGAATTTTGGGAAAGTTCAGACCCAGATGTGAACTCTTGGGCTGATCTCCAATATTAAATGTTTGCCACTTCTTTCAAATAGAATTGGAAGAGACTATAGAACTAAAAATGATAGCTTCACCTGAAAAATAACTGGATCATCCTGACTCATACCACAATACAAAACGATGTAGCTCACGAAAGCTTATGCTCAAATAAATTTGTTAGTCTCTAAGGTGCCACTAGTACTCCTTCTCTTTTTGAGAATACAGACTAACACGGCTGCTACTCTGAAACCTACAAAATGATGGTTTCCCAAATCTCCCAGAATAAGTGGTGTGGTGGAACCGAGGTGATGTCCTATTCATCCTAAACTTGCACTTATCACAGAGAGTGATAAGCACAGAAGTTATGGTACGAGTAAGTGTAAAGAAAACTACTTTGGTGTTTATGAAGACTGACAAGGCCCAAATTCAATATTCTCTGTCAATGCTGAAGTTACTTTGACAGCTCTTGACATTGCAGTAACTTTGGCTGGTATCTAGTTCTTTCACCCTCTAGCTTTTCCCACACTTAATATTTCTTCTGTCCCCCCCCCCCCGACTACTGGCATTCACAGACACCTCAGAAGCCTTGAAGGATCTGATGTCAATCAGTCCTTTTTGTTGCAGCTAGATATCATTTCTGTCTCCTCTGTAGCCTTTCACTACACGTCAATGTCTTACATCTTGATTTCTGTTAATCCATCATCAGATCCTAACCCTTTCTGTGAATTACCTTATTACTGTTTATTTTCAGAGCGATGTCTTTGGCTGTCTCTAAACCATTGACTTCTTATCAGTGCAGGTTTGTAACAAAATCCTCTTTTCCAAGAGCATGGTTAATGTGTACTCATATATTTGTTTCAGTTGGTAGAAATGTTGGGTTCTGAGGGGGATGAAGGAGCACGCCTCTGTTGAGTTTGAACTACTTCTTAGATGCAGATGAAACAACAGTTTGCTCTCAGAGAGAAACTCTTTAGAGTAAAGGAACAAGTAGGATTGAACAGAAAAGCTGCTCTGGCAGAAATAGCTACCCCAAGGGAATGCTACTTGCTTCAGAAGTGGTGTTACTGGTGAGGGTTGTGTGCATTTTTGGTTTTTGACAGAGCATCTAAAAAGCATAACAGCAGCTTTCTATTTCTGAGTTTTAGCTTTATATATTTGCAGTTTCTTCGCTCTTGGAGCAGCAAGAGCAAAGCAGTATTGAGAACCAAAAGAGAGGGACAAGCTTCTAAAACGTAAGCTCTCCAGGGAGAGCAAAATTCTCAATTTAAAAATAAATTAGTTTGTGGGAATGCCATTTTTCCTGCCCGACTCAAAAATGACAAGTAGATAATCACATAGCAGGTTATAGGAGCTGCGCATCTACCATACATTCCGATTATACAGCACAATAAACCATTCAAAGAGGAGATGATAATTATAGACAACAACCAACGAAAATAAATGTTTTTGGTGTCAGTCTTAACGTTTTTTCTCAGAGAAGATAAAGAAAAATCTGGAGTGGTAGCCCACAAACATCAGGCTATGAGACCACATATTTGCTGAAAAATGAAGAATGTACTTTATTTTTGGTAGTACCTTCCCACAGAAAGCAGAGACAGAATAATTAATACAGGGATTTCTACAACAGGCTCTCCAAAAGAAATGCACATAAGGCATTTCTTGTTCCTAAAGGCCCAAATTATACATACATGTGCAAGGGCCAGCCTTAGGGAAAATGGCACCTTGGGGGAGCTTGCTGCCTGCCCCCTACAGGAAACCCTCTATGACACCTTCCCTGAGGAAGAGCTCGTTCTCCGGGTAAGGCAGGTCGGCAAAGCGAGCCCAGGTGGCCTGTTCCCTGCCCGGGCTTCCCAAACAGCGGGTGGCCACTCAGCAGGCAGAGCAGCAGCAGGTGGAAGGGCCATGGCATAGCAGGTGTCATGCTACCAGGACAGAGAGGGGATGTATGTGAGTGTCTGGTTCCCACCCCACAGCCCCCTTTATCCCCTCTCCTTGCCTCGTGAGCGGGCATGGCTAGTAATCATTACTTAGGAACTCAGTGCCCTTCTGCAGTTTCTTGACCATGGTATGCCCCCCTGACTACAGAGCCCTGGGCAGTCACCTGTGTCGCTGACCCATAAGACCAGCACCGCATGCATCCAAGAATGAATAAATAAAACCCCACAATTCATAATAGCACAATTCTTGCATTTTCATTCTCCTCAGATTTCAGCACTCCCATTGACTAAAGTAGCATGTAAGTCAGTCCCAAGAATTTTACAAAAAGAGATCTTGCTTATACTATTTAAACAGTGCATGGATGAGTTGTGTATGTAATGTCAGCCTGAGTTGCATTTCCTGACTTCTGGAGGTTAGTTATAAGTGTTCAGGGCCAGTATTTGCACACATTCGTATCAAAGCTGTGCCTGAAGAATATGCATGTGCACATGCAAATGGGTATTTGCACACACAGATTGGATTTTTGCTCATGCAAAATTTTTGCACTTTTGGTTATGTATTTGCACATGCATGCACACACATTATTTGGTCAACTTAGGGCTCTGTTTTTGAAAGTTTGCATCTTCTGTTCACTGTTTCAGATAAAACGTGAAACTTCTATATTTTTAAATAGGAGTCTCGTTGAACTCCTATACATGGCGCTGAAAAGTAATCCCTGAAGGCAGGTTTTTAAAAAAAAACATTTAATTTACTTAACTTTCCTAATTACTGCTATACAAATTCCCTAAAGCATTCCTAATTTTTATAGACCTAGTTATAAATCATAACAAATGGTTTGTATAATAAAAACATAGACGAGACTATAACTTTGTTTTGGTTTCTGCTATCCCAGAGATACAAAAGATTGGCTACAGTTGTAGGGAAAAAAAAGAAGAGACTAATTAGATTATCTGGTCTACTTCCCTAAGAGGATTCTTCTTTGAGTATCTGTACACTCTTGGTGTGCATGCACTGGAGAGCTGAATCTTTTTACCAGCAGTGTCCACTGGGGCCATGCGTGCATCTTGCATGTCTCTGTGTCTCCCAGTTCCTGAGGGAGCAGCAACCCCAGCTGCCACTCAGTTCCTTCTTACTGTCCATGGCAGTGAGACAGAGTAACTTCAGTGTTCTCCCCAATACTGTAGTCTCTCTGTTACACAGTTGTTAGTGAGGTTACTCTACTTGGTTTTTCTTAATTTTTCCAAATACACATATTTGTTGTTAGTCCACTGGCAACATAATACTAATTATGTAGATAGCATTAGACTTTTGTTACTTAGCTGCCTCAGAATCCAGGACTATCAGGCCTATGGCGGAATGAAAATCTCAAGGTTTAAAACCCTGCCCATTCTGTGATACAGCTATTCTACTGAATGAGGGACAGAGTAAGTGCCTTTTTTGCCTCTGGGAGGGCCATATCTGTGCAGGGTGTGTAGTCTGTAAGTCTTTTTCAAAATTCACCCTGATAGGAATAATCAGTGAGAGGGGCTCTGGAGTCCTCTCAAAGTAAGAATGTTTTGCTTCTGTATTTAGACTTTAAAAAAATCTTTTTGCTTATTAATAGTAATAGTGTTATGGTAGTTCCCAGAAGGCCCAGCCAAGACTGAGACCCCATTATGCTAAGCAACGTATAAACACGTAGTAAGAGACAGTCCCTGTTCTGAAGAGCTTATAATCTAAGGGTTTGATTCTGCAAGTTGCTGAGTGCTCCAATCAGATCTGAACCCTCAGCTGTTTTCAATTTAAAGACACGAGCCGTCTCATTGACATCAACTGAGTGTAAAGAGAAGTCTTCTCAGGCAGCCTGAAAGTATCACAAGGAAATGCATGAAAGCAAGTACCAAACTGAGTCTGAGGGCATGGTGACACTAGAAACTTCAAAGCGCTGCCGTGGGAGCGCTTTGAAGTGCAAGTGTGGTCGCGCATGAGCTCTGGGAAAGAGTTCTCCCAGTGCTCCTGGTAATCCAGCGCTCAGCGCTAAACCCCTTGTGGAGGTGGGAGCACAGCTCCCAGCGCTCAGTGCCTGTCCACACTAGTGCTTTAAAGTGCTCAGACTTGCTGCGCTCAGGGGTGATTTTTCACACCCCTGATCCAGCAAGTTAGAGCCAGTGGTGAGCTGGAGCCGGTTGTTAAATTTTGAAGCTGGTTTAAAACCGGTTGCTAAAGGGGTGGGAAAACTCCGGCCCACAGGACTGTCCTGTCCGGCCTGCCTGAGCTCTCAGCTGGAGAGGCTTCCCTGAGAATCCCTTTTTAGTTTTTACTCACCCGGTGGTGCTCCGGGTCTTCAGTGGCATGTCCCTCACTCGCTCCGGGTCTTTGGCGCCATTTCGGCTGCAGGTCCCTCACTCGCTCCGGGTCTTTGGTGGCATTTCGGCGGCAGGCCCTTCAGTGCCGCCGAAGACCCGGAGCGACTGAAGGACATGCTGCCGAAGTGCCGCCAAAGACCTGGAGTGACTGAAGGAACCGGTTCGTCAGCTTTTGGCAGCTCATCACTGGTTAGAGCTATAAAATGTAAGTGTAGACAAGCCCTTACTATGACTACTCTCTATTAAAGATCTATTGCAGAGCAGTGTGGTGCAGTATAAAACAGTTTATAACACTTTCTAAGATAAAATAAGATTTCTGTTTGTTAATACTTGATATAATTTTCACTGTGAAGCTAAAGTATTCTTTTGCACTATAAACAGCTTTTTCAAAACTACGAGTGCTTATTTTATTTCATTTGCTTGATATTTATGCACCGCAATTCTCTTCAGAATATGTACCAGACACTTAAATGTGACATTAGCATAATCATGCAGCCCTCTATGGTACCAATTAGGTGGTCTCATATATAGCACTCATTAGGAAGTTTACAGATTTCAAACATTGAGCCTCTTCACTGGCTCCATGCAGTATGTACTACCTCTACAAAATCTTTTTCTCCCCCCCACAAAATAACATTTCTAAGATTAGTTATTTTAGAATAAAATCAATATGAAATACTTTAATATGCAAGATTACTACCATATGCAATGTACTTTTTGTTAGTTTACAAAGTGAAAGAACTCACACAGGTAATTTCTGTATTGAACCTGTTTTGCTGGTACAGTGAGAAAGAGCAACACCTTAATCTGAGTGCCAGGAATCTATTATTTTAGAAGTCTTCCCTAGCAAAATATATAACTGACAGTTCATTAAAAATGCAAGAAGAAACTTTGGATTTGGTAAATTAATATAAGCTTAATTAATCCCCTAAATACATGCCATTACACTGCACCCCATATTCCTCATAGTGATACTATTATGATATGGTTATAGCATAATTGTGATCCATTTTATGCAAGATAGGTCATGTGAGCGGTTATTGAAAGGTTATGATTTTCTGAATATGATTATCCTATTTGCATGCATGTATCATTTTTGTATTTGAAGTTATAAATACTATGTATCTGTACTTCAAATGTAATCACACTTGGGTAATGCTCACTAGATGAGATGCTTTCAGTCTAAATAGCTAGTTGCAAAGGGCATATTCAGGGTAATGGGCCATTAGAAAGAACAATAGTCCTTCGGAGAAGCTTATCTCCCACCTGGCGAGCCTTCCTGGGAACACTCCAGACAGCCTGTAAGTAATAGCTGCTATGACTCTACAAGGACATGTGACCAGGCCATGTGATGCTGGACTCCAGCTTGGGATGTCAATATTTTTCAACAGACTGGTCTGGGAACCAAGCTTTGGAACAAAGGGTTCCTGCCATACACAAAAGCTATATAAGGTAGGGAGTGACATCATCTGGGGTTCTTCACTCCCCACACAAGAAGACTCCTGGAAACACCTGAGGAACAAAGACTGAACTGGGGGAAGTGCTGGACCCAGGCTACAGGGATTTCTAGCCTGTGTATGTAACACTTGGGGATTCCAAGCTGTAAAGCAAGTGTAGCTTGCCCTTAAAAATCAGCAGCCTGCTTGCATCATCTTTTAGGGTGAGAACCTGCTAATTCATATTCAATCTATCTAGTATATTACGCTTTGTTTGCATTTTTGTTTATTTGCTAGGTTATTTTGCTTTGTTTATTTGCTAGGTAATCTGCTTTGACCTGTTTGCTATCCCGTATAATCACTTAAAATCTATCTTTTATCGTTTATAAACTTGTTTTTGTTTTAATCTAAGCCAGTGAATTTTGACTAGAGTGCTTGGGGAAAATCTCAGCTTGGTTACCACAAGTGTGTATGATCTCTTCACAATGAGGGAGAAGTGGACCAGGTATTAAACCCATATACTGGCCAGATTTGACTAGGACAGGATGGTACTGCTCTGGGGTCCCATACTGGGAAGTTGGTGGTTAGAGAGCCTGCGTGTAACTGGAGCTGGGTGTGTCCCTACCTGTGTGAATGCAGGCTGAAGGTCTTTGCAGCTTGTCACAGCAGTACAGTGTGAGAGGGAGCTCATGCTGGTGGGTCAGGGGGCTCAGTGATACCCAATTCCAGGTGGCACCCTGGGGGGAACCCGTCACACATGCTACTAATGTAAGGTTCAATATTACAAACACTCCCAGCACAGAAAGCTCGTATGTAAAGTGCTCACAAGTAAAGGCAACTGGGAGAGTTTGGCCCAAATTTTCTGCCAGTATAAATTAACACAGCTCTTTTGACTTCAAGGGAGGAGCACCAATTTATACAAGGAAAAGATTTGGTCTTTTATCCCCTGTGACTTGAATAGAGATCATCGTCTTAGCATATGTGCAACATGGCTCAGGTGGAACAGGATCAGGATTCATCACCAAATTTGGTCCGCTGGTTGGATCATTACCTTCCCCAGCCAAGACTAGATACTGACGGGAATGTGACATGAATGCTGATCCACCATTCAGCTGCTTATTTTATACTGTAATACCTTTAGAACTCGTATAATAACCCTGTAAAGCTTGCAGGGTTTGAAACAATTTATTTTTCTTTTTATTAGTGCTTGAGGTGCCAGATTGCCAACTCTATCCTTTATCTGAAAAACAGAGGCAACGTGGGCAATGGCTGTAAACTTCCCCCACAATGCTTCAGCAATCTGCTTCAACCATCTTCTGAGGAACAACCCCTAGTGATCGAGTGAGCACACCAACTCATTTCACATAGACCCCTGAACTGCTCTGTGGTGATGGTGGTTTTCATTTACTACTGTCCTTTGTTACGGATGAACCGGTGAAAGATTCTATAAACCATTTTCCAGTGCCTTGTTAGTTTTCATTAAAACTACCATTGTTATTTTGTTATAGAGTTTAATGCCTGAAGGGTCCACCAGATCATCTAATCTGACCTCCCCCAACACCACCCAGCATCCGCGCACTAAATCCAACAACAGAAATTAGACCATAGGATTAGAGTCCACAGAAGACTAGACAACTATGTGCCCTTGGCAGAGAATAGGAGGGATCAAGGTGCACCGATGCTCAATGGAAGGGAAATGATTAAGTGAGATATACCCAGATAGTCCTGGCAAGTGACCTGCACTCATGCACTGCAAAGGAAGGTGAAAAAACCCCAAGGTCACTGCCAATCTAACTTGGGAGAAATTCTTTTCTGACCCTACATATGATGATCAGTTAGCATCTGAGCAAGAACTAGTCAGGAAAGCACCTGCATGAGAAAATGATCAATGCCACATCAGAAGTTTGGCCCACACCGTCCAGTGTCCCATCTCCAGCTGCAGCCATCCCTGATGCTTCCGACGAAGAATATAAAGAAAACCATCACAGAATACATTGCGGGGGGGGACGTGGAGAGGAGATCTCTTTGTTTTACCATACTTTTTTTTTTGTTTTTTCTTTCTATATTCTACCACCATCTACAAGTTTAGTTCAACTGTGAATTAAAAAAGGTAGATTTTTAATATTTTAGCAGTTAAAAGACAACACACAACTCTCCTAAGCAATCAAAGTGTCCAACCAATATTGCAATGTTTCCCAAAGTGCAGGGTTGCCACTTAGACCCCTGGATTGTTTACTCTAGAGTCTCAGCATTCATTGTTTACCAAAAATGAAAGTCTCTAACTTTGTATTTCTGATGCAGCAATATGAAACAGACTGTATGAAATCATGCAGATAAGGTTTGTTTCATTGAGCTGTCACTATCAATTTGGACAGCAATTTCAATGGCAAATTTCTTTTCCTCACAGTGAAATGAATGTCCATGGAAAACTTCGCTTTTCCAGTCGGCTGGAAGGTAAAGAACAAGTACCATCTACAGCATCTGCTGTAGATCCAGCACTTTGCACACACATTAAAATTACATAAAATCACTCAAGAATGTGTTTGATTTAAAAATACTAATTTTTTTAAGTCAAAGATTTGTACCCAAGAAAGAAATAAGTGTCCTAAACACCTGTTAGAACTTCTACTGCAACTAACAGTAACATTCTCAAGAATCTCCACAAGGTAGATAAAGTAACTTTTTGTTATAGTGCAAAATATTGGTTTAGATCTTAACATCTAGAAGGACGAGATAAAGCTTTACCTTGGCTGAGTGCTCCATGGTGACGACCACTTTGGTTTGTGCACTAGACACCAAGTCCATAGCCCCGCCCATTCCTTTCACCATCTTACCCTAAAACAGAATTTTGAAAAGAAGAGTCAAATGCCTTGATATATTTACTACAAGAGGAACCAGTTTAAAATGAGACAAACGTTTTGCTGCACTGAGATTAAATCTTTTCAGAAAGACAAGCATGTGTGCCAGTTTTCTATGCAAAAAATGCCCTGTATATCATATCATTGCCATTGACAGAACAATGTTGTAAGGAAACATGCAGCCAGTTATATTCTGCTGCCCCATTCTAAGAATCGACTGCACTATCTAACATGGTTAGAAAGAAAGTCATGAATCAAAACACATGGTTAATGCCATTGTTGGTGTAACTCAACTGAAGACAAAGGAGACGGGTGCCAATTCAGCAAAGGACTTAAGCCAGTGGTGGTCAACTTGCAGCCTGCAGGCTGCATGCGGCCCATCAGGGTAAGCTGATTGCGGGGCCGCAAGACATTTTGCTGAGGTTGACTGTCTACAGGCATGCCCCCCCGCAGCTCCCATTGGTCCCCATGGGAGCTGCGGGAAGCAGCGGGCCGCAGGGAAGTGCTGGAAGTTTCCTTTTCTTTTGGCAGAAGAAAATTTTGTTGGCTAAAAATTTGCAACAAAAAGATCTGTGCTTGTGCTGATTTGTAAACCATGGGTTTAGCACCACGGCAGCTCAAGCTGCTGTCTCTATTTCACACCAAAGCTCTTTGTTATGTTGTTTTGGAAAGAGCTAAATAAATAAATATGGATCAATATTGATTTCTCTTTGTTCCTCAGCCATGCAATGTTTCCTACTTTTATGACATGCATTATTCCTTTGAAGTGTGACATAAATTCATAGGCCAGAAGAGACCATTGTGATCATCTGATCTGATCTCCTGTGACTCAGGCCACAATACTTCCCCAAAATAATTCCTAGAGCATATCTTTTAGAAAAACAGCTAATCTTGATTTACAAATTGTCAGTGATGGAGAATCAACCACAATGCTTGGTAAATTGTTCAAATGGTTAATTACTCTCACTGTTAAAATTTTACGCCTTATTCCCAGTCTTATTCCCTTATTTGTCTAGCTTCACCTTTCAGCCATTGGATCATTATATACCTTTCCCTATAGATTGATGAGCCCATTATTAAATATTTGTTCCCCATGTAGATACTTAAAACTGTAATCAAGTCACCTCTTAACCTTCTCTTTCTTGTGCTAAACACATTGAGCTCCTAGAGTTTATCATTAAAAGGCATGTTTTCTAATCCTTTAATCATTCTTGTGGCTCTTCTCTGAACACTCTCCAACTAACCAACATCCTTCTTGATTTGCGGGCACTAGAACTGGACACAGTATTCCAGTAGTGGTCGCACCAGTGCCAAATACAGAGGCAAAATATCTTCTTTACTCCTGCTTAAGATTCCCGTTTATGCATTCCAGGATCACATTAGCTCTTTTGGTCACAGCATCATACTCGGAGCTCATGTTCAGCCGATTATCCACCATGACCCCCTAATCTTTTTCAGTCCCTCTTTCCCAGAATAGGGTCCCTCATCCTGTAAGGATGGCCTACATTCTTTGTTCCTAAATGTATACATTTAACCACATTAAAACATACATTGTTTACTTTTGCCCAGTTAACCAAGGGATCCAGATTGCTCTGAATCAGTGACCTGTCCTCTTCATGATTTACAACACCCCCCAATGTGTGTCTCATTTGCAAACTTTATCAGAGACAAATTTATGTTTTCTTCCAGGTCACTGACAAAAATGTTAAATAGCCCAAGGCAAAGAACCAATTCCTGTAGGACCCCACTGGAAACAGATCCACTTGATTATGATTCTCCATTTGCAATTAAATTCAGGTAGCTGAATATGGTTTTTAATCCATTTAATGTGTGCCATGCTAACTTCATATTGTTCTAGCTTTTTAAAAATCAAAATGTTGTGCAGTACCAAGTCAAACACCTTCCAGAAGTCTTAATATATTATGTCAACACTATTACCTTTATCAACTAAACTTGTAATCGCAACAAAAAAAAAAAATCAAATTAGTTTGACAGGATCTATTTTTCCATAAATCCATGTTGATTTGCATGAATTCCTTTACCTTCCTTTAGTTCTTTATTAATCGAGTCCCAGGTCAGCAGCTCCATTATCTTGCCAAGGATCTATGTCATGTTGACAGGCCTATAATTACCAAGGTCATCCCATTTACCCTTTTTAAAAATTGGCACATTAGCTTTCTTTCAGTTTTCTGGAACTTTCCCAGCGCTCCAAGACTTCTTGAAAATCAACATTAATGTTCCAGTGAGCTCCTGAACAAGCTCTTTTAGACCTCTTGGATAAAAGTTATCTGCTAATTTTAAAATGTCTAACTTCAGAAGCTTCTGTTTATATTGTCCTGAGATACTAGTGGAAGAAAAGATTGTTACCATCACCATAGAGCCTATATAATCTGTTTCCTCCCAAATACATAACTGCACGCAATGCTATATTGGATATAAGTGCTTGTAGTGAATATTTAGCTATGGTTTTCTGTGTGCTGCATCATTAAATTAAATGGCTTGTCAATCTCTGCCTACCTGTGTGCTGTGAATAAGACTGTCGGGCAATTTGAGAGTAAGGGCCTAACAAAGTGAGAAAAGACTGCTTTCTGTCATGAAGGTTTTATCATTGTTCTTCCTTTGATTGGCTGTTTTCTTTAACCGAAAATAAGTAATCTTGACTGAAATACATGTTTTTCTTTTTGTGTATGGAAAACGTAACAGTGTCAGGTCAAACAGCCTGGAAAGAGACATACCTATGGGAAGTTTCCAAATGCAAAAAACTTTCCCCTGATAATTCTTTCTTTTCCATTTATTTCCTGCTGTCCCATACTTCAATAAGGCAGCGCAGTGGATAACTATGATCCATGACATAAAGCATACAGTGTATCATATCATACAGAAAAAAAGCTTATTCCATTACCAATTTGGCCAGCAACTTCAGTGGAAATTTCTTTACCACTGAGAAACAAATATCCATGGAAAATTGCATTTTTCTGCATTTTTTGCAAGGTGAAAAACAACTGCCAACTGTCAAAGCTTCCCCAGCTCTTTCTACCTACATTAAATCACTTAAAATATGTTCATTGGCCATATTAATAATTTGTATTAAATCAAGAGATTTTCATTCAAAATGTAAATAATTTACTAGCACTTGATTATGATTAGCATCTTTAGTAATTATAAGAAACATTATGAACCCTCTCCAAAAAAAAACAACCAACAACAACAACTTGGGAGACTTTGCTTTAATGATACTTTACAAAAATATTTGTTTGAAACTGCAGTCCTAGAAGGAGTATCAACATTTACCTTGGGAGAGTGCTGCTCTGTGTCAGCCACTCAGATTTGTGCACTGGACATTAATTGACAGCACTACCCAAACTTTTCCCTGGAAACCTGGAAATACAGAGTTCTGCAGAGGCTGAATTGTCTTCTCAGCAACCTTGCACAGACACTTATCTAGGGCATGGTGCAGGGATAGCTAAAGATGTGGCATTGTTTCCTCATTAACCCTGCAAAACTTTCATGGTGGAGTTATCATGGATTATGCCACCCTAGTCATTAACATGCCCACATGATAATGTTGAAGCCCCCTTATAGGGTCCCTGGCTGGTTTTGCTTCCTTTAGTTATCTGGAGAGCCATGTAGATTAGGACTCAGTGAGAAAGGATGCTGATGGTGCAGGATGGCAAGTCTGCAGCTGGAGATATTCTCCTCTATGGCCCAGGCAGGAGGATATTGCATCCCTCCACGTATGTGGAGGGAATGTAAGTTGAGCACAGGGGCTTTTGGCCCTTTGCATCAAGCCTTCGCTGCTAATGGGATGCTCTTTTTTTTAATCAATGGTGCAACTGGGGATTTCTTTCCTTCCCTTCATTCACCAGTTTAAGGTCCTGATCCAGCAAGGCACTTAAAAGCATGTGCTAAGTTCAAGCTCCTGAGCACCTTAATGTTTAAATTGCATTTAGAGAAGCATATGATGCCTAAGGACCATATACTGCCCTCCATCCATGTGCAGAAGTCTGACTGATTGGCTTTTCCCCACACATTAGTCACGTGGGGAGGGGAAGAAGAGCATTCTAAAGAGGTTGAATAGAAACTGGCTGAAAAAACATCATACAACTATTTGAAGTTATGTGCTCTACAAGGGAAATAACTTCATATTACTAAAATTGAACATCACTATTTGGGCCAGATACATGTTGCTGCCAATAGGAGTGTGGAAATCAGGTTGTGAATTTCCTCTCTCTGTGGCCCCTACTAGTGTCAGATGGGGTCATGCCAGTCTGTATGTGTAAAGTAGGGTTAAGGGCTCCCAAAACCATGATTTCTCAGAAAGCCACTTTTGTTCCTTTATGCTGAAAATGGGCCCTCAGACTAAAGGCAAATGAGCAGATCTTGGTCTGTTCTAAGTGAAAACAGAGCTCTCAGTCCCCAGTTATACCTCCTACTATCGCTGCACATTGACAAGGGATTTCTGTTACTTTTAAAGCTCAATGCTAGATTTAATTGCAGTCAACATATACCAGATTGTTCGTTAAATGACTTGAGTGCCTTGTGCTCAAAATGAAGACTGTCTTAAAAATAAATATTTACTCTTCCTGGAAACTGCCTGCAACAGCAGCCAACAGTTACATGAAATTTCTGCTAAAAGCTAATTAGGGCTAATAGCAGTGGGCACTGAAGGACACATTGGGTTGAGAGGCAGAACTACACTGTTTCACTTAACACAGAAGTTAAGAGTGTTAATTGCTATCTAATTTTCTCTTAAATAGGATAAAATGCAGTAGGTACAATAGGTCACTCTCTGCAACTTGATTAAACACTCTTAATAGAAATGTTGTAATTAAATAACCTGAAAGTAGAGAGACTAACTGCTTTAGTCAACTCCTTGGAAAAACCAAAATTATTTTAAAATTGGCAACAGATAGAAATACACCCTAAAGTTTATTATACCCCTCCCCCACAAGCTTGTACAGGATTCAGGGTTTGTACTTTTTTGGGTGCTGTTTTTCTTTAAATGAGCATTGTACGCTTCTAAATACATTAATGGAACTTGTTTGGGAATCCAGAGGAAAGATCTATTTTAGTGCACTCGTTCAAATTCTCCCTAACGACATGTATTATAATAAGAACATTCTTTATCAATCAGAGTTGGGATTAGGAAGAAAGTTTTTCTAATCAGCTCTTCGCCTTCCCTAAAATAGGAATACTTACAAAAGTGGGGGTAGGAATAGGCTTACTGTTGCCTTCCTTCTCCTTTGTGCCAGCACAACTGCTACAAAAAGTGCACAGGGATGGAATGAATTCTCCCTCCTACTGCCACCTTTTCAGCAGTTCAGGCTGAATTTAAAGATACCTTGGGAAGTCACGGACACTGTACAGATATTGTAAAGATGCCCTGCATATTTTGCTCCCTCTGAGGTTCATGGTGGCTTGCACCTACCCAAAGGGACTTTCTAAGAATATCCGCATGGTACAGAGCAGAACCTGTGCCAGTCATAGGAATAAAGAATACTCCAGAGGGATCCAATGGAAAGAGCTGGGGTTATTAAGCAAATGAAGGAACAGCTCTAATAATTCCCTGTGTGATCAAGAAATGAGGGTTTAAGTGAACACACACCGTAAGAGGAAACTGAGACCAATTCCTTAGTCCATGCTCACTGCTAGTCATATGCCTCAAGTTTAAACACACTGTAAGTAGTTTATCACCATCGGTGCTGGAACTAGGAGAGCTGGGCATGCAGCAGCACCCCCTGGTTTGAAGTGGTTTCCATCATTTACAGGGTTTACAGTTTAGTTTAATAGCTTTCAGCACCCCCATATAAAAATTGTTCCAGCACCTAGGCTTATCACATCAGTCGGCTGGATACTATCAGGATATATTAAATCAATATGAATGTTGTCTGCCTTTCCTTCGTCAACCTGTGATAAGAAACCATATGCTTCACTCTGTGTTCTGGATTAATAAAAGGGTTGCTTCAGAAACTCTTGCACGCCATTGTGAATGCTGTTACTTTGAAGCTGTATCAGCTAAACCACAATTTTCACACCATCTCCACCTAGTGATGCAGGTAGCCATCAAATAACCAGAGTGACTGATTTAACTACTTAGTAGTGTTTCAGTTCAAGTTGACCTTTTAAGTGACTATCTGGAAGGATTTTGAACAAACTGCCTAGGATGGGGAAAGAAATGGGAATTTGGCATTAATGCTGATTAATTTCCAAGAGTCAAATGCTTCCTTCGCCTTCATGGCGTGGAGCTAAGGAAAACCTCACAAAACCAACAAGATGGAGAGGAGTAGAGTCAGCATGACTCCCCTACCTTCCTATCCCTACACTCGAAGGAGATCCTGGTTTGGACTCAGCTGGCCTAGTGTAACATGTTGGATGGGCCTGGGGAGGGGCAGATATGGGAATCAGTTGCTATTTCCAGCCTCCTTGCTAAGCAAAGGGGTTAGATCTTGCAGGAAATAGTGAATGAGGGTAACAGTGATTAGACTAACCTAACTCCTCTGTGGTGTTATCTCTGCTGGGAGGCACGGGGCCACAAGGAATGGGGTTGCTCAAAAGGTGAACCTGAAACCTGTACGGAGAGTTTTTTGCTCTGCCTGTCTACTTAGTGAGCCTCAGTGGTACTCATTGATCCCAACTTACATTAGCCCTGGAGGCCCCTCCATCTTCCATAAGGCTGCTATCACCACTTGTGTATGTGAAGGATTCAAGTGAGACGCATACAACAAGGAAATATAATCTGCATTACGTGTTTTTGTAGGAGTTGAAAAAAATTATCAGTATATCAGCAAGCTCCAGGGAAGCCCTGAATTACAATTATAAAGAAAAGATCTCAGAGGATACAGAATGTTTTATAAAGAAAATAATTATGTGCCTATATAAATAGTGTAAGTTTAACATTGCACAACAATATACTCCGTTCACAAGTGAAATTATGCTTACAGTAGCTTACTTCCAAAAAAGAAAATCACTCTTCTTCCAGTACTTTATTTTCCATTTTCCCAATGGAGGAAAGATTTTACTGGATAGAGCTTGAAGATGAATTGCTCTAGAATATACTTGCTCTGTCATTTTTTTCAGTGACTGCAGGGCCTCAAATGGCACAATTACAGAATTATTGTAATTATATTGCCATCCCTGACAGCCAGATTAGATTTTACTCAGAAAGACTAACTGAAGGAACATTAGCAAGGAATACTAGGAAGTCATTAATAGTATTTTTGTGGCAGTTGAGTGGGTGAAAGAAATAACGCAGAAGCAAACTGTTAAAGTCCTTGAATGCAATAATTGTGTATGTACATGCTATTAGATATACACATGGCAAAGATTTTTTTAAAAACTGATGTCTAAATTTAACTTCTAGATACACATTTAGCCATTAAATAGGTGGCCTTATTTTCAAAAGTGTTGAACACCCATTTCCCATTGAACTTCCACAACAAAACATGGAATTAAAAGACGATGGATATAATTTTCAAAAGAGCCTTTCAATGGGATTTAGACACTTCTGAAAATGTGATTTAGGCTCCTAAATAATTTATGAACTTTTGAAAATTTCACCAAATATCTTTTTCCTAAAATTTAGTATGCTTAAAAATGACTGTGCTGAGGATGTTAAATATTTATTTTCTATAACAGAGAAGTAATTTAAAATATGACATATGCCTAAAGGAAAGTTAGTCAATTTTTATGAAGTTAGTTTCCCATAAAACTAATTCAAAATGACTGTTGGCACTGAATTAAAACTGCAAAGTGAAATTCAAATGAAAGCACTGAAAGTGCATCTCAAGAGCTACTTAAACCAATGTCTTAATGCTGTGCAGCATTCAAATGCACGCACTATATGAAGATGTAAATTACTATGACAGGGCTAGAGAACGTCAAGTTAAGCTTTCCATTTAGCTGTACATGGCCCCACCAAAATGTAGTGCATGTTCTGTAGTGATTATTAAATGTTAATTCCAAGAACGGCATTACATAACATCCGTGCTCACCCAGTGATTATGGTTCCACAGTTAAGGTTGCAAGTGCCATTCCATTCTAGAACTAACCCGGGGATCAAGGATTTTTTGACATATCTTCTTGTCTTTGAAATAGGCAGTGAATAGTTTTAGTCTGAAAAAGCTGCTCATTGTAGGAAGCTGTGCAAGTCAGATTTCTCATTTCCCCCCAATAAAAATGTCTAGGAGAGCACCCATAACCATCCCGATTATGAGCCCTGTACCCCCCCTACGCTATGAAGTGTGGGAAAGAGCAAATCAAAATAAAATAGGACAGAAAAGCCTCACATGCAGTGGAAGGAGAAATGGAGCTAATACAACATGCTCTACTCTTCCTTTCACCCTGCAGTGGCCTCTTTATGGCAGTAATTATGTGCAATAAGGGCTCTGCAGGATTTCCAGGTATGTATTTGTTGGGAGAGAGGCAGGTGAAACTAGAAAGCTGATCAACATTACATGCTTCACTTAGAAAGCAGATGTCTGCAAGGAAGTTAATGCTTTTGCCTATAATTTAAATAATATCATCACTTGGAAACCGTAGAACTCAGATAAGCATGAGAATCCAGGTAATTGCAGGTTCCCCAGTCTTGAGTTAATAGGTCTGCCCCCACCATATTTTCTGCAACATGCCTAATTTGTTTTCATGCAGTCTGGGGTAGCTGCTCAAAAATGCACTGGAAATTAGCAGCACAGCTCCCATGAACATTCAGAGATGTACAAATCTAATAAACGTAATTAGCCCGAATATTATCTGTTTATATAGCACTTAGTTGCTTACTTTGCAGCAGTAGGTAATCATTCCACTACCTACAATAATGATGAAAGAAGAAGTATGCTTCTCATTGAATGTCTTGCATCTTAATGTATAATTTGGAAGCAAGAAATAAATGTGCAATGTTCGATATTCACAGAACACTAGAAATTATAAATGGGAGAGACTGATCAGGTATGTTATCAAGCCCACCCTCTGCCAGGGAAGGAATGGTCCTTACAACACAATTTCTTCATACTTTTTCCTAGTTTTAAATTTCTTAAGTGTGGTAGCTTCTGCCACTTCACTTGGGAGGCTACTCTACACACTTGAATGAATCTCACCATTGAGCTTTTTCTACAGACATTTCCCCAACTTAATCCCTGCTGTGATTTCACTGACTTCATTGGAGTTGCACCAAGAATGAATCTGGCCCATGATTTAAATGATAAAAGAGAAGCCAGAGAGAATATGACTTTGAAACATTTTAGTACTACAGCTAATTCATAACACACACACACACACACAGAGTTCGATTTCGATTTCATATTAAATCCCTGCTTTAACTCTGACAACAGCTAATTGCTTAAGTTTTCAGGCAGACTGCAGAAAAAATCCATAATCTACAGGGAAACACAGTAGATTTGGCAGTGTCTCCTATTATTCTTACATTTTCAGTCACATCCTCCCTATCAGTAAGAAGGAGATTCACACTGACCTTGACCGACAGCTACAAAGCCAATGAGATCTGTGTGAAATCTTAATGTCATCAGCAAAATGGTGGAAAAGTAACAGTTGTTGACTTGTTGAGACAAGAGAAACCTTTCACAATTTCACTTAGAATTATTTAGAGAGAGGAGTTTTGTGGGTGAAAACTACTGTTGTGCCAGGAAAATGGGCTGGTGAAAATAGTGAAGTTTTGTTCTTGATTAAACAAACTCTTAGGAAAATCCTTGTTTCAAATGTGAACCATCTCAATGGGAAAAGAGTTTCTCTCAGCTCTACAACCACGGGCAGGTCTACACTTAAAATGCTGCATCAGCGCAACAGCACTGATGCAGCTAAGCCACAGTAGCGCTTCAGTGAATATGCTCCTGTGCTGACAGGAGAGACTTCCTGAGAGGTGGTAGCTATGTTGCTGGGAGAAGCTCACCCACCGACATAGCGCGGGGGCGGGGGTGTGTTAAGATCGGTATAACTACGTCACTCAGGTGTGTGGATTTTTCACATCCCTGACCGATGTAGTTATACCAACTTAGGTCCGTATTGTAGACCTGGCCTAAGTAACTGTATTATTACTTTTTTTTGTGTGCTGGTAGTGGCTTGAACACTGACTCAAAATGAAGTCAGTTCCTGCTCTGAAAGCTTACAATCTAAGCTCCTGATCCTACAAAGATCTGAGCAGTCCTGGTAAAGGCAGTGGGACTACATACATGCTTAAAGTGAAGCACGTGCATAAGTGCTTGCACGTTCAGGACCTAAGAGGCAAACATGGAGAAACTACAACATACTGGGAAATCCAAAGGAGGGATTCCCTTTATATTAATTTTTTCTATTGTTTACTATTAGTGTAACAGCTCACTCAAGCTCTCATCCAAAGCCCACTGAAATAAATAGCAGTCTCTCCACTGACTTGAGTTAGCTTCGGGTCAGGTGCAAACGGAACAGCTATGTTGTTTTTCTAACGCACCGAAGACCAGATTTTCAACTGGTCTCAAAAAAAGATGCTCATTGAAAGCTGTGCACAAATGTTTAAGACTGGGTGAAAAATTACCACTTAATGTATAGCATTACTTTCCTAATGTCCTAGGTTAGACTGACCTCTACAGATAGCAAATTAAAATAAAATGTTATTAAATTGGAACTGGCCTTCTTCATTGCTTCCCTGCAAAGTTAATCTTTGGTAAAGGTCAGTATTTTTGTACTCTGGTTTTCTTTTCATTAGATGGTTTTCTTTTCATTATTAACCCTTTAATCCTGGCTGCTCCAAGTGAGATCTGGGATTCGATGTACAGCATTAAGATTTTAGCCTGATATTTCTAAAACGTCAAGCCAATTTTTTCCAAGCAACTCAGCCTTAGCTGTTGTGTGCCCAACTTGAGACCCCATAGACAGGCCTGATTTTCAAAGTGTGTACTCAGCTTTCTGAAAATCAGGCTCCTTTTAGGTGCCTCAATTTGGGAACCTAAAAAAATGGAGGCACCTAAAATCGCTAGTCACTTTTGAAAATCTCGATCCAAATGTTTCAGATTAAAATCAGTTTTTAAAAAATGAAAGTGAATTTTGATATTGCTCCAATTTTTATTACAGCCAACCTGCCTTGTCAGCTACATCAACACCACCACAAGCAGGAGGGGTCAGGGACAAGAAACTCTGCAACATTGTTTGCTACTGCTCCATAAAAAGGAGCAATATGCATTCCCCCACAGCACCTGTGTCTGAAGGCAGCAGGTGTCTAAGGGGCCAAAGGTCCGATCCACCACTAAGATGGCTGAGCATGCTACCTTAGAGCCATAGAGGGTCTCTGGGTGCATTAGTCAGGCCTCCTCCCTAGTGCTCAAGGGAGTACTAGGTTTGTATCTTGGCCTGCTCTTGTGCCAGGGGAATCCAGAGAATTAAAGGTTCTTTCTGCCTTTTCCCTTTCCCTACCACGTACACCTGCACAAGATAGCTTGGAATTGCCTACAGCTTGTGAAGCACTTTGGGATCTTTGGAAGTGAAAGGTGCTATAAGCACAACTAACAATTAATAGCTATCGTGTATGTGTTTGTGTGTGTTAATGTGTTCATTTACATGAGCCTTGTCCTCCTAACCCAAAACCCTAACTGAGCAGCTACCACAACATCAGACTTTAGATTACAGCAGAAGAATATGCAGAGATAGAGTTAATTCTCTTAGTCATGAGTTGTAACTGTTTAAAATTGACTATACGGAAGACAGCTGCACATACAGATATCTTTGATGGTTAGAAAACCTAGTGTTCTATCTGCAGAACTGGTGTGATGCTACACAAAAGGAGACACCACTTTTTTAATGCATTGCATCTAATTACTTGCATGCTTACTTAAAGTACCAGTTGATAAGGTGTAGAATTGGGACGCAATATTCTGCATATTTATTAGCCATATTCTGTTGTTCTTATGTATTAGGGTATTTTATTAAATCAGAACCATTATGTAAGACAGAGCACGTTCCCTTCACATTAGTGATGGTAATACAGCAGGGAAAAGTTTGGAAGAAATTTTTATGTATTGACATGGAACCCACAGAAGTTTTACAAAATTTACTCTATAAGATTCATCAACCTTTAGCCACAGGGCATCTCTGTCACTGGTTCAATGGTTTATTTGCTGTTACATCATATCAGCAGCACCAGTATTTATGATATTAATATTAATGAATCCCTTGGAAGCATAATCCATCACTTTTAATCTTTTTTTCCTCTCCTCTCTTAAAGCTTGATGTTTAATGGCTTGGGGCTATTTTAGCAATGCAAAAGCATCATTAGTCAAAGAAACCCCACTGGCAGGCAATATCAGATCACCTGCTACTTTTTTGTGAAAGGTGCTATAGCTTACTCCAAAACTTACTTCACTATGTAGGGAACTTAGAAAAATAGAGAATTAGAAATACTACAGAAACATAATGTGTCATTATTTTTAAACATTCTACTGTGGTCTGTAGGAAATGGAACACACACAGTTTTTGCAGCAACAAACTCCTAGACTGATCCGTGCAGTGGATGAGTGAGAGAGAGAGAGAGAGAGAAAGAAAGAACGAACGAACGAACTGGGTGCTGGGTTGTTGGGGGACATGGATAGTGTGCTGTGAGGTGCTGGGCAGTGGAAGAGAGATGATTCCTGGAGGGGAGATAGAGACAGGGAAAAAAATATTAAGAAGAAGGAATGAGATTAAAGCATAGGAAAGAAAAGGATGGGGGAAAATATTACTGGGCACAAGAAGATTAAGAGTGAGGAAAACAGACACTGAAATACACAATAGAAAAAGATACACTGGCACAGGTAAAAACAATATGGAGACAAAGTGAAAGGAGACATAGTCCAGTCATTTTTTTATTATTATTTTAACAGAATATATAATCACAAAAGGTTAAAATTTGTGACTGGCAATCTGTCTACCTTCTACTGAGCGGGCAATGAGTTTCATTGAAATTCAATGAAACTTAAGCCCCTAAGTGACCTGGGCACTTTTGAAAATTTTACCCTGAGCTCCTTAGAGGGAGAGACATTTCCTTTTGTGACATACAAAAGAAAAAAAACCAATTAAACAAAGTGAACAAAGAGGGGATTGTGTCCCAGAGTAGGCCTTAAAGAAAGGTAAGTGCCCACCTGTGCCCGGCTTCCTCCCAGATTAGTGGAATTCTGAGGCTTGTGTTCCAAGGGCAAATAGAGTTGTAAGCTTGCCACCAAGGAAGTGATATAAAGGCAATAAATTTTTCTCAGGGAGATATAAGTGCTGGGAAGGTTGCAGTGCCAGGGTGTGAGCAAAGATCTCAATGAAGGCCCCACCTCAGATGCGCCAGGAAGGAGCTTGGGACGGTGTGAGCTGAAAAAGCTGGAGGAAGGGCTGAGGTGCAACCTTAAGAGGCAAGCAAAGATAGTCAGGGGCCCTGAAGGGAGAATGGAATGAACATTCGCATGGAAAGGATATAAACCTTCATGTTTTATGGAGTCAGCCTGTCATCAAGAACCTGTGATTAAGAACAAGCTCCCCCCTTCCCATGAGCAGACCAGTATCCCGAGCCTTGCATTTTGTAGGATGTTTAGAATGACATACTGCTCTTCTTACCCCAAAACTCTCATTAAAAGTTAATGAAGAAGGGAAGGAGGAGAGGGCTACAATTATTTTAACAATCCTTCCCAGTTGATTTCCTCATTATGAATGTATGCAAATACAAATATAAGCATCAGTGCTTGAGTGATATCAAGCTATTAAGGGAGAGGAAGAATAGTTTCACTATGATACTTATTCAAAACTTGAAGGTTTAGGATTATTACTTGCCTCCAACTGACGGAAATACCACTAAGCAGAGACTTATGGCATATAAAAACGATGAAACTATGAAAATAGAAAGCTAAGTGAAAAATGATACAATAAAATGGAACTTTAAGTTCCCCTGATTGTTAGCTTCTTGCAATAAAAAAGTATCTGTATATTATTCAACATAAATCTTGCAACAAAAAAAGGATATATAAAGCTCAGTGAAGTCACCTAATAACGATGATATATTGTCTTATTTAAAACAGAAGGTAGAAAAAGACTGAGAAACACTTAAATGCCTACTTTTTGGTTAACTTCTTCAGTCAGAGCTACTACAGCAATATTTGATAGTGTAATTGAAAATGCCTGTTTTTCAGAGGGGATGCACCAGGTACGTGAGGCAACACTGCATGTGGGCTGAGCAGTACTTTGTACAGCAGGGAGCAGTTTATCTTTTATTTTTCCATTTATAAAATGTTCCTCTTTTCAACTCCAAGACGCATTTACTATAAAAATAATAAAGCAAACAAAATAACACCTTCTAAACAACCACTTCAAACTCCTTTCTAGCAATCCTCTCACAAAAAGCTTGAGTAAACAAAGGTCTTGCGGTGCATATGAGCATTAAACTCAGCCTTTTTTGGTCCTAAGGATTGGGGAAGAAGTGAACTCCAGAGAGTCAGGGGACCTCTAAGTTGAAGGACATGCCCACAATCCACAGATATGTTAGTATACTGACTGCCCACTTGAAAGGCATCAATAAAGAACATTAGTCTAAGATAGACTAATGCTTAGACTTAATTTGGCTAAGGACTCAAACCCTAAAGATGTCCAGATTAAAATCAAAACCTCAAATTGCACCTGCAGCAAAAGCACTATAGCTGGAAACATTGTTGGTCTCCTTGTACCATTACAAGAATAGTGTAAGTGAGCAAAGAGAAAAGAATCCTTCCTATGTGGCAACTGTTTGAGTGATCAAATCCAAACATGCTTTAGAGCATTAAGAAATGTTTGGACAGACTTCTGTTGATAGACTAGATGTTGATATAGACTTTTAGCTCAATAATAAATAATAAAAATAATAATACCACTACCGAGGTGGCATACACTAGTAAAAATACTTGAAATATGACCCGGATCCATCATCAGGATTTCCAGACCTCTGTACTCATGGAGTTCTAATGTGACTCCGCACAATGTCACAGAATGCCATTGGAATCTAGTGTAGGATTGAGGACTTCATTTGAACTCCATCTGTAACTGTAGTTTGAAGTGGAAACACTGTATATATGTTGCTGTCATTTCTATATACTACACTTTTAGAGCATTTCCAATTCAAATATATATGACCCATGCAATCTCCCATTCGAGGACTGTTTTTTCTTAACACTCACACTAAAAAAAACCCACTTCAAAAATTCAGTTGAGCATATCTCCCCCAAGACAAGAAAAATCCCTAGCGTGTGTAACAAAAACTATTTTTTTCAATGATTGACACTGAGGAAAAATATTTCAATAAGAAATATAACTTAGGTTTAAACCCCAGAAATTTAGATTGAAAAATGTTTATGTGTGTGTCATTTAAACACATTTTATGATCCAGAATGCAATGATTCAAAATAATTTTTGCAAACCAGTAGGTAAATAATTAGTTCATTCTGGATTATGTAATGAATAGTCACATCCTCTGCAAAACAAAGAAGATGAAGTCTTCTGACAGAACTGTATTAATTCAATATGAAGAGAAAATAAAAGTGGTTCAAAAGATGACATAAAGAGAACGATATCTTACACAGTCCTCAGGAGACTTGCATCTACGGTATCAGAATGATAATCATTTGCCCATCTAACTGGTATAAGATTTAGATACAAAATTTATTTTAAAAGGAAATCTGAACTCTCTAAAACATAGCTGTAATAAATAAATCACCCATACTCTAATTTTAACTACATTGGGCTTCAGTCCATTAGCTCCTTGACTCTTTTTAGAAACATATTTGGTGACCTCATATTAATCTCATCTTGGTGCAGATCATAAATCATATCAGGGACTAAAAATATAATTTGATTCTTTCCCTTTTTTCACAGTATTCTTCTCCTTTCCAAAAGAGGCGGAGTTTATTATTTATTTTGGATTTTTGTAACTCAAGACACAAAAAAAAATACAATATGTTCCAAATTAGGTTCAGTGGCAAGTTACATAAAGATCTAGTACTAATTAGCATCTTAAGAAATGCACAATTGACTTAATGTAAATATTAGGGTCCAAATATGAGAGGTATTGGCCCAACAGCATACCTGATCATCCTCCGGGTTCCCTAAACTAGGTTAAGGTATAAAAGACGCCCAATCACCAGTGAAACATTACAGGTTCACAGAGAAGGGATATTAATTCTTAGCTCGAATTTTTCACAATAATCAAAGGGTTTTCTGCCTGCAAAAATTTCATCAGATTGTCCTGAAAGCTATTCTTTTTATCCATATGGTACCACTGGAAATGGGTCAAACTCATGCTTCCCCCTCATGGATTAGAATTTCACCATTTCAGCTGTGAAAACCCATAGCTCCTATTGACAATGGCATCAAATTCAAGAAAATAAGTGAGTGAATAAGTAACTGTAAATGAAGGCAAGATTAGTAGTTGTGCCCATCTTTGCTCAGGGGTTTTTGCCAATGAGTTCTGAAACCATCTAACTAGCAACATTAGTCCCTCACGTGACAAGTGAATGACTATCAGAAAAAGACAAATGAGTTTAAAACAATCACAGGACAATCACTAGACTGTAATATTTTGGCTTTACTTATATGCAGCCAGAACCAGTGACCTTAATATATACTGCTGTAAACCTTCTTATGCTCCTCATAGCCCCTTCCCAAAACATGTCCAACCTTCTTATTTTTTCAGCCAGGAACATCTTAGAATCTCCAGTTTCCCTACAAGAGGAATTTGCTTTGACTGTTGGTTGTAGGGCTGTCTTCTTTCCTACCAACTTCAAGCCCTATATCATCTCTCTATAGTTAGACATTCTTTGCTCCCTACTGGTATTGATGTTGAGAGCTACTGAAAATGCATGCAACAAATCTCTAAACTGCAGGAAACTCAGAAAAGTTTGAAAATGGGAACCCTAACAGCTCAAAAACTAGGAGGCAAATAAAAAGACCCCAACATTATTATTTTAAAAATCTCATTCTTTTCAATACAAACTCAGTTTTGGAGGCCTGGCTCAGGAGTTATGAATGCTTGGAGCTGGTGATATTGAAGGAAAACAGTATCGACCTTGAAGCTGAACGTGTTCTCTCCTTTTCTCTGCCTCACAGCCCAGTTTCTGCCTAAACTCTTTCCTTTGTGCCTGTCTTCTTGCCACAGATTTAAAGAAACAGTACACATCTTACAGTGAAAGTCTCCAGGAACTCAAGATGTTGAACAAAAATTCTATGTCTGGTGCAATGGTTCCACTATCAAATGTCTTCAAAGCTCCTTAAATCTCCAGTTTTTGAACACTTATTAAAAATAACTAACTGAAATTAGGCACCTGTGACTGTTCATTTAAAATGTATCCTCCCTTGTCTCAATCTCTCTCCCTCTCTGCTATCAGTTTAGGAACTGCAGTTTCGAAACACCGTTGTTATGAAAGAAGCTAGAAAAAATACATTTGTATTGTTCTAAGGTAAATGCATTCATGGTACAAGTGTTTACTTACAGGTATCATCCAGTTGGCCAGATCACCATATTTAGACACCTGCATTGCTCCAAGCATTGTCAAATCGACATGACCTCTGGTAAAAGATAGTGTGCAATTAAGCATACTGTGTTAAAATAATAGCCCACAAATCCAACCAAGTTATTTGTTCACTGTCTTAATATATCATATAAAGCTCCTAAAAATGGTAGTAAACAACAGAGGAACTGAGCAGTTTGTCACTTTACACATAGTACTAATCTGGATTTCTCTCTGCTTTCTGAGCCTCAAAAACATGATTATTTTTGTCTGGTTTTGGTTAATTGCATTCACAGTAAATCAGCTCTGAACTCACATTTTTAAATGCACTCCTTCACATATTATGTGCACTGATTATCTTTTCAGAGACATTATGGTTTAGTGTTTGTTTGTATCCAACCTCCTCTCCGAAAAAACAAACAAAAAACAGGTGCAGATGGTGAATTTCCATCAGGGAGGCAGAATCAGGATTGCAGACACAAGCTGAGTAAAGAGAATATACAGCGTGCAAGTACAGATTAGATTCCTCAGAAAGTGACTAAAAAGTAGCTGCTTAAAACACAACTACAAATGTGTTTAGATACAGCCAAGTGGTGTTAGATGCAAACATCCTTATAGCATCTATCAGTCATAGTCAGTTGAATATTTCAGTTTCCAGCAGCCTGACCTAATCCTCCTGTAAATTTTCACTGAACATCCACAATAGTTTTACAGGTTGTTAAATGATAATCACATTTCAGAGCATTACTAATTAGTTTAGTTAGTGACTCATCCTATTCTGTTCAGCATTTTAACAGATTAGGAGTTCTGTTACATACCCTCTAATCATTGCAAATGATTCATCACTAGAGAAATAGGAGGAACCTGGAAGAACGGTGACTGTCTCTTTACCTGTAAAAGAAATGGGCTGTTATATTTACAGAACTAGTGTTCTTTAGGAAAATCCAATAGGAAGGGATCTTTGTCATGTCAAACTCCACCAGACTCTGTCAATATTTATTGGTGTAAGCTTTTTGGAATTATGGGAGGGGGAGGTTATTCTGTAAGAATGGCTTGAGGGAGTTGGGCGGGGCTGAATTAGGCCATGAATTAAGGAGAGCTTCTCCCACCGACATAACTGCCACTTCTTGTTTAGGTGATTTTATGACGCTGATGGGAGAGCTCTCTCCCGTCGGCATAGAGTGGTTACACAAGCGATCTTACAGCGGCGCAGCTCTATCCGTACAGCTGTGCCAGTGTAAGTGTAATGTAGACATGGCCTTAGACTGGCACCTGAGTTATACTGATACCAAATCAATTGGCAAGTGTCACCCGTGCAGTGTGAGTAGCAGGAAGTATTTTATAGAATAAGATGGAGTATGTAGTTCTAGGTGATCAGATAGATCCCACTGCCTCATTGGACTTAGCTTTTCATTCCATTAGTGGGAAAAGTGTGGGGCAATTTTTAGCAGAAAGAAAGTGTCTGGAGGACACAGAAAATGTTACAAAAAGAGGAGGCCAGACTGGGAATTTACTCTCGTGGAAATGCGTGACAGAGTTGGTTCTCTTGTCTCCAAGGTGCATGTACAAGAAAATGAATGTTTGTGAGCAGCCTCCATGTGCTAAGCAGTCGCTCCCTGAGCTGTTCCTGGTCCTGTGAGTGGAGCACACAAAGCCTTATCCGGCACCCACGTGACAAATCACATGGAAGGCCTGAAGGACCTTAACCCTAGACCTAGCACCGGACCGCCTTCCTGCCTCCCAGCACCACTTCTGGTGAGGCACAAGAAGTACTGTTTTTTCTGTCTTTCCTAGGAGGTATCTTTAATAGTTAGAGATTGATTTAAAACCTGAAGCATGAGGTTTAATATCCCTTGTAAAATTTGTTATAATTAATTATGATAACTATGATACCCATACAAATATCCAATCCCGTTTTTCATCTTGCAAGTTCTTTGCAAATTCTATCACATGTTTTTGAAAGAATACTTCAAATACCAGATGATTGCTGCCAATTTAGGATAAATTATTTTTAAAGACAATTTTTACGCTGTTTAATTTAAAAAAATTACATTATTCTCAAGGCTTAACTTGCGTGCACGCACACACACACACACACACGGAGATTTTCAAAGGTAGGTACTTAACTCCTTTTTGTGCCTTGGAAAATCTCCCCATGTAAAATATTTCCACAGCCAGCTGTTGGTGAAACTTTGTTAGGTACTGAAATAATACATGAGTAATATTGCAGAGATGGCTCTGTTCAAAGTGGGAAAAACAACACTGTGATAACAGAATCAATTAATTAAGCTAGGCGGCAAATATTTTTACAAGTCAGAGAGCAGTTGCTGGAGTGTACAGCTAAATTAAACTGTAAACTTGGTTATACGTCAGTGCTTTATCTCATTTGGATATTCAGTTTAGCTGTACTAGCTAACATGATCTGCTAAAGAGGAGATCTATATTATTATGAAATGCCCTTTCTAAAATACCAGATGTATATACCTGATCCTGCACTGGGATCCACTAGTGTGGGCCTATGGCCATGCAGAGTCCCGTTAACACCAATGGGAATCTATATGGGTGTAGGTCTCTGCACTAGCTGATCCCACTGCAGAAGCAAGGCCTGTGTTTAAACTGAATTGGATTAACTGCATTGCATAACTTTGTATTGTGAAACTAAACTAAAAACCCCGCCCAAATAAACAAACAAACAAACAAATCCTAACATGCTAGTTTTCCCATTTCAAAGCTGTGAGACCACTTTTTCCTGCCAAAAGAAGCTGAAATGGGTGAATTACAGGGGTATTAGAGGTATCCTAATTAGAGGTATCCTAAATTCCCTCTAAGATGCATGGCCGGGCAGCCACCCAGCAGGCTATCAAGTGCCACGCATTTCAGGTGCCCCTCCACCCACTGCCGCACTGTTCCTGCCCACTGCCTTGGAGCCCCTGGCCAGTGGCTCCCAGGAGCCTCCTGCTTACTGTGCAGAGTTGGGGAGGGGAAGGAAGAAGGAGGGGGCGCTATCAAGGTGTCCCCCTCCCCTCAATCCCCCCATCTCCACAGAGTGCGGGGGATGGAAACGGGGAGCTTGCTGGCAGCTGTTTCTGTGTCTGAACAAGCAGGCTTCAGACTGCTAAGTACCAATCTACTTACAAGGACAGTATACTTAAAGAGGCAGCGTGTCTCTCTCTCTCACACACACACACACACGCACACACTCTGTCTATCATGCTTTAAAAAGTGGAAGTGAAATCCTAGTGAGGAAGATAGAAAGGAGCATAAACTCTGGCAAATGAAGCGTAATTATAGCGTAGAATTACAATTAGGAAGGCCAAAAAAGAATTTGAAGAACAGCTAGTCAAAGACTCAAAAAGTAATAGCAAAAATTTTTTAAAATACATCAGAAACAGGAAGTCTGCTAAACAACCAGTGGGGCCACTGGATGATCGAGATGCTAAAGGAGCACTCAAGGACGACAAGGACATTGTGGAGAAACTAAATGAATTCTTTGCATCAGTCTTCACAGCTGAGAATGTGAGGGAGATTCCCAAACTTGAGCCATTCTTTTTAGGTGACAAATCTGAGGAACTGTCCCAGTTTGAGGAGTTATTAGAGGAGGTTTTGGAACAAATTGATAAACTAAACAGTAATAAGTCACCAGGATCAGATGGTATTCATCCAAGAGTTCTGAAAGAACTCAAATGTGAAATTGCAGAACTACTAACTGTAGTCTGTAACCTAATCATTTAAATCAGCTTCTGTACCAAATCACTAGAGGATAGCTAATGTGATGCCAATTTTTAAAAAGGGCTCCAGAGGTGATCCCAGCAATTACAGGCCAGTAAGCCCTGACTTCAGTACTGGGCAAACTGATTGAAACTATAGTAAAGAACAGAATTGTCAGACACATAGATGAACATAATTTGTTGGGGAAGAGTCAACATGGTTTTTGTAAAGGGAAATCATGCCTCACCAATCTACTCAATTCTTTGAGGGGGCCAACAAGCATGTGAACAAGGGGGATCCAGTGGACATAGTGTACTTAGATTTTCAGAAAGCTTTTGACAAGGTCCCTCATCAAAGGCTCTTAAGCAAAGTAAGCTGTCATGGGATAAGAGGGATAGTCCTCTCATGGATTGGTAACTAGTTAAAAGATAGGAAACAAAGAGTAGGAATAAATGGTCAGTTTTCAGAATGGAGAGAGGTAAATAGTGGTGTCCCCCAGGGGTCTGTACTGGGCCCAGTCCTATTCAACATATTCATAAATGATCTGGAAAAAGGAGTAAAGAGTGAGGTGGCAAAATTTTTAGATGATACAAAATTGCTCAAGATAGTTAAGTCCCAGGCAGACCGCGAAGGGCTACAAAACTGCATGACTGGGCAACAAAATGGCAGATGAAATTCAATGTTGATAAATGCAAAGTAATGTACATTGGAAAACATAATCCCAACTATATACATATATTTAAATATATTTTATATATTTATATATATATAAAATGATGGGATCTAAATTGGCAGTTACCATTCAAGGAAGATCTTGGAGTCATTGTGGATTGGTCTCTGAAAACATCCACTCAATGTGCAGCAGCAGTCAAAAAAGTGAACAGAATATTGGGAATCATTAAGAAAGGGATAGATAATGAGACAGAAAATAGCATATTGCCTCTATATAAATCCATGGTACGCCCACATCTTGAATAGTGCATGCAGGTGTGGTTGTCCTATCTCAAAAAAGATATATTGGAACTGGAAAAGGCTCAGAAAAGGGCAACAAAAATTATTAGGGGTATGGAATGGGTGCTGGATGAGGAGAGATTAATAAGACTGGGAATTTTCAGCTTGGAAAAGAGACGACTAAGGGGGGATATGATAGACGTCTGTAAAATCATGACCAGTGTGGAGAAAGTAAATACGGAAGTGTTATTTACTCCTTCTCATAACACAAGAACTAGGGGTCACCAAATGAAATTAATAGGCAGCAGGTTTAAAACTAACAAAAGGAAGTATTTTTTCACACAACGAACAGTCTACCTGTGGAACTCCTTGTCAGAGGATGTTGTGAAGGCCAAGACTATATATAACAGGATTCAACGAAGAACTAGATAAATTCATGGAGGAAAGGTCCACCAATGTCTATTAGCCAGGATGGACAGGGATGGTGTCCCTAGCCTCTGTTTGCCAGAACCTGGGACTGGGCGACAGGGGATGGATCACTTGGTGATGACCTGTTCTGTACATTCCATCTTGGACACTTGGCATTGGCCACTGTCGGAAGACATGACAGTGGGCTAGATGGACCTTAGGTCTGACCCAGTATGGCCGTTCTTATGTTCTTATCACACTCACCTCCCAACACATACTTGTATTGTTGTTGTTGTTGTTACTTGATACTTCTTTCAAAGTGTGTTGTTTTAGTTTTTTGACTGGTCTATGCATTTCATAATTTTTATTTTTCTCTTACACATAAATTTAATTCTTTGAGTAGTGAGTTCTAAAATGCCTAACCTGTTATGGCTGGAGTAATTATCCCTTTGGTAACTTTTAAAAAAATATATATTATATCTAGGTTTTTTGTTTCTAGTGGTGGTGCACATCCGCACATTACCTCGATATGGTGCACATAGCAAAATTCATTCCACACATGGATGGAAAAAATTAGAGGGAACACTGGAAGTATCTACTCCGAATATTCAAGTGAGATCTGTGAAAAGTTGCTTAAATTGTTCCTCCAAAGATGTAATCCCTCAATAGTGAGAAGCGAAGATATTAAACACACAGTGACTGAAGTCCAGGAATTTTGCCAAACGTGCCTGGGACAAGAGTCAACGGGGCCAATTTCTAGCACTTTCCAGACATCCCAGGAAAAACAGTGGGAACAAATGCATGTGCATATAGACATCACAGTGCAAGTCTATATGCTGAATTGGGGAATAGGTCTAAGAATCTTTTGCTTCAAAAAAGTAAAACACAAGCCTTCACTGCTTGAGTTAAAAAAAGCCTCCTTTAACTGTCACTACTAGAAAGCAGTGATGATACATATGCTGACTAGCTAGTATATTAATGGTCACTAATGATCGAAACTCATAGTGACTGAAAATATGTCAGTAATAAAAAAGGCAAAACAACATAAATATTTACAAGTAACATTGCACCAGTGTTCTGGATTTAGTATTGAATCAAATGAAGTATGTTAAATCAGTTATAAACAATTTCCAAAAGTTAAGTATGTTAATGATTTTACCTGCATTAATCAGGTCTGGATCTACCTCGTTTTCAAGTGGATAAGGACCCTGATAACAAAACACAGTCTCAATATTTATTGACGATCCAGAATTACACAGTATTTTCCTTTATTAATTCTAATGTTGTGACTCAAAACAAATACATCATACATTTGGATTTTTCTGTGTGTTACACCTCTTTTATTTAGTATGTGCACTGAAACATACACTAGTCCATGAACAGAGACTGTATGGTAAAGACACTGCTGAAGGCTATTATAATTATTAAACGTATATAGTTTTCCTTGAAGCTACAGAATTCTTAAAGTTACAGGCATCCAGGTTCAATTTAAGAAAACATCACTATAGTAAAATATGCATACGTATTATGTTAGTTTAAAATTATGTATGATGTCACAACTAAAAACCTCGTATAGAGCTTGATCCTGCAAGGTGCTGAGCATTCTGGCACCAATACAGCAAAGCCCTCTGCCAAAGTATATGCTTAACTTTAAGCTTGTAATCTGTCCCATAACTCCAACGGGACTACTGACATATCTCTCAAGTAAGTATGTGCTTTAAATACATTCCTGGGCTTAAGCAAGAATACACAGCACCTTGCAACATGGCAGCTCTTTGAGCTCAAAGTGTAAACAGCTTGTGAAAAAAACAACAAATTAATTTAAGTGCATTACATAAGCCTTCACTGACTCTATACTTACCAAGCCCAGGACTCCATTTTCACTCTGCAGGTGAACTGAAATGTCTGGACTGATGAAGTTGCTGGCCAACAGTGGAATTCCTATGCCCAGATTAGCTGAAGTAAATTGGTCAGGGCACAACTAGATTATAATTACCGTAGATGAGTAAATTAACAAAATTATATTTGTGCTGTGATCACACACCCTCCTATTTTTTTTTTTTTATAAACTGTTTGGCTTTTCAAATATAGGCCTCAAAAGTTATGCTGAATTATTTTGTCATTTGGACTGCCTAGTTGCCTTCTCTCAGATGCTAACCCATTAATATAACTGTCCAAGCAAGCTTCATTTCATACAGAGGGTGCTTACAATTTTCAGGAAAGATCAATTAATCACTTGACTGCCAATGAACATTCCAGTTATACCCAGGTAGAACATCTCCTACTGTATGCCCTAACATTCCATCTATTTCAACAGGATGTTAATATAACGACAGCCACAGGTGCTGTAGTGGACAGTGAAGATGGTAACAAACGTGTGCCAGGAATAACAGCTGCAGCTGCTATTTTATCACAGCAAATCCCATTTCTTTAACCTACAACATAGTTGGAGGATACCGTACATGCCGTCTTCAAACTCTAAAGCTGCTCGTCTGATGATCCGCTCTCTCACATTATCTCCTTCCTTCTTTTGTTTGGCTTTTGAGTCTTCGGGCTTTCGGATGGATAATCGCTACAAAGTAAGACATTGCAAAAACAAACTGTGGTGTTAAGATTCCCGTTCTGCAAGACATAAATGTCAGGCTCAAGGGTTCAGTGAGACTTTATGCAAAAGTCCTTTAGAATATTGTAGGGATGGAACCAATTTTGGCTCTAGAGGAAGTACTGCCAAAAAAAAAAAAACGATAGAATTTAACAACAAATGAAATCCTTTCTATATGAATTTTTTCAGTAGCCTACAGAACTTATTAGACAATATTATCCCTGCAATGGAATTTGATAACTTGGCTTTACTATTCTATAAAAGTTATCATGGTTTTAAATTCTATAAGCCTTTTCCGCAGGGGATGGTTTGCTGTCAAGAACAGCACTATTCTTCTGAGAAAGTGTCTGTCAAAAATATATTTTCTGTAATTTTGTCCATTACCTTTTCCATATTTCAAGACAGTAGGTTTATGTGGGCAGAAGGGATTTTCACTGATGGAACAGAAGCCTTTAGTGGGAACATAGTTGTTAAATAAAATCCATGTTTAAATTAAAACATTTATTTTGAATGTAATTTAATTTCATTTTAAAAAAGCTTTCTTTTTAACCTTGGGCTGCTTCCCCTACAATGGTGGAGCATTTCATTGCTGCCTTTGAATCCCAAACTCATTATTTCACTTCCTGCAGGAAATGAAAGTGTTCACAGATCGGCTTCTGCCTTGTGTTGGAGGATTCTTCCATGGAAAAAGGAACGCATGATGGAAAGTACACCAAAGGCATTCCCGCTAGAGGGATCAGATCAGAATCCAATTAGGCAGGAGCAAACTGTACATCTAAAGACAGTAAATGTATGACAAGCTAGCTTCTATTTATTCCTCTCCTTCCTCCCGCTCTGCACCCCACCACCACAAAATGGTATAGGAGTAGGACTATCATTTCTGTAACATGATTAGAACAACAACATGCCTTCCTTTTCCTAGCACTCTAACTAAAGCTGGTTTATATGGGTATCCTTTCCAAACATTCCACTGGGAACTGTAATATGCCTGATCCAATTTATGCTCAAAATGTAGTAAGTAAAGCTGGCAGAGCTGGCTCCTACACAAACCACTGTCCATACTGCCAGTCAAGGTGGCATGTTGGGATGAGGAGGGATCATGATATAGAAGGGGTAGGGTGGAGCGCCATGCCTCAAATTTTATTTTATAGGCTCTGTGTAAGGCAGTAAATAAATAACTTCGTAATTTCATTGCTATATTTTTATTTGATGAGATGCATCACTGCTAGGGTTACAAAACTCAATGTACTCATATTTATCCCTGCTGCAACTCTATTGTATATTATATAAAAACATTTTAAAAGGTGATAAAAAATGGGGTAAGTGGTATGACATGAGGCCTTGTTGTTAAAGTTCTGGCTTAATCTCCTGGTCCTAGGAGGACCCCCACTGTAGTGGGCAAATCAGAGAAGAAAGCCAAGCAGTATTTGTATGTAGGTGCTACACTGGAAAGAAGGGGCAAGCCTCTGAAGCCAAACTGAAATGACAACAGCATTTTAAGCAAAGCAAAATCAATACATTTTGAGAAAGATAAATGCTTGTGAGCGGATGTAATAGACCATGTCTTAAAAGGCGGGAACGGGGTATTAGCTGCTGTCTAATACAAAGTGCCCATAGACTAAGAGCTTTGGCACATCTGGCTCCAGTCAGATACCTAGTGACACACCAAGTTTGTGCAGAATAAACTGGTGGCTAAGCAAGCTGTGATTTATCATCCTACTTGGGGTGCACAAGAAGGTTTACCCCAGGGAGAGTTTACTCAAGTAAAGGGCCTTATGGCTTTCCAGGCCTGTGGGATTTTATGGTGGTCACTGAAGTTTGATTTATAGCAGAACAGTCTCAGGAGGACAACTGTTTAATAACAAAAATGGGCAGAAGTCAGCATAACCTTTTTTCCCTTCATATTTCCCACTCCCACTAAAATAACCATCAAATATAGCCAAAAAAGTTATTTCTGACTGCAAAGAAATATTAAAGGTGTGTCAGAACATACTGCAAGATTGCTGGCCCATAAAACTTCTAACTGTACTTCCAGAGAGCTGTCATGCCACAAAGTTGAACCCAGAGACATTGCTCCTGGGAGGGGACACGACAGAACCAAAGCAGGGACAATTTCTTCCAGGTTGGTTCTAAGTGTAGCAATGAAATAGCTGCTTTCTTTGCAGTCAGCTAAAAGGCTACCACCATATTCATTAATATTAATTGTAACTTTTTAAATAGATACTGACAATCAAAGGTCTTCCAGTTCTGTAGAGGAATGCAATTAAGTAACAGTTTCTGTTAAAAACAAAAAACAAAAACACCTCCAGGACACACTGCCACATAAATATGAATATAGGACCAAATTTTCTCTTCTGGGCCCAGTCTGTACCACCTGCATAGCACGAAGGGGCTGGAACTGGCCCTTGCTGCCAAGCCTCCCAGTGGGAGATAACTCTCACCTGCTGTAAAGTTGGCAGAGCCGGCTCTTACACCAACCACTGTCCATGCTGCCAGTCAAGGTGGCATATTGGGAAGAGGAGGGATCATGATATAGAAGGGGTAGGGTGGAGCGCGATGCCTCAAATTTTAAGCTGGTATAAGGTTTCTTAGGGACCATAACCAACTGCCCTAAATTAGACAAGTCCAGGGGCTCCTCTATCTTATGCAGTGACTGGAAGCAGTTACTGAAGCTTGACAATTGGGGATCCATAACCATTCCCTCCCCATCTCCTGCACTAGCTGGAACTTGACACAGCAGAGAATCCACCTCATAATATTTTATCACGGCTACAGTTTAATGGTCAAGCAGAAATTCTGTGATTTATAAAATTTATTCTGGGTCAACCTACATAGTGGCTAAGAAGCTGAACTACTTACTTCAATTCTCTTTTCATATTTCTCTCCCTTTATGAGACGATGGACATAGATCTTTGGAATGTGAATATCTTCCGGGGCAAATGATCCTATATCAACAATTTCTTCTACCTGCAGAGAGGAAAAGGAAGAGTGAATATACTCTGTTGAACCAGAATACTCTCTCAAGACATGAAAGACTTATGAGAGATTTAGTGATGAAACTTCCAGATACTCAAAGCAGAGTAGCTCAGATCTACCCAAGAAAAGACAGATTGGGCCAAAATAGTGGAATGGCCTCAAAATAAGCGTGTCTAAAATTGCATGCCTACTTCTTACACATGGAGGGAACTCCAAAATTTTGGGGAAAGGATATTTCCACATGCATTTCTGAATAATTATGTTTCTAGCTGCCCAGTTTGCACACACAAATATCTCCTGCACATCCACATGAGAGTTCTTTGCACATACAAAATAATAAGCACAAAATGGAGGGAAACAAAATTTTGGTAGCAAAAGGGGTACAAAGTGTACAATTTTAGGCATATAAATCTGGAGATCAGGGAGACCACTTTGAAAGTATTTCAAGATGTGCTTTTTTGTAGGACAGTCACTAGAATGCAAGGCTGTACAAAACAAGACAGAATATTTACTATGACATGCTGTAGTTCAAAAATGTTAAATTTCAAGTTCTAAGAACATATGCAATGTTCATGATGTTAGAAATTCTGTATTCAAAAGGAAATGAAATCATATCAGAGCTAGTCTCCCGAGAACACGTTACAATAGCAACATTAAACTCAATATAAAGATATCTAAAACAAGTCTAAGGATTCCTAAACAATAAAGGCTTATGCAACAGGATACATCAAGGGAGTTATACCATCTACCTAATCTTTATGTTGAATAAATCTCAGAGCACTGTCATCACAAATGAAGAAACATTAAATTACTTTAAATCCAGGTTAGCATGCATAATTCTCAGATGAAACAAATCCATGTGCTGTATCTGTTGTCTCTGTAAAATCTCATCAATAATAAAATTCATATGGCACCTGTCATACAACCTTTACCCTAATATTCCTTATAGGGTGCCAATAAAAGGCTAAACAAACTAATAATAAAAAGTAGCCGAGAGAAAGAGAAAATAAAAAGGTACAGATAAGGGAGAGAGGGTATGTTTTCAGATGATCTTTAATTCTTTTCAAAGACCTGATGAGACAGGAAAACACAACACTGTTCATATGGCAAGAGCTCTAGAGGAAAAGGTTCTGGCACAAACGGTGGCAAAACTGTGTGAAGTGACCAGTGCAAGACATTTAGAGGAGCAATGACAGGAAAAGAGGAAGAAAAGTTCATAAGGTAGGGTGGGCCAAGTCAATTTAATGTTTTAAAAATAAAAAGATTTTATCAGGAACAAAATGGTGCAACAGAATCCATGCATTATCTTGCTAAATCATTGGTCACATTGTCATCTATATTATGAGATGGCAGAATACCTCTGCGATCAAAAATAGGATAAGATGGAAAAATCCTGAAGAACACAGATGAAGATTCTCTGTCAGAACAGCAGCTACTTTAAGAATCCTGGAACAAAATCAAAAAGGAGGAAAAACAGAAGAGAATTGCACAGACAGTTCAATGTAACTATACATAAAACAGATCATCTGGTACTGTCATAAATATAAAGGGAAGGGTAACCACCTTTCTGTATACAGTGCTATAAAATCCCTCCTGGCCAGAGGCAACATCCTGTTACCTGTAAAGGGTTAAGAAGCTCAGCTAACCTGGCTGGCACCTGACCCAAAGGACCAATAAGGGAACAAGATACTTTCAAATCTTGTGGGGGGGGGGGAGGCTTTTGTTTGTGCTCTCTGTTTACGTTTGTTCTCTCTTGGGACTGAGAGAGGCCAGACAGAAATCCATCTTCTCCAACCCATCCTAATCCAAGTCTCCAATATTGCAACCAGTATAGGGAAGCCAGGCAAGGCGGATTAGTTTATCTTTTGTTTTATGTGAATTTTTACCCTGTGTTAAGAAGGAGGTTTATTCCTGTTTTCTGTAACTTTAAGGTTTTGCCCAGAGCGGGATCCTCTGTGTTTTGAATCTGAATACCCTGAAAAATATTTTCCGTCCTGATTTTACAGAGGTGATTCTTTTACCTTTTCTTTAATTAAAATTCTTCTTTTAAGAACCTGATTGATTTTTCTTTGTTCTTAAGATCCAAGGGTTTGGGTCTGTGTTCACCTGTCGAAATTGGTGAGGATTATTATCAAGCCTTCCCAAGGAAAGGGGGTGTAGGGCGGGGGGGGGGGTGGGGGTGGATATTTTGGGGAAAGACATCTCCAAGCGGTCTCTTTCCCTGTTCTTTGTTTAAAATGCTTGGTGGTGGCAGCATACTGTTCAAGGCCAAGGCAAAGTTTGTACCTTGAGGAAGTTTTTAACCTAAGCTGGTAAGAATAAGCTTAGGGGGTCTTTCATGCGGGTCCCCACATCTGTACCCTAGAGTTCAGAGTGGGGAAGGAACCCTGACAGCTACCATCTAGAATCTGAGTCCTACTTTTCTCATTACTATTTGTCTTTACTTATTAGGTGAAAAAGTGGGCCCAAGAAATATTAATCACTATTGATTCAAACTGCTTTTATCCACTCTTATTAAAGGTTAGAATTATTGAACCAAAGTTTTTGTTGGCATAACTCTCTTGACTTCAATGGAGTTATGCTAGCGGAGAATGTGACCCATTGTATTCTTAAAAAGAAAAAAGAAAAGGAGTACTTGTGGCACCTTAGAGACTAACCAGTTTATTTGAGCATGAGCTTTCGTGAGCTACAGCTCACTTCATCGGATGCATAGCATATTGTGGAAACTGCAGAAGACATTATATACACACAGAGACCATGAAACAAAACTTCGTCCCACCCCACTGTCCTGCTCGTAACAGCTTATCTAAATTGATCATCAAGGCTGGAAATGGCCCTCCTTGATGATCAATTTAGATAAGCTGTTACGAGCAGGACAGTGGGGTGGGACGAAGTTTTGTTTCATGGTCTCTGTGTGTATATAAATGTCTTCTGCAGTTTCCACAATATGCTATGCATCCGATGAAGTGAGCTGTAGCTCACGAAAGCTCATGCTCAAATAAACTGGTTAGTCTCTAAGGTGCCACAAGTACTCCTTTTCTTTTTACGAATACAGACTAACACGGCTGTTACTCTGAAACCTGTCATTGTATTCTTCTTCCTCAGAAGACCTAAAATAAAGTGATTTCTCTAGAGATACCATCTATTGTTATCTATCTCCCCCCACTACTACCCTTATTATTTGGCATTTATTTTTATCCCATATTTCTTTTGATGCAGCTGTCAACATAGCACAAGAATCATCAACATTATTTTATGTATGTATTGCCATAAATGTGTGTGACATGTAGACAATAAAACGAACATGTTTGCCCTGAAGAACTTAAGATCAAAGATCCCATTCCTTCAAATGGATTCACCGACAGATTCATGCCCATGCTTGTGTTTCTTTGTGAGTCTAGCCCTCACATGTCTACATTATCCATTTTCTTAAAACTTCCCATTAGTGTAAGCAATGATGACAGCACAAATGTAGACTAGCTTTTCCACCATCATGTCATCTAACTGCTCAGAGCAGGCTACAGTTTATTTTAAGGCTTTACTTCATCAGATATTAGAAATCACAGGAAACCAAAAGGTTATCAATCTTAGCTATACAGATGCTCCCTGGGTTACACAAGACCCGACTTACGCAAATCAGCATTTACGGAAAAAGTTCCGTAAGCTAGAAATAGGAGGTAGGTTTTTTTAGGGTTTTTTTTTTCATAATGGTCGAGTATATGTTTCCGACTTACGGAAAATTCGAGTTACGCAAGGCGTTCCGGAACGAAACGATTGCGTAAGTCGGGGAGCGTCTGTACAGTAAAATCTGAGGAGTAACTTCAATCCTGAAGATGGCAGATGGGCTTGGTCCATTTTAGGAGGCCTTCAATTTGTGGTTTAAAGACCCTAAAATTGGGATATTATCGTATCTCCTTTCTGTTAAATAGGCATCTTTGTGCCTGTTAGATATGACCACACAGACCCCTGCTTGGGTTCAGATTGAACAAGACTTGAAATAATCTGTCTCCCTTTCATGCACTGTAGGATCAAATTATTATAGATTTGATGGCTCCAAAGTGCCCACAATAACAGCTGTGAGACAAGCTTGGCTAGAAAGTTCTGCTTCCATCCATTCTTCCAGGTACAGGCAGTCCTATGGAGCAATCCCATCCTTAAACTCAGTGGCAAAACCATGATGTGGACGGCTTGGTGGATAAAGTAATTATGACTGTGTCACAACTAACTGACAATCACGAATTTAAACCATCTGCAGATCTTCAGCAACAATTTGTCTTGCCCTTCTCTGAAGCAGGGGCATATCTCCAGTTAAAGCATTTACTTACTAATATATTTGGACTGGGTGTATTGAGAGCTCCAGAACCTCCAAAAATTTATTATTTTGGAGGAAATTTCAGGGATTTCCTCAACCACTGGTATCCTTTTATGATCTGCTGGGCCAAAAAACTCTGCCAAAGATTGATAATTTTAAAGTTGCTTGAAACAGATTTGGATACCCAGCTATCTCTGATCCAATGGAATATAACTGTAGCTTATGTTAAAAAAGCTACTATAGACCTGAAGCTATAGCTTATTCATCAAAAGATGAACAAGCTATAGCTTGTCCATAGGCTAACAGTAATGGGCCTCATAAATGCTGACCATTGTGGGAAATTAACTCCCGTAGTGCTACATTATCTCATATGACTTACAAGTGTTCCTGTATCAAGAATTCTTGGTATGACGTGGGTTGAAGGACCAATTTTGTATTGGATGCTAAATTGGAGTCCTTCCCCTTAAATTTCATTTTGGGATATATTCCTTATACCTGGAGATTACTAAGTAACAAAGATGCGTGGTTCCCATGTGCAACTTCAGTCTTTAAAAAAATAATCCCGCAAAAATGGAAAAGTTGATCCCCACCAAATATTGATTCCTGGCTCAGTGATATGGCTGATCTTGCCAATAGTAAATGACTGGCATTCCACAGAAAGGGACTGCTCAAAAAATTCAAAGCAATTTAGGCTGCCTTTTTAGAGGCATATGATTCACATAGATGCTGAAGATAGATATGTTGTGTCCCATTTACTGTGTGCGTGTGTTATGATTAATCTGGTATTTCATTATATTTGTTGTATTTGGAAAAATTAGTAATAGGTCTGTCAAGAGATTAAAACAATTGTGATTAATCACACTGAAACAATAACAGAATACCATTTATTTAAATATTTTTGGATGTTTTCTAAATCTTCACATATGTTGATTTCAATTACAACACAGAATGCAAAGTGTACAGTGGTCACTTCATATCTATTTTTGATTGCAATGTCACCTGAAAGTAATAACAGGTGTTCGCATGGCACTGCTGTAGCCGGCGTCACAAGATATTTACGTGCCAGATGTACTAAAGATTCATATGTCCCTTCAGGCTTCCATCATCATTCCAGAGGACATGCATCCATGCTGATGACAGGTTCTGCTCAATAACGATCTAAGGCAGTGCGGACCGATGCACATTCATTTTAATTATCTGAGTCAGATGCCATCAGCAGAAGGTTGATTTTCATTTTTGATGGTCTGGATTCTGTAGTTTCCACACTGGAGTGTTGCTCTTTTAAGACTTCTGAAAGCATGCTCAACACCTTGTCCCGCTCAGATTTTGGAAGGCACCTCAGATTCTTAAATCTTGGGTCAAGTGCTGTACCTATCTTTAGAAATTTCACATTGGTACCTTCTTTGCATTTTGTCAAATCTGCAGTGAAAGTGTTCTTAAAATGAACAACATGTGCTGGGTCATCATCCAAGACTGCTATAATATGAAATGCATGGGAGAAGGTCGGTAAAACAGAGCAGGAGACATACTATTCTCCCCCAAGGCGTTCAGTCAAAATTTAATTAATGCATTATTTTTTTAACAAGCGTTATCAGCACGGAATCATGGCCTCTGGAATGGTAGCCGAAGCATGAAGGGGCACAGGAATGTTTTGCATATCTGGCATGTAAATACCTTGCATGCTGGCCATAAAAGTGCCATGCGAAAGCCTCTTCTCACTTTCAGGTGACATTGTAAATAAGAAGCCAGCAGCATTATCTCCCGTAAATGTAAACAAACTTGTTTGTCTTAGCGATTGGCTGAACAAGAAGTAAGACTGAGTGGACTTGTTGGCTCTGAAGTTTTACATTGTTTTGTTTTTGAGTGCAATTATGTAACAAAAAAAATCTACATTTGTAAGATGCACTTTCATGATAAAGAGATTGCACTTCAGTACTTGTATTTCTTTTGTTTATCATTTTTACAGTGCAAAAATTTGTAATAAAAATAATAATATAAAGTGAGCACTGTACACTTTGTATTCTGTGTTGTAACTTAAATCAATACATTTGAAATTGTAAAAAAATCCAAAAACAGTTAATACATTTCAATTGGTATTCAATTGTTTGACAGTGCGATTAAAATTGCAATTAATCATGATTAATTTTTTTTAATCACAATTTATTTTTGAGTTAAGTACATGAGTTAACTGCAATTAATCGACAGCCCTAATAAAAAATTATAAATATCTAACATATACATTTAGAAAACCCTGACAAACCTTTTGCTGTCTACCAAAGGAAAATAAAGCCTCCATAAATCATAGCTTCCTCTTTTCCTTTTTTGAATAATTACCCTCCAAGGCCTTTACTAAAGCAACAAGAACCCATTGCTCACAACTAGTGGCAAAATGCTAAATACTGTTTAACTGCATGTGTGCCCAAGGTTATAAAGTCTGTTTCCTGAAGCGACTCAGTAATGGCTGAAGCACCAATCACAACATTAACTAATGTCAAGAGTATCACTTTCTTCAACGTGTTCAATTTCATTTTTGTTACTTTATTTCAGTTTTTAACAAGGGAATTTCAGTTCTTCCCCTGAAACCGTAGCCACGGCAACCCCAGAATTTCTACAGGCCTCCAGCGATGCAGGTACACTATAGCTGAAGGGAACACTGGGATGTGTAGTCCTGATACTGTTGAAGTTTTCAAGGCACTGAATAAGATAACTTCACTGTAAACTGGCAACCCAATTTTAAATTTTTATACTCCTAAATAATACGGGTGCTCATTAACAAAGATCTCACTGGAGAAATAGCCTTTAACTTGCAAACAAAATTCAATGTTGTAAAAAAGAATCCTGCCCTCACTATTAATTTTCAAAATATACTAAAATCAGAAGACTTTGAGCTGATTAGACTGTAAAATAAATAAATAAAGCTGCTAATGATTAAAATGCATCAAGCGCTTAATAAATTATTACAAATGAGAAAAAATGAGCTTTTAGCTCAGTGAAAGCAACATTTCTCCTAACTTAAATCATGGAAAAGACAAATCAAAATGAATTGAAATAGTTTTCTCACCTTTGCGCAGACCATACATTAAAAAGAGACATGATTTAACCAAAGATGAGAGTTCAGGCATCATTCTACAAATACATTAGAAGCTAGAGGAAGACCAAGGACAGCATATGCCCGATACTCAGGGGGTGGGGGGTGGGATGTATTAGAAGGAGTGTTGAAAACAAGACACAAGAAGTAATTCTTCCACTCTATTCTATGCTGATTAGGCTTCAACTGGAGTATTGTGTTCAGATCTGGGTGCCACATTTCAGAAAAAAATAAAGCGTACAAACTGGAAAACATCCAGAGAAGAGCAAGAAAAATGATTAAAGGTCTAGAAAACATGATCTATGAGGGAAGACTGAAAAAAATGGGTTTGTTTAGTCTGTACAAAGGAAGACTGAGAGGGGACATGATAACAGTTTTCAAGTACTTCAAAGGTTGTTACAAGGAGGATGGAGAAAAATTGTTCTCCTTAACCTCTGAGGATAGGACAAGAAGCAATGGGCTTAAATTGCAGCAAGGGCAGTTTAGATTGGACATTAGGAAAAAATTTCCTGTCGGTGGTTAAGCACTGGAATAAATTGTCTAGGGAGGTTATGGAATCTTGATCGCTGGAGATTTTTAAGAGCATGTTAGACAAACACCTGCCAGGGATGGCCTAGATAATACTTAGTCCTGACATGAGGTCAGGGGACTGGACTAGATGACCTCTCAAGGTCCCTTCTAGTCCTATGATTTTATGACTTCATTTCTTGACATTAATTAAACAAATGTTAAGAAACACTACAGGAAGAGGCTGAGATTTTTCACAAAACCTCAACCTCCTAGGCTGCTTTGAAAACCCTCAAAAGGAAAGCTCCAGCTGATTCAAGAAATACATCCAATTAGTGACCTGACTATGTTGAACTTATGAAATCTGACATGGTCACAGGCAGAGAATTTATTAACTTGTAATGTTACTGATCTTAAGCCTTTCAGAAGAAAAAAATAATCAGGCATTTGCCAACTTTTACTGAAAGAGAGAGAATGCATATGAATGCTGTATGGTGATTTGTGTGTGTTAGTCACTCATCTTCTTCTTCATTTACATGGTGATAGATTTTAAATAACACATCTACCAGTATTTGCATTTTTCAGAAATTGAATAGCTCATACAGCTGATACATCAATCAAATGAATGGTCTTACTACATTCTTAAAAGTAATATTTTATATTTAAACAAACATTCTTCCACTGACATGCACAGTAAGAAAGAAGATAGCTGGAAATATTCTTGAAGGTGAAAGTTTGAAAGAAAATAAACAAATTGGGGTGGAGTGAGGGAGAGATAGGCTGAAATAGTTTCTCAGGGTTCATGACTGAACTGGTGAACCTAATAGTAACCATGGAGTATTACTAGCAAATATTAAGAAAATGGAAAGTTCATAATGCGTCAAAATTCTGTTCCCTGCACGTTGTCAGAGGAGGAGGAAAGCAATAACCACCCATAGGGAAAAATGACAGGAGTCAGGTGTTGTGACAAGCTCACAGCCCAAAAGCACAGTAGCCAAAGCTGGAATTGACTTTAAAATATCTTTCTATTTAAAGAAGGAAGTTTTGTTTACTTGAATCTAATGGAGAAACTATGCATCCCTTTTGCCTGCAGTAAATGTGAAAAATTATCTTTAGAACATGACATTCAAAAAGTCATAACAAGTAAGAACTCTAATTTTCTGATCATACGAAGTTTTTGTACTTCGTCTGTATCTTAGTTCTATGGGAAATAACAGCTGAACCAAACCATGCTCCTGCTGTCTGGATTCAGTACTGCTGAGTACAGCTGCTAGAATGCCTTTTAAAAAAAAATTATGTTACAATATATATATTGTTGGTGTGACTGCTCTCTCGGTCTAAACTACTACAAGAGAAATGTAGCTCCTACAGAAATCTTTAGTTTCTTTCAGCACCTTTTGTTTTTATTGTAGTCTGAAAAGTCTAGACAAGGAGGGCAGCTACCTTCATACATCTCCCCTTTACTGACAACTTCCTGGCATGCATCTAAAGTAGATGGAAGTCGGCTGGCCCAAATCCACCTTCAGGACCCAAAGAAGAGCTCTGTGTAGCTCAAAAGTGCATCTCTCTCACCAACAGAAGTTGACCCAATAAAAGATACTACCTCCTCAACCTTGTCTCTCTAATATCCTGGGCGTGATCTGCCTACTACAACTCTGCATATCTCCTTTCATAGGCACGTGCTAGTGCTGGACATTTAAATATGTCTCCAGTAGCAAGAATGTGAGTACAAGAGAGCCCAGCCTAATCTACTTACAAGTGAACAGTCTGAAAGTCACCATGTAAATGCTCAATTTGAATAACATAAAAAATGTCAAAAACTAATAAAGAAAACTGAGATATGGCACAAAAAAACAAACAACCCCCTTGCCCCCCCAAACCAGCTGATATTCAAGGTATTTATTGAGGAGTCTTCTTTTCCTCTCCTGTTTGGTCAGTCTGTCGCTATTACTATGGTTTCAGATTTTTTCCATAGCTCTCAACAATCTTTAGCTAGCCACAGTATGATTCTCTCCAGAGTATGTCTCACCCCACTGCAATAAATTATTACAAATCCTATAGTATCAAGAGTCTGCTACTTGTCTCAGCTACTAAGATTTTTTTCTAGACAGCCTTGTCCTAGAGGGTTATAGAAGAAAGTAAAAAATTGTCATGTTGTCTATAGCTGGTGGGTTGCTCATTAGCACACCTCAGTGAATGGGAATGTCAGAGCCAAGAAGAGGGGAGAGACGTGAACCGGTTCACTTTAACAGATGTGAAAGTAGCAGGTTGAACTACTGGCCAGTAGATGTCTTTTTTCAGTTTGCAGGGGTTAGGACTGACAGAAAGTCATCAAATACAATACAAAAGGCCAAGTTTTCAGCCTATCCTAATCAGGCTTCCATTTTTTTATGTCATCAGTTTTGTTGGAGTAAATTATTGTGGGTATAATTATGTACCTGCAATTATTTTAGTATGAAGTTTAGATCACTTAGACACCTAAGTACCTGCTGTGCTTATCACTTCATTTGGATCTCTTGGTGCTCAGGACCTCTGAAAAAATCAGCCACTTTGAGAGTCTAGCGTTAGGCACCCAAGTATGAAAAGGTCGGTTGCTGTTTCCAGATTCTATGTGTACTAAATACACCCATAAATTAAAAATGTAGATGTGTAAATTACACCTGTCAGAGACAGAGCACTTGTAACATGCCACTAAAAAACCCAACCTCTAGTCTTTGCTTTTCCTTGCTTCAATAAAATAAAATAAAGGAATGATATCCAATACCTTTAAGCAATTGCAATCCAATACATTTAAGCTATTTAGCCTGGGTTAAAATGGGATATGGCTTGGGATTGTTCTTGGGTCAATGAATTGTTAAACAACTTCTTGTAAAGTGGGTGTGTCCCAGTGATTTAATCATAGAAAGTGAACAAAGCAACCCAATATTTGATTCTGAGAAACATATCCATGATTGAAAAGAGCACAATTTCACATTTGGAGGGTGCAGATTTCTCACAGAGACCCTCAATGTGGGTTTGGGAAATATAGTGGTAGATAGCATTTATTTGAAAATAATGTACAAAAATCCATCAAATGGGGTAGAAAGAGAGGAAAGTGAATGACTTCCTTCCATCTGGGAATATTACTGTGTTTCTACAGTCTCCTACAACAGCAATAAATAGTCTCACTTCAGAAAACCACGATACAAAGCCAAGATGTCCTTAATATTCTAATCCTCTATTCCTTCCTAAACCGTCATTTTCCTCACTCAGTAATTACATTTAAAAAACATTTTTAGGTGAAGGTGGGGAGACAGAAAGATTAAAACCTAACTGAGATAAGTGCTCATATATTTTAAAATGCTATGCAATGTCTCATAAAATAGTTACTTGGCTGCAGCTTTTCAAATCTTAATATTCTGCCCATCTGAGATTTTGTTTTTTTTTTTTTCATGCCCAAATGCAGTAGTCCACACTATGGACTAATGGTCTGTAAAATTTCAACCCTGAATGCCACGCCTTTCTCAACTTATACTGGGAAACTGCATCTGAAAACACAAAAGTTATCATTTATTTTGTCCCCTCATTACTTTAACAAAGCGAAGCTGATTTAAACCAAAAATAGGTTAAGAAACTCTAGGAATTAGTGACCCCTGAAAGTACATGGTACATTCCTTCCTGGACCATAGTTCTTCATAATATGTGGTTTTATGATGCAGAGAGTGGTGGACTACTGCCTAATGCATCTTGCTCCCCCTGTCCTGATTGCTTGTAACTGTCATCAATTCATATGTACATGTTAGCACACATAATGAAATGGTAGATTTTAAAAATCCTTCCACTTTACAGTGTCTTCCTATAAAAACCACCAGGTCTTTTGGCTCATGCACAGCATTGGTACATTTAAGGTAACATATACAATATAAAGTTGATTGTGTAAATGAGAGGTCAGTTCAATTCCTGAGAACAACTGAAATTAGCTTTATAAATAATTAATAATTATAGACTTGTCATCATTATGCACGCCATATTTTGGAGTGTGGAATTGTTTTGACCAGTGTGTATTGATCACCCAAAAC